>NW_018745000.1:6586077-7201353 GCF_001683475.1 Chenopodium quinoa
ACAAAACTCTCCAGCCACACCGAAAAACCCTTTAACCATCCTGAAAAACCCTACCCAGCCTGAAAACACCACCCCAATTACTACTAGATAAAAACAGAAAAAACAGAAATTAAAGATAAAAACAAAAAACACCACCCCACACTACCACAAAACTCTCTAAGCCACGAAAACACAGCCCAAAGCCATGGAAAAACACCACCCCAAGCCATGAAAAACACCACCAGCCATGAAAAACACCACCCCAAGCCCCGAAAAACATCACTTAGCCTCGATACTCCAACCCCAGCCCCGAATAACTCCAGGTGTCCACCCCCAAAATAAAAACAGAAAAAACAGAAAGTAAACTCACAATTCAAAAGAAACAAAAATTCAACAAGACTTCGAAACAATTGAACTAAAAGAATTCGAAAACAGTTATTTAAACTCAAAAAAACCAAAAAAAAAACATAAATTCAAAAGAAATGAACTAAAAAAATAAATTCAACATGCAAACATCAAACAATCATTATAAGCAATTGAAACATGAATAAACATATAAATTCTCACACTTAATTCATTATTTCGAATACAAAATACCCAAAAATAATTAGACAATTTAGATTTACATTAAAAAAAAAATTACCGAAGATTCGCGCGGTGGCTGTCTAGTTGATGTAGCATGCAGTGGGCGTTGCCTGAGAGAGTGAGGGAGGCAGGGAGGTGTCGGCTACTGGGCGTTGGGCTGAGAGACAGTGAGAGTGAGGGAGACACGGAGTTAGCCAGTTAAGGTTAGAACTTAGAAATGAAAATTGAAACTAAAGCGTTAGTTTGAATTTTAAAATTTTTTTATTTATTATTTTTTTTTTAAAAATACAATTTTTCCGTTCAGGTCTGGACCTGAAACCCCCGGTTTTAGACTGGGTCCGGACCGGAACCGGAAACCTTGATTTTCATGGACCGGGACCGGACCTGAATCAACGAGTTCGGGTCAGGTTCGATCCGGATCAGGTCGGTTCAGGTCTGGTTTTAGGTCCGGTCTAGTTTTTGTACACCCTAATCATGCCCTCTCTTGCAGGTCTAAAGGGAATTTGTACTTGAATAATGCCTAATATGATAATTAAAAATTTGATTATAGGTTAATATGATTTTAATTCAAGTGATCACCAATAATAGATTTATTTGTGCATTAATAATCAACCAATGTAGATTAAACATGTTTAGGGCTAACTTGTTGGATTTATGTTGATCGGAAAGCGCACATGAATATCATAAGAATTAAGTAGAGGCCGATTTAGGGCGGGTTCAATCTCTTTTAGGTTGGATTCGTACCATCATCCCCGAATATCCAGTCATGGTTCCGGACCACTGTGGAGTTAGAAATCTCCTTGATCGTGAATGGGGTGTAGCCTTCACACCCCTGAACGATTTACAAGTTCCTAAAACTTGTTTGTGACTCTTTTATCCCTAGCTTCTTTCCCTTTGGACACCACCATGCTTAAATGCATGATCACAGTGAGGCTCAAAGTTGATGTTTGAAATATTCCCTACACCTACAAGCATCGAATATGGACCTCTGACCACTGGAAGTTGCGGATAAGGATTGTAGTAACCTTGGGATGATATATGGGAACCATGAAATTTCTGAACACCACCACCAACGGAAGTAAAGTACCCAATGGACCCATCCATATAAACCATTTGTATACCTCCAACGGAATGAGGGTTGTACTAATATCGAGGGTTGTACTAAACCTTGTGGGAGGGAGCTGCCTGCATAAATACAGTCTCAATGTGAAGTAACATGGAATGGAAGTATGTTGTAGGTTTGAATAAATTGAAAGGAATGGTGTCCTACGAACAAGCGTATTATTCCGATAAAGGGTTTGGAATTGATTAAGAAAGCTAATTATTCAATGAGGTCAAGTGATCGGAATGTCTAGCTAGAGGCCACATCCGATCAGTAATATTAATGTATAATTATTATTACAACTTGCTCTTGAATGAACCCTTCGGGTCACACCTAATCGTGTAACCTAACCAAGGCGATGAATTAATTCGAAGAATTAAATGAGTCGGTAGAGATTTTACGAACTGAGACGTCGGATTCCGAGCTTAGAGCGTCGAAGTCGAGCGTCGAATGTCGAGTCAATTTACATAACCGACGAGACGAGAAAATTAGTCAAACAACAAGTCAAGGCGCGCAAAACTCCTAGCCTCGCATTGGCCTGACCATGCGAGGGTTAGGCAGGCTAGGCTAGCAAGGCTACTAGCCATGCGTATGGCTTGGCCGCAAGCCCTGCAACCACGTATGTGTGTTGCGTGGGAGAGCTGGCCGAGCGCGCATGCTAGCAGCGCTAGCCCTGTAAGCATGCGTGCTAACATTCTAGCAAGGCCAGCACCAGCCTGCATGCGCCAACCATCCTCGCAAGCAAGGCCAGCATCAAGCAATGCTCGCTCAGCCTTGCACGAGATGGTAGCAGCAGCTCGCTGGGGCAAGGCTAACGATAGCAGTGCACAGCAGCACGCATTGATGCAAGGCCTGCTGGTGCGGGACTGCTACCGCGTGGGTCGGCTGGCAGCCCCAGCCATGGCACCAGGCTCCAGCGAGGCAGCCTTGGTAGCCAAAGTAGCCCGCCAATTGGCGCCACCTTAGTAGAGCCGGTTTCTTGTGAAGAGTTGGTTTGGGGAGCAAGGGAGGTGTGGTACGTTCCTCCCTTGTGGTCCTCACCTACTCCCTTGCTCTCCTTGTCACACTTGTTGTTTGTTGATTGCTTTGCCATTTTAATTAAATTTGGTATTAAATTAATTCATTCTTTTGGCATTTCACCAACTCTCCCACATGGAAAGTTGATGGAAACTCTTGGGAACAATTCCCTATAAATACCCACCTTGGGTATTGGGAATACTCACTTGAGTTGAACTTTAAGGAATCTCCCAAAGTGTGAGAAAGCCTTAGTTCGTAAACTCTAAGTAATTTTGGTCTAGCCCCGTCTAAGCTACGGGTTAGGGGCCGGTTCGGTGATCGAGGGTGTGAGACGTTGGAGGTCTTGCATTTGCGCGGCTTAAAGTTTTCCAAGTTCGAGCTCGATTAGTGAACGAAGCACGCGTCAAGGGTGAGCTTATTTATCTCTCTTCTCTTTATGTGTTTGTGTTTTATTTGTTTGCATGCTATTTTTTTATGTTGTAATTATTATGCATGCGATCCGGTTTTTGGGTTTGGTTTCCGCGCAGTGTCGGCCACCGCGAAACCCAATAGCGGTATAAGAGCCTCTTGCATTTAATTTTTACAACCAAAAATTAATTAAGGTGATTTAAATGGATTTAAATTTCAAGTTTAGCATCCTAATTAGATTCGGACCTCATTTTTAATTAGATTAAAATCGTACTTAATGCTATTTTTGGCGTACGAATCCCGATTTTGACCCAAAAATAGTGAATTTTGGGTGGAATCGATGTTCAAAATCATTCTTTATCCACATAGTGATTAAAAATGACTTTCCAGAAGCCAAAATCCACCCTGAAAGTAGTTTTTCGAGGGGTTTTTCGTTTTGATGAAATTTTTTAAATCTTTAAACCTTGATTAATTATGGCATGTAATTGTTGGATTATGTATTTAATTATATCATTAATCTTCTGCAATTTTACTCCTTATTAAGCATGTTTATGAAGTCATATTAGTTGCTTAATTTGGTAGCTCTTAATTTCACATAAACTTGAAATTTCACATTCTTGCAAATAAATTGCTTGTAGTGTGAAAGTTTATGGTGAATATGATTTTTGAAGCCCTTAATTAAAATGTTAAAGATTCAATCTGTAATGGTTTAAATGGTTGAATCTTAACTTGTTAAAATCCATAATAAACAAATTTTGGATTTAATCATTTTGGAAGTTGATTAAAATCTTTAATGTTCATACTTGTGCTTGAAATATTATTGTTCTTCATATTGGAAGGTTGCAATATTCAAATGTGCATAAATAAGTGTTGGATAAATTATTTCATTGGATGATTGATTATTTATTCAACTATTTTTGTCAAATCTCATTATTAATTATATTGGTTAAATTAATTGTGAGAATAGCCCTCAATTTTTGTTGCATCGAGTTGAGCCAAAAATAATTTAAAGAATGATTCTTGAATTAATTTTGGTTTGTGCACTAAAATTGAATTTATTTAAGTTGGACTTGTTTTATTTTCTATATTGCACAATATTAGTTCTAAAATCAATTTAGAATAAATTTTAAAGTCACACACAAATCGGAATAAAATTCCGTAGCATGAGCAAGCAAATCGAAGCCTCGAGCTTCAAAGCACCTAGCTCGGCTAGCACGGCTGCTTGTGCAGCCTGCATGTTGCTGCCGAGCTAGTAGTAGTATGTGTGCAAGTGTGTGCGGGTGATGCGGACAGGTACGCGTAGGGCGCGTAGCAACCCTAGCCCCTTGGCTTGGATGTTAGTCACTAGGCCTTTGGGGGTTTGCCGTTTTGCGGATTTGTTATTTTGCTTTTTTTTAACAAAAAACGAAGCTAGGCCTCGGTTTTTCATGTACATGTAAAATTATTTTGACAAAATTTTGGGTTAACCGGCTTAATTAATTTTAATTGGATTAATTCTAATTAAGTTGGATGTGGAATTTAGTGGGAGCTTCATTAATCGTTTGAAGTAGCCTTATTTGTGCTATTATTATTGCGTTAATACACATAATTGGATAATTACTTTGACTAGTTTTAATTAGGCGCGTTAATCGGATTAACCACCGAAGTTAGTAACTAGTATGAGCTCGTTTGATACATTGTTTTGTATAATTGCTTGAATTATTTGTAAAATGCGTGGGCCATTCATTTTAGTGAATATATGAATGGAACAAAATGGGAACTAGTGGGGCCCGACTAGGATAGTAAATACGGATTGCGTTCCATTTTGTATCTTTGTAAATCTAAATACGGACTACATGCCGTTAAGTATTTTTGTACTTTAATTATTTAGATTGGTCCTAGTCTTTCTAGTAGTTGCATAAAGTGGTGATGTCTCAAAGACGACATTTCTAAGAAGACGAAGCCAAGAAGATGCAATGAAAGCCCTTGAAGATTTGAAGATTCAAGTTTCAAGGGGTCATGCTAGTTGTCAAATGCATCTTTATTTATGCCTTATATATTTTTCCTATATATAATTGCGATGTTAGATGCATGTTTAGGATTTCGAATATATGTTGAAAGATTAGTTTAGTTCACTTAAATCCACCAACATAGAAAACCTAGGTTCCTATAAAATTGAGTTAAAATTTGCCATTCCAAAATAACACATACCGAACTAATGAGAATAGTAATGGGCTATGCCAAAGGAAGACATTACTACTTATCCAAGAATGTAAGGTATATTAGGTATACATGTTGATTTTGGTTAAAGTCAACGTTATCGGTAAGGAGTCCTTAGATTTCGTTGCAATGGAGATAAACGTCAAGAAAGCATTAGATGCGACGTTTTATCGAACCAAGAATAGCTTAGAGCTATTAGCAATTTGATTGTTTACCTTAAAATATTAAGTGTTAAGACAAGCCAAAGCATGCTTAATTAATCACTTTTTTGTTTTTGGGGTCTTGGAATCGTTTTATTCTCGCCTAAAGGGACAAATTTTGACGTGTGGATAAAACGCATAATAAGATTGAAAGTTTGCACGTATGCTTTAAAATTTTCAAACTTATTAGTTTTATGAATGGTTTTTCATTGCAAATTCTTTCATTTGTAGCATCATTTCTGCAACTAACACCAACAACAACCAGTTTTCGCTCTGTTCAATTCTCGATAAGGAGAAATTGAATGGGAGAAACTTCCTTAATAGGCAAAGGAACTTGCGAATACATGCAAGAGTCAAATGAATACGTCCTTGATGAGGAAATGCCCGACGCTCCTAATGAGGAGGTCACACAGGCTGCCTTAAACCGATGGCACGCTGTCAATCAAGAGGTCAAATGCATCATGTTGGCCAAATGTCTCCGGATCTTCAAAAGACTTTCTTTGGAATGGAAACGGCTTTAGAGATCATTTCTGAACTTCTGAACATGTTCCAAGAGCAGGCCCGAACTGAGCGATTTGAGACCCATAGGCAAATACTTGAGAGCAAGCTCAAGAAAGAAGAGCCTGTCAGCCCACATGTACTCAAAATGATCAGACTATTTGAGAACATGGAAAGGCTTGATGCTGGGTACTCGAACGAGATGGCATTTGACATTATTCTCCACTCGCTGCACAAAGGCTATGATCAATTCAAGATGAACTACAATATGCACAGCATAGAGAAAACCCTCACCGAGCTTCATGGGATGTTGAAGCAAGCTGATCAAACGCCCAAGGATGAGGGGAAGCATGATATGCTTATGGTCAAGAAGGGCTAGCCATTTAAGCGCTCGGGTATGAAGAAGGGCTACAAGGGGAAAGGTAAAAAGACCTTTCCGCCTAAGTCAAAAGCTACCAAGAGCAACAATGAAAAGAAGGTAGCATCTTTTCAATCCGATTCCGAATGTTTCTACTACAAGAAGAAGGGACATTGGAAACAGGATTGCCTCAAGTTCAAGGAAGATAAGAAGAACGGTACTGTTACTTCTGGATTAGGTATATTTGTTATAGACCTTAACTTTTCTAGCTAAGCTTCATGGGTATTAGATACCGGATGTGCTCTCAGCTTTGTTCCAATGCTCAGGGACTAAGGAAAAGTAAAAGGCTAGTAAAGGGAGAAGTGGAACTTCGGGTAGGCAATGGAGCAAGGATTGCGGCCATATCCGTTGGGACACTCGGTTTGTCTTTGCCCTCCGGGCTTATTTTAGAACTTGAAGAATGTTATCATGTTCCAAACATTACAAAAAACATTATTTCAATTTCAGCGTTGGACGCCAAGGGTTTTGAATTCCGGATAAGGGACAATAGTTGTTCATTTTATCTTGACAATGTTATATATGGTACGGCATATTCAGAAAATAGTCTTTATGTGCTTTCACTAGACAAACAGGTTTATAACGTTAATGATACCACCAAAAGGGCTAAGACCATCGAGTCGAATCAAACCTACTAGTAGCATTGCCGTCTTGGCCACATAAACATCAAACGCATCAAGAAACTTCTTCATGAAGGGATTCTTAATTCATTCGAATTAGAGTCGTTTGAAAACTGCGTAGGATGCTTACATGGAAAGATGATAAAGCATCCTTTCTCCATGTTAGGATAAGCTAGTGACTTATTGGGCCTCATACACACAGATGTATGTGGATCAATGAGCACAACCGCAAGAAATGGTTATCGCTATTTTATCACATTTACGGACGACTATAGTGGATATGGCTATGTCTACCTTATGTCACATAAATTTGAATCCTTTGAGAAATTCAAAGAATTTCATAGTGAAGTGGAAAATCAGCTTGGCGAGAAAATCAAAACCCTTCGATCGGATCGAGGTGGCGAGTATTTATGCTATACATATAAATTCGACGACCATTTGAAAGAACATGGTATTTTGTAAGAATTGTCACCTCCCAGAACTCCACAATGGAATGGAGTATCTGAGAGGAGAAATTGAACTCTATTAGACATGGTTTGATCCATGATGGGTCTTACCGATCTTCATATCTCTTTTTGGGGACACACACTTCTAACCGCGACACTTACACTAAATCGCGCTCTGTCAAAAGCTGTCGAAAAGACTCCATATAAATTATGGACGAAGAATCTCTTTTTGGGGTTGTGAAGCATATATCAAAAGATTCATGTTCGACAAGCTTGCACCAAAATCTAACAAATGTTTCTTTGTGGGTATCCAAAGAAACAAAGGGGTATTACTTCTACAACCAATCTGAGAACAAAGTATTTGATGCTCGAGATGGTGTCTTTCTGGAAAAGGAGCATCTTTCCAAAATGACAAGTGGAAGGAAAATCGAACATGATGAAGTTCGAGAGATGAGCAACAAAGTCAAACTAACAAAACTGACAATCAAAGTTCTTTGGAAGCAGCTATTGACAATGGTCAGAGTCAAATCGATAATGTTCATGAAAGGAATGGTGTCCTTCCAACAAGTGTATTCTTCCGATAGAGGGTTCAGAATTATTACAGAGCTAATTCTTCAGTAAGGTCAAGTGATCGGAATGCCTAGGTGGAGGCCGCTAGCAATCAGCAGACGTCGGAAATCGAGCCTAGGGCGTCGAGACTGAGCGTCGTAAAATCACAAGCAACAAGTATGAGCGCAGCCGTAGCTAGGCTAGGCTAGCTCATCGCAAGCCTAGGCGCACCATGTGTGTGCTAGGCACACCATGGTGTGCTAGGCACTATCGCAGCCTAGGCGTGCCCTGGCACCCCATCGCAAGCTAGCAACATGCTAGCATGGGTGCCTGGGTGCATATGACACCTATCGCAAGCAATAGGCGCACCAGGCGCACTATCGCAGGCCCTGGTCCTGCGTGCGTGCGTGCTTGGCATGGCAGCACCATCGCAAGCACCAGGCGCACCATGGCAAGCACTAGGTGCAGCGTGCGTGCGTGCCTGGCATGGCAGCATCATCGCAGGCACCAAGTGCTAACATGGATGCTTGCCTTGCATTGGCGCACCATGTGTGTGCTGGCTTATGTGCTAGCCTTTGCATGGCAGCACTAAGCATCGCACCACATACGAAGGCCTGGGCGCCAGCACGGTGCTAGGCCACGCATAGCAGCCCAACATCACCACGCACCAAGACTGTTGTGTGATGCGTGGGCGTGCGTGTGGTGCAAGACCAATGCACGCTACGCATAATGCGTGGCTAGTGCCAGGTAAACTTCTAGGTGTGTGTGTATGGTGCGAGGCATAAGGGGGCCAGCATGCGTGGCTCGCTAGCAGCACGCATGCTGGCTGTGCTAGCAATAGGATGCGAGAGAGATGCGTGTGCGTGCGATAGGCAGTGCTGGGCAGCCATCAGCACTAGCGCCTAGCACTGGCCAGCACCAGCGCCTAGCACAGCCTAGCACCAGGCATGCGAGGCTGCTGGGCAGGCACATTCTAGCTGGCTGGGCTGGCCAGCACCATGCTAGCTGGCGTCCTAGCTGGCAGCAGCCCAGCACCCCTCTTAGGTGAGGCGGTTTTTGTGAGGGTGGGGACCAACGCTTTGGGAAAGCCTTGGGGAGCAAGGAAATGGTCCCCCCACCCCTCCATGGTCCTCACCTAACCTTCTCTATCCATTTGACACTTGTTGCATTGTGATTAGATTTGTTTATTAATTTATTTTAGAAATAAATTAATTAGCAAAATATAAATTCTCCCACATTGGTTGGGGAATGAAATACAAGGGTTCATTTCCCTAAAAATACCAAGCTTGGGTATTGGGAAATGAACAACCTTGAGTGGAATTAAAAAGGCAACTCTAAGAAAGAGTAAACTTTTGATTCGTAAAACTCATAGTTATTTTGTCCGGGTCTTGACTAACCTTCAAGACTTAGGACGCTCGGGTCGGGTCGAGGGTACGATCCGTCGCAGATCTCGTCTTTTCGGGATTTTGAAGTAAGAGCTCTTTGGGAGCGAAGCACGCGTCAAAGGTATAATTCTTGTTCTTAATCTTGTTTGATTAAGTTTATTATGGTTGTTTAATTGCATTAATTAAAGGGCAGGTCTTGGTGGGTTTCCTTCCGCGTAATGTCGAGTCACTACGAAACCCTACAGCGGTATCGGAGCCACGCTCCTTTTAATTTTTGCAATTATTTTTAATTAAGGTGTTGTAAAAGAATTTTATTTTCTGGTTCATGTTCATCTAATTAGATTAGATGCTCGTTTTAATTAATTTTAAAACTCGATTTTATTTTCGATTTGGCTGTCGAACCTAGATTTTGCCTCAAAAATAGTGATTTTTGGGTGGAATCGACATTCTGGAACTGTTGCAACCCTTTCAGGATTGTCCAGAAGCCAAATTCGAACCAGAAACCCAATTTTACTGGGGTTTTTCGTTTTTCAACGAAAATTTTAATTCTTTTTAAGCCTTGATTAATACAAGCATTACAAGGTTAGATTAAATGCACATTTGCATCACTAATCTACTAGTTTTAAAATATCCTTGAGCATAATAATGGAGTGTTTATTAGTGCTTAAGTTGATATACCAATTTATCACATAAACTTGTTTTTCATAAATTTTGCAAATAAATTGCGATAAAGTGTGAAAACTTGTTGTGATTTTGTATTTTAAGTTCCCAAGTAATGTTAAAGTTCTAATCATTAAAGGTTTAAATGATTGGAACCCTAACCCTAAATTCCATGTTAAACAAAGTTTGGATTTTTTTCATGTTTTGGTTGATTAAAATCCATTAAGTTCAATTACTTGTGAGTAAAATTTGATTAATCTTCATATTGGAAGATGTAATCTTGGTATTTTACACAAGTATGCAAGTTGGAAAATTTTATCATTGGATGGTTAATTTATTTTTCCAACTCCCTTTTGTCAAATCCATTATTAATTTGCATATTGGCAAGATTAATTTTGGACATAGCTCATTTTATTTTAAGCATAAAGTTTGACTTAATTTTGTTCAAAATTGAAATTTTGGATAAATTTAGGCTTGTGCACCAATAAAATAAATTTGTTTAAGTTAGACTTAATTTTATTTTATTTTCCCTCAAAATTAATTCTAAAATGAAATTTAGAATTGATTATTGTTACACACAAATCGAATTAAAATTCCGAGTAAAATGCACGCAAAACGATGCAAAACCGCAAGCGTCACCAAGGCTAGTCGGGCTGCTTAGCAGCCCACATGTAGGCTGCCTATGGTGCGCATATTGATGTGCATCATTTGGTGCGTGGCTGTGTGGCGAGGAGGGGTCTGCTGTGTGGTGCGTGTGCTGGTGCATGGGCCTTAGACTGCTGGTGCGCTTGTGCTGCTGCTGGGCAGCGAGGCAGGAAGCCCCAGCCAGCCAGCCCACTGCTGCCTGCGTCAGCAAACTGCTAGCATGCGTAGCATGCTGCTGGTGCTAGCTAGCAAGGCAGGCTGTGCTAGGCACACTTGCTAGCTGCCAGCACCACGCACCATGGCGCAGGGCCATGGGCTGCCTAGCAGCCATGGTGCGCCATGCATCATGGGATGATGCCTTGTTGCTTAAGCATGAGCTATGATTTTGCTATAATTTTTTTCGTTTTAATAATTTTAATTAATTATTATTTTAACGAGGCTAAAAACCTCGATTTTCGATTTTGCAAAATTTTAACAAATTTTGGGTAATGCCGACTTAATTAATCGGATTAATTAAGTACGGATGCAGAATTTGATGGGAGCTTAATTAAGTATGTAAGCATTTTGCGTTTAGAAATAATGGATTAAACCACTTTGACTAGTTTTAATTAGGCGCGTTAATTGGATTAACCACCTAAGTTAGTTACTAGTTTTGCGTGTTTAATTATGTATTTCGTAAAATTGCATGGGCCATTCAAAAATAGTGAATGGGTGAATGGAAGAATTGTTTTCAAAACAGGTTCTTTAAAAACGGCAACTAGTGGGGCCTGACTAGGGTAGAAAATACGGTCTGCGTTCCGTTATGTATTTTTGTAAATCTAAATACGGTCTGCGAACCGTTAAGTATTTTTGTATTATTAGATTAATCTTAGTCGTTCTAGCTAGCTTCTTTTATTTCATTTTGGCCAAGATGTCTCAAGACGACGTTTCGATGAAGACGAGCCAAGATGAAGACCCATGGAAATTGAAGATTTCAAGGGGTCATGCTAGTTGCCAAATGCATCTATTTTATGCCTTATATATTGTCATTATATATGATTGCTAGGTGCATGTCTAGGATTTCTATTATGTTGCGACGATTAGTTAAGTTCACTTAAATCAACCAACATATAAACCCTAGGTCCCTTAATAATATTGAGCTAAAATTTGCCGTTCCAAGAACAACACTAACCGAACTAATGCGCGTACATGATGGATTACGCCAAAGCGAGGCATCACTACTTCCCTAGGAACGTAAGGTATACTAGGTATACAAGTTGTCTTGGTTAAGCTCAACGATATCAGTAAGGAGTCCTTAGATGTCGTGGCAAAAGAGATAAAATGTCAAGAATGCATTAGATGCGACATTTTTCAAACCGAGAGTAGCTAGAGCTATTAAGAATTGGGTTGCTTACCTTAAGATATTTAATGGTTAAGACAAGCCCAAAGCATGCTTAACCATTTCTTGATCTTTGGGATCTCGGAATCATTTTATTCTCGCCCATAAGAGACAATCTTAAAAATGCGTGGATAAAATGCTCAATAAGTTTGAATATGTGCATGAACGCTTTAAATTTTCAACTTATTGATGTAAGAATGGTTTTTCACTTCAAATTCTTTCAATTGTAGAACAATGTCTGCAAGTAACTCAAACAACAACCAAATGTGCCCGGAACTCCCTGAAAAGTTAGCTATCAAGCTTAACTTAACAAACCTTGATGAATGGGAAGAAGAACTCAGGAAAACTCTCAGGAGTCGTTCCAAAGAGTATGTTCTGGATACTTCCCTCCCAACCCTCTGTTCCAAGACCCTCTTGAGTGACGAAACTTATTGTGCAGGGTTGAAAGACTGCAAATTAGTGTCACAACTCATGGCTAACTCCATCCCGGAAGAATGGAAAGAAAAACTTCCATTCTCTTTCCCGGACTTGTTCCTTGGAGGACTAAGGGATGTTGTCGGTGTGAGATTCTCTAAGAGTTTCAACGACAACAATGATGGACTCTTGTTTGAAGGGACTAGGTCACTTACGGACATGAATGTAAAGCCATCGGATCAAGGTTGTCTTGCGAAAGAGAGGTACCATCTTTGGTCTACGGTCTGCAACACTAAGTTGAGACCGGGTATGCCCCTCCGACCCCATGTGGCAAGAATGACTAAGCTCTTCAAGCACATGGAACTCCTCGGAATTCCACTAGAAGATGGAATGGCTGGTCATATTTTGCTCACTTCACTCCACTCAGGATATAATGCACTAAAGGCATATATTTTTGAATCAAAGGAGACACATTCCTTGAAGAATGTGGTGGAGCTACTTCACCGGGCCAACTCATTTGGGGCAACCAAAAGACCATCAAGAAGGAGGGATCTCAAGGTTAAGGCTAAGATGCGTTGCTTCTACTGTGGCGGGCAAGGCCACTTCAAGAGAGAATGCAAGCTCTTTCGGGAAGAGGAGGAGAGGAATGGAGCATCCGCCTCAGGTATCTTCCTTAACACTTGTGAATTAAGCTTATCATAAGGTATTGGATACCAAGTATGACTCACTTAATGTTACCTTTTCAGGGACAAAGTGAAGAAGCTTATCAAGTGTTGGTGCATGGACAAGAAGACGACAAAGATGGTTTTTCGGTCGTGCTTGCATGCACTATTTTGTCTATGACATGTAATTAAACTATTTCTAGTTTTTCATCATGCTTTGAACATATTATGATCCACGGTGTTGGACACCTAGGAATTTCAAGTGTAAGACTTTGACAATAGTTGTTTCAAGTTTGTCTTACAAATTTATGTTCAATTAAATTGCATGTTTTACATAAGATTAGACAAAAGTTGATACCACTATCTATGACCATCGAGTCGAATCAAACCTACTTGTGGCATTGTCGTCTTGGCCATATTAACATCAAACGCGTCAAGAAACTTCTTCAAGAAGGAGTTCTTGACTCATTTGACTTAGAGTCATTTGAAAATTGCGAAGGATGCTTATTAGGCAAGATGATAAAACAGCCATTCTCCAAGATAGGAGAAAGGGCAAGTGACTTATTAGGTCTAATACACACGGATGTATGTGGACCAATGAGCACACCTGCAAGACAAGGTTACCGATATTTCATCACTTTCACCAACGATTATAGTAGATATGGCTATGTCTACTTAATGTCGAATAAATCTGAATCCTTTGAGAAGTTCAAAGAATTTCAGAAAGAAGTTGAAAATCAACTTGGCAAGAAAATTAAAGCACTTCGATCGGATCGAGGTGGCGAATATTTGAGCCATGAATTCGACGATCACTTGAAAGAAAATGGCATTCTTTCAGAGTTGACACCTCCCGGAACTCCTCAATGGAACGGAGTGTCCGAACGGAGGAATCGGACCTTGTTAGACATGGTTCGATCAATGATGGGTCTTAGTGAACTCCCTATCTCTTTCTGGGGACATGCGCTACAAACAGCAGCACTAACACTGAATAGAGCTCCGTCAAAAGCTGTTGAAAAGACTCCATATGAATTATGGACTAAGAAACCTCCTAGGTTGTCTTTTCTCAAGATTTGGGGATGCGAAGCATATGTCAAGCGATTAATTTCGGACAAACTTCACCCCAAATCGGATAAGTGTTTCTTTGTGGGATATCCAAAAGAAACCAAAGGGTATTACTTCTACAATAAATCCGAGAACAAAGTTTTTGTTGCTCGTGATGGTGTCTTTTTGGAGAAGGATCACCTTTCTAAAATGACAAGTGGGAGGAAAATCGAACTCCACGAAGTTCGAGAGGACGAGAAATAATGTCAACCTGAAAAAACTGACAATCTAGATACTTTGGAAGCATCTAAGAAGATTGGTCAAAATCAAACAGACAATGTAAATGCTCAACCGATTACCCTACGTAGGTCGCAACGGCAAAGATCTCAACCAGACAGATACCTCAGTATCGTCTTAACCGATGATCAGGATATCCTAGTCATGGATGGTGATGAGCCGGCGACATACAAGCAAGCTATGACGAGCCCCGACTCTGCGAAATGGCAAGAGGCCATGAAATCCGAGATGGACTCCACGTCTGAAAATCAAGTCTAGGACTTGGTGAACTTGCCCGAGGGTTATACACCCATTGGTTGCAAATGGATCTTCAAGGTGAAGACAAACAAGGATGGAATGTATCAATATACAAAGCTAGACTGGTGGCAAAAGGTTATAGACAAGTCCATGGGATTGACTATGATAAAACTTTTTCACCAGTTGCAATGCTAAAATCCGTCCGGATCATCCTAGCGATTGCTGCATATTACGATAACGAAATATGGCAAATGGATGTCAAAACCGCCTTCCTTAATGGAGATGAAGATGCTTGGCCGTGCTCAGACTGTGAAAATGCATGACCGTGCTCAGATGGAGATCAAGAAACACTTCTGAACGTAATAAGGATGAAAAAGAATCTTACCTTATAGTTCACGAAGAAACATTAAGTGACAAAGGAAATGAGCTATACTTTATATACACACTTGTCCGGAAGGACAAGTGGGAGATTGAAAGGAATGGTGTCCTTCCAACAAGTGTATTCTTCCGATAGAGGGTTCAGAACTATTACAGAGCTAATTCTTCAGTAAGGTCAAGTGATCGGAATGCATAGGTGGAGGCCGCTTCCGATCAGCAATATCGAGGTACAATTGATATTACAGCTTAATCTTAACTGAACCCTTCGGGTCAAACCCAATCGAATCACCAATCCGAGACAACGAATTAATCCGAAAGGATTTAATGAGTCGACAGAGTTTTACGAATACAGACGTCGGAAATCGAGCCTAGGGCGTCGAGACCGAGCGTCGCAAAATTACAAGCAACAAGTATGAGCGTAGCCGTAGCTAGGCTTGGCTAGCTCATCGCAAGCCTAGGCGCACCATGTGTGTGCTAGACGCACCATGGTGTGCTAGGCACTATCGCAGCCTAGGCGTGCCCTAGCACCCCATCGTAAGCTAGCAGCATCCTAGCATGAGTGCCTGGGTGCGCATGGTAGCTATCGCAAGCACCACAAGCACCAGGCAGCCCATCGCAAGCTAGCAGCATGCTAGCATGGGTGCCTGGGTGCATATGGCACCTATCGCAACCAATAGGCGCACCAGGCGCACTATCGCAGGCCCTGGTACTGCGTGCGTGCGTGCCTGCATGGCAACACCATCGCAGGCACCAGGCGCACCATGGCAAGCACTAGGTGCAGCGTGCGTGCATGCCTGGCATGGCAGCACCATCGCAGGCACCAAGTGCTAGCATGGATGCCTGCCTTGCATTGGCGCACCATGTGTGTGCTGGCTTGTGTGCTAGCCTTCGCATGGCATCACCAAGCATTGCACCACATGCGAAGGCCTGGGCGCCAGCATGGTACTAGGCCACGCACAGCAGCCCAGCATCACCACGCACCAAGACTGTTGTGTGATGCGTGGGCGTGCGTGTGGTGCAAGACCAATGCACGCTGCGCATGATGTGTGGCCAGTGCGAGGGAAGCTGCGAGGTGTGTGCGTATGGTGCGAGGCATAAGGGGGCCAGCATGCGTGGCTCGCTAGCAGCACGCATGCTGGCTGTGCTAGCAATAGGATGCGAGAGAGATGCGTGTGCGTGCGATAGGCAGTGCTGGGCAGCCAGCAGCACCAGCGCCTAGCACTGGCCAGCACGAACGCCTAGCACAGTCTAGCACCAGGCGTGCGAGGCTGCTGGGCAGACACATGCTAGCTGGCTGGGCTGGCCAGCACCATGCTAGCTGGCGTGCTAGCTGGCAGCAGCCCAGCACCCCTCTTAGGTGAGGCGGTTTTTGTGAGGGTAGGGACCAAGGCTTTGGGAAAGCCTTTGGGAGCAAGGTAATGGTCCCCCTACCCCTCCATGATCCTCACCTAACCTTCTCTCTCCATTTGACACTTGTTGCATTGTGATTAGATTTGTTTATTAATTTATTTTAGAAATAAATTAATTAGCGAAATATACATACTCCCACATTGGTTGGGGAATGAAATACAAGGGTTCATTTCCCTATAAATACCAAGCTTGGGTATTGGGAAATGAACAACCTTGAGTGGAATTAAAAAGGCAACTCTAAGAAAGAATAAACCTTTGATTCGTAGAACTCATAGTTATTTTGTCTGGGTCTTGACTAACCTTCAAGACTTAGGATGCTCGGGTCGGGTCGAGGGTACGATCCGTCGGAGATCTCATCTTTTCGGGATTTTAAAGTAAGAGCTCTTTGGGAGCGAAGCACGCGTCAAAGGTATAATTCTTGTTCTTAATCTTGTTTGATTAAGTTTATTATGCTTGTTTAATTGCTTTAATTAAGGGGCGGGTCTTGGTGGGTTTCCTTCCGCGTAGTGTCGGGTCACTACGAAACCCTACAGTTCAAGGTCAAACCGACAATGTAAATGCTCAATCTATTACCTTGCGTAGGTGGCAAAGGCTAAGATCTCAACCAGACAGACACCTCGGTGTTGTCTTAACCAAGAATCAAGACATCCTAGTTATGGATGAAGATGAGCCAGCGACATACAAACAAGCTATAACGAGCCCTAACTTTGCAAAATGGCAAGAAGCCATGAAATCCGAGATGGACTCCATGTTTTAAAATCAAGTATGGGACTTGGTTGATTTGCCCAAAGGTTACACCCCTATCGGTTGCAAATGGATTTTTAAGTTGAAAACTGACAAAGATAGAAATGTATATGTATACAAAGCTAGACTGGTGGCAAAAGGTTACAGGAAAATTCATGACGTTGTTTATGATGAAACCGTTTCGCCATTCGCCATTCTTAAGTCCGCCCGAATTATCCTAGCAATTGCCGCATATTACGATTATGAAATTTGGCAAATGGACGTCAAAACCGCCTTCCTGTATTATGGAAGAAACTGTGTACATGACATAGCCCAAAGGTTTTGTTGATCCAAACAATGTTGGAAAGGTATGCAAGCTTAAGAAGTCCATTTATGGACTAAAGCAAGCAAACAAGAGTTGGAATTTGAAATTCGATGAAGCCATTAGCAAGTTTGGTTTTATCAAGAATCAAGATGAGTCTTCTGTTTACAAGAAGGTCAGTGGTAGTGACATCGCATTCCTTGTCTTATATGTCGATGACATATTGCTCATTGGAAACAGCATACCACTGTTAGAGTCTATAAAGACTTGGCTTGGAAAGTGTTTTTCAATGAAAAACTGGGGAGAGGCATAGTACATATTGGGCATCAAGATCTATAGGGATAGATCCAAGAGGATGATTGGATTGAGCCAAAGTACTTATATTGATAAGGTACTAGCACGATTAAATATGGTGGAAGCCAAGCAAGGCCACCTACCCATGTCTCATGGCATAACTCTCAGCAAGAAATAGTGTCCGAAGACACCTGATGAGCGAGAAAGAGTGAGTCAGATTCCATATGCTTTACTTATTGGATCGATCATGTATGCCATGATATATACAAGGCCGGATGTATCGTACACCTTGAGTGCAATGAGCCGATACCAATCAGACCCAGGAGAGGCGCGCTAGACTACGGCCAAGAATATCTTAAAGCACCTGAAGAGGAATAAGGATAAATTTTTGGTCTATGGTGGGAGTAAGGATTTGGTTGTTGAAGGTTATACCGACACAAGCTTCCAGACCGACATAGAGGACTTCAAGTCGCAATTAGGATATGTGTTCTATCTAAATGGAGTAGCGTTCAGTTAGAAGAGTTCTAAGAAAAGCATGACTGCAGATTTTAAAACTGAAGCCGGATACTTGGCAGCTTCAGAAGCAGCTAAGGAGGTAGTTTGGATTCGTAAGTTTGTTGGTGAACTTGGTGTTGTGCCCTAAATAAAGGGACCAATAAACCTCTATTGTGACAATAGTGGGGCTATTGCTCAGAGCCAAGGAAGCATCAGAAATTCAAACGTGTCATGAGGCGATTTCACATGATAAGGGAATGGAAGCCCGTGGGTGAAATCAGAATTTGCAAGATTGGAACGGACGACAATGTAGTCTATCCACTCACTAAACCTTTCCCTCAATTGAAACACAACAAGCACGTTGAGGCAACTGGAATTAGGCATATTGGAGATTGGCTTTTATTTTCCCTATTTATGTGTTTTAATTGAGTTTTTGAGACTTTAATGTAAAACACTAAGTTGAACCATTCATTTATAGAGTAATTTAAATATTCTGCAAATTATTATTTCATTTCTATTTAATTGTGGTTTAGAATTAAATAATGAGTCAATTCGATTTGAGAATATTCAAAATAGGGTATCAAGACAATGTCTTGGATAAAGAAACACCTATTAAGTGAACGTTGAATATCATATCGAAACTATCCCTAATCAAGGTCATTTGAAAGTTGGACAACTAATGACCACGTGAGATTAGTGTGTAGTACGATTTATAGCACCGTTTCTTGTGCTACAAGGACAATAATGTCATAAATCATTTGCACAGGTATTAGTTTGGAACTATACCGGATCGACCTATGAGAATAATTTAAGAGATTTAACAATCGTCATAAGTATATTACTCATTATGGCTATCAAAACCTCTTTCCTCAACCATGAGTATTGTAAGTTCTCTTGTTTGAGTACTAGTCCGTTTTGATGTTGTCAAACGTCTGGCGTACAAGGGGATTATAAAGGCAACACTCAGGGGGCTAGGGCCCCTTAGTAAGGGAAGTTGACAATACAAGACTGGGAATGTCTCCCTATTAACAGTAGGGAACATGTCTTTGTTGTTTACTAGGCCTCTCGTAGAGCGAGACTGTGAAAATCCATGGCCGTGCTCAGATGGATTTTAGAAATCATCTACTTATTGACAGTCGAACTCGAAAATCGAGGAACACTTCTGGACGTAATAAGGATGACAAAGAATCTTACCTTATACACAAATAGCAAACTTGTCCGGAAGGACAAGTGGGAGATTGAAAGGAATGGTGTCCTTCAAACAAGTGTATTATTCTAATAAAGGGTTTTGAATTAATTAGGAAACCTAATTATTCAGTGAGGTAAAGTGATTGGAATGCCTAGCTAGAGGCCGCTTCCGATCAGTAATATTAATGTATATTTAATATTACAGCTTGCTTTTAAATGAACCCTTCGGGTCACACCCAATCGTGTAACCGAACCAAGGCGACGAATTAATCAGAAGGATTAAATGAGTCGATAGAGGTTTTACGAACTGAGACATTGGATTCCGAGCTTCAAGCGTCGAAGCCGAGCGTCAAGCGTCGAGTCTATTTACGTAACCGACGAGACGAGAAAATTAGTCAAACAACAAGTCAAGGCGCGCAAAAGTCCTAGCCTCACAATGGCCTTGCCATGCGAGGGCTAGGCAAGCTAGGCTAGCGAGGCTACTAGCCATGCGCATGGCTTGGTCTCAAGCCCAGCAGCCACGTATGTGTGCTGCGTAGGCGACCTAGTCGAGCGTGATGCTAGCAGCGCTAACCCTGCAAGCATGCGTGCTGGCATGATAGTAAGGCCAGCATCAGCCCGCATGCGCCAGCCATCCTCGCAAGCAAGGCCACCAGCAAACAATGCTTGCTTGGCCTTACGCGAGATAGCAGCAGCAGCTCGCTGGGGCTGGGCTAGCGATAGTAGCGCACAGCGGTTCGCATTGATAATAGGAGGATGTTACCGCGTGGGCTGGCTGGCAAGCCCAGCCATGGCACCAGGCGCCAGCGAGGCAGCCTTGGTAGCTAAGGCAGGTCGCTAGCTAGCGCCACCTTAGTGAAGCTGGTTTCTTGTGAGGGGTTGGCTTGGGGAGCAAGGGAGGTGTGGTCCTCCCTTGTGGTCCTCACCTAGTCCCTTGCTCTCCTTGTGACACTTGTTGTTTGTTGATTGCTTTGCCATTTTAATTTAATTTGGAATTAAATTAATTCATTCTTTTTGGCATTTTATCAACTCTCCCACATGGCCAGAAAGTTGATGGAAACTCTTGGGAACATTTCCTTATAAATACCCACCTTGTGTTTTAGGAATACTCACTTAAGTTGAACTCTAAGGAATCTCCCAAAGTGTGATAAAGCCTCAGTTCGTAAACTCTAAGTAATTTTGGTCTTGACTAGTCTAAGCTACAAGGTAAGGTCAGTTCGGTGATCGAGGGTATAACACGTTGGAGGTCTTGCATTTGCAGGGCTTGAAGTTTATAATTCTGAGCTTGATTAGTGAGCGAAGCACGCATCAAGGATGAGCTTATTTCTCTCTCTCCTCTTTATGTGTTTGTGTTTTACTTGTTTGCATGTTATTTTGTTATGTTGTAATTTTTATGAATGCGATTCGGTTTTCGGGTTTTGTTTCCGCACGGTGTTGAGCACCGCAAAACCCAACATAAATACATAGCAAATACAAATTACCTTCATGGATGACGAGTTGGGAGTAGTCAAGGCTGCCTGTGACTCTTTGTTCTTTTTTCCTTTTGTGGTCGTTATCATTTTAGCTGTCTTTCTAGGTTTCTTAAGGCATGACTTATACCATGAATTGGTGGTGCGATGAGTAGGCCTCTTTGGAAGGGGAGGGTCTTTGGGTATTACTTGATCTTCCCGTTCTTGGGGGTCATAACTATCTTGTCTTTGTGTCGAAGGTGTTCTTGGGGGTCACAACTACCTCATCATTTCCCTTCTCCATGCAGACACATGAAGGTGTTCTAGCTAACCCCTTCTTACTTACCACTGCGATCTTTTCATCTACATGTAGTTCTAGAAGCTGTAATGCTTGTATGACCACTACAGTTGCTTCAAGGTAAGCCGATGCCTTGGAACATACCGAACCAAACCTAACAATCATTTTGTCAAACCTACAAACCTCTTTTGTATTATTAGGGTCATGGTAACAAACCTTCACCCGTGTGTGTTTTCGTATGATATCTTTCCTTCACCTACGTAAAATGTATTTATCATATATTTCGTAGCAGTTACTCATCTCGTACACCTTTATCATGTGGCGACAAGTTATGCCATTACAATCGAACAACCGACAGTCACACGAAACTTTCTTACTAGAACTATCATATACAAGCTTGTACTCCCTCTTTCTCTTTGAAGGTTTCTCCTTCCTTGAGCTTTTTGGCTTATACCACACTCGATCCTCCACAACGTGTTCAGTCAAAGTTTCAGAAAGTAGTTTCCTACAAATCCCACTCTCATGCATTATGTGACTGCACTCTCTTTGCACCTCCTTGAATTTGGCATCGGTGTATATTTCTGGAAAACCAATTCAGCTGAAAATCATTGTCTGCTTGTCGAACATACCTCTCATTATTGTCATCAACCCTTTTCTCACTAGTGGATCTAACCTCCAAGGCATCGACGTACTGCTCTATAAACCTAGAACATTGTGTGCTTGCTCAAGTATCCATAAAAAAACCTTTGAATACTCTCGACACGCTACGTCGTTTTCATGCCAACCAAAATAAGTGTTTCACAAAGGCAAGCACCCACATATCACACTCCTCAAACAACCCTGCCAGATATTCATCATCATGTAACTACGCCAAGTTGATAAAGTCATAACTAGAACCAAAACCCAGGTAAATCAATCCCACAGTGAGAACACAATATAACAACCCCAGGCAGATAATAGGCACACACAAACCAGAACCACAGTCAGAACACAATACCAACACAGTTGTCAGGCCAAATACCAATAGACCAGGCCAGGCCAAATACCAGCAAAGGCATTCAACATACATACTCAGGCAAACACAGTCATGAAATACAAAGCAAACCCAGTGGGTGCAAAGGTAAAAACAAAGTGCAGACAAACAATAGGCACACAACAAGCATCACCAAGCATCCCCAAACAGTAGGAACACAATAACAACACAGTTGCATACCCACAGGCTA
Source organism: Chenopodium quinoa (assembly GCF_001683475.1). Lineage (NCBI taxonomy): Eukaryota > Viridiplantae > Streptophyta > Magnoliopsida > Caryophyllales > Amaranthaceae > Chenopodium > Chenopodium quinoa. The sequence continues at coordinate 6,608,594 of NW_018745000.1, forward strand.
GATACCAAAGCAGACTCAATTTCAGAAAGAATTCTGGCCCAAAGCAGACTCTATTTCACCAGACTAATAAACATCAATAACCATTCATCATCTCCAAGTACAACAAAAACAATAATTTTACCACTGAAAACAAGAGTAAATACAAAAACACACTAACCTGTTAGCCATTCATCGTCTTCTAATTTGTGTTTTCTAGATCACCGCTTGCCAATTACTCTCAAACTAATCACAATCTAGACTATTATAAATGGAATTCTCAATGTCATTAGAATATCTGCATAATTAGGGAGCTTCCTCAACTTCTTGGCAAATTTCTGAGTAATGTGTCAAATGCACCATCGGTGAGTACTTTCTTTCATGGTTAGCTTTAATGCTTTCCTCATGGCCAGGCCCTGATCTGTTAGAATCCCAATGGGTTGTTTTTTGCCCATACACTGCAACCAATAAGAGAAAACTCATTCAAAGGTTTCCGAGGTCTCACGGGAAACCAGTGCACAGCCGAAGAAAATGGTTTGCTTGTGATGATTCACACCAACAAAGTTACAAAAGGGTAACTTATATTTGTTAGTAAGGTAGGTAGAGTCAAAACAAACATCACCAAACTCCTCAAACGCCACCCGACTCCTTGCATCAACCCACAATACTTCTTGTAAGCGACCCATCTAATCCACACGATGAGTGTGGAAAAAATTAGAACTGTCATCTACCATCCGCTTAAAGTAATCAAACATAGCCTTGGTATCACCTTCTTGAAATTTCTCTTTTCTTTGCTTCGCCACTTCTTCATGCAAATCCTATTAAGTGAATTGCATCTCTTCCGGGCCATTTCGTTGCCGGGCTATACAGTTATAAATCTGAGAAACAGGAACTCCGGCTTTCTGATCATTGAACAATTGTTGCACAAGGTGAGGGTTGTCCATAAGGAACTTCTTCCTAAACTTAGTAATGTTTTTTACTTGCCCGGTGTAGGTTTATGACCATCATGTTCAAGTTTCACTCTCTTAATTAACCACTCCCCAGCCTTATTCAGCGTAGCATTCAAATTCAGACCACAATCGAAATTTTTGCTCTTCCGTTTAACTTATACTTCATCACATATCTTTGAATCAGAATCAAAAGTCGAACCTGTTTTCTTCCTCTTCCTACCTGGCAAACTGTAACATTCACTTGTCCAAGTGATGTTCCTCTTATCCTTTGCATTAGAACCTTTCCCGACTATTGCTCCACATAAGAGCACTACACCAAACCCTCTTGTTTGCCATAATTCCTAAAGTACTCGTCATTTTTTTGCCAACTATCAAACACCATTCCCACAGCCAGGGGGGGAGTGAAACCTCCACATTTTCAAACTCTTCAATCTCTACACTAATAACCATATTACTCTTTCCTTTTGTGGGAGTTTTAAAGGATTCCTCCCCAACATTCACCTTAATTCAATACAACAATTAAGTAAAGTGAATACAACAATTATGGAAGGAATTATTCTAACATTCGTATCAACCCAAGAACCAAGACATAAATTTCATCAACTAAATAGGTTAATTAACTAAAAATTATTGGCATGCATTATTATATCAATAATACTTGAAATTCCCACATATAAGACCCACCACCATGTTTAAAAAATAACAAATTTGAAGAACAAAGAAAAACAAATCAAGAGGGGAACTCAATAAGTGTTTTTTGCTATATATGTGCTCTATGTACACAAGTATTCTACGCTTTAAGTTTATACATGCAATTCTCTTTTTTTTTCCCACTTTTTCTGACTCGTTTTGCTTTTTTGGATCCCAGCCATTACTAAACAACCCCGTTTTGATTGTTATGCATTTGCACATGCATAGCATTCCTCCATTTCTACTTCCCAGGGAAAATATTAAAGTATATTTAGACCACTCATATACAATAGAAGTATGAAACCATTTTTTAATGGAATAAAGTTGGTTAGGGGATTTTTTCCCCGCCACGTGGACCACTCAAGTCCTGCCACGTGTCATCCACGTGGACCAACTAGAGTCTGCCACGTGTCACCTCGTGAGAGGTCCAAGGGGGACCAATCAGGCCACGACACGTGGCAGACAGATAGCCCATCAGGAAAGTGGCCACCTACGGCCCAACTTCCTAGGCAAAGCCCAGTCAGTCCTATGTCTCTGAAACTTAGTACTAGGCACGTTTTCCAACACTCTATAAAATGGAGATATTCCCTTTGAGGAACATCATTAAAAAACATTTAATTCACATTAACTCACAATCAGAGAAAGTCAGACATCTGACACCTCGAACTGAGCAATTTCACATTGCAGATACTCTCTTGGAATCCAATAGAAAACCCTCTACTTTCCGCACTTTACTCCTCATACACGTTCTAACTTGATCGTCGGAGGCGGAACTCCCACCCACAGGAGTCTCCGTTGTTTTGCAGGTAAAGGCGTCTAGAGGTCAGTCTTGGAATTGTAACTCTCCCGCAGGACAACAAAAAACCCCGAAACATTTGGCGCCGTCTGTGGGGAGAGTACTTCTGAAATGACTTCACAAGAACCTGTACCGCCTCTAAATGTAAAACGACCTATGGCCGATGTCGAGGTCTACTCGGACCAGGATACAGATGACGACTGTGAGGTTGCCACTCACACGGCCCCTGACAGGTCCCTCAGGACACGACACATCCGTCCCACCGAAAGGAGGGAATGGAACACCGACCAGGCAGGGCCTAATGAAACAGTCGGTCAGCTGGCTGGTCAGCTCCAGGTGGCCGAAGAATCCACCCCCATCACTAGAAACGAGCTCATGACTCTCATGACAAGTTTCAAAGGGGAGATAAAGGATCTTATTAATAAACGGGACGACTGTCCCTACCAAGGAACAGTCGAAGCCCTCTCATTCTGGGAAGAATAAGCCGGTCAAAGACAGAGAGGCCACTCCTTACCCCAAACCAAGGGAGGGACAGAAGCCCTTAATAAACTTGGCTGGACTTCGGTTCCTTGAGCCAGGGAAAAGGAAGGCCATCCGGCATGTACAGCTGGATGGTTCCAAGAAAACATATTTCGATGCTCGGATGATAATCCAGCAAAAGAAGAATATGCAACTGTCAGAGTAGGCCTCAACGTTGAACTTCAATGGCAGCTCCGACTGTTAAGACTTGGGGAACAACCTTTAGCTTTCTCCAAGGAAATATCTGAGGTCGCACAGCCGGCCAAGGTAAAAAAATGTGTTAGTAGGTACTTATGATGGTACCTCTAACCTAGAAGACCACCTGATGGCATACACCAACCTTATGTATCTTCAAGGGTTGGGCGATGCCACATGGTGTAGATGCTTCCCGGCCACATTAAAGGGCGTCGCCCAGCAATGGTTCGGCAACCTGCCAGCCAGATGCATCAATAATTTCAAGACGCTTGCCTACTTGTTCACGTCAAACTTCTCAATGAATAACCCTGCAAAGAAAACAAGTCTTGACTTGGGAGCCATACATTAGGGAGAGAAGGAGGGGCTACGCTCATTTATCAGGCGCTTCAATCTGATGAAAATTCAGATTCAAGGGTTGTCTGATGAGGTAGCCTACACAGACATTTTCAAGGATCTGAAGGACAGGTCGCCCTTTAAGTTTGACCTTTTCAGAAAGAGGGTGGCTACCCTCCAAGAGGCACTGATGGAGGCGGACGCCTATATACAAGCGACCGAACTCTTAAATATCAGTAAACAGTCAGACTCAAGGAGGTCTGACAAAAAAGAGAGTTGGCCATCACAGCCGGCTAAGAAAGAAAAAAAGAAAAGAAAACAAGTCTGGGTGGCTGAAACTTCTGAATAGTCATCCTAGAAGAAAAAGAGAGATGCGAAAACGTACTCTTCAAAGTACGAATTCAATAAAGACTGTTACTCCATTCTCATGGAGATTAAGGATCGGGTCACTATTGAGAAGCCGGCTACTATGAAGGGTTCCGCCAAAAATCGGAACAAAAACAAATACTGCCACTACCATGAGGATATTGGCCATGATACCAACGAATGCTATCGCCTTAAGCGTCGCCTGGCTGACAAAGGGTTACTCAAGTCCTATGTTCTAAGGTCCAAAGTTACCCTACAAACTAACACAGGGCAGTCGCCCAAAAAGAAGTCCCACTCTGCTAATAGTTCGAATACTGATGAAACTCCGATCTATACAATAGCAAGCGGCTTCGCCGGAGGCGGCCCAACAATCCGGGGTAACAAGGACTACATCAGACAGCTCGACATCAACTCAGTCGACGAGGGGCAGGTGTCCAAAGACTCCTTTCCCGAAGTTGTAGTTACTGAGGATGATAGGGGCAAAATCAGGAGGCCGCATGACCTTGTAGTCGTTGAATGCAAAGTGGCCAACCAAAGAGTCGGTCGGATCCTCATAAACACTGGGAGTTCGTCTGATCTCATCAGTCACAAGTGCCTGACCAAGCTCAGGTACAAGCCCTAGAGTATGCACCAGGTCTCTCATCCCTTAGTGGGATTTGGGGGTGGTGTGGTACATCCGGTAGGTCAAATAGACTTGCCTATTCATCTGGGCGAGAAAGGGAATGGACACCACATGGTGGTCCGGTTCTTAGTTATTGAAGAACTGACGGCCTACAACATGATTTTGGGGCGTCCCACCTTGAATGAATCCAAGGCTATTATCATTCCGTCTCTCATGCTTCTCAAGTTTGGGAGGGATGATGGAACAGTCAGCTCCCCATAGGGAGACCAGAAGATGGCCAGGGAGTGTTACCTCTCTGATGACAAGCCCACTATGGTCGCAGCCGGCCCCAGTAGAGAAACAACTAACCTTGACCAAGTCAAGGACGACGCGCCTACTACAACAGCAACCGGCAAGAAGAGAAAGGCCAACCAAATGGTGGCCGAGAAAAAAGACAGGCAATAGCAATCACTGACCGGTCAAAGGCTGGATGAACTCCATCCCCAGCCAGCTGGTGAACATATGGACATCGTCCTAGACGACTCTCATCTTGACCGGACTGTTAAGGTCGAGACGACTGCTTTTGCTAAACTTGGTGCAGACTTGCACCACTTATTAAAAGAATATAAAGACATCTTTGCCTTTGAAGTGGACGAGATGTCAGGCATTAGCCCGGATCTAGCCGTCCACAAACTTGATGTGGATCCTAAAAAGAAGCCACTAAGGCAAAAGAAGAGGAACCATGGTGAAGAAAGAAGCCAAGCGGCAGCCGCCGAGCTGAAAAAATTGTTAGATGTTGGGTTCATTCGGCAATGCTACTTCCCTAATTGGGTTGCCAATGTTGTACTTATAAAGAAGCCGAAAGGAACCTGGTGCATGTGTGTGGACTACACAGACTTGAACAAGGCATGTCCAAAGGATAACTATCCTCTCCCAAAGATCGACAGTCTGGTCGACTCTACAGCCGGCCATGCCTTGATGAGCTTCAAGGACGCCTCTTCAGGCTTTCACCAGATACCCTTGTGGAAGAAAGATTAAGAAAATGCGGCATTCGTCACTGATCAGGGGTTATTTAGCTATACTGTGATATCGTTTGGTTTGAAGAATGCGCCTGCTACCTTCTAGAGAATGATTAATACAATCTTCATTAATCAAATTGCAAGTAATGTGGAGGCATATATTGATGATATGATAGTCAAATCCAAACTTCAGACGGACCATCTTACAGATCTCCGAGAAACATTCGCCACACTCAGACGGCACCAGGTCATGCTCAATCCCAAGAAATGTGTTTTTGGTGTTGAGTCTGGGAAGTTCCTTGGATTTCTAATTGATCAAAGGGGGATAGAGGCCAATCCAAAGAAAATACAGGCGGTCATAGACATGCAATCGCCCCGCACTGTAAAGGAAGTTCAAAAATTAACAGGTTGTCTGGCGGCATTGGGGAGATTCCTCAGTCGGTCAGGCGATAAGTGCCTCTATTTCTTCCAAGCAATCAAGAAGAAGACTATGTTTGAATGGGGGACGGATGCAGAGGCGGCCTTCCAAAAGTTGAAGGAACACTTGCACTCTTTGCCAAGGCTCGTCAGCCCTTTGTCAAAGGAAGTGTTATACATGTACTTGGTCGTCTCTGATCATGCTCTCAGTGCCGTTCTCCTTGCTGAAAATGTTGAGTTACAGTACCCCATGGTTGAAAATTTTGGCCTGGCCCTCTTCGTGGCAGTTAAGAAGCTAAAACCTTACTTCTAGAAGTGAAAGGGCAGGCACTTGCCGACTTCATTGTTGAAATGACTAGGCCGGCTAATCCAGACAATCCTGACCAAGTCTGGAAGGTATATGTGGACGGGAGCTCCACAATGTATGGTTGTGGTGCAGGCGTCATATGTCATTCTCCTGAAGGGGACAAATATGAATATGCGTTGCGTTTTAAGTTCCAGGCCTCGAACAATGAGGCAAAATATGAAGCCCTACTAGCTGGCATCCGCATGTGTAAGGCGGCTGGGGCAAAGATAGTGGACGCCTGTTCTGATTCATAATTGATTGTTAGCCAATACCATGGTAACTATGAAGCCACACATCCGGCTATGATCAAGTATCTACAGGCGGTCAAAGAAGAGGCTGGAACACTTGAATAATTCCACCTAAGTCAAGTGCCTAGGTCCGAGAATAACCAGGCGGATGCCCTCTCCAAATTGGCATCATCCGCCTCTTTTAACACACCAAGGTCTGTTTTCTGGGAAGTGATGGAACAAAAGAAGCATCGAGGAGGAACCTATTGGGGTCCTTGATCGAAGCTCAACCTGGATGGATGGCATCCAGGCATACTTTACAGACAGCACCCTGCCGGATACTTACCCAGAAATGATCATAATGAAAAAGCGTGCGTCTAACTTTGAAATTCATAATGGGGAAATTTTTAAGAAAGGCTATCTTCAACCTCTTTTGAAGTGTGTTACCTCAGAAAAGGGCCGAGAGGTCCTCGAAGATTTGCATTCGGAGTTATGTGCTTCTCATATAGGCGGCATGATCCTAGCAAAGAGAGCCAGGCGGCAAGGCTACTTCTAGCCTACCCTAGAAGCAGACACCATGGAGATGGTGAAAAAATGTGACAAGTGTCAAAGGTTTGCAAGCTCATCCATCGTCCGGCCACTGACCTGACGGCTATCCATAGCCCAGTACCATTCGCCAAATGGGGCATGGACATTCTGGGTCAGTATACGCCTGCTACAGGCGGACGGAGATATATTTTGGTAGCAGTCGACTACTTCACCAAGTGGGTAGAAGCGGAGGCAGTCAAAGGCATTAAAACAAAAGATGTTATCCCGTTCATTTGGAGAAATGTCATCACTCGGTATGGGGTACCCATGTCTATGGTCTTTGACAATGGACCTCAATTCGAGACGCCTGCTCTTAAGAACTGGTTGGGAGACCAAGGAATCTCTCATTGTTGTGCATCAATCGGCCGCCCCCAAGCAAACGGCCAGGTTGAAGCCTTTAACAAGTTAATCTCTGATGGCATCAAAAAGAAGATTGAAAGAGCTGGCGGCCTATGGGCTGATGAGCTAGGCATATTTTATGGGCCATCAGGACGAATAAAAAAGGGGCGACTGGTGAAACTCCATTTCTCATGGTTTATGGGGCAGAGGCTGTTCTGCCTATTGAGCACTATGAGCCGACTCTTCGAGTCATGATTTATGACGAAGAGGCTAACTGGGAGGCCATGCGGCTAGCATTGGATTCACTTCCAGAACGCAGGGGCAATGCAGCCTTGCGCCATGAGATCTATCGTCTGAGAATGACGAGAGCTTACAATAAAAAAAGTGCACAAGCGGACACTCAAAAAGTAGGGGACTTTGTGTTACGAAAAATGGAAGCAGTTGGTAGGGCCAATGAGTAGGGAAAGTTGACTCCTAATTGGAATGGCCCCTACCGAATCTATGAAGAAGTTAGAGGCGGCACCTACCGCCTGGAAACACCAGACGGTAGGCAGCTAGCCAGAATTTGGAACGTAGACAACTAGAAAAAGTACTACTTCTGAGATTTGTAACTTATTTGTATATGTAAGCATATCAATAAAATTTGCAATTTATTTTTCAGTATTGTGCAAGTCTCCTCAGTGGGATAAGCCACCTGTATACAGTCGGCCTTACTTATTTCATTCACTCTCTCGCATGAGTAAAAATGTTAAGTCTAGACAACTTAGCAAATTGTTCTTTGATCAACCTAATGAGGCCACAGGCCGGATGATCAACCTGAGGCCCATGGCCGGATGATCTTTATGAAATTAAACTAATACGTCTGTCCCAAAAAAGAGCAGGCGTCCGGCGACATCCATCCGGGTGAATTCGTCGCAGAGAACTTGGGTGGCACATTGCTCTATAAACCTAAAACAAACGGCCCGACCGAATGTCTCCTAGACAACCTCGCAAACGTTTGATCTGAGACAAAGATAAACGTACCGCTATACTGCAAACACGCGGTGGACAGTTAAAATCTAAGTCAGAAACCGCCTGTTATTGCTTGGGACAATACAGTCGGCATAATTTGAGTAAATAGCTAAGAAAAACTTGGCGAATAAAGGGGTACCATGCGGCCAAAGCCGCCTGTTTCTTCTACTCACTCAAATCAAAGTGACATAGATTGATTAACCCAAAGGGTTAACTCACAGTCACACTGGCAACCATGGAATGGAACCTGAACGGTGCGAACCAACCCGTCTGTCTTTTGGCAGACATACGGTATTCGACCACTATTCCTTCTAAAGGTTAACTCAGTCACTCACCCTACCTACAATGGAATCTAAAAGGTAAGAATGAAGCCGCCTGTCCTTGTAATAAAAAGACGGCATTCGGCCACTATTCCTACTTAGGTTAGTAACACCGTGAAAACTACTTTGATTAAAAACATCCAGATTGGTACATGTTCTGTACAAGCACCAAGTAGACAGGCTATTTAAGATCAATAAAATAAACTAAGTACAAACTTAGTATAATGCGGATTACTATAAGGCCGAGAGCCGATTTATACTAAGTGTTCGCCTGTACAATGGCCGACTGACCGCCTGGTTTGGGGCAATCACCATAGTGATTGATTGACCTAGAATTAGTAATACTCATGTATCAAAAATTACAGGTAAATCAACACACCTTTGAAAACCAGGCACCAGTCGTCTAGGGGCAAGAACATTCGGTATATAAAGCATTCATGAAAACAAGAAGCAAGCTACATACACTTAGCAAAATTCATGAAAAGAAAAAATTCAAAAACTTTAAAATTTGAAGAATACCGGTAAAGACAGCCGGATGATTAATATAAACAGTCGGCCATTGTTAAAATTTGAAATTGTCAATAAACCCCAACCCCTTGGTCGGGTAATGATACAGAACAAGCGACACACAGGCCGAAGAAAGTTGACATAAAAAAATGGGAGTTCAAGCAGTTGGAGGACGTTCAGTGTCGGCAGCCGCTGGGTTTGGATCCTCAATTTGCGCCTATTCTTTCTCGGCATCCACCTCCTACGGCGGCTCTTCCTCATCGGCATCCGCCTCTTGCTTGTCATCCTCTTCCTGGTCCGACTCCACTTCCCATCCTCCGCCTCCTCCTCGTCGCCTGCCTGCTTCATGATCTTCTTGTTATATTGATCAGAACAAGCGGCAAATTGGCCCTCCCAATTTTCATATCCGGACCCTGGGAAGAGGGCCGCCCAGGTCATCTTCATAATGGTGTTGCATTCGTCCATCATGTCCTGAACAAGGGTCATCTTCTCCTTGCCAGCTTTTTCAATAAGTTTTTGGGTGAGGTCAGCCTATTGACTCTGCAGGCGGCCCTTGAGTTTATTTACCCGGGCGCCGAGTCCCTCGGCTTCCTTGTCCGCCTCCTTGAGAGGCGCCATATAAGCTTTGAGGTCCTTTACAGACTTCTCTAGCTCCAAGATCTTCTTCCTGGCCACCTCTAAGTCCTTCTTGACCTGTAAAGTGGCTGACGCCTGGTAATACAGTATGCCAGTGGTCAGAATCTCGTTTTGAGCTATTTGGAGCATAGCTTTATCAGAATCAGAAACGGCCATGGCCTTCGCAGCTTTTACCTCTTTGTTCTTTTCAGAGATGGGTTTGCGGAGACCAAACACTCGCAGCATAGACTACAGCCGGCCAAAAACAGTCGTCAGTTACAGGCGACCAGGCAAATGTTTAAATGAAAAAGAGCACTTTTTAGTAAGTATACCTCGGCAAGGAGAGCCAGGATGGCTTTAAGGTTAAGGGTGCCCACTCCCTTAACAGCGATGGCCTTCAGCATGGACTTGGCCATCTGAACTAGGTCCGGCTCTTAAGGGGCATCTAAAAAGAAATCCTGATTAATACGCAGCATAAAAACAACAAACAAGCTGCCTGATTTCAAAGGAGTCGGTTGCTTGATGAAACTTTGGAGATTTGAACAAATTATACCTCTAGCCGCCTCTTTCTCTCTAGGAGGCCGGCTTCTCCTAGGGGTAGCCGGAGTCCTTCCCCCGCTTTGGGAAGTCCTTCCTTGCCTTTCGGCCACCTGTCTCCTGGCATTGCCAGTAGTCGACACATCCCCAGTCGTCTCTTTCCTGACCTTGGGGTCCGGCTGGGAAGAGGAGGAAGGTCTGGCTACGTCGCTCTGCAACACAAGTTGTTGAGTTATAAACAAACGACATATATAAAAAGAAATTGTGCTAAGTTAAAGTAACTCACATTGGGCGCCTGTTTGGCAGGCGACTCCTCGGTCTACTACCTCTCGGCATCTCCTCGCTAAGGCCGCAGGTGGCCAGATATGTCCCATTGTATAACCAGTTATACTTTGGGATGTAATTTTGAGGGATGAACTCCCTCACCCCAGTCTCGGGGTTCGGTTGTATAATAACTTTGAAGAGCCCTCGGTCAAGGATCTCTTCTTTTGCTCTTCGAGGAACAGGGGGCAGGTCAGATCCGCCTGTCAAGTAAGGTGGATCCCTGTTCCACCTATTGAACTTCTTGTTCTTAACCTTGTCAGAGTGGAAGACTATGTAGAAGGTGTTCCTCCAATCCTTCCACTTGTTCTCCTTCCCCATAGTCATCATGTAGCCCTTGTGGCTAGTCAGCTAGAACCAGCCGGTCCCGCTTATTTTTGGGGTCCGACTGAGGTACTTCATGTGAGCAAAAGCTTCAAAGCTTGGCTCCACCTCGTACATCTCACAGCCGACAACATAGCCCAAGATGTTGAACCATGAGTTTGAGGCCAGTTGCCAGAGACCCAGCTGGTACCCATCCAAAATCCTCTCTACAGCCGGATGTAGAGGAAACCTTAAACCAGCTTTAATGGTCGCCTCATAGAAGCCAAACACTCGTCCATGTAGCTGGACTTCTTTGGCCAGGCTACCGTATCCTCGGCATTCGGCACTTAGAGAATGTAACCATGACCCATTACATGGTCAGCCCTAAAACTTCCAATCTTTTCAGACATGGCCTTGCGCCTGCCTTTGGGAACATGGAAAAAGTAAGGGGTATACATTTCTCTTTGGGTTGCAGCCGGCTCTACCCATATCTCTCCTTTTTCCACCTCATGGCTTTCTCTCACTGTATGTAGCCGAGAGTGCTTCTCCTCCGAGTCGCCAGAGTGCCAACTGGAGGTGCTGGGCTTAGAGTCATCGCTCAAGCTCTCAAGCAAAGCAGCCGCCTGCCCGGATAGATTAATGATATGAGGGCACTAGGCAAAAATTGCTAATCAGCATCGGTTCAAAACCCCCATTTCGCACCGGTTTTGAACCGTTGCGAAAAGTCCCTAAAAATATTTTTAAAAAAAACCTTTTAGCACTAGTTCTTGCTTTGAACCGGTGCGAAAAGTGGCCAAAAAATTAAAAAAAAAACCTTTTAGCACCGGTTCTGTTCCAAAACCGATGCCAAAAATGCCCAAAAAAAATAAAAATAAAAAATGTTTCTTTTTTTTCATTTTCTTCACTTAAATTGATATATAAACACTAACATATATATAAAGTTACATATTTTCATTAAAAAGGGCTGTAATATTACAATTTTCATCCAAAAAAATAAAAAAAATAAAATTCTATACTAGGTGCTACTATTGCTGTAACCTTCTATTTTTAATACCAACATACTACCTTGGAAACATTGCTCTAATGAAGCACATTCATATCCACCTAACACCCTTACCCGATGAAAGTTCAAAGCAGGCAATCCTATAGTCCTACTGAACATTGATTAGTCTATACTGTTACATATAGGCTTACAGCAAAAAAGAATGTGAAAGATAATTTACTAAGAAAATTGGCCGAATTCCTTAGAATCCAGACCTGATATTTTTGTTTTTTTCAACTGCTCAGCAGTCTTTTCTGCAGCAGCTTTCAGAGCCATGTCCGCTTGACTTCCAGCAAACTTATCACGATAAAATTTCCACTTCCTCATCTTTCTGCAAATTACCCAAACTTTTAATAAAAGACAATAAAAATAAGTCTGTTCTGCAGTATAAAAGACATGTTTAGCAAAGTCTTTATCTAATCAAATCCTCAGAAGGTAATATAAATTAGCAATTACTCCGTCAAAGCCAAAAGCATACCAGTTCCTTGAACAATGGTTCTGGTTTCCCTATACTGTAACCAGCAGGTAGAATATCCCAGAGTTTCTTGATTTTCTCAAGATCCCCATTTTCATCTGAAAGAGATACTTGAAGTTTAGGCATATTAAGCTGCTTCAGTACCTATAGAGCCATTAAAATTTATGATAAAGATCATCACATTGGCCCATGTGCGACTAATAACGTATACATTTAATTGCAATCTAGTTCAATCACCTCGAGAGAGAAAGATGGCATAAAAGGCTCTAACAAACAGGCCAAGAGACACACTAGTCCTGCTGCAGTTCTCATGACCGTGAATTTGAATATGCTAATCTCCTAAACCATAATAATGATTTTGGAAATTCAGCTTATTTTTGGACATGATCCATGAAGTCCAAGACAAAAACGACTTTGAGTAACAATTTGCTTGTTCTAATTGTTTTAGAACAAGTTATCTCGACAGGAGCCTGCCACAATGCTACTCCGGAGCCATGATGCCATGAAGCATGAGAATAGCATTGCAGTCTAGCAAGGCCAGTAGATGCGTCAACAGCTCGGTGTTCCAACTCTACTTCCCTCTCCATTGCAGCCTGTTAATCTACATGAATAGTATTATGCTAACAGAAACAACCCAAGGGAGTGATGAAGGATATAGGAAAATACATAACCTACATGAGCAATGAACAGACCTTTTTGGTGGCATTATGAGCTGCACGCTCTTCTTCTGCCCGTCTTTCAGCCAAGGCAAGCTCCTCCTTTAGGGCCTGATTCATTTGCATGGAGTTTTCTTTTAAAGAGGAGTACATGGAAATGACAAATCCTTTCTTATATGTGATAACATACATATCTTGACTTCATGCTATCAGAAAGGGATTCGTTATAAATATCAATTTTCCAGCAAACTTACTTGCATCATCCGTGTTTCTGTAAGTTCCCTGTTTCTCATTAAAGTTTCCATATTTTCCTGATAAGAAGTGGCGCATTGAGTCAGGAAAATCTGAAGAATAATCTAAACCAGAAAGACTTGCTTCCCAGCAAAGATGATGTTTATTGGACAGCTTTACAAAATCAAATATGCAAGGGCGGCTTTTTTGCATACTAAAATGGACAAATGCAAAACCTACTTAGTGATGGTTTGGTTGTTTACAAGAGATACGCATCTCAAGACTTTGCATTTCCCATGGGAAATGAAGAAAACTGTATGGTTGACTACCAGGAGGAGGGTCTATTAGTTGGAGAGGGAAAAGGGGGGGGGGGGGGTGTTAAATTCATAAGTAAAATCCCCCATTTTTTTGGAAAGTAGAATTTCCATGGTGTGCAACTGTCTTTGAAAACCAAATAATTCCCCAGTTTTCCAACCTCTAGGAATTTGTACTTCCGGTGTAATTTGATGTCAAGTAAACAATCACTTGGTAATATTCTGATGTAGAAAGTAAAAGAGGGATACCCTCCTGACGAGCGCTAAATCGGTCGTACAATTTAGGCTCATTCAAACACATTTATAACAAACACCTCACTCAAACAAGTACAATGGCAAGAAAGGGTTCGGTCCACGGAGAACGGGAATCAATTGCTAAATAATCTTAATGCTAAAGCTAAATCGAAATCAAGGTATAAGTGGTGATTAACTAACAAACTACAACTAAAGGTTGAATTCAAAGGATTAAAACACTAGGGGAATGGGATTCACTCAACCAATAGCAATTAGGCAAATAGGGAGGAATAAGGATAATGGAATAGCAAAGACCACATGCAAGACCAACATCAAACGATATGAAAACAACTCAAATTACTAAGCTTAGATCCCTCATTAACTTAGAAACAAAATATACATAATCATATTGCAATAGGTAATGAAACATTCAACTCACATTTCCATGTCGAACCAAACATTTCATGCCATCAAGTTCAATAATCTAGGTTAATCACTCATATCATGAAGAACTAACAAGCAATCCCATGCATATAATCAAATTTAATCGCAATCCATCATCAAAATCACTCCCAAACTCACATAATCACCAATAGGTTGAGTTTCACCCAACCCCTAGCCAAGAGGACTACTCACAATTCATTGTGAGTACATGCAAATTCCAAGTTTGGATTATAAGTGATTCTAAAATTTGGGGAAAAGTGATTATCTATGGACAAAGCTAACATGCAACAACAATATATCAAGATTGAGAGAAAATCAAGTGGCTTACAATACAAAAATAAAATCAGAAAATAATGAAGGACAAATGAAAGAAGTTACTATTGAAGCTTCATAAATGTTGGATAATTGCTGAAATTCTTAAGATAAATCTTAAAATTTGCTTCTACAATGATTAGATTTGAGAGTTTCTAAAACTAAATCAACTAATTTAATGAAGTTGCTAACTAAGAGAGAGTATTATTTTTTTTTTGCTGAAAACTATTCTAAAAATCTGTTGTCCTCTTCTCACTCCTCCTTGCTGTTTTAAGTCAGAATTTTGACTTACGGATCGCAGCAGAAGGGCGCGCCCGCGCTGAAGAATGGCGCGCCCGCGCGTTAGATGGTGGCGCGGCCGCTCTTGGTTAAGCGCGCCCGCTCCAATATGGGTATCAAGGGACTGGGCCAGCTCAGCGCGCGCCCGCGCCTGGAAGTGGTGCGCCCGCGCTTTGGTGACGCGCCCGCGTCTGAACGCTGGTGCCATGCCTTAAATCTTTGCTCTAGCAGTCTGCTCTTTCCCAATCCGAATCACCAGCAATACTCTGCAATTACAAAACAGGAAGGCAAAGCGTAATACAACGTAGGGGAAGGGAAGTAAAGACCACCTAAACCAAATTGAAACACATTACACAACACATAGGTGGACTACTTAAATTAGGCAAAACATAACAAAAGCACCCTGGAATGAACCAAATTACCGCTAAAACTACTAGAAAAGACTACCCTCGGAGTGACATAAATGTCACTCATCAAATTCCCCCAAGCTAAACCTTTGCTCGTCCTCGAGCAAAGCTAAAGACAAAGGAGAATAAGACACAATTATTCAAGTATAAGAAAATAGAAAAGAAGGGGAAAAGGATATACACTAACTCACTTTTGTAGGAATCACGGTTGTTTTTAGCATAAACAACAAGCCATTTAAACCTCAAAGTCGCCAGTGAGGACGAGTATGATCTCGTGTGGATTTCCAAAGAGCTTAACCCACAACTCTACATGCAAGAACAACAATCGCAAGGCAAGGCATAGACAATGAAAATGAACAATGAATATGCTTCCTAAAAGACATTTTGCAAAAGGGGTACACAATGAATGCAGAGCTTTCTAAATAGATAATGGTAAGCACACTCCGACATGTTAGAGGTTCAAAGAAACACAAATTAAGCTAAGCGTAGAGAACTAAAGGGTAACCATTCACCCTTCACCCCAAACAATCAAGCCACATTCTCCCCACTAGCTTCAAGTCAAGCCTTAAGTTAGCCTCTCATGATTCCTCGAAGGAACCGAAAAAAAAAAAAAGAAATATAGAAGTTAAGCTATAAATGAGAAGGGTATCCCGACATCTTAGCTATGCATGACCTCTCTACAAGCTTGAAAACTATCTCCCTCCACTGGTGAAGACTAAACTCTCTAGGGTCAAAAGGCTTTTAAGGGTTTTGTGGAAGGTTTAGAATGCGAAATGGAATTAATTTTTTTATTTTTTTTATTTTTCTTTTTTTTAGGGTATTCGTGAAGAGAGATTAAGTAGTGGAGTGCATGAGATAGAACATAGGTCAAATCACAAAATACCAAGCGAAAATACCCACAAAGTTGTCTCCCCCAAGTTTATTTGCGAACATAACTAAAGTATATACAAGAAGAGGTACTATCAAGTCAATCCCCCCCAAGCTAGAATGGAGCATTGTCCCCAATGATCACCAATTAGAAATGAAAGCTTGATCATATTGAAATTTATTTATATTTTTATATTTTTTCTCTTTTTTTTTCTTCTTTTTTTCTGTTTTTTTTTTTTTTTTTTTTTTTTTTTTTTTTTTGAGAAGTTTAAGAAAGGAGACACTTAATAGTATGGACATTCGTTTCTTAAATAGATGGTGGAAGAATGGAAATACAGTGGGGGAAAGGATGATAGTGGAAATGTAAATGTAAATGGAAGTATGGGGAATGAGAGATATGTAGCGTATTGTCTAGTGTATGGGTAGGAAAAATAGTGGAAGGGAAAGCCTTTGTCCTTCCTAAGAGGGTATAGTCACAGTCTTGGGTAGATAGTGGTCAAACTCTAGATTAGCACATGCATAGCTAAGGATCCAATTAAGCCGCTCAACAAGAATGAAGAAGGCTAGAAAAATGTAAACCTCACATGGGATTGTATTGTGACAAATACTATCTATAGGAATCATATCCACTAGGGAGAGAAAAACCATCTTTCCACGCTCCGAGGGTTAAGGCTTCAAGCCACCTAAAGTTCTTACTCGCTACCTTAGCATTAAAACGTGTTTAGTTGAACCTTAACATCTCAATTTGTGCAGACCAGTAGCCTTAGTAAGTAAAACATTCAACAATACCTGTATAACATTTAAGAAGATGGAATCTTGCCTTGCAAAAATTTATATATATATAAATATATATATATTTTTTTTTTATTTATTTATTTTTTTTTTACAAGAAAGAGTACAAAAGTGATAGGAGGCTAGTAAACATCTAATTCCCAATCGACAAACAGAAATCGTTCGGCATCAATACCAACGATCACCAGATTCCGTAGAATCAAATGCAAACAACCTCGAACAATCAACTCCATCCTAATCTAAACTAACTGTGCACACAAAGGGAAAATAAGGATAGTAGGGGAAAATCTCACCAAATGCTGCTTGAATTAGAAGACAAGACAAATATATAGATTTCACCAAGGTTTCCGGAGCATGAGTTGCTCCTTATCCCATCTATTTGTGCTTTCGATTTCAAGCTACAAGGAAAGCTAGCCAAAAGAAAAGAAACTGTACAACTATACAAAGAAAGGTTAGTGAACAAAAGGAAAAAGACTAAAATTATAAACAAAAGAAAATTATGGACAAAAAATCTATCTACAAAGTTTGGATTAAGGGATTTGAATTATGGGATTTGGATTATGGGATCAAGAGAGAAGAAGGAAAAACAACTTCATCGTTTTTTTTTTTTTTTTTTTTTTTTTTTTTTTACTATTGTAGGACTAACATTATCATCAAAACTCATTGAAAAACATATATACATATACTCGTACTGGTGAATCGCCACTCCGGCGAAAACCAGTAATTATCATCATTAACAAAGACACATCAAAAACTCAACAACCATATCAGTGAACAGGGGTAAAAATCAACCAAAGACACCAGCCATGCAACTCAGCAGAATCAGCAGCATAAAGGTACAAGTAACACAATGAAAGACTGGCAGACAAGCAATTAAGAATCCCAGCCAAGTCACTCCCTACCAAGAGTATATCTCCTACTTATCAAAATAAGCATGCAAAAACAGGGAAGAGAGATATACACAAGGAACGTAGCCTACTGGCCACTAGAGCTAGGCCCACTAGGTGAGCCAGGCTCATCATAAGTGAAGCCACTAGGGGGGCCGAAAAGGCCCCAACCACCGTCAAAGCCGGGCGGCCAGCCGTAGTGACCCCGGTAAAGATCCTCTTGCCAACTGGGCAAAGGATCAGAGGGAGTGTCCTCAGACTGGGAATACAGAGGAGTGGGGTGATCAGGATGCACATAGGGGTAAGCAGGGTCCCCTCTAAAGTCACACCCGCCAGGCACACGATAATCGTAGTGCCCGTCCTCTGGGAAACTGTGGAGCTCCCTACTAGGCTCGGAAGGACCTTGCCAGTAGGGGTAAGTGGGAAGATTGTCCCCCCCCCCCCCCTCAAGAAGGAACAGGGCCGTGCTGAGGCGGCCAATTAGGGTAGTTCACGGGGGGAGCAATCTCTCCTCTATTCACAGCTAGGTCATAGAGGGCCTGCTGCTGCAGATGGTGGCCCTGCTGTGACTCATAAATTACCTGCAATTGCCTAGCTATATCAGATAGCTGAAATGTACCTGTGGGCTGCTGTACGGCCGCCTGCTGCTGCTCCTCCTCCTGAGGCTCCTCCTCATTACCTTCCCCTACCTCATCGTCCCCATCAACATCGGGCACTTGCCCGCTATCTCTCAAAACTCTCCACACATTAGGGGTCTGACGCGTGAGGGAGGTGAAGTGAGGCTTAGGGAGGAAACAATGGTGGGCTCCTCTAACTAGCCACCTAAAAGCATTGGGGTTTGCCGTGGGGGTAATAAAATCAGAGCGGCGGAGTTGGTCCAAGTCAAGGTAAATATCCCACTACTACCTACGGCTGTGCATAGAGGTAAAAGGTTAGTGTATCCTAACTTGGTGGCCAATCTAGTGACCATCGCCCCGCAATGTATATCCCCTGGCTTTTTCCCCTTTGCTATGGCTTGGCAAGTTTGCATGAAGAGGAAACCCAAATTCAACCTCCTTGCGTGCTCTCCCTTTGTGGCTATCCACAGGCAAAGGACCTTTTCCTTAGTCAGCTTTCCTAGGTCCTGTTTACTAATGATAGAATACCCTAATAAACGGTGTAGGATCCTAAGGGCAGGGTGCCAAATCTCACTGGCTATGGAAGTCCGGGTGTAAAACTCATTTTTACCTGAAATGGAACGCCACCAAGCGTACTCACTATACTCCCTAAAGTTCTCATAAAGAGGGTAATGAAGGTCGGCATCAGGGTGAAAGTCGAGGGCTCGGTTGAACTTTGCCAATGACATGGTGTGGCGGTTATTGAAGAGTTGGAAAGATATCCGAAAGTCGTTGTTTTCTAGACTATCCACTTGAAAAGATGAGAAAAACTCTAATGTGGGTTCTTGGTAGGTCATGAATGAAGAGTTTACGAATGACCCTAGTCGAAGGTTGTCAAAAAGAATCCACAAATCGTCATTTATTCCGAGTTTTATCATGTCTCCACGATGGTAGTGCCTAGAAGGTCGCAACTTACGCTTTTTCATGTCAGAGTATATGGAGGAGTGGCTTTTGTTTAGGAATTTTAAAGTGGGTAAGGCAATGGATTGGTCCGACTCTTGGTTTTGGGACGATTGTCCCGACTTTGTGGTTTTTCTCTTCTTCCCAATCCTTAAACTCATGACTACCCGCCTCTCCTTTTTTTTCTGTTTTCACTCCTTTTCAAAGCCAACTCCGGCTATTTCCACCCTTAACCTCCACAAAACTACAATGTACCTGTTCACAAGCAATAATAATCCAACCACACAACGAATATAACCTAAGATAATAACCAACAACAACAATTTCAACAGAATCCAGCAATAAATTCAACAATAATCAACGAAATTTCGCTAATAACCTAAGATAACCAAAATCCTTGCATAAAAATTAATCAAAGGAAAATAATTAACGAAGGAAATTGAATACCTTTACCCTTATGCGAATAAATTGTTGTTTTGGTGTCGATTTGTTGAAGGTTTTGAGTAGCAAGGAGTTCGTTGCGGTTGGTGTTGAGGATGCCTTTTTGCCTTTCTTTGATGATGAACAAACGGTGATGATGAATGATTGAAACTTGAGAATGATTGATTTATGAGAATGATTGATTTAAGAGAAGGGAAGAAGATGATCTTGAGTATGGTGGTGAGGAGCGGCCGCGAAGAGAGAGAAAGGTAATGAGGGAGTTTGAATTATGTTTGTGAGGGTATGGGGGAGATTGCGGAAATATAAGGCAAAGCCGTATTTTTTTCTGAAACCCAGAAAGGCGCGCCCGCTCCAAATTCAGGCGCGCCCGCGCCTAAGTGAGAACTCGGACCGCACTTAAATCGCGCCTAAATCGCTCAACTCCCTGGAATTCTGACCAAATGGTTGGCGCGCCCGCGACGAAACCAGGCTCGACCGCTCCTCTTTGATGACACAGGCCGCTCACAAATCGCGATAAAATCGCTCCTATTCTCTGGAATTGGGTGAGTAAAAAGACCAAAGGGATGGCGCGCCCGCGCCTTACTGCTTTCGCGGATCGCGCTTCAGCCGCGACCATCATTTTTCTTTACTCTTATCTCTCTTTCCTCATGGACACACGCAATCATACCTACATCACAATTGATTAAGAAAAGTGTTAGATGGATTGGTTCAAGCGGTTTGGAAGAAAATAAAATCAAAAAGGGTAGAAACCGGGTTGTCTCCCGTAAGCGCTTCTTTACTGTCACTAGCTTGACGTACTTCACACACTCAAAAGATGAGATTGCATTGCATTGACTCGATCAAACCAACATGAGCACCCTCATAATAAAGCTTGAGGCGATGCCCATTGACCTTGAATGACCTCGTTCCATCCAAATCATTTAGCTCAACGGCTCCATGGGGGAACACCTCCTTAACGGTGAAAGGACCACTTCACCTTGACATGAGTTTTCCGGGAAATAGTTTCATCCTTGAATTGTAAAGCAACACCTTATCTCCAACATTGAAGGTCTTCTTTTCAATTTGCCGGTCATGCCACTCCTTTGACCGGGTTTTGTAAAAGCTTGCACAATCATAAGCATCCATCTGTAGTTCCTCTAACTCATGCAAGTCTAGCCACCTTTGTTCACCCGCACTCGCCAAATCAAAGTTGATCTTCTTGGTAGCCCATTGAGCACGGTGTTCAAGTTCAACCGGAAGGTGAAAAAACTTACCATATACAAGCCGGTAAGGGGTAGTGCCGATGGGGGTTTTGAAAGCGGTTCTATAGGCCCAAAGGGCATCATCTAGCTTGTCCGACCAATCTTTCCTATTTCTAGCCACTGTTTTCTCAAGAATCACCTTGATTTGACGATTGGAAACCTCCGCTTGCCCACTTGTTTGTGGGTGATAAGTCGTGCCAAAGCGTTGATGGACCCCATTCTTTCTCAGCATCTTTTGAAACACATTATGAACAAAATGAGAGCCATTGTCACTTACGACCGCTCTTTGGACCCCAAATCTAGGAAATATGACCTTTTTGAACAATTTCATCACAAGTTTGTGGTCATTTGTTAGGGAGGCAATTGCTTCAACCCATTTTGAAACATAATCGACCGCCACAAGTATATATTGATTCCCATTAGATGAGGGAAAAGGTCCCATGAAATCAATGCCCCACACATCAAACACCTCAAGTTCAAGAATCGGTTGTTGAGGCATTTCATTTCTCTTCGAAACATTACCGGTTCTTTGGCAAGAGTCACATGTTTTCACAAAACCCCATGAATCTTTGAAGATATGAGGCCACTATAACCCACTTTGTAGTACTTTCAAGGCTGTTTTGTTGGCACCCATGTGCCCTCCACAAGGATCGGAGTGGCACATCTTCAAAACACTCTTCACTTCATCATTTGGCACACATCTACGGAGTAAACCATCTACTCCTCTTTTGAAAAGGATCGGATCATCCCATATGTAATGCCTTGCATCTCTTTTGAGCTTCTTCCTTTGGTTCTTGGAGGAATCGAGAGGAAATTCCCCACATGCCAAATAATTCACCAAGTCGGCGAACCAAGGAAGATCTTTTTCATTCAATACATAGAGCACATCATCCTTCAATTCATCGCAAATGGGAGCCCCATAATCATAGGCTTGCACGTTCTCTAACCGGGATAGATGATCTGCAACCACATTTTCGGCCCCCTTTTTGTCCCGGATCTCTACATCGAATTGTTGAAGTGATAGCACCCAACGAAGAAGACGAGGCTTGGACTCTTTATTTGCCACAAGGTACCTAATAGCCGCATGATCGGTGTAGACAATAGTTTTGGAACCAATGAGGTAGTTTCAAAACTTCTCAAAAGCATGTACCACGGCAAGAAACTCCTTTTCCGTTGTGGTGTAGTTGCGTTGGGCTTCGTTCAAGGTCTTGGACATATAGTAGATCACATGAAGTCTCATTTCAACTCTTTGTCCAAGCACACCCCCGATAGCTACATCACTTGCATCACACATAAGCTCAAAGGGCAAATCCCATCTTAGCCCTTGCACTATAGGAGAAGAGATCAAAGCTTCTTTCAACTTGTTGAAGGCTTGAAAACAATCTTCATCAGAAACAAAATCGGCCTCTTTTTGAAGGAGGGCATTTAGGGGTCTAGCAATGAGGGAGAAATCTTTGATAAACCTTCTATAAAACCCCGCATGCCCAAGAAATGATCTTACTCCCTTCACATTGATAGGGGTTGGTAGCTTCTCGATTACTTCAACCTTGGCTTTGTCAACCTCAATTCCTTTGTTGGAGATCTTATGCCCAAGGACAATTCCTTCCTCAGCCATAAAGTGGCACTTCTCCCAATTCAAGACCAGATTGACCTTTTCACATCTTGCCAAGCACTTGCCCAAATTTGTCAAGCAATCCTCAAATGAAAGGCCACCAACCGAAAATTCATCCATGAATACCTCCATTTCCTCTTCGAGCATGTCACCAAATATGGTCATCATGCATCTTTGAAAAGTCCCCGGTGCATTGCAAAGTCCAAATGGCATTCTCCTATATGCAAAAGTACCATATGGACAAGTAAAAGTCGTCTTCTCTTGGTCATCCGGATTTATAGGGATTTGAAAGAAACCCGAATAACCGTCAAGAAAACAATAGTACTTGTGCCTTGTTAGTCTCTCAAGTATTTGGTCAATAAAAGGGAGGGGAAAGTGATCCTTTTTGGTGGATGCATTTAGACGTCTATAGTCTATACACATCCTCCAACCGGTCACCGTTCTAGTTAAAATGAGCTCACCATTCTCATTTTCAACTACGGTCATTCCCCCCTTTTTAAGGACCACATGAACGGGGGAAACCCATCTAGAACTCGAAATGGGGAAGATGATGCCCGCATCAAGGAGTTTGGTGATTTCTTTCTTCACCACCTCCCCCATTTGAGGATTGAGTTTCCTTTGCCTTTCAATGGAAGGCTTAGCACCCTCCTCAAGTGTTATGTGGTGCATACATAAAGCGGGACTAATACCTTTGAGGTTATCAATGGTATAGCCTAAAGCACCTTGGTGGTTTCTCAATACACCACATAACATTTGAGTTTGGCACTCATTCAAAGAAGAATTTACAATAACCGGGTAAGATGAATTTGGACCAAGAAACTCATACCTTAGCTGTGATGGTAGAGGTTTGAGCTCTACCATCGGAACACCCTTACCTTCTCTTGTAGTGGCTATCTCCAATGCATCTTTGGTTATGATTCCCATGCATACTTGCTCAATGCTTCCTTCCGCACTTCCATCAAGCATTTCTTCATACAATGTCATCTCCTTGCTTTGTTCCCCTATCTTTTCTTTGTTCAATAAAACATTCTCAAGGGCATTGTTAGAAGTGAGCAAGTACTCATGCATAGTATTCACAATAGAATCAATAGCATCAATCATCATACAATTTTCCAAAGTTGAGCTTGGATATTTCATGCTTTCATTCAAGTCAAATTCTATTACCTCATCTCCTACTTTTAGTGTAATTTTAGCACTTTTAACATCAATTAAAGCACCCGAAGTAGCAAGAAAAGGTCTTCCTAGAATTATTGGAATATTAACATCTTCATCCATTTCCAAAACAACAAAGTCCACCGGAATTACAAACTTTCCCACTCTTAGAGGAACATCCTCTACCTTACCCTTTGGAAATTTAATGGATCGATCGACCAATTGTAAGGTAATGTTAGTGGGTAGAAGTTCCCCTATCTCAAGTCTTTGATATACCGAATATGGCATAAGGCTAACACTAGCCCCAAGGTCACACAAGGCATTATCAATTTGCATTTTATATATTGCACAAGGGATTGAAAAGTTACCGGGATCTTTTAACTTTGGTGGCATCTTATTCATGATAATAGCACTACAATTCTCGGTGAGATTCACCGTTTCCACCACATCACACTTTCTCCTTCCACTCAAAATATATTTTAAAAACCTAGCATAGTTAGGCATTTGCTTGATAGCATCGGTAAAAGGGATTGAAAGGTGAATTTGCTTCAGTGTTTCAAGGAATTTTCCAAATTTCACATCTAATTTGTGTCTCACAAATTTATGGGGATATGGAAGTCTTTGCAATTTTTTGGTTTCTTTTTCACTCTCTTTTTCTTTTTCATTCTCTTTTTCTTTTTCATTCTCAAAGGCTTTCTCTTCTTCATGCTCAAAATCACTCTCAAGGGGAGGCTCACTCATGTTCATTTTCTCATTGTCTTTCTTAGGGACACTCTCTTCCAACACTTTCCCACTCCTAGTTGATATAGCATTCACCGGTTTCTTGGGGTCAAGTCCTTGGGGTGGAAGTTTAGAAGTGCTAGCTCCCTCTTTTAAAGCATTGGCCAATTGAGAAATTTGTGTTTCAAGCATTTTGTTATGGGTCATTACTTCATTAAACTTCTTATCACTAGTGGACATGAAAGTGTTGAACATTTTGGCTTGGCTTTCCATCATCTCTTCTAGGCTAGACTTTTGTGGAGGTGGTTGAGTGTAACAATTGTCTTGTTATGCTCTAGGACCTTTCACATTGGAATTAGCATTTTGGTTGTTAAAGCCTCTATTAGCATTATTATTCCAATTGTTCCGGTTATTAGAACTCCCCCCTTGGTGGTATTGGCCTTGATTTCCATATTTCCTTGATTGTTATGGTTATGGTTACCATAACCACTTTGTTGGTTGTAGTTACCTTGGGGATTTTGGTCCCTTTGGTTTCTACCACCCCATTGGTTGTGGTTGTGGTAATCATAATCATTTCCCCTTTGATTGAAATTATTCCCTTGCCCTCTTTGATTGGGTTTTAAGTATCGTTGGTTGTCATTCCTAGGTCTATTATCATAAGACAAGGCATTGACATGTTCATTTTCATACTCATTACCATCATCATTAAGGGATTGGGATTGGGAATCAAAATTACAAGAAGATGTATCATGGTCATAAGACCCACAATTATCAAAAAACATGCATCCACTAGGCATGTTATTAGATGTAGAAGTAGAAGGGTTAGAGCTTATACCTCTCCCCTTAGATTGGGAGGGAAAATCATGGCGCGAAGTAGAGGACTCAAGCTTAGCTTTGATCGATGACATCTCCTTTCCAAGATTTGTAATTTGGGATGTCAAGTTGTTTATAGCATTGAGGTGATCTACCGAATAGGCCGCCCCCCCACTCTTGCTTGTGGATTCTCTTTCATTTTCTTGCCAATCCATGTGGTGCCTTACCACATCTTCAATGATCTCAATCACTTGATCTTCGGTTTTATTCATGATTGGCCCACCGGCTCCCGCATCCAAGCTTGTTTTGCCTTGAGGACTCAAGCCTCCGTAGAAGATTTGTAAAACTTGGTATGTTGGGATTCCATGGTGAGGGCACTCTCTTTGGTACTCCTTGTACCTCTCCCAAGCTTCATAGATAGTCACACTACCCCTTTGCCGAAAACCTTGAATTAGAGCTCTTGCCTCGGCCGTTTTCTTTTGAGAGTAGAATCTCCCTCAGAAAGTCGTGGTGACCTCATCCCAAGTCCTCAAAGAATTGGGTCTCACCTCCTTCTCAAGCCATTCGAGAGCCCTTCCTATTAAGGAGAAAGGAAATAGTTTTAGTCTCACAAACTCTTGAGTGACCCCATTCACCTTGATCGTGTTGCAATATTTCTCAAACTCGTTCAAATGTGCAAGAGGGCTCTCGTGTTTTGCTCCACTAAATTGTCTCCTCTCAATCAAATTTATCATTGCGGGCCTAATCTCGAAGTCATTGGCCAGGGTGTTTGGGGGAGCAATCCCACTTGAAGCTCTATAAGCTCCGGGAGTTCCCATCTCCTTCAAAGGTCTTGGAGGTGGTGGTGGTGGGTTGTCACCCATTGGATTTCTTTGTGGTTCCGGGTTGGACTCTCTTCTTGGGGAAGTGGAGGACCGCGAACAAGATCTCCTTCTTCTTCTAAGGGTTTGCTCAATCTCGGGATCGTAAGGCACCGACTCACGATGTTGAGTCCTACGCATACGCACTCAACAAACACAATTAGTAGCAAGGCTACAAGCGTAGCCAAAAAGGAAAACAACTCTTTTTGTGTTTTTTTTTAAAAGGTGAATTAGACTCAAGCAATCAAATAGCAATCAACAACACCGCTCCCCGGCAACGGCGCCATTTTGACGAGCGCTAAATCGGTCGCACAATTTAGGCTCATTCAAACACATTTATAACAAACACCTCACTCAAACAAGTACAATGGCAAGCAAGGGTTCGGTCCACGGAGAACGGGAATCAATTGCTAAATAATCTTAATGCTCAAGCTAAATCGAAATCAAGGTATAAGTGGTGATTAACTAACAAACTACAACTAAAGGTTGAATTCAAAGGATTAAAACACTAGGGGAATGGGATTCACTCAACCAATAGCAATTAGGCAAATAGGGAGGAATAAGGATAATGGAATAGCAAAGACCACATGCAAGACCAACATCAAACGATATGAAAACAACTCAAATTACTAAGCTTAGATCCCTCATTAACTTAGAAACAAAAGATACATAATCATATTGCAATAGGTAATGAAACATTCAACTCACATTTCCATGTCGAACCAAACATTTCATGCCATCAAGTTCAATAATCTAGGTTAATTACTCATATCATGAAGAACTAACAAGCAATCCCATGCATATAATCAAATTTAATCGCAATCCATCATCAAAATCACTACCAAACTCACATAATCACCAATAGGTTGAGTTTCACCCAACCCCTAGCCAAGAGGACTACTCACAATTCATTGTGAGTACATGCAAATTCCAATTTTGGATTATAAGTGATTCTAAAATTTGGGGAAAAGTGATTATCTATGGACAAAGCTAACATGCAACAACAATATATCAAGATTGAGAGAAAATCAAGTGGCTTACAATACAAAAATAAAATCAGAAAATAATGAAGGCCAAATGAAAGAAGTTACTATTGAAGCTTCAAAAATGTTGGATAATTGCTAAAATTCTTAAGATAAATCTTGAAATTTGCTTCTACAATGATTAGATTTGAGAGTTTCTAAAACTAAATCAACTAATTTAATGAAGTTGCTAACTAAGAGAGAGTATTATTTTTTTTTTGCTGAAAACTATTCTAAAAATCTGTTGTCCTCTTCTCACTCCTCCTTGTTGTTTTAAGTCATAATTTTGAGTTACGAATCGCAGCAGAAGGGCGCGCCCGCGCGTTAGATGGTGGCGCGGCCGCTCCAGGTTAAGCGCGCCCGCTCCAATATGGGTATCAAGGGACTGGGCCAGCTCAGCGCGCGCCCGCGCCTGGAAGTGGCGTGCCCGCGCTTTGGTGACGCGCCCGCGTCTGGTGCCATGCCTTAAATCTTTGCTCTAGCAGTCTGCTCTTTCCCAATCCGAATCACCAGCAATACTCTGCAATTACAAAACAGGAAGGCAAAGCGTAATACAACGTAGGGGAAGGGAAGTAAAGGCACCTAAACCAAATTGAAACACATTACACAACACATAGGTGGACTACTTAAATTAGGCAAAACATAACAAAAGCACCCTGGAATGAACCAAATTACCGCTAAAACTACTGGAAAAGACTACCCTAGGAGTGACATAAATGTCACTCATCACCTCCCCCCCCCCCCCCCCAAGATTCTTAGAATACATCAGACCTGCAAAGATGCCAAATTCTCTTCAGACAAAGCAGCCTGCTTCTTCAGATAACTGACAAGTGCCTCAATTTCAGCATTTTTTGCAGCTATCGCTTCAGCCATGTTTGACTCAACTCTGTTTACTTCTGTTTTGGCAGCAGATAACTCCAGCTGCAGTTGTTTTATGTGACTCTCAGATGATTTACTAAGCTCCCTCTGCCATGGAACATAAAAGCATACATTACAAAATGAATTCATATATAAGATTAAAGTTGAAGCCCAACAAACCTAAATCTAGGAGGCAAGAGAGAGGGTTTACTTCAGATGTAAGAAGCTCCTCTAACTGAGCATTTTCAGACTTGTATTCCTGAAGACGGGATGAAAGTCCAGCACAAACCTGAAAAGAAATATAACCAAAGTTTAAATGAATTGTGGATGTAGGATTTTTGAACCACAAAGATAAGCCAGAGAAGAAATTTCATGCTGCTGCATAAGTCACATGAACTCCGTAGCCACCAACAAGGCAAGGAAGGTGAGAAATTGGCAGGAATCCTTTCCCAACCTGTAAGTTGTTAAGTAATTAAATACCTACATCCTTCGTTTCCGATAACATAGAAATCCTCGAATACCCCCATAGTGTTTCCAATATAAGTAGGTTATGGTGAACGTTGTATTGACAACTTTCAAGTGGTACATAAAATAACATAATACGTTAAAACTTAAAAGTAATATATGAATGTTATGCACAAAACAGACATGATTTTAGCACTGCAGATCATTGGCACTTGTCAATTCAAGCACATACAACCTTCAGAATCAGGCTACTTTTGTATTATGTCATAGTGTTTGGGATTGCTCAGCATTTTATTTTTAGATGCTTTCTCAAGTAGTATATGGAGTCAGTGTTTCAAAAATTGCTTATCAAAGAGAGGGGCTTACTTTGAAAGCTGAACTTGATCATAATATTATTAAGGATAGCAGGAGACATCACCATAGAAAGATTACTATATGGCGTTTCTTATTACCCTATATTTGATCTAACTGTGGAGAAATTATCTGATTTCTTATCAGAAATGCAAGAGTAGTACTTCGCATAATTGTGTATAAAATAAAATTTGTTTTTGTTTAGCATGTAGCGCAAAAGAGAACATGATAGTGTTGCAAATGATGAGTGATTAACCTCGGACCTAGAAGGTAGGGGGTGCTTTCATGCCAACTTTTTTTTGAACTTGTAAAGTGATTTGAGGAGTTGTAGCTGTTGCAATCTGTACTTTTAGCTCCATAATAAACTTAACTTTATTTGGAAAGATAACAACTTTATTTGGAAAAATAAAAAGAAAAAAGTTAAATTGTTAAAAAAACTTTTACAGCCTCTCAGTTTCACAAATCAATTCCCACACAGAGTTTATTAGATGTTTTCACGATTTACCAGAGCTCACTTCCCGAGCTAAGACCATTGCAACGCGGCAAACCTTGAGGACACCTCAACTACAATGCTTTGCGATTTTATGTCCTTGGTTTAGGGTGCACCATGGCCCCAAGTTACATGCTTTGGCCAGGTTTAGGTTCTTGAAGGCCATTCTAATTAGAACCTATGCTGGCTTGGGAAGCACCTTGTCCAGTGTTTTATGATTCTATTTACCCTAGGTCCAGGACCCGGGGTGCTTCACGGCCTTGAGATATTTGTAATTTCGCATGTGAAGCCCTCCTAGGTCATTGAAAAGTAAGGTCACCACAAGAAACCCATGTGTGCCCCACTCTGAGTTTTCCACCTTGGAAAGTTGTAAGTCATGACTTATAGCCTTTGGCCTAGGCATGTTGGTATAATCTCACCAATACATATCTTGGTCACGACAGCTATTTGCAACCCAAGACGACCACAAGACACAAGTCCACCCTACTATAGCATTGCCCAAATTGGTCCTAGAATGCCCCAAAGCGGAGTATCGAATAACAATTTTACTGCCCACACATACACAAGTAGCAGGCCACAAATACACCACAGAAAGAAGAAACGATGTAGCAACAAAAACACAGCAAAACAAGCAACATGTAGCAGCATCACCGAGCACACATCACAGGCACCAGAAGACACAACAACAAAAAATTACAGCAAAAAACACCGTAACACCATACCGCAGCAAGAACATACACAATAATCCAAGAAACACATCCCCCTACCCTCCCCGCCCCCCGAAACAATTAATCCCAACATCGACAACAAGCAAGCAGAAGTACCACAACACACAAGCTCTGCACAACACACACTGCAACCACCACACCCACCGCCGCACCAATTTAATAAATAACAGTACATCTCAAAGAAACAAAAACAAAATCACAGCAATCACACACTAACACACACAGTACACAAGAAATCTTCAATAGTTAACAAATATCAAACAAAATTAAACTAAAAATTAGGGTTAGCGGCGGAACATACAATGCAGAAGGAGGCAAAATCAGTGTTTTCTGGATCTTCCAGGAAATTGTTGCTGCTTCTCAGTAGCAACTTTGAAAATCCAGTACACTTGAAACAGAAATATCAACAAAAGTAAGAGAGAGAAAATTGAAACGAAAAAGATGAAGAAGAAGAGTGCGATTGGTGGTACCAAAGCTATGACATGAGCAGCGATGAGAAGGACGATAAAATTGCAGATATTGAATGAAAATTGTTTCTGAAAACCCTAGCCATCGATGGAAACGCTTGCGGCGCAGTGGCGGAGAAGGAGATCGAAGAAAAAGGGGGGAATTGACGATAAACCCTAGAAAAAGAAGGCTGTGCCGCCGTGACAAGGAGGCCGTTGTGGTGGAGGCGGAGCCGTGTGCGCTTCAATGACAAGCCCTAGATTACCAGAACCCTAAAATTACGAAATTGAAAACCAAATCAACGACAAACCCTAGATTGCGAAGGAATTCGGTAGATTAAGAAGACCACAACAAAAATCTTACCTCGAAGCTGCTTCAATGGAGGTGAGAAAGCTCAGAATCCGCTTCAATGGAGAATAAAGAGCACGAGTTCAATGGAGAAGAGATATGGAGATAGAAGGAGGTGCGGCTGCTTCAACGGAGTGAGAAAGCTCATAAACGGCTTCAATGGAGAAGGTGGGAATTCGAAGGTGGTGGAAGAGAAGGTGAGAACGAGGGAAACAAGAAGATGGAAAATCAGGGGGAAAGAAAGGAAGAAGAAAATATATGCGAGCTGGGTTTTTTTTTTTTTTTTTTTTTTTTTTTTTAATTTTGCACGGTTTGAACCGGTGCTAAATCACTATCTCGTACCAGTTTGGTCTTAACCAGTGCGAAATCCCTTTTTCCTTTTTTTTCTCTTTTTTAATTCGCACCAGTTCAAACCGGTGCGAAAAAATTATTTCGCACCGGTTTATTAGGAACCGGTGTGAAAAGTTTTTTTCTCAATCCCGCCCATTTCTTTTCCCACCGGTTTTCAAGAACCGGTGCGAAAAGTGCGATGCCTATTTCATTTTTTCTACTAGTGGGGTCATTATGTACCTCCTCCCCTGATTCTGCCAAAATAGAATCACTTGGGGTGCTTGGGACGCTTGGTGGCACGTCCGAGATCTCACTAATCGGCGCATAGAATGAGGAGTCGTCTGAATATGTTATCCTGACCGTTCTCTTTGTTCTGGCCATGGTGTCCTGCACAGACACATAGAAAGTCGGACTCTGGGCAGTTTGCAAAGGGTGGTCCAACATGGGGCAGTCGGCACTCCTAGTTCTAGATTCAGCCGTCCTCGGTGACCAGCTGATCACTAACCTAGGTCGTGTCGTATGCTTTTTTGCTACCATTTTTGAAAAAAGAAAAGCAAAGAGAAAAGTACAAGAGAACAGGCGGTTACCTTTGAGTAGAGAAGTCTGAACTTTTGGAAAATCGGCGGCTGAAGAAGCAGGCGGTCTGAAAACAGACGGTCTGAAAGCAAGCGACAGTCGTCCAAAATGTCAAAGCAAACGTCCAAAGTTCTATTTTAAAAAGTTTCTAAAATGTCCAAATCGGTTCTTGAAAACTGGTGGGAAAAGAAATGGGCGGGATAGGGGAAAATACTTTTCGCACCGGTTCCTAATAAACCGATTTTGCACCGGTTTATTAGGAACCGGTGCGAATTACGAAATATTAAAAAAAATTAATAAAAGGGGAAGGGATTTCGCACCGGTTCAGTCCAAACCGATGCGAAATAGTGTTTTAGCACCGGTTCATACCGGTGCGAAATTAAAAAAAAACCGGCCTGCTATATCTCTCTAATCCGCCTCTTTATTTCACTCTCCCTGGTTCTGCTCTTCTTCTCTCTCATCTCTCTACCCTGCTCTCGTTCTCTCTCATCTTTCGTTCTGCTCTCATCTCTCCTTCCTCTTTCGTTCCCATCTCGTTCTACTCTCATCTTCATGTGAGGTCTTCGATTTTCGTTCGAATCTTGTTCGAGTTAAAGCAAGTGGTGAACGATTGAAGTGCGATCTGAATCCTCCATTGAAGTGCCTTCTTAGCTCTCTCTCCTTCTCCATGAAGCAGCTTTTGAGGTACGCTCTTAATTTTTTTTAGTTGGGCTTTTAGGGTTTTGTTTAATTTGAAATTTATTTTTTCAATTTCTTTTGGTTGAAGCAGTTTTATGTTCCTGTTGTTTTCAATATGTTCAATGTGTTTTCGATTTTTTTGGGTTGAATCTTTGTGGGTGTATTTTAGTGCGAAATCGTTTCGTTTTTAATGGGGTTTATTTGATCGATTTGTGCTCGATTTTTTGGGTTTATTTGTTCCATTGGTTTTCGATTTTTTTGTTTTCTCGATTTAGTTTCAAACTTTTGGGGTTTAATTGTTTGATTGTCGTGGATTTTTCCATATATATGTTCCTGTTGTTTTCGATATGTTTGATTTGTTTTCAAATTTTTTGGGTTGAATCTTTATGGGTGTATTTGTGCGAAAATCATTTCGTTTTTAATGGGGTTTATTTGATCGATTTGTGTTCGATTTTTTGGGTTTATTTGTTTGAGTGGTTTTCGAACTTTTTGGGGTTTCTTTGTTCTATTTATTTTTTGTTTTTTTTTGTTGCAATTTTGCAATTTTTTGGGGTTTATTTGTTTTTTTGGATTTTTTTTTTTTTTTTTTTTTTTGTCTTGAATTTGAGTGATTTATTTTTTTTTGGGTTGATTTTTTATGTTGTTGATGATTTAAAGTTGCAATTGAAGCAATTATTGATATTATAGTTTCAGAATTTGGATTCTTCAGAACCATCATCGCATAGACAACGGGCCGGAGGAGGAGGGATTTGTTTGTGAGGTACTCTGAAAAGCACTTTAATGGTGCTTATGAATTCAGGTATGAATAATTGAATATATGTTTTTGAATTTAAATTAATTTGCTGATTTTTTCTGCCATTTGTTTAGGCGAAATTTCTTTGTTTGTTATTAGTCGATTAAGCTTCATGTTGTTTGTATGGGTTTTTATTTGTGAGTTGAAATCCAAGATTTTTAAAATGAAAAATTGGATTTCTTGGGTCTACTGTTTATTGAAACACCTTTTCTGTTTTCGTCTATTTGGAATAAACTGAGCTCTAAGGTTATGTATTAAGTCCTTTCTTTTTTTCTTTTTTTTTATAATTACAGATAAGTCCTTTCTTACATCTCAATGGATTTTAAAGAAAGAGATTAGGAGCATGTGAAGTATGATGGGAAGTATGATGGTTATGGAGTTGAAACATGGGCAAAAGGGAGTAGATATAGGGGTCAATATAGGAATGGATTAAGGCATGGAATTGGGATTTATAGGTTTTTTACGGGGGATGTTTATCAAGGTGAATGGTCTAATGGTCAATCTCATGGTTGTGGGATTTACTCTTCTCAAGATGGTAGTAAGTATGTTGGTGAATTCAAGTGGGGTGTTAAGCATGGATTTGGTTATTATCAATATAGGTAATTTTTTGGTTGAATTAGTTTTATTAATATTTTGATTGGTTTTAGAATTGTTATTATGTTGCTTAATGTTTTGTGGTATTTTTTGTGTAGTTTGAAGTTTCATGTGTTACATTGTTGTTTGTTGGTGTTTATGTCCATTATTAGTTTGCTATTATTTGGGTTTGGATTGGACTATAATAGAGTAAATCAATTATCTTATCATATGCTTGCTTATTGTAAAGGATCATATATGCATTATGTTTTGGAACTCGGATCAATGTAGGAAATTTATCGGTTACTCTACAAGTGAGGTCAAGCAT
The DNA here is from genome assembly GCF_001683475.1 of Chenopodium quinoa. NCBI lineage: Eukaryota > Viridiplantae > Streptophyta > Magnoliopsida > Caryophyllales > Amaranthaceae > Chenopodium > Chenopodium quinoa. The sequence continues at coordinate 6,642,892 of NW_018745000.1, forward strand.
AACTGTGTATCCAATGCATCCTACCTTGCCATGGTTAGTGGTAAAAGACTAGGAGCCTCTTTGAGGTGTTGAGGCTTAAGTGTTTTGATGAGGTTTAAGCACCTTTTTTTTTTCCCTTTCCAAAAAGAAAAGGAAGTGTTTGATGTTAATGCGCATTGTGTCGGGTGTTGTAACATTGGGGATGAGTATTTTAGGTTGAAATGAAGAATCAATATAAAACAAATTTGTCTGATTTATGTTTTAACTACTTTCATTGTCTGGATGATTTGGTTGGTGAAGCAGATTTATGGTAGTTGTTAGCAACTTCTCTGTTGCTTTTTTTCCTTGAGTAAGCTACTAAATTCATAATCTGTAATTGTAAAGACAAGCTAGTTGTTGTATGAGCCTTCTAAGAAAAGTGTTTCTTCTTTAGTAATCCTTTAACTACATTTCTATTGGTCTTTTGCTAACTAGCAAGTGAGGGAGTATTTCCTTGGTTTGGCTGTATATGTGGAGTTGACACTTGACAGTAGAACATATCATGGTCTTGTTTGCATCATGTTTAACCATGCATTAATTTTTTTGCTGTGGTTATAGAGTTATTTTAGTTAACAACATTGGAACTTATATACGTTTTGCTGATACTCACTAAACGACTTCTATTTGTACTACCTGTTTGTTAAAAGAGTCACTGGATAAATGATACACTCTTCACTATTGTTCTATAAAATTGTCAGAAAAGATATTATTGAACAAACCTCAGATGCTATGAACTTCAATGATTTAGTGTGGCTTTTTAATCCCAGCAAAAGGCTAAGCCCATGATATTCGTACTCATTTTGCAGAAATGGAGATTTGTATGCTGGTGAATACTTTGCTGATAAGATGCATGGTTTTGGAGTTTACAAATTTGGCAATGGACACCAATATGAGGGGTCCTGGCATGAGGGCAGAAGGCATGGGCTTGGTGTTTACACTTTCAGAAAATGGGAAGCTCAATCTGGTTACTGGCAAAATGGGCTTCTTGTCAAGGCTAGCTGTCAAACTCAACTGCCTGACTCCCCCTTTTCAGCTTACCCTTGCAAAGTTTCTATTGCTATCCAGATAAGAACGCTCTACTTCTCCATTATATGAAAATATTGTTGATTTTTTTAGTCTTGGTGTCTATTGTTTAGCACAGACAAGTGCTACTGCAGTCTAATTATACTCCCTTCGTCTAGGTATAGTAGTCACATATACTTAATTAATATGTCCGAGATTAATGAATGGTATGTGATTGACTTTCCCACTAATAAAGATTGATTAATTAGAAGAGAACTACAAAAATAACTATAATATAAGGTTTTTAGTAATATTGGGCCATATTCTTAATATGAGGAGATGAAACTTGGGAAAATGTAACCATCAGTATCTGAATTTTCTGCACTTATTCTGTATGCAGAAAGCAAGGCAAGCATCTGAAAGAGCATATAAGGTGAAATCAGTAGATAACAGGGTGAACAAAGTTGTAGCAGCTGCTAATAAAGCAGCTAATGCTGCCCGAGTGGCTGCTGTGAAAGTTGTTCAAACAAGGATGCATAAAGGAATCGATAGTAAAACATCGCTTCAATGTGTAATTAAACTCCTCATGAAAACATAACAAGCCAGCACTTGAATTTTCTGGAGGATCAGAATTCTATTCCCAAATTGATATCCTTGCTTATCATATGCTGTTTGATTTTCATACTTCGTCTCCATACTAGAAAAGAGAATGAGAACTGCTTTTTACTACAATCAGTAAAAGCAGATGTAGATGATCAAAAAGGTCAAATCTCAATCTTCGTAGCTTGTAAACCAAAATGTACATAGCTGAATATTAGTGATGTTCTGGAAATGGCACCGAAGGTAATGAAGGAAATGGCACCGAAGGTGTTGAATATTAGTTTGGTTGAATATAAATCTTCTAATACAGAGATCAATGCTCCTGTGTAGCTGTTTCTGTTCTGTTGATGTTAGCTATCTGGTTGTGTCTGCTCAGCTGGTTGTCCTGTTCAGCTATTAGATGCTGGTTCTTTTATCTTGATTACTGCAGGGTTGGTTTTCCTATCTGTGATGCTGTGAGCTGCTGTTTCTGCTACAATGCTGTGTCTGTTGTGCTGTGATGTCGAGTTTTCCCTGTGTTGATGTGATGCGCTGCTGTGTTGGTGTTGCTGTGTTGCTGTCTGCTTCCTTTTGTAGTGCTGTGTTGCTGGTTTATGGGGTGCTGTGATGCTGAGTTGATGTGCTTGCTCTGCTGCTTTGGTGTTGCGCTGTGTTTTGTTATTTTTGTAGCCTGTTGAGCTGCTTAGTTTAAGCTGTTTAGTTTGCTATTTATATGCTTCATTAGAACAGGTTTTTGGAGTATTTGAAGTAAATTTGTAACTTTATATATATGTTAGTGTTTATATATCAATTTAAGTGAAAAAAATGCAAAAAAAAAAAAAAAAAAAAAAAAAAAATATTGTTTTTTTGGCATTTTTGGCACCAGTTTTGGAAAAGAACTGGTGCTAAAAGTTTTTTTTTTAAAATTTTTTTGGGGACTTTTGGCACCGGTTATAAGTAAAAACCGGTGCGAAAAGTCATTTTTCCCACCGTTTTTGAACCGGTGCGAAATCTATTGGGTTTTAGCACCCCCCCCAAATCCAACCCAGTTCAAAACCAGTGTGAAATGGGGGGTTTAAACCGGTGGGGAATTCGTTTTTTTCGCCTAGTGAAGTTGGACCAATCAGACCACGACACGTGGCAGACACATAGCCCATCAGGAAAGTAGCCTCCTACGGCCAAACTTCCTAGGCAAAGCACAGTCACTCCTAGGTCTCTGAAACCTAGTATTGGGCACGTTTTCCAACACCCTAAAAAAGGGAGATATTCCCTTTGAGGAACATCATTAAAAAACATTTAATTCACATTAACTCACAATCAGAGAAAGTCAGACATCTGACACCTCGAACTGAGCAATTTCACATTGCAGATAATCTCTTGGAATCCAAGAAAAAACCCTCTACTTTCCGCACTTTACTCCTCATACACGTTCTAACTTGATCGACACCCACCCGCAGGAGTCTCCGTTGTTTTGCAGGTACAGGCGTCCAGAGGTCAGTCTTGGAATTGTAACTCTTCCGCAGGACATCAAAAAAACCCCGAAACAAAAGTACATTAAGATCACTTATTATTTAGGAAGCCCCAATTTATCTCCTTGATAAATAAAATTTGTTTATCAAATGGCAAAATTGTAAAAAAAATCAACAATTTTCCCTAGTCATCATGACATTTTTTTAAATAAATCAACTATTGTGGGGTCCATTTTCTAGTCATCATGGCATGATAATAAATAAATCAACTATCATGGGGTTCATTTTTTATAAAAAGTTGTTGATTTATTTGCAGTTTTGCCATTTGATAAATATATTTTGTTTATCAAGGAGATAAACTTATATTTTCTCATTATTTTGAAATAAATTAAATTAGGACAATTAAGGCCTTGTTCACTTCACCTTAAAAAAATAATATTCAGTAAAAATAATTTCAGTTCAGCCTAAATAATTCCAGTTCAGTAAAAATCAGTAATCATAAAGAAGAAATATAATAAAGAATCAGTAAAAATAATTTCAGTTCAATAAAATTAATTTAGTTCAATAAAAATAATTTAAGTTCAGCAAAAATAATTTCAGTTCAGTAAAAATAATTTTTATTCAGCAAAAATAACGTGAAGTGAACGGGGCCTAAATGAAGGTTATTGTTGAATAATTTAGAGTATTGTTGACAAATTCATGTTGTTTGATTAATTAACTTAGGTTAAGGTGTTGGTAATTTATAAAACAAGTTTTAAAAGCAATAAAGTTCTCCGTAGAGGAGTTGAAATCAGCCTGATCAGGGCTAGCTTCGTCTGGTAAGGCGCGAGTGCAAGCCTGCGGAGGACTGCAGGTCTGTCGCCCGGTCCGGGGCATCGCCGCCTGGCCGGGCGTGAGAATGAAGAAAGAATAGCGCTGGGTAGCCGCCCGATCGGGGCCAACAATGCCCGGCCGAGTGCGAGAACAAGGTTTTTAGAAAGGGCTTTCTCGCCCGATAGGGCAACCGCCACCTAGCCGGGTGCGTGAACACCCAAAACATTAAGTGTGAAGTCGCAAGAGTTTTTGGTAAATTTTAAATTTTTTTCATATATTACAACATGTTGTCTCAAGCACCATACCAAGTACGAATAAAAATAAGATTTTAATGAAGATAAGAGCAATGATCATCGATCATCCAGAATCCTTGTTTGTTTTTATTATTATTACTATTAACTGATTACAGCTTGCTCTTAGGAAGCCCAGTGGGAGCACTTCTTGATTTTTTCTCTACTACTCGAGAAAGTTCCTTCACTGCATCTTTGGGCAGATGGCGTGGCCGGCTCAGCCAGAGTCCTCCATCAACTGGAAGTGTTGATCCATTGACGTATTTACCTGAAAAATTGCAGAAGTTGATTCAAATCAGCAGTGTTCTTACAATTGCTTAAGAGGAAGATTATGTGCTTTATAAACATAGAGACAGCGTAATGTATCTAGTTAAGTTATTTCTTGTTGGTCTGCCAATCGTTAAGTCATTTTCGGTCTCTCTCTCCCTCGTTTAACCCCATCATGGTCCCACTCTTCCACTGTTCGTACCGGTGCACCCTCGGGTCTCCATTACCATTTTGAGGGACATTTGAAAGGAAGAAAAGCAAAGAAAGCGATTCTTGACATAACCCACTATAATGTTTGACCTTTGCTCCCTCTCCTTCATTGCAGCCTTTTAAGAAATCTTTTTTATTTTCTGTTTTCCGTCTCCTCCATGTTCAAATGTCTTATCAGTTCTCAGCATAGTGACGGTAAAAAGTAGGAATAGGAAACTGCAAGGAAGAAAAGACGGATATCTACCAATATCCAATTTGGACAAAATGTGACAAATTATCAGATTCCAATACCCTTCCCTTTTCCTTCACCATCTCAGTTACAAAAGCAGAAACTCTCCCTTTCTTTGGTTCCTCCGATCAATTTACTGCAAATAATCGATGAAAAGAGTACAAAACATTTGCCATCTAGTTGGTTCCAAGTCCTTTTACATTGACATGGTAACGCAGACGGTAAGTGCAAATATGCTTTTTATCAAAGGAACAGTCATTGTCCAACATCTAAAATCAAAAGGTAGGACCCTTTTCCCAACCACTGGGATACTAATGTACTACTGAAATTTTTAGAACTATCAGCAATGCCCTGATTTATAAAGATGATTTTACAAAGCCATATCAAGTTTTACAGAAATTAATTTCTAGACAGAATTCATAACCGCAGTTATATGATTCCTGATCGAGCAAAATAATCTTCTGGCCCAAATAATGCACAAAAAAAAAAAAAAAAAATGGGTAGGGGGAAAAGGTAAATAAGTACCAAACACATTCAATAGATTATATACAGAACATACTTACAAATACTAGGGAGGAAAAGAGATAAGGAACCCTGATTAATGATCATGCCTGGTGTAATTCTCATATATCAACTAAAAATCTCTTAAAAATAGAACAGATGTCTGATTGAAATACAAAATGTTCTGAGATATGGCAAACTGGCAACAGGAAGCCCGCCTCAGACATTCCAAGTTGTGAAGCAGGGAAATTATTTTGGACAAAAGTAATAATAAATTACTAATAATACGCAGCATGACTAAGCTCCATCAAGACACAAACCATCAGCGTTTGGCACTCTATGCATGGTTACCAAAAACGGTGACTTAATTTTATACACACAGCTCAATAGCTCATATTTGGAGCAGAGATACCAAGAAATGAAAATTAAGGAAGATAAAAATCAGACTTCACAGGTTGTCTAGTGAGTTAATTTTTTATTTATTTGTAAACAATTTAGGCAACAAATTCTTTCAGCTTGAGAAGGTTTTTTAGGGGGGGGAGTAACATCAGAAGAATATTTTGTAAGAACATGCCAACACAAAAATTTATGAGAGATTAGTTCCATAAAATTTCCAAATTTTTTTGCAATATTAGAGCACCTTGTAAAAGTGAAGCCTCACTTAGCAAATAAAGCAAACAATCACAGAGAGACTACACTCAGGAACGTTGGATGTCAACACAAACTACAGATTTGAAAATGGTTCCATATTCAATATTATTATAAAGGAGGGATGAGGAATTAAAGAGATTTTTGGAGCATAAATATATCTTAGTTTCAATGAAAGATATTAGTAAAAATCAAGCAGGTATGCAGGGAAGTAGTAGTTAAGTAGTTTGGTTGTCAATCTAATGTTGCATGTGGAACAATTATTAATATAAATCTGTGTTTTTGGTGTACCACACCACCTAACTGAAAAGTGACAGCTGCTTACTGTCCTTCTACATGGAAAAGGAATGTATCTACATTCTTTTTTCTTCCTACTGATTCACAAGCTCAAGTTTGCGTAAAAGAACTAAATTTCAAATTTTTTAACAAGGCATAAATAGTAAGAATAATAATATTCGACACTACAGTGCATGTCTATGGAGAAATGCAACTAGACCAGTACACTTGATATCATAAATGCCAGCAAGCATATATACGTCAATAAGCCATGGAGTCAATAATTGCACATCTTGACATCATTTTCTAGTAAATTTAGGAAGAGAGGGGGGGGGGGAGAGAGATGTTAGTAGTTTCTATAACAAAATACAACTTTTTATATACTAAGTACCATAATTAGGTACATCAAGTAGTAAAGAAGGAAAAAATACATAAAAATGAATTACTCACCTGCATCTGACGCAAGATAAACCGCAGCCATAGCAATGTCCCATTTCTCACCAAGTTTATAAAGTGGCATGTAATCTTTAGCTTTGCTTGTTATCTCTTCAGGTGCAAGTTTACTCATTCCAGGTGTATCACCAATTGGACCTGGCGCTATTCCATTGACTCTAATATCATAATCTGTACCCCATTCCAATGCCAAGTTTCTGGTAGTTGCATCAACAGCTGCCTGCGTCACCACCCACCAACTGGCAATTAATGGGGAGAGAAAGGAATAACCTAGAATACTGGAAGCAAAAAAATGTTTTTAAGGACCCAGATATAGCACTTTGTACAACTAACCTTGGCCGCAGATACATGAATTTGATACCAAGAAGCTGTGTAATGCAATGTCGCACTTATATTCAATATTAGTCCACCACTGGATTGCTTCCTTTCTGGGCCCCCTTTCTTGAGATATTTTAGTGCTTCATGGCACATAGTGAATGTCCCAACAGAATCAATATCCATCACTGCAGAGTAAGAAAGGTATGCAGTCAGTAGACAACATTAAAGATTTCTTAAAACTTCAAGAAAATTGATGTCCGCACTAGGGGTATTATTGATTTTAAAAAGTGCATGAACTTGAGCTCCACCTGACTTGAATAAATTGCAAGCGCATCACAAACTCAATCTTGAAATCGACTCAATGAATTCTAGGTTTGAACTTGACTCAAGATAGACTTGAAGATAAATGTCAATTAGTTTAAAATAACTACAAAGTGTATTAATATAAAAAATGTTTGAATAAGGAGTAAAAATTAACAACTTTTGAGTTTGTGTATTTTGAAAATATATTTAGCAATTGGCATATTGCTATAGCGATATACCAGAATAAGTATTAAACTAATAACTGGGTAAGACAAAAGTAAATGTGATAGAGGAAGCAACACTTCACTTAATTTTAAATAAGGAGCAGCCAATAGATGATGTCCTACATTGCATTTCCCAAGTATTTCAATCTAATCTTGTAGCCATGGTATCTCCCCTCCCCTTATCTCCTCTTAGTGAGATCCATTAAGAAGGCAAAGCCATGAAGCCTACCATGGAATTCTCCTCTTGAGGGCTTTTGCTTACATGATTAATATAATAGTAGGTTACTAATGAGGGGGCTAGAGTTTGCTATCTCAATAGACATATATGAGCTTTACAAACTCAAGTGTACATCTTGCTTACATGTTTCTTCATTTTTTAACCGTACAATGTGTGGAGGAATTGGATTTTGATTGGAAATAGCAAAAACTGAGACAACACGACCCGACTTGACACGAACAGAAACGGGTTAGTGCCAAGGGTTTACGACCCGTTTAACACGACATGACACGACACATTTAATTAAACAAGTCAGGTTGGTGTTGAGATTACCAACACAAAACCGATACAACTCAGCCCTCCTAAGAAACGTAACTAATAATTTAGGGCATTGACAATAAATCTCTTGAAAGAAGCCAACTCTTTTAAATATAACACGACCAAGAATCAAACAAGGAAAAAGTATATTAGTGTTAAGGGTTTCCGACACGTTTTTAAGTATATGGTCACCACGACATGACAAGTTTTACTAAACGGATTGCATTGGTGTTCAGTTTTCCCAACTAGCTTATTTTCAAATATGAACACAAGCACGGCACGATACAACACGCTTGCCAACTCTAATCTTAATGGGGGAGTCGATAACTCAATTTGGCATTGTGACTATTATATTTCATAGAACTGAAAAGGGCAAGGAAAAGAAGGTGATGGTGCAACTGAATCATGAAGTGCTTTACAAAACTTCAAGCACAATTGCACAATTTCTTGAGAAACAGTCTCTTGCTCGAAGATTTTTAGCTCAGTACTGGTCTAGGACTCAGTGCATGTGTGTGCTGCTGCACCATATTGTGGTTCAGGTTAGGAAAGGTGGTGGCATAAGACGTGGGAATGGTTGGGAGATGATGATTTCACATTGCAGCATGTTGGAAGCGACATTACTGTGTTACAGAACCTTTCCAACGACTTTTTACTTTCTTTACAATTGAATAAGTGAGAGTCCTGCAAGTGATAAATCATAGATTTATGAGAAAAAACAGAATGAGTTTTGGGCTTATCTTTACACGCTGACAACTTGGTTTAAGACTTGCAGATTCCTCCTGACTTTAATTTAATCTGTCATGTTCAAGCGGCTTTTGGCTAGTAAGTCTTTATTTTCTAGTATCATGTGATCTCTATTGTAAGGAACATAGAGTTATGCAATTTGCCTTCATATAGAGTTCATTAAGATGGTCTTACCATTTCATGAAGCTCGGATGCTGAACGTTAATTAAGCCAAAAAAAAATGTGTAAATGTCACTTTCTGATCAGGAATGTTTTGATGACTAATGAAGTGAAAAGTTTCCCTTACAATTTCATGTGTTTAGAAGAGTAATTTTAAATATTTCAAAAAGAGGAGTAATTTCAAAAGAAAGAGTGTTTCCATAATTTCAATGAATAGGTCTAAATTAAGTTAGTTAGACTACTTAGGCAAATGAGGCTTAAAAATAATAAAATAGAAAGCAGAAAAAATAAAGAAAATAAATAAAAATAATAATAAAAACAGCCTAAATTTTCAGCAATTTGTATTTTACATCTGGTCTCAAAAACATCCAAACTAATTTTCCATCCAAAATTTCTAGAATCCAAATTGAATTATCCTCTCTCCCTCCCTACCGCTCCCACCCCCTTTTGACGAGTGACATATAATGTCACTTCAAGGTTAGGTTTCGTGCTTGTTTTTAGCTTGTTTTTGTAGCTTTTGAATCCAATAATATTCATGCATTGTGCTTCACTGGTAAATGGTGAGTGCACGTTTATGCTCGTTTTCTTAACGGTTTTCATGCATTGCCTTATCAATTCTACTCTCCCATTTGCTTTGCTACCTTTGTGTAGGTTTCTTGGGATTCCCAAGTTTGTTGGGAGGTTGTTTGGCCGAGCATGGAAGCCTAGAAAGAAGCATGAAGCTAAGGAGGAGAGTGAAGGGAGAAATAGCAGGCCGTGCTCATGGGACCAGCACGCCCTCACCAGTTTTGTAAAAAAAGACTCCAAACAAACTGATTCCCTCATGCATGGACTGCACAGTTAGCTTGGATCTTGAGCATATTAAGGGTTAGGTTTGGGATTAATTGTGATCAACTGCTTTACTTTTCATGATCTTCCAATAATTTCATATGAATGGCCAATCATTTGTTTTAATTGGGTGAATTGACCAAGGATATGACGATAGTGTGATCTACTGAGATTCATTGAAAGATTTCTTTTAATTGTACCTTGTTGTATGCAAGCTTATGATGATAGAGTAATCTTGTGTGTATGAGAAATCAATCAACCCCAATAGGTTGATAGGTTGTTGGATTGTGCTTTAAATCATTGATAATGAATTTGTTAGTTCACATCTTATTCTCATTTCCTATACCCTTGGTGTTGCTTGAGTGAAGAGTTATGCTTGACCCATTTCCTTCGTGCTTGATTGATGTGATTACTTCATTCATAAAATCTCTAGTCTTTGTTTAGTGTGTTTAGTTTAATCACTTTAGTCTGTAACGAGCTAGCTAAATCTCCATACTTTACTAGATATGTTAGGATTTATAATTGTTTTGATAGTTAGGGTGTTTTATTTGACAATAGAAAATATCCTTCATCACCTCTCTCTTTCTCTCTCCAATTAGAATACCCTATTTTTCTCCCCCCTCCCCCCCCCCCCCTTTTCACCATAAAATCCATCCATCTCCTATGCATATTTTCATTTTCTCTCTTCTCTTTCACTTTGAAACATCAATCGATATTTTTCATTGCTTCAAATCTTCCTATAAAATATCTCTCCATCTCTAAAAATAACAACAACAACTCTCCAATCTCACTTGAGATCAATTTTCCAAAAATACCAACAATTGGTAGACACAAAATGAATATCCCATTTTCATTACCAAATCCAATTAATCTTGTTAAGACATAAAAATATGTAAATATTATTTGTCCATATTAGCCTTCTAATATATTAGGGTATTGTGTGTAAACCCTAGTATGCGATGTATATATACTCTGTGAATATTGAATAGAAGCCTCGAAGGAGAATTATCGTATCAATCTTTCTCTCTTCATCTTTGTTGGGTAACTTGCATGCAACATTGTTGCCTAATTACTCCACCAAAATCAAACCCATCTTTGAATTTCATACGGTAACTGAGAAGTTTTTTTTTTTTTTTTAAAAAAAAAAATTTCCCAAATGAGTTAATTATGTAATTTCAATCAAATCACAAATTTGCTATGAATTTGTCATTTTTTTTGTTTTTGGAAAATTGTTTGACTCTGATGTTTATTGTAGCAAATTTTGAGCAAAACAAGCTAATGAATGCATTTTTGCAAATGAGCAAATTTATGTAATTGAGTTCATCTAAAACAAACAAGTTTAAAATTTATTGCACGGACTTGTAAATTGGTTATTGTGTTACTCATTTTGAGATAAATGAGCAAAATTCTTTAAAATGGCATTTTGTAGACATGCGAAAGTTCTGCTCATATATGATTAATGAAAGAAAGTTACAAAGTCATGTTTAAGAATTTACTCATTTTATCGAATAAGCAAAATTTTGTATATTAAAAGATCAACAATTAAAATGTTCATCAGTTAACGTTGCAAGCTTAGATTATTTAGGTTGTTTCGTATATTGTTTGATGAGATGATTTGATGAATTAGAAGGTGTTGTGGCATAATGCCTTTTTGTCTATATCGTTGTACAGTGGTGTCTTTGGTTAGAATGGAAAAAAAATTGTGTAGGAGCTAGACGATCAGACAAATTGCCATGGGATAGAGTTACCCAGGCTTTAGTGGGCTCATCAATCATATCGATCAGGCTTACATGTAACAGCTTCTTAAGTTAGAAAAAAGCCTATCTTCCTACGTGCTCTTCTTATTTAATTCAACACATTATTCTCTTATTAAAAAGCTATATTTTTTTGGGTTAAATTATGCTCAGAGGAGCATATATTTCGTGAGACTCGATTTAGGTTTAGGCATTTTGCTACTTTATCTCTGAGTATATTGCAGATTGAACACGCTAATTTTACTAAATAAAGCAACGCCATCCGACTACAAAGAAACACTGAAACTTTTCAACCCAAACCCTTAAACCAATCACCCATAACAAATAATGATCTCATTTAATCTACTAGAAACCACCCAAGGCAAGGAGACCAAGGACTCAATTTAAATTTCACAAATATGAAAGATGTCACTTAAGATGAGATGTAGGCTTTTCCAACCAACCGTTCATTTTTGAAATGTGTTTATCAGATTATTATTATCAATTTTGATAATTACATTTCTATAGCCATGCTCATATACTAGCTTCAAACAAAAATATTCTTTGCCTCTACCAATCAACTACTAACATATCATGAAAATGCCAGGTAACGCCAAGCTTGGACATAGCTGCATTATCTCGTACAACCACACTCAGACCAAAACCCATCAGGAAAAATCAATGAGCAGCAGCAACAGCAATAAAGAAAGGGGGCAACTGAAAGGTAGAAGCTTTTTAGAGGCTTGTTCTATCCCAGTAAGCAAATAAACTCCTTACGACTTTCTCAATACCCCATCTCCCCTTAATCTCTTCAACACACATTGCAGTTCACCTTCCTTTTACTCCAGCAAACTCACTTGCTTCCTCTACAAGCAAATCCTATACGCTAAAAATCTTTCCACTTTCCTATACCCAATGCACTACGACGAGTTGAAGTCCCTCCTCCCTGTCCTTCTTCAGTTCCCCTAGCAGCTTATCAATATAGGCAATGTTCCTAAAAAATCTCTCCATGGAAACTTCTCCTATTTCTACATTCTACCTCCCCAAATGGCCCACCAATATGACACAGATCTGCAACGTATTAACACATTCATCCTCTTAAAGCAAGCCCCAACAAGGTCACAAGGAAATAATCTGCTCAAACTCCCTGTGACACTCTTCCTAAAGCAGCATAATGAAGACACAATTCCTCCGAGTGTGTAATTCAATTTCCACCGTTGTCCATTCATGAAAGAAAAACTGTACAATAAAATTCCCCAAGGCTAAAAAAAACTTGTGAAGATCCAACCTAGGCTGGTTTGGGCTCCACTGTATGCCCTCCAAAAAAAATATATTTTAATTCTTGTAGTGTTCTAAGTTTTTTTCTATATGTCTGAACAACCCAAAGTTGCAGCAACCCCAAACTCAATAACCTCTGCCCAAAGAGAGCTTAGTCAGCTGAACGACCAGAATATTCCCTGTCCTCTAAATTCTAGCAAATGTTACCGACAGAAGAATGAGAACTCAATAGTATGATAAGGACTTGTTCTCTCTCAAATGGAAAGGGGCGCTAAATCTTTTCTATATACCAACAGCCAGAATTCTCATTGATTAGCTCACATACATTCAAATTCTCACACAAGTTACCTCTAGGCAAACTATCTGTGATTGAGTTCTACAAATCCAAGGACTCGCCAAACTTAATCTGTAGTCCACCATACACAAGCCATCTCATTCCTCACTATACCACCCATTTTGGCACCCTCAAACACCCCATCATTTCTAGCTAAGATTACATCCAGCAATGAACTCAAGACATCTATTTCTGGGAAACATCATGCCCTTGAGTTTAACCTGCCAAGGAAAAAGTGTGGGGCATACGACGCCACACTTGCTTCATCAAAAGCGCTGCATTAAACATCTTCAAATCAAGAAAACAAAGACCGCATGCTGCCTTGGTGCTACAAAGTTTCCTCCATGCAGCCCAATGCATCTTTGGCACACCTTTCTTTCAACTCTACCCAAAATGTGAAATCAATGAGTCAATGACTATAGTTCATCTGAAAATGAAGGAAGGAAATAAGGTTGGAATTAGATGGACCGCTACCTTAATCAAAATTTCTTGTCCTGCTTTACACAAAATTATAACTTTCCATGCTTGGAGTCTTCTAACACACCTTTTCTATAATACCTTTACTCCTTTAATTATCACCTTAGATTTTCCAATAATTATTGGAGAGCCCAAGTATCTATCATCAATATCCAGAATCTCACTCTAAAACTAGCAGCAAGGATCCCCTTTCTCTCCTTTATAAGATGATAGTTTTATCAAGATCCATTAATTGCCAAAAGCCTTTTTCATACACCTCCAAGTCACCTCACGAATAACCCCAGCTTTCTCAACATTAGCACATGCAAAAAATATACTTCTTCCTCCGTTTTTTATTAGATGCATCACTTTCAGATTCACAGACTCCTAGGCAATTTTTGGAGATGAAAGAGATAGAGAGAAAGGAAAAAGTAGACCTATGTGATATGAGAGAGAGAGAGAGAGAGAGAGAGAGAGAAATTTTATTAAACAAAAAGGAAAGTGATGAATCTAAATTAAAATTTCCAATATAGAAAGTGATGCATCTAAAAACAATAAGTATTATCTGCAGAAAATAATAGAGAAAATGCTAGCCTAGGACAGTTTCAAGAAGGGAGGGGAGATCCAGTGATGCGAGAGGGAAGAACCAACTTGAATTTTATTACATAATATATATTTGTTTCTTTTCATTTATTATTTTTTTGTTGGGGGATATATATGCCTCAATTCTCAAATAAACTCCAGATTTGTATGGTATGTTAGTAACTATCTCTGAATGTAGACTTGTGAGTTTGTTAATGAATAAGCTACTGTTATGATATAAAGTGAAAAATGATAAAAGGTGAGTGACGATGGTTGGAATTTTGTGCTTTACCTTGGAATTGTTAGTGGAATTGTTAGGTAGGATCTCTGGATGTTTGTTAGATTTGCAATGTGATTGGCATGAAAATTCATATATGGATACATGTTAAGGTTTTAGTATTCTAGCTTTTACAATTCGTTTTAGGATAAGAAATTTCTTTTTTCCAGTCTAAAAACTTATTTCTAAACACAAACAACGGATTTCTCCCGCCACGTGGACCAATTAAACTCTGCCACATGTCATCCACGTGGACCAACCAGAATCCGCCACGTGTCACCTCGTGAGAGGTCCAAAGTGGGCAGATTGCCAACTAGGAAAATGGCCTTTAACGGCCCAAATACCTAGGCAAGGTTTCTGAAAACCTAGTACTGGGCACACATTTCAAGAGCCTATAAGAGGGAGATGTTAGGGAGATGTTCCCTCTGAGGAACATCATTCAGAAATTCCAAAACACACGGGTACATTGATAGCTGCGCATTAAACCCAACATTAATTGCACTCCTTGAGGGCTAAGGCTCGGATATTGAGACTGTCTCAGAGAGTCGGGTGATCACTCCCCTTCCGAGAGGAGCCTGATCCCCTTTACTTTCCACATCTTTACGTCCGAACACATTCTAACTTGATCATCGGAGGCGGAACTCCCACCCTCGGGAGTCTCCGCTGTTTTGCAGGACGTAGGTCCAGTCTTGGTGCTATAACTCTCTCGCAGGACACATAAAAAACACCAAAACAACACCCATTGCTAGTCATACTTCAGATTTCAAAAGCTTATCATGCAAGTCATTTCCTCTTAATTATACATTACTTTTTATAATCAAGAAGACAGTATATACTCATAGAAGTGATATGTCATGTCATAATTGTGGTGCTTGAAGAAGGACATCATGCCAGCCATTTCAGATGATAGGATGGATTAACTCCTAACCTGTTCGAAATCCATTAGGAGATAAATCCTCTGCAGATGCAAGAAAATTGCCAGCTGCAGCATTTACAAGAATGTCAATCTGTCCATAATGCTGGAAAGTTGACTCAACTACCCTTCTTGCATCTTCCAGCTTTCGTACATCCCCTTCAAACCCAATGGCCTGCAGATAACAAAGATATTGATGCAAATCAGGAGAAAAATTCTACAGGCTAAGGAATGAGAAACAGAACCATTCAACTATTACATTCTATAAACTACCAGACAAGCTCCGCTACATACGGTTAAGTCAAAATTAAACTCTATCCACATACAAATGCCAAAATAAAAAATTATAAAAAAGGACAGAAGGGAGAAGGGAGAGACTATAGTTGTTGGAAAGTACAAGACACAGTAAGTTGAGGTTTCATACTTAAAGCACGACAACCGCCGCATAAATTAAGCAGGACCAAAATGAAAAGTCACCACATGTATTAAGATTGTCCAGCACCTTTACCAACAGGTTTCATTGCAATAACCTATTTAATGAGGTTGGTTTGCCTCAACTCTAATCACGTCTACAGGAACAATTCACAGTACTCCTGTTGTATAATTTTCAGCTAACTTTCATACAAAAATTACTTCAGGAAGTAGTAGGAATGAGATTGTTATCTAAAAGGAAAGTATTTAACTTTATAATAAAGAACTAAATCGCAACATCTCTACCTTTAGGCCTATTGCAATAACCTGCTGTGATACCAGCATCAAAAGCTACCCTACCATGCATTAGTAAGACAACTTTTTCTACCCATTGTAGTCTGCAAATTTCCTCCTTCAACGGCTCGTTAGGTAACCAGTTATAAACAATGGTAACAGTAGTGAATTTGAGTGTAAATTTTGGAAAGATAATCAATGTTCATTACCACGATCACTCAAGATAACCCCCAAATTGTCTATTTTTCTTCCTAATCTCCCTTTCACATCTAATATCACCTCCCAAGTGATAATGGATGGTAATCAATAAAAGAAAGGCTTAGGTGATGAGTTTGTCCATGAAAATTATAGGTTGTTTTCCATACTAAATTACCCTTTATTTAATTCACATTACTGCAATTTATTACCGGCTACCAAACACCTATACTAAACAGCCCAAACGCCCCGAAAGGTTACACGGTTGAATTCAACAAAGCAAAGCTCCATATTAATGATTTAATGGAGCCACATAGCACCATAAAAGATTTCAATTCCACACAGAAATACACTAAACCATCTATAGGAGAGTAAAGAACAAGTTCCCAAAGCTACATACTACAGCAAAATGATCTGCCAATATAAACAGGAAAAAAAGTAATAATAAAGTCCAAATTAAAAGGTCAATCAATCAATCAAAGCCTTAATCCCATAAGTGGGGTCGACTACATGAACTAAAAGCGATTATTCCGTGTATTCATTGACAAAAATTCCAAAAAAAAATAAACACCCAAAATCAATCATTTCAATTATTTGCATGTCAAATCCACCCAAGTAGAAAGCACAAGACCAGTCAAATTCTCAATACAAAATAACATAAAAATTAAGAAATCTTGATAAAACCAAAAACAAATTTAAAAAAATAAATAAATAAATAAAATCCAAATCAATTTCGAGGTAAGGAAGGAGTACAGGAGTGCCAAGGGAAGCGAGTGACGAAACGGCAGCATCAAGAGCTTGTCTACGCCTGCCCATGATTGCGATAGAAGCACCATGTTTCCCAAACTGAGTTGCAATCTCAAACCCAATTCCAGACCCACCTCCTGTTAACAGCGCCACTTTTCCCTTCAGTACATCTTCCTTGAATGGAGATTCCATCATTTTGACTGATAGGTGGAAATTGAATTTGGCCACACCAGTTATTACGATGATTTCGATGATAATCGTAGTAGATGATTTGCTGACGAATAGTGTCTAATTTACAACTAACAGATCATATTCCGGGACTGTTTTGTCATTTCATTTCTATATGCCGGAGTCACCGAGGCCATTCAGAGTCGCCCTGGTAAATGATCACTCCGTTTCTTTTTAGTTGACATGTTTTCTTTAATTACTTTTGTCAATACACAATTTTAACCATTAATACCTTTAATTATCGATAAATAAAAAGTGTGAAAAGTTGATATTTTGAAATATAGATCATGACGAATCTAATAAGATCACATGACTATATTTTTCATTACGTATAAAGCACAAATCATAATCAAAGGGGAGTGAGTGAATAGTGCTTAAGTCAAATCGTATCAACTAAAAAAACGGAGGTAGTATTAGTTTTGAGCGAAAGGTTAAAGGCTTAATCTCAGTCCTCTAATATTTTCGGCTAAGATCCGCAACCGACTATATGAAATATTAACCCAACAATGAGTGATTTCCTTAAAAATTGCTTAAATAAACAAAAATATCACAATTACACTACTTTTGATAAAGAAGGTATTGGGTGCAGACTGCCCACGAAAATTTACGTGCGGCAGGCTTGGCTGATATATTTCACTTGTTGGCTGATATGTTCCATCTGTTCGCTGATATGATCCTTTAGTTGGCTGATATCTTTATTTTGTTGGCTGATATCTTTATTTTGTTGGCTGATATATATATTTTAATTGTTAGCTTATATGTTTCATTTTGTTGGCTGATATGTTTAATTTGTTGGCTTACTTATTGCTTTTGTTTGTTGATTTCATCCTTTTGTTGGCTGATATGTTTTATTTGTTAGCTGATTTGTTCCTTCTGTTGGCTGATAAGTACCTTTTGTTAGCTGATATATTCCTCTTGTTGGCTGATATGTATCTTTTGTTGGCTGATAAATTCATTTTGTTGGTTGATACGTTTTTATTAATGTCTGATATGTCCCTAATGTTGACTAATATCAGACATCAATTGGCCGATATGTTCATTTTAATGGCTTATATGCGTCATTTGTTGGCTAATATGATTAACAACATACAATATACTTTCATTTCCTTCTCTCTCTCCTCTTTCCCCTTCTTCCTCTCTTTCTTTCTCTTGTTTCAAATGAGAATGGGGTTCATTTCATTTCCTTCTCTCTCCTCTTTCCCCCTCTTCCTCTCTTTCTTTCTCAAATCAGCCACAAATCCTCACGCCACCCCACCGAACCCACCGTCCACCGAACCCACTGCACCCACCAACCATTGAACACACCCACCGAACCCACCCACCACCACCTCTACCTGAAGCCAAACCCATCGCAAATCACCAACCACCGAACCCACCTTAAGCCGAACCCACTCACCACCACCTCTACCTTAAGCCAAACCCACTGAACCCACCACCACCTCTACCTTAAGCCGAACCTGTTTTGGTTAAAAAATACCCAGGCCACGTGGCCCAATTAGAGGGTGACACGTGTCACCTTAGGGGAGGTTCAAAATGAACCAATCCGTAGGGAAAAAGACGGCATTCAGGGCTCAATTCCCGAGAAAAGCCGCAAACCGGAGCAGCCCCCCCAAATCTAGGTCTGAATGACCTAGGTAGGGGCACATTTACCAACGGCCCTATAAATAGGGAGATTTCCCCCATTTTGGGGACACGTTCATTTATTACATTACAATCAATTCTTTCACATCAAAGAAAACCCTGATATCGGAATTCGAGAAGATCTCACTTTACTTTCCACACCTTTTCACTTTCTCCGTACACGTTCTAACTTGATCGTCGGAGGCGGAACTCCACCTAACCGGAGTCTCCGTTGTTTTATAGGTACAGGCACTCGAAATCCAGTACACAGAAAACCCCGAAACATTTGGCGGCGTTTGTTGGGAGAGTACCTCTAAGATGGTTTCTCAAGAGACTGTATCGCCTCCTGAGAATAAGCAGCCTACGGCTGAGGTCTATTCAAACCATGATATGGAACCAGAGGTCGAAACATATACGATCGCATATGGATCCCTCAATACAAGGCGCATCCGTTCCAAAGACAACAAGGAACGGGGCGATGCTCAAGCAGGTCCGAGTAAATCATCCGGCCAGCCACAGGCGGCAGGACAGTCTGCTCACATCACCCGAGACGAGTTCATGAAATTCATGGCAAGTTTTAAGGGAGAGATAAAGGATTTGATCACCAAAAGGACGGCTGGTCCCAACAAGGGTCAGTCGGCTAAGAAACTTTCTCATTCTGAGAAGAACAAGCCTGTTAGGGACCGAGAGCCCACTCCGCATCCTAAAATAAAGGAGAGGACTCAGCCCTTGATTGATCTGTCTAAGTTTCGCTTCCCCGAGACAAAGAAGAAGAAGGCCATTCGGCATGTTCAGCCGGATGGCACCAAGAAGACATTTTCCGATGCTCTCCTTTACATCGAGCAAAAGAAAAATCAGCAACTGTCTAAGTCAGCTTCAACGTCGAGTTTCCCAAATAGCTTCAAGAATACCTTGATGAGGTATTCTCAATCTGTACAAGAGAGCCTATCAGGAGGCCCGTTCGTCCATACAGTTCCTCAAATGATCGGTTCGACCCCGTATGTGCCTCAGCAGCCATACAGGTCATTTACCCAGCCTTACATGGAGCCTGCCCTCTTCGGGGGTCAAGCGGCATATAACGTCTGGCCACTAGACTGGCAGCTCCGTCTGCTAAAACCTGGGGAACAACCTTCTGCGTTCTCCTAGGAAATAACTGAGGCAGCATAGCCGGCCAAGGTTAAGAATGTCATGGTGCGTACTTATGATGGTACCACTAAACCAGAAGACCACCTGTTGGCATACACCCACCTCATGTACTTGCAGGGATTGGATGACACCGCATGGTGCAGGTGCTTCCCAGCCATGCTGAAGGGCATTGCCCGTAGCAATGAAAGGTCCGGCAAAAAACCGGAATAAAGACAAGTACGCCACTTCCATGAGGATATTGGCCATGACACCAACGACTGCTATAGCCTCAAGCGGATGTTGAAATCTTAAATCTTCAAGTCTAAGGTAACCCTGAAAATGGACCCTAGACAGCCGTCAAAAAAGCTAGCAAAACCTACTAGTAGTCGGACATTAATAAGGAGCCGGTCTACACCATAGTAAGCGGCTTTGCCGAAGGGGGCCTGACAATTAGGGGCACCAAGGACTATGTCAGACGGCTGGATGTCAGCTCCATCGATGAGGGCCAGGCGTCTACCGACACATTCCCTGAGGTCGTCATCACTAAAAAGGACCAAAGTAAAGTCCACCAGTCGTATGATGACCCCATTGTCATTGAATGCAAGGTGGCCAACCAGAAGGTTGGCCGGATCCTCATTGATACAGGTACCTCGTCTAACATCATCAGCTACAAGTGCCTGTCCAAGTTGAAGTACAGGCCCGACAGCATGCACAAGGTCACTCACCCCTTTGTTGGCTTTGGGGGTGGAATTGTGCACCAAGTCGGTTGGATTAATCTACCCATGTATCTAGGAGAGAAGGGAGAAAGGCACCACATGGTCGTCCGATTCTTGGTCGTAGAAGAGCTGACCGCCTATAATATGATTTTGGGTCGTCCGACTCTGAACGAATCTAAGGTCGTCATCATCCCATCACCCTAGACACGTGGCCCAATGGCCTTGCGACACGTGGCAGCCAGCCATGGGTTAACAGGGCGCCAATCCCCTGTTGACACGTGTCCTTTGAACCCTATATGGGGTACCGGTCTCCCCACTATAAATAGTGGGTCAGACCTCATTTATTAGGCATTCCGAAACATTCATAAATTCATCCATAAATACAAATACAAACCCCGATCAATATTAATTGCAGAATCCTCCTGTATTAGCGAGGAGTAATTACAGTTTCCGCACTTATTACCTCCTGTACGTTACTGACTTGATCGTCGGAGGCAGAGCTCCCATCAACCGGAGTCTTCGTGGTTTTCCAGGTACAGGCGTCGGTTGCACATACTAGTGATTGTAACTCTCACGCAAGACACATAAAAAACCCCTGAAACATTTGGTGCCGTCTATGGGGAGAGTACTTCCTAGATGGTTTCTGAAACTGTACCAACAAATGAAGGCAAACGACCTACGGTCGAGCCTGAGGTCCATACGGACCGAGACAGTGGTGACGATTATGAAATCGACACCTATGTGGCCCCAGACGGGTCCTTCAGAACAAAACACATCCGCTCCAAAGAAATAAAGGAGCGGGGTGGAAGTGAGGCCGCTCCAGGCAGCCCAACCGATAGGCCGACTGGTACAACCCAGGCGGCAGAAGGTGCTGCTCCCATCACGAGAGACGAACTCATGAAATTCATGACAAGTTTCAAGGGCGAGATCAAGAGCCTCCTAAACAAGTCCACCGGCCCTCATAAGGGTCAGCCGGCCAAGAAGCTCCCGTCCTTCAGGAAGAAGGCGCTGAAAGACCGTGTGCCTACCCCTCACCCAAAACCAAAGGTGGTGTATGGGTCCACGATCGACGTCTCAAAGCTTCGTTTCCCTAAGACAGGGCAATGGAAGCCCATCTGGCAAGTACAGCCGGATGGATCAAAGAAGACTTACTTTGATGCCCGGATGCTCATCCAGGAAAAGAGAAGTCTATAACTGTCCGCGTCGGCTTCAACGTCGACCTACCCAGACAACTTCCGAAATGCTTCTATAAAGCATTCGGAATCAGACAAAGGGAGTCAGTCGTGCAGACAGTCCGCACGTTCTGGTCCCAAAATTATCCAGCCGGTACAGTATGGGTCACCGTACATGCCATATGGATCTCTATACATGCAGTCGGCCCTCTTCGGGGGTCAGGCGGCATAACCGGTCCAGCCTATGGATTGGCAGCTCCCGCTACTTAACCTTGGGGAACAGCCAACGACCTTCTCCAGGGAAATTACCGAGGCGGCACCGCCGGCTAAGGTGAAAAACGTGTTTGTTGGTACCTATGACGGTACCGTCAACCCAGAAGATCACTTAATGGCCTACACCAACCTCATGTACTTACAGGGGTTGGATGATGCCGCCTGGTGTCGGTGCTTCCCGGCTACATTGAAGGGCATAGCCCAACGATGGTTTGACAACCTGCCAGCCGGATGCATTAACAACTTCAGAACTTTGGCGTACTTGTTTACGTCGGACCTCTCAATGAACATCCCTGCCAAGAAAACGAGCCTCGATCTTGGGACTATACAGCAGGGAGAGAAGGAAGGACTTAGGTCCTACGTCAGGCGGTTCAATCTGATGAGGATTCAGATTCAAGGGCTGTCTGACGACGTTGCCTACACAGACTTCTTCAAGGGTCTGAAAGACGGGTCGACCTTCAAGTTCGACTTGGTCAGAAAGAGGGTTGCCACCCTCCAAGAGGCATTAATGGAAGCTGAAGCCTATATACAGGCAACGGAGCTTTGTGCCGTAAGGCACCCGTCGGACCCCAAAAAATAGAGAGAGAGTCGGCTAACCCAGCCGACAAAGAAAGAAGAAAAGAAAAGAAAAGAAGTCTAGGCGGCAGATCGACCTGGTCAGCCGGCCTAGAAGAGCAGAAGAAAATCAGAATCGTACGTCCCAAAGTACGAGTTCACCAAGGACTACTCCTCCATCCTCATGGAGATCAAAGACCGGTTGACTATTGAAAAACCGGCAGCAATGAAAAGTCCCGTCAGCAGCCGGGACAAGAGCAAATACTGCCAATTCCATGAGGATGTTGGCCATGACACTAATAGTTGCTATAGCCTCAGGCGGCTGTTGGCCGTCTGGCTGAGGAGGGGGCTCTGAATTCCTACTTACCCAAGTCCAAGGGTGCCCCCAAGACAAACAAGGGACACCCGTCCAAACCAACGACTGCTAACTCTGAAAACAGACGAAGAAACAGTCTTCACTATAGCAGGCGGTTTCGCGGGTGGAGGTCCTACCATCCGGTGTACCAAGGACAATATGAGGAAGCTGGTCAACTCAGTAGATGAGGGCCAGGCGTCGAAAGACACCATCCCTGAGGTCCTCATTTCTGAAAAGGACCGAGGCCAGGTCAGGCGGCCTCACGATGACCCCATCGTCATCTAATGCAAGGTTGCCAATCAACGAGTGGGTCTGATCTTAATTGATACCGAGAGCTCATCTGACCTGATAAGCTATCAGTGCTTGACAAAGCTCAAGTACAAGCCCAACAACATGCATAAGGCTTCTTACCCCTTAGTCGGTTTTGGGGGAGGGGTGGTGCATCCGGTGGGAAGGATTAACCTACCCATCCGGTTGGGAGAAAAGGGGCAAGGGTGGCACATGGTCGTAAAATTCTTTGTTGTTGAGGAGTTGACCGCCTACAATAAGATCTTTGGTCGCCCCACCCTCAACGAGTCCAAGGCAGTCATCATCCCGTCTCTCATGCTGATCAAGTTTCAGAAGGATGATGGGACAGTCGGTGCCGTGAATGGGGACCAAAAGACGGCTAGGGAGTGTTATCTCTCAGACGTCAAACCAACTATGGCTTCAGCCGGTCATGGCGAAGAACCCATAGAAATGGATAACTACGATCACGCAGTGCCGGCTCCAAGGGCAGCCGGTAGGAAGAGAAAGGCGGACCAAATGGCACCCGTCACAAAAGAAAAATAATAGCAATCACTGACTGGTGAACGGTCATATGACCTCCGACCCCAGCCGGCTGGTGAGAGCGTTGATGTGGTGACAGCCGGCTCGACAGAACCGTTAAGGTTGGGATGGTCGCTTTTGAGAAATTGGGGGCGGACTTGCTCCAACTGCTGAGAGAGTTCAAAGTCATTTTTGCCTTTGAAGTGGAAGAGATGCCAGGCGTCAGCCCGGATCTTGCTGTCCACAAACTCGTCGTTGATCCCAAAAAGAAGCCGGTTAGGCAAAAGAAGAGGAATCACGGAGAGGAAAGATCTCAGGCGGCAGCCGCCGTGGTAAAAAAGTTGCTAGATGCTGGGTTCATCCGGCAATGTTACTACCTGGATTGGGTAGCAAATGTTGTCCTTGTTAAAAAGCCGAATGGCACCTGGAGGATGTGTGTGGACTACACAGATCTGAACAGGGCATGTTCGAAGGATAGTTATCCACTTCCAAAGATCGACAGCCTAGTCGACTCTACAGCCGGTCATGCTCTGATGAGTTTCATGGACGCCTACTCAAGTTTCCATCAAATACCCCTGTGGAAAAAAGATCAAGAGAAGACAACATTCGTCACTGATCAGGGGTTATATTGTTATACGGTGATGCCGTTTGGGTTGAAGAATGCGCCTGCTACTTTCCAATGAATGATTAACACAATTTTTCTCAATCAAATTGGAAGGAATGTAGAGGCGTATATTGATGACATGATAGTCAAATCCAAGCTACAGACGGATCACCTGACTAACCTCCGAGAAACCTTCACCACCCTCAGGCGGTACAAGGTCATGCTTAACCCCAAGAAGTGTGTCTTTGGTGTTGAGTCTGGGAAGTTTCTCGGATATTTGATTGATCAAAGAGGCATAGAGGCTAATCCGGAAAAAGTACAGGCGGCTATTGACATGCAGTCACCCCGCACTGTCAAAGAAGTCCAGAAACTTACCTGGCGGCATTGGGGAGGTTCCTCAGCCGGTCAGGCAACAAATTCCTCTATTTCTTCTAAGCAATCAGGAAGAGGTCAAGATTCGAGTGGGGTGAAGAGGCTGAGGCGGCATTTCAGAGGCTAAAACAACATCTGCACTCTTTGCCAAGGCTAGTGAGCCCCCTGCCCCAGGAGGTTTTCTACATGTACCTAGTCGTCTCAGATCACTCCCTTAGTGCTGTCCTCCTTGCTGATAGAGATGGCAATCAGCTCCCGGTGTATTTCATCAGCCACGTCCTTAGAAATGCTGAACTCCGGTACCCAATGATCGAAAAATTTTGGCTGGCTCTTTACAAAGCAGTCAAGCGGTTGAAGCCCTACTTTTTGGCACATCCGGTGATTTTGTATACTGATCAGCCACTCAAGCGGCTAATGACTACTTTAGAGTCATTCGCCAGAATGATCAAATGGGTTGTTGAAATACAAAGCCTGGAGATAACTTTCGAACCCAGGCGGGCAGTGAAAGGTCAGGCGTTTGCCGACTTCATTGTGGAAATGACTAGGCCGGTACAGCCGGCAAATACGGATCATGTTTGGAAGTTATCTGTACACGGAAGCTCTACTATGAACGGCTGTGGTGCAGGCGTAAAATGTCTTTCTCTAGAAGGGGATAAATATGAAGATGCACTACGGTTTAAGCTCCAAGCCTCAAACAATGAGGCGGAGTACGAGGCTCTGCTGGCTGGTATACGCATGTGCAAGGCGGCAGGGGCAAGAAAAATTGACGTCTGCTCTGATTCCCAATTGATCGTCAATCAATTCCATGGTGATTATGAAGCTACCCATCCGGCTATGATCAAATATCTGCAGGCGGTCATTGAGGAGGCCGCGACACTTAATGAATTTAATCTACGTCAAGTGCCACGGTCCGAGAACAATCAGGCGGATGCATTCTCAAAGTTGGCATCATCCGCCTTTTGTGATGCGCCTAGGTTAGTCTTTTGAGAGGTCATGGAAAAAAGAAGTATTGAACATGAACCCATTGGAGTTTTAGACCGAAGCTCTACCTGGATGGATCCCATCCGAGCTTATTTGACAGATGGCACTCTGCCGGATGTCCCTTCAGAAGCGGCTGCTCTTAAGAAACGAGCTCTGAGCTTTGTAATGCATCAAGGGGAACTCCTCCGAAAGGGGTACCTGCAGCCGTTTTTGAAATGTGTTACCCCAGAGAAGGGGAGAGAAGTCCTAGAGGATCTACATGTGGGTTTTTGTGCATCACATATAGGCGGCAGATCCTTGGCTATGAGAGTCAGGCGGCAGGGCTACTTTTGGCCCACTCTTGAGGCAGATTCCATGAATTTGGTGAAGAGATGTGACAAATGTCAACGGTTTGGCCGGCTGATACACCGACTGGCCACAGACCTAACAGCCATTCACAACCCAATTCCCCTTGCAAAATGGGGCATGGATATTCTGGGACCATACACGCCTGCTTCAGGTGGTCGCCGTTACATCTTGGTTGTTGTGGATTACTTCACCAAATGGGTTCAAGAAGAGGCGGTCAAAGGCATAAAGACTAAGGATGTAATTTCCTTCATCTAGAGAAACATAGTCACCCGGTTTGAAACGCCTGTCCTCAAGAGTTGGTTAGGAGATCAAGGGATCTCACATTATTTTGCATCCGTTGGCCAGCCCCAGGAAAACGGCCAAGTAGAAGCCTTCAACAAGCTCATCTCAGACGGCATAAAAAAGAAAGTTGAGAGAGCTGGCGGTCTTTGGGCGGATGAGTTACCTCATATCCTTTGGGCCATCAGAACAACTGAAAAAGGGGGCAACAGGTGAAACCCCGTTTCTCATGACATACAACACTGAAGTCGTCCTGCCTATAGAACTTTATGAGCCAACACTCCGAGTCATGCTCTATGATGAAGAGGCTAATTGGGAGGCCATGCGTCTTGCATTAGACTCACTTCCGGAGCGCAGGGGCAACGCCGCCTTGCGTCATGAGATATACCGTCTGAGAATGACGAGGGCCTATAAAAAAAGAGTACACAAACGGTCCCTCAAAGTGGGGGACTTTGTGCTACGGAAAATGGAGGCAACCGGTAGGGTGAATGAGCAAGGGAAGCTAACTCCTAATTGGGAGGGCCCCTACCGGATTTTTAAAGAAGTTAGAGGTGGCACCTACCGCCTGGAGACCCCAGACGATAGGCAGCTAGCCAGAACTTAGAATGTAGACAACTTAAAAAAGTACTACTTCTAAGAATTTGTATATTTTTTGTAAATAGAGTATATTAATGAGAATGCTTTATTTCCAAACTTTCTTCGTATACATACGCCACGTCTTGTGCCAAACACAAGCGGCTAAAGGCCAAATGGCCAAATTAAACTAAAACCATCTGCTCCAAAGGAGCAAACACCCGTCGACGCCCATTCAGGTGAATTCGTCGAAGAGAACATCTCCCTTCCGGGTGGTACATTGTTCTAGCGATCATGAATCAAACGGCTCTAACCGGCTATTTGAATGATCCTTTGTAACCAAGATGCGACCGGTCTTCACTGTAAAATAGTACAACCGGTCATTTCTGCAAAGCGGTACCCCCGGGCTTTACTTCAAAGTAATACAGCCGGTACCCCTATTGGAAAATACAACCGCCTGTACTACCAAACAGTACAGACGACATACGAAATCTTGGTCATGCCATAACTAGCTTTTACACTAAGGCACCTCAAAATGTTATGCCACTGAACCTAGCGAGGTCCAAACCTTAGAATTTAACAAACAACTGATCTACAGCCGGCCAAATAGCCGACTGCATACAAACACTGCAAAACGGGGCGCTTTACGAGCACACCCCAGCCGGTTAATAATGCGATCGGTTTCCTTCAAATAGTCAAGCATCGCTTGTCTATCTAACCGGGTGCGCATGTGGACGTCTGCCTATTAACCTTTTGAAGTTAACAACCAGCCATCCAGGGGCAAACTCAGTAACCCCTCCCGATATATATGGAAAGTCAAGCGTCATTATACTTGGAAAAAATTTGTGAAAATTAAAAAGTGCTAAGCAGAAATAAACTGAGAATCAAATCAAGGCAAAGCTGACACAGTCCGCGAAATATATTTAATAAAAATTCAAAATGTTGAAATTGTTAATCGGACCCCCGTCCGGTGAAAAAAGATACAAAGATACACGGTACACAGGCCAGGAATTACATTCATTCAATTTCAAGAGTCAGGCGGGCAAGCCGGAAATTACATTCATTCAATTTCAAGAGTCAGCCGGGTTGTTGGTGTTTGAGCACTGGGCGCCTGAGTCTGCTGTGGCTGGGCCTGGTTGGCGACAGCTTCAGAGCCAGGGAGGTTGACGGTTTCCTTAACTTCCGCCTGGTCCTCCTCCTCTTCTTCGGCCGCCTCAGCCTACATCTTCTCAATTTCCTTCTTAACCCATTACTCATAGGGCTCTAGTGCCGGCTGACCTTCCTCCTTAGCCAGAATGGCCCAGATCTGCGTATCGATAGGCGAGCTCCTAGGCGGTGTAGTCAGCTTCTGAGTGAATCAGGGAGAACGCCAGCTTCATGCGGTTCTCGCAGTCTTGCTCATTCTCCTCAATGAGCCAGCTCTGTTCCGCCTGAAGGTCGCCTCAAAGTTTTTCTTTGAAGTGGCAGCCTCCTTCTTCAGGCGGTCATTCTTCTTCTTCAGGGAGGAGTTTTCCGTCTGAGTCTTCTCTAAGGTCTGGAGAGAATCCTCACGGTTCTTTAACTCCATCTCAGCGTTCTCCAAAGCCACCTGAAGGTTGTCAACTTTAACCTTGGACTCATTGAGGGCCTTTTGAAGGGTCTTGATCTGGTCTGCCTGTTGCATGATTATAGATTTAGTTTCTAAGTCATGCACAATCATTAATTACTGAGCTACATTATGGGCGTCTGTGGCGTCCCGTTTGACTCTCCTTACCTCCTCTTGTTTGCGTGCATAGGCTCTCTTCAGCCCCTCCACGAGCAGCAATGACTGCGAAGACACAGCCGATGTTAGAAGAAACCGGACAAGTATGAGATTATGGTTTAAAGAAGAGACGGATGTATAAGATTACCTCAGCCAGGCTGACCATCACACGGTCAGCATTGAAGGTGTTGATCCTAGGGATCGCCACCTTCTCGTCCTTAGGGACGGCTTTCAGCATGGCCCGGGCGTATTGTGTCACGTCCGGCCAGCGAGGAGATTTATCTGCACTAGAAACAGATGGTGAGAAAGGAGCAAACGCCCCTCTAATAGATTGCCGACTGGATGACGAGTCCTCCGGCTAGAGTTGGGAGTAAGACTTGACCCGCATGGGCAGGCCAAGTAGAGTGAGATTGAAGGGGTCAACCGTACCTTGGGTCTCCTGAGTGTCGCATGGGCCTTTTTCGGCGGATGGACCGCCTATTTTTTGGGGTGCCGGAGGGACATCCAACCTCCCATGCAAAAGGTCGAACCCTATTCCGGTGTTCTTCACCGTTTTGCTGCCGACAGTCAGCCGTCAGCATGAGAGGTCTTTTGGACCTTAGGAGCAGGCTCCTCCCCAACCAGATTTTGCCGGAGTTGTTTGGAAAGAGAGCGAGGAACCTTGCTCCCATCCTTAAACAAGGCAAAAAGGGGTCATACGGTCAGATTTGAAACAACTAGGAATAGAAGAAAAAGCAAAGCAAACTAGCAATAGAGTAATACGCAAAGAGGTCAGGCGGACTTACTTTCTTGCCCGCTTGGGCAGCCTTTTTCTTCTCTGCATTCTCCTTTCGAATATTAGAGGCCTTCTTAGCAGGCGTCTTGTACGTTGGCAACATGCCTAAGGCTTTAGCTGCAAAATAACGAAGAGACGCCTGGTTAGAGAGAGTACAAAAACAAATATCTAAGTAGAACAAAGATTACACATCCGGCAATTTGGGCGGCTGAGGCCCCCAACCTACATTTTTTTTAAACATGGTGCTCAACCCGCATGCGGACAGGAACGCCTCGTCCCTCAGAAACTCATGTTTGGGTACCCAATTCTTGGGTACAATGATAACTTCACCGGTTGAGATAGTGGAAGTAGTGAGCTCAAAAAATCCGGATTCTATGATTGCTTCATAATCCCCATCCGGTATCCGGGGCATTTTGTACTTTTGCCCAAGCAGCTCAGGCTTCCGGTTGTACGTCCGAAGCTCCCGATTTTCCTCGTTGGTTGGAGCTTTGACCAGGTAGAAGCGGTTCTTCCAATCCGACCACTTTGACGGCTTGTCAAGCGTCATTAAGTACTTGGGATATGTTGTCAAAGTGTACCAGGCCTTCCAACCGCCTGGGCTCCGGCTTAGATAATGCATATGGGCGAAAGTCTCCCAGCCGGGATTCAGGTTCTACATTTCGCAGGCGGAAATATACCCCAGTATATTTACCCAAGAGTTGGGAGTAAGCTGCCAGACGCCTAGGCCATAACCCCTGAGTATGGCCTTTATTGTGTTATGAAGGGGGAAGCAGAGCCCCGCTAAGAAAGCCGCCTCATAGCAGCCAAAGAAACCGTCTGCATTGCGCTGGTTGTCTTCCCAGGCGATGCTCCCCATCTCAGGCGGGACGACTAACTTGTACCCTTCTCCAAGGGGCCGCTTGAGTATGAAATTGGCCAAACTTCTCTACATGTTAGCCCTATCTTTTGCAAAGACGATGATCATGAAAGGGTCTCCTTTATTATTCCATGTAGGCCTCTCCTCCTCCTCGCTATCCACATACGTCGTGAGATAGCTGCTGCTGCTGCTACTGTCGCTCCCATCAAAGCCGGAACTAGAAACGGGGTTATTTTCGTTTCTTACTGAGGTTTCTTGATCCTCAGCTCTAGAAGTAGAGGTGGCTTCCTCACCACCTCCACTGTAAGACCCTAGAATTCCATCACTCGGGGTACTTGGGGTGCCTCTAGGAGAGATCCCCTTGTCATCTCATCTGGGATCCTCTCCTCATGTGGCAACTCTTCTGAGCCCCCGCCTCTATAATTGGGATCCACAACCGTCTTCCTGGCTCTAGCCATTGTGTCCTACACAGACACGGAGACGGTTGGATTGGGAGATGAACAAGAAAGATTCCAATGCCCAGAGGCGGCACCCCCAGTCCTAGACTCAGCCGTACTGAGGGACCGGTTGGTCTCAAAGCTATGTTCTGGGTGTGGGTATAAAGGGTCCATCTACTTATGGAACTAATAAAGAAAAAAGCAAGAAATAAGCACAAACGTAAATACATGGAAGAGCTAAAAAGAACAGAGGCGGTGCCTAAGTAAATGGAGAAGGAGAATAAACCGCTTGACCCGAACAGGAAAATCCTCAAGTGGCTGACAAAGATACAGGCGTCCTCGTAGCCGGATGTGTTCTTTGAGTAGCAGTTGCAAATTTGTGAAGCTGTTCACAACACCCACAGACGGCAGGAATTTCTTTAAAGGAAGCGAAAAAACCGGATGTATACTCGGAAAATTTCTGGAGAAATTTGCTCTCAAAGCCGGCTGCTCTCAAAATCTTTGAAATTGCTTAAGGTTGTAAATGTGAACATGGGGGAGGAGGTTTTCTATTTATAGGTAATCCTCAGAAGGCGAACCCTCGCGCCTTTTCAGCTCCTGCTTCTTACACTTCAAAATTTCGAATTCAAATTCGAAAAAAAAGAAAAAAAAAAGAGAAAGAAGAAACGTCTCAGGCGCCACGTGGCACCACCATGTCAGCACCTGAGAGGGGCAAATGTTTAGGGTAAAAATCACCCTAGACACGTGGCTCAATGGCCTTGCGACACGTGGCAGCCAGCCATGGGTTAACAGGGCGCCAATCCCCTGTTGACACGTGTCCTTTGAACCCTAGATGGGGTACTGCTCTCCCTACTATAAATAGTGGGTCAGACCTCATTTATTGGGCATTCCGAAACATATGTAAATTCATCCATAAATACAAATACAAACCCCGAGCAATATTAATTGCACAATCCTCCTGTATTAGCGAGGAGTAATTACAGTTTCCGCACTTATCACCTCCTGTACGTTACTGACTTGATCGTCAGAGGCGGAGCTCCCATCAATCGAAGTCTTCGTGGTTTTGCAGGTACAGGCGTCGGTTGCATATACTAGGGATTGTAACTCTCCCGCTGGACACATCAAAAACCCCCGAATCAATGACGGTTATGTTGGCTCCCCGAACGGGGACCAGAAGATAGCTAGAGAGTGCTACCTCTCAGAGGTCAAGCCCATGGCGACAACATCCGGTTAGAGTGAGGAGCCAATAGACCTTGACAATGTCAAGGAACATGGGCCTGCCCCACCAGCAGCCGGCAAGAAAAGAAAGGCCGACTAGCTAGTGGCTGTCAAAAAAGGGAAGCAATAGCAATCACTGACCAGGGAATGGTCAGATGAACTCCGTCCCCAACCGGCAGGTGAACATATGGATATTTCTCTGTAGGACACACGTCCAAAGCGTACGGTAAAGGTTGGGACGGTTGCTTTTGCAAAAATGGGTGAAAACTTACACCATCTGTTAAAACAATTCAAGGACATTTTTGCCTTTGAAGTGGAAAAGATACCAGGCATCAGCCCGGATCTCGCTGTCCACAAGCTTGCCGTGGATTAAAAAAAAAAGCCTGTTAGGCAAAAGAAAAGAAATCACGGTGAGGAGAGATCTCAGGCGGCAGCCGCCAAGGTCAAGAAGTTGTTAGACGCCGGGTTCATTCGGCAATGTCATTTCCCAGATTGGGTTGCGAATGTTGTGCTTGTAAAGAAGCCGAATGGTACCTGGTGCATGTGTGTTGATTACACTGATTTGAACCAGGCATGTCGATTCAATAGCCGGACATGCTTTGATGAGTTTTATGGATGCCTATTCTGGCTTCCATCAGATACCCCTATGGAAAAAAGATCAAGAGAAGACGACATTCGTCAATGATCAGGGGTTATTCTGCTATATTGTGATTCCGTTTGGCTTGAAGAATGCGCCTGCTACTTTCCAACGTATGATTAACTCGGTCTTCATTAATCAGATTGGAAGGAATGTAGAGGCGTACATTAATAACATGATAGTCAAATCCAAGCTACAGACTGATCAACTTGCTGACCTTCGAGAAATCTTCGCCACACTCAGGCGGCGAAAGGTCATGCTCAATCCCAAGAAGTTTGTCTTTGGTGTTGACTCTGGGAAGTTTCTCGAATTTTTTTATTGATCAAAGGGGGATAGAGGCCAACCTAGAGAAGATACAGGCGGTCATTGACATGAAGTCTCCCCACACTGTCAAGGAAGTTCATAAATTAACCGGTTGTCTGGCGGCATTGAGGAGATTCCTCAGCCGGTCAGGTGACAAGTGCCTCTAATTCTTCTAAGAAATCAGAATGAAGACCATGTTTGAATGGGGGGATGATGCTGAGGCGTCCTTTCAAAAATTAAAAGAGCATTTACACTCTTTGCCAAGGCTTGTTAGCCCTCTGCTGAAGTAGACTCTTTACATGTACTTAGCCGTCTCAAATCATTCCCTCAATGCTGTTCTCCTTGCTGAGAGAGAGGACAATCAGCTCCTGGTCTATTTCATGAGCCATATACTTCGAAATGCAGAGCTCCGGTACTCTGTGATTGAAAAATTTGGTCTCGCCTTGTTCATGGCAGTCAAGAAGTTAAAACCTTACTTCTTGGCACATCTGGTGGTAGTCCATACAAACCAACCCCTCAAGCGGCCAACGACAACTTTAGAGTCATCTGGTCGAATGCTCAAATGGGCTATTAAAAAGCAAAGTCTTAAAATCACTTTCGAACCGAGGAAGGCAGTGAAGGGTCAGGCGTTCGCCGACTTCATTGTTGAAATGACAAGGCCGGTTGAACCGGAAAATCTTGATCAGGTTTGGAAAGTGTTTGTAGACGGGAGCTCTACCATGAATGGCTGTAGTGCATGGATTATATATCAGTCCCCTGAGGGGGACAAGTATGAATATGCACTACGGTTTAAGTTTCAAGCATCAAACAATGAGGCTGAGTATGAAGCCCTGCTAGCCGGTATACGTATCTGTAAGGCGGCAGGGGCAAGAAAATTTGACGCCTGCTCTGATTCTCAGCTGGTTGTTAGCCAATACCATGGTGACTATGAGGCCACCCATCTGGCTATGATCAAATACTTGCAGGCGGTCAGAGCAGAGGCTGGGACACTTGATGAATTCCATTTAAGTCAAGTGCCCCGGTTAGAGAACAATCAGGCAGATGCTCTTTCTAAGTTGGCATCATCCGCCTCTTATGATACGCCTCGGTCAGTCTTCTGGGAGGTAATGGGAAAAATAAGTATTGAAGAAGATCCCATTGAAGTCCTGGACTGAAGCTCAACCTGGATGGATGGCATCCGGGCCTATCTGCTAGACGGGACATTACCGGATACATATTCAGAAATGGCTGCAATGAAAAAACGTGCGGCCAACTTTGAGATTCACAATGAAGAGCTTTTTAAGAAGGGTTTTGTGCAACCTCTTTTGAAATGCATCACCCCCGAAAGGGGGCAAGAGATTCTGGAAGATCTGCACTCGGGCTTTTGTGCCTCACACATAGGCGGTAGATCTCTAGCAGAAAGGGCCAGGCGGCAAGGCCGCCACTTCTGGCCCACTCTTGAGGCAGACGTCATGGAAATGGTGAAGAAGTGTGATAATTGTCAAAGATTCTACAGACTCATACACCGTCAGACCACTGATTTTACGGCCATTCATAGCTCAGTACCATTCGCCAAATGGGGCATGGACATTCTGGGTCCGTATATGCCTACACCAAGCGAACGACGGTATATTCTAGTCGCTGTTGACTACTTCACCAAGTGGGTAGAGGCAGAGGCAGTCAATGGCATTAAGGCAAAGGATGTCATCTCCTTCATCTGGAAGAACATCATCACCCGGTTTGGGGTACCTATGTTTATGGTTTTTAACAATGGCCCTCAATTTGAGACACTTACCCTTAAGAATTGGCTGGGAGACCAAGGGATCTCCCACTGTTTTGCATCAGTCAGCCGTCCCCAAGCAAACGGCCAGGTTGAAGCCTTCAACAAGCAAGCAAACAGCCAGGTTGAAGCCTTCAACAAGCTTATCTCAAACGGCATAAAAAAGAAAATCGAAAGGGCTGGCATTCTATGGGAAGAAGAGTTAACTCATGTCCTATGGGCCATCTGAACAACAACAAAATGGGCAACCAGCGAAACCCCATTTCTTATGGTATACGGTGCTGAAGCCGTCTTACCCATTGAGCTTTATGAGCCAACTCTTCAAATCATGTTGTTTGATGAAGAGGCAAACTAGGAGGCCATGCAGCTTACATTGGACTCACTTCCAGAACGCAGGGGAAATGCCGCCTTGCTTCATGAGAAATACCGTCTGAGAATGACAAGAGCCTATAACAAGAGAGTTCACAAACGACCCTTGAAAGTGGGGGACTTTGTGTTACGGAAAATGGAGGCAATCGGTAGGGCTAATGTGTTGGGTTTCGTAGTGACCCTCACTACGCGGAAAGAAACCCGCCAAGACCCGCCCCCATAATAAATGCAATTAACAAGCAAAACATAATTAAAACATAATTAAGGATAAAAGATTATACCTTTGACGCGTGCTTCGCTCTACTATGAGCTCTTACTTAAACCCCGAAAATACGAGGTCTCCAACGGGATCGTACCCTCGAACCCGACCCAAGCGTCCTAAGTCTCGAAGGTTAGTCGAGACCCGGACAAATAAAACTATGAGTTTTACGAATCAAGGTTTACTCAAATCAAGAGTTGCCTTTTTAATTCCACTCAAGGTTGTGTATTCCCAAATACCCAAGACTTTGGTATTTATAGGGAAATGCACCCTTGATTTCCAATCTCCCACCAATGTGGGAGAGTTGGTAAAATCAATAATTTATTTAATTCCAAATTAAATAAATAATTAAGTTAATCACATTGCGACAAGTGGCACAATCACATGCTAATGAGTGATGACCAAGGTTAGGTGGGGGACCATTTTCCTTGCCCCCCAAGGCCCCTTGATTGGTCCCCACAAGCAAGCACAAAGCCGACACATGGGCTGCTAGGCTGGCAGCCAGCTAGCGTGCCAGCCAGCCAGCACTCCCTTGCTTCCCAGCATCCCCATCGCACGCACACACGCACAAGCTCACGCATCATCGCTGTTGCTGCTTGCTAGCCAGCACGCATTGGCACTCGTACACGCACAAGCACAGGGCATTGCCAGGCATGTTGCTGTGCGAGGTTGCTGATGTGAGGATGCGAGGCACACACGCACACGCACATACGCCAGTGCCCAATACTGCGATGGCTGCGCTTGGTGGGTGTGGCCTGCCATGGCTTGCGATGGCCCTAGGCACATGCACATGCACACACACGCATAGGCCTAGCCATGTGATAGTGCTGTGCATGGTGCGTGTGGGCTGCGATGGTGCTGCCATGTGCGCCTAGGCATGATGCTAGGGCTGCGATGGAGCCTAGGCAGCCTTGGCACGCATGGTGCGCCTAGGCCTATGTTGACCCAGCCTAGCCTAGCAGCCCACATGGCTAGGCCAGTGCGGTGCTACGACTATGCTTATACTTGTCGCTTGTGATTTTGCGACGCTCGGCCTCGACCCCCTAGGCTCGATATCCGACGTCTGTATTCGTAAAACTCTATCGACTCATTAAATCCTTTCGGATTAATTCGTCGTCTTGGAACGGTTATTCGATTGGGATCGACCCGAAGGGTTCAGTTAAGATTAAGCTGTAATATTAATTATACCTTAATATTACTGATAGGAAGCGGTCTCCACCTAGGCATTCCGATCACTTGACCTTACTGAAGAATTAGCTCTGTAATAATTCTGAACCCTCTATTAGAATGATATACTTGTTGGAAGGACACTATTCCTTTCACAATGATCAAGGCAAGCTGATGCCCAATTAGGAAGGCCCCTATCGGATCTATGAAGAAGTAAGAGGCGGCACCTACTGCCTGGAAACTCCAGACGGCAAGAAGCTAGCCAGAACTTTGAATGTAGACAACCTCAAAAAGTACTACTTTTGAGACTTGTAAATATTTGTAAATGAAAAGCCTATCAATGAAAAGTTGCTTTTTATTTTCAATCTTAATTATTTATGCTTTGTTAGATATGTCTCCCCATGGGAACACCTTCTGTATAATGTGTAGACGGCCAAATCTAAACTAATCGTCTGCTCCAACATGAGTACGACATCCGGCGACGCCCATCCGGGTGATTTTGTCGCAGAGAGCATCTCCCATTTGGGTGGTACATTGCTCTATAAACTCAAAAACTGAACGACCTAACCGACTGTCTGGATAAAGACAAGCTCGTAGCTGTTTGACTTGAATAATCTAATATGAGACCTAGATAGCTAAAGTTTACCGCATGTTCTATAACAACCGGTAGCCGGCTATTATCTCATTTAGATAAAATAACTCATTTTGGGTGCTTACACCATTAAGACGCTTGTTATTGCTTAGGGGCAATACAGACGGCCAAATTGAAAAAATATAAGCTAAGTCCAAAACTTAGCAGCTAAACATTGCTCGTTCGGAACAACTTAATACGGCATTTGGGTGGCACATTACTCTATAAACTCAAACACAAGCGGCAAAGACTGATTAACCCAATAAGGGCTAATTCATAATCGTTTGATCTGAAGAATCTTGAATAGAACATAAACGGCGTAATAAAATCGCATGCCTCGTTGACTCCAGCTGGTAACCGACCGTCATTCCAACTTAGATTAAAATCCCACAATAATTGCATAACTCAAAAAGTCCTCCCAATGGGGCAAAAGGACGCTTGAGTATATCTATGGAAAATAGTCTTAACTCGAAAAATGACCCAAACGACAAAAGAGTGTTGCTCCTAGCAACTTTGAGAACCGTTTGGGTGTTCAATTTTAATCCGCCTATATAATGAACAGTTGTGTACTTGGTTTGGGGCATCACGATAGTGATTGATTGATCAAGTAACCCTTCGTACTCTCTAAAGTATCTAGGGTCCCCCAGTCAATCAATCTAGTTTGAAACCAACCACACAGTCGTCTAGGGGCAAGAGGCAGCCAGTTTGTTAAGTGTTGTGCGCAATTAATAAGTTGGCTAAAGTTGCAAGCATATATAGAGCAAAAAATATAGCAAGAATAAATTTTTTTTTGCAATAAATTTGTCAAAACTGGCTAAACCGACTATTTCAATAAAAGCTCCCGGCACAAAAAGGCCAGGAGAGAAAGAATATCATACCGGATCCACATCCGAAAAAACAAAAATTGTTGAAAATACATTCAAATACTTGGCTCGCATGCCGGAAATACAGATGGCTCAAGGCCGAAAGAGATGCTTAGTTCTGCTGATTCTGTTGAGGTGGGGGCACCGATTGATCTTGGTCAGGGAGTAGCTCATCTTTAGTTTGTCTTGGATGACTTTTGTTAGGGTCAGCCGGCACCTGGTCTTCTTGCTGCTCATTGAGCTCATCCTCCTCCTGCTCCTCATCAGACGGCTCAATGCCAGCCCATTCACTAAATGGAGCCGGCTCTGGCAGACCTAAGGTCTGGGCATCTTACACCTCAGTGGCATACTTGTACCTCAGACCGAAGTAGTTCAAGTCGAAGTCCGGATGGATGAGGTTCCACGCTATCTTCATGCGCTCCTTGCAATCTTTTTCATTCTCCTCCGCCAGCCGCTCTGACTCCGCCTCGAGCTCAACCTTATACTCGCTTCGCATTCCGGCTAACTCATCCTTGAGCCGGCCTACGTCACTCGGAGCCCGGTATTTTCTTTGTCGGCTACCTCCAAAGCCTTGAGGTCCGAATGAGCATTCTTAAGCTCGAGCTCGAGAAGAGACGTCTTCTTGTTGACCGTCTCAAGGGCAACCGTCAGCTCCATAATGATCTGCTCCTGTTTCATCTCCTTAGCTTTAGTCTTAATATCATTCAATGTAGGTCGATATTGAGCAGAGTAAGGGGCCTCATTCGCCCGTTTATTGGCGGCTCTTACCTCCTCCTGTTTTTGTTAAATGGAGTCTTGAGCCCGTCTACTATATGCATTGCCTGCAAGGGTACATGCGGCAAATAAATTAATTAGCTGGCATAAAAAATAAAAAAATAAATAAAAAAAATAAAAAATAAAAGACAAGTTACCTCAGCTAGTAAGGCGGTGATGCGTTCTAGGTTAACCTAGTGCAGCCCAGGAATTAACTCCTTTTCGGACCGGGTGATAGTTCTCAGCATCCGTCTGGAATACTGCTAGACATCTGGCCTCCAAGGGGAGGCATTTGCACCACAAGAAGGGGGTTGTGAGGTAGCAGCATAATCGACACCTATAGAGTACCGGCTGCAGGGCGAACCTCCTAACTAAGAAGAATGAGTTTTGACTCGTGTAGGCCTAAGCGGCCATTGGGGTTCAAATGCAATCATACCTTGAGGTTCGTGCTGAAGGATCTGCTCACCCCCAGCCACCGCAGAACTAGTTGCAGCATCGAGTGTCATGCCACTCTTCGGCGCCATAGGGACGTCCGGCTCTTTGCCGACCACATCTAGGCTCAGGCCAAGATCCTTAAGGCTCTTGTTTGCGGAAGTGGGTCGGTCTTCCCTAGACGGTAAGAAAGATGTTGTCTGGGTTTGCTGCGCTTTCCTTGCTTTAGGGAAGCCTTTAGTAGACTCCTCAGGCTTCCGTTTGAGCATTTTGGTGATGGATTTTGGGATGTTCTTTCTCACCCTAAAAGAAAAATACATGGGTTATAGCCGGTGATATACCGTCCTAGAATCATAAAAATATATATGCAAGTGCAAAAGGGGCAGGCGGAGCTTACCCCATCATTTTTGGCCGCCAGCTGGGCCTATTTCTTTTCAAGCTGAGCCTTCCTGATCTGGGCTGCAAACCTGGCAGGCGTCTTCTCAACATCAACCATTGTAAGAGCTTTTTCTGCAAAAACACCAGCTGGTTAGACAACTTGCAAATGAATTACACAAAACAATAGAAGCAGCATTCAGGTGCCGGTTGGGTGGCCAACGTACGTTTCTCAAACATGGTACTTAGGCCACAGGCGGAGAGAAACGCTGTATCCTTAAGCCAGTCCGGATGGGGTACCTAATTTCTAGGTATGATTATTTGCGTGCCATCATCCAGGTGCCATCATCAGAGGGTGACACGTGTAACCTTAGGAGATGTTCAAAATGAACCAATCCTCAGCTGACACGTGGCACTCCCAATCCGTAGGGAAAAAGACGGCCTTCAAGGCCCAATTCTCTAGAAAAGCCACAAAACGGCGCAGCCGCCCAAATCTAGGTCAGAATGACCTAGGTAGGGGCACATTTACCAAAGACCCTATAAATAGGGAGATTTCCCCCATTTTGGGGACACGTTCATTTATTACAATACAATCAATTCTCTCACATAAGAAAACCCTGATCTCGAAATCCGAGAAGATCTCACTTTACTTTCTGCACCTTTTCACTTTCTCCGCACACGTTCTAACTTGATCGTCGGTGTCGGAACTCCACCCGACCGGAGTCTCCGTTGTTTTGCAGGTACAGGCGCTCAGAATCTAGTCTTGGTGACGTAACTCTCCCGAGGGACACTGAAAACCCCAAAACAGAATCCACCGCAAATCACCAACCATCAGGTCGCCGCCGTTCAAGCCTACGCAAATCGAAGCCCTTATCTTTCATTTTTTTGGGATTTATTTGTTTTAATCTATGATTGTTTTTATTTTGGGAATTTTGTTTTTTCTTAGTATTACTTGGGGATTTTTGAGATGTAGATCTGGATTTTGGTTCAATGTGTTTGATTTTGCAGGTGGTGGAAGGATGAAGTGTCGCTGCCGCTCTCGTTACCTTCTCGCTGCACAAACTATTGGGTGCAGACTGCCGCACCCAATAGTTTGTGTTTATTAAAAACTATTATTTAGCCCGCGCGATGCAGAGGTTATTTTAACCAAAACATGTGTATATATAAATTTCATTTCATTAGTAAATGAAATCTTACATAAATGTAATGCAATATATTTTTCTTAAGAATTCACTAATACTTTTGATCAAAATTTTATTATTATTTATGTTGTCTTAGCTAGTTAATATCAAGAAACACTCTAATAATGCGGAGATTATCCAAGTAAAATCATTGGTACAAAACTATTCATATAAAACTCTTGCTTCTTAAACTTTATATTTTTTTTGAAGCAATGGCATGGGATAAGATTAAATGAGGACGAGTTCTGCCAATGTTTATAGGCTTTGAGGGAAAGGACCTAAACAAACATATTCGTTACAACCTCTAGTATCCCATCTCGCAACGAGATGAGCCAAAGTATTCCCCGCCCTTTTAACCTGAGTAATAGAGAAAAAAAAAGCACCAAGAAAGCACCAATATCAACCAACAACAAGCAAAAATAATCAAATTGCAATAAATAATGATAAACTTAATTAATATTCCCAAGTCAAACTAAGAATATCATGCCATCAAGCCCAAAATCAAGGGTAGCTACTCCTATCAAAATGAACTAACAAACAATCTCCTATAATCAATTTAATCACAATTCAATCATCAATAATTCTCCAATTCACTTAATTAACCATTAGGTTGAGTTTCACAAATTTAATCATCTAGACTAGTCATGCAAAGTACCAAGTTAGGGTTCTAAGTAGTTAAATAATTGGGGAAAAGTGATTTACTAGAGATAAAACTAACATGCAACAACAAATTAACAACATCAAAGGAGATTCAAAGTTTG
This sequence comes from Chenopodium quinoa, assembly GCF_001683475.1. Classification (NCBI taxonomy): domain Eukaryota; kingdom Viridiplantae; phylum Streptophyta; class Magnoliopsida; order Caryophyllales; family Amaranthaceae; genus Chenopodium; species Chenopodium quinoa. The sequence continues at coordinate 6,684,503 of NW_018745000.1, forward strand.
CAATATCAAAATGAAAATAAGAAAATAGGTAGAGAAAAGTGAAAGAGGTTACTAAATTGAAGCTTCAAATGTTGAGTACAATGCTGAAAATCTGAGAATAATCTTTGAAATTTGCTTCTACAATGACTAATTTGAGAGTTTCTAAACTAAAATTTGCTAACTAAATTAATGAACTAAGGTGCTAACTAAGAGAAATTTTGCTGAAAACTATTCTAAAAACTGTTATCTTCAAAATGAATAAAAGGGGAAGTATTTATACTCCCTGAATTACATAGGTAAATCCGTAAAAAAGAAGTTGAATTTCCAGAAAGGAGCGCCCGCTCCATATAAGTTGCGCGCCCGCTCCTCTGTCTTCAAATGATGACAAAATCATCCTAACAAAACAGGAGCGCCCCCTCCTAAGGGGATGCGCGCCTGCTTCACCTACTTCAGCAGAATGGAAGATTCAAGAGAACAGGAAGGAGCGCCCACTCTAGAGGGGGTGCATGCTCGCTCCTCCTGTTTCAGCCTAGAGGCAGATTATTGATATGTTCATTTTATATAGTGTTTTACCCCTGTCCCTGGGTCATATTTAGGAGTATTTGGCTCTTTAGAGCCACTTTTATTACTAATGCGTTTTCTAGTGTTTCCTTAGATTTGGTATTGTTTTATAGGACATTGCAGATTTGGAGCATTTTCTCGGACTTATGATAAGCCACTACGAGCATTGGAGAAATATGACAATAATTCGTAGCCCAAGACTGGTTAGAGTCATCAAATCGGTGATTAAGGGCTCGGCAAAGAAGAGACCGAGGCGATGGAACAAGTATTAAAGAACCAAGTTGGAAACCCAGAAATGGGCCAAGAGAAGTAGCCCAAACCGAAGATAATCCCTTGCCCGGGAGCTCGCCCGATCGGGTGGGTGCCACGCCCTAAGGCGCGCCCGGCCGGGCGCGGAAGGAAGAAGATAGCAGCCCTTCGCCCTGTCTCGCGCCCGACCGGGTGCGAGCGAAGATCCACTAATAAAAAAGGCGGGCCCGGCCGGGCGAAGCTCCGCCCGACCGGGCGCGTGTTCTGAAGAGGATTTCGACGATTTCTTACTTTGTTTTTAATTATGATTTTTAAACTTATGTATAAATACGTTAAGTTAAGCTAGATACGATTACCTCTTCTCATTTAGTTAATTTCTCTGATTTTAGTTTTAAGCTTTTGGTAAATACTCTTGTCTCCTCTCTCTACACATTTAGTTTATGCAATTCATTATTTCCGTTCATTTTGGTAACGATTTCTTCCCCTTTTATTTTCAGTAATTAATTGCTTTGATTAATTATGTCTTGTTTATTTTCTTGCTTAGTTTAGATTTAAATATGTGTGAGTAGTTTTACTTCTAGGGTTGTGGGGATCCATAAATAATATGTAGGGGTAATTTATTATTGTTTTATTGTCAATGCTTGATTGATTTCCTATTGATTGATTTAATGCTATGCAATTAGATTTGGCCAGGTTTAATTGTACGAGTTATGCAATATTGATTCGAGATTTGAGAGATGAGAATTGATGTTTAGGCTTAGTTTCAATAGGAAAGTTAATTTATAAATGGTTAAGTCAAGATTTGAGAGATGCGATTTAATACCGGTAGATTAACTCTGTGATTGTAATAAGTAGCGAAAGCCCTTTATGATCTGATTAATTAATGCATTGATAATTGATAATTTATTGTTGTGTTTTACCCTAGAATATTATTTATTGGTGAACCTATACCCTAGACCTTGAATTACTGATTTATCCCTAGTTTGATTTGCTTTAGTTTATTTATTTTCCTTAGTTTAATTCTCATAAAAACAAATTGGTTACTTGATAGTTTAGATTATTTTAATTATTTAGGAATAGAAAGACTTGTTTCCCTGTGGATTCGACCTACTTCCCTATCTATTTTAGTTAGTGGTTTTAGGAATTACTTTTGATTAGGTGATACGACTTTAGCCTGTCAAAATTTGGCGTCGTTTCCGGGGAAACGGTTTTATTTTTATTCCTGATTATTTCTGTAGTCTAGATTTTTTCCTTTCGTCTCAGAGAACACAAGTTCTTTGGGGTAGTTTCTCATATTTGTTTGTTTAGTTCTGTGTTTATGCCCAGGAGTTCTAGATCAGGTTACATTCCATTCGATCCTAAAATCGAACGTTCTTTTCATAGACAAAAGAACCTTTTTAGACAAGTACAAGCTACTTCCGAGGGTAATACACCTTTGGAACCCCCATCTGATTTTAGTGATACAGAAGTTTCTTTAGAACCAAAATTAGAGATGACAACTCAACCACCTCGCAAGCTCAGCGATTATTCGCAGCCGTCCCTGGCGGATTTTCCACATCTTGTTCCTACACCTAATCTCTAGGGAGTACAATTTGAGATTAAACTCCAGTATATTACTATGATAGAAAGGAAGCAATTTAGCGGAGCTAAGGGTGAAGATCCAAATCTTCATATTTTGGAATTTTGCCAATATTGCAACACTATTAGGCAAGCTGGGGTCACGCAGGACCAAATTAGGGAGATTCTTTTTCCCTTTTCTTTATGTGGTAAAGCTAAATTATGGTGCAATGGATTGAACAGAACTGCACTTGGTATTACTGAATAGGATACTCTTGCTTTGAATTTCTATAATAAATACTACCCCGTAGAGAGGACAACTTTGTTAAGGAGTTCAAACTAAATTCTGCCCAAGAAGTTGATGAAAGTTTATATGAAGCTTGGGAAAGATTTAAGGATTTGCAGAGAGAATGCCCTCATCATGGTCTAGCATAGTGGCGGATAATCCAAGCCTTCTACAACGGGATTGGAAATTCATCTAGATCAATCCTAGATTCAGCAGCTAATGGAAGATTTACGAATCTTCAAGTAGATGTAGCAGGAATAGTCATCGAAGAGATGGCAATTCACAATTCCCAATATGGGAATCTTAGAGGTTATTCAATCAAAGGGAAACATAGTGTCGATTCCGTATCCTTTGTGAAAGCTCAATTAACTTCTATTTGTCAGAAATTAGATGATATTAATACAACTATTCCAACCACCGTAGCTAATGTTTCTGCAGTTAATAATAATACTGATGATGCTTTTTGTGAAAATTGTTGAATTGTAGGTCATTGGGAACAAGATTGTAGGAGTTCCATGGAGCAAGTTAATGCCTTCTAAACCTATAGGCAAAATAACATATACTCCAACACTTATAATCCTGGTCTCCGAAACCATCCATATCTTTCTTACCGGAGTACCAATGTGCAAAACCCTCCAACTCCACAACAACCACAACAACAAGAACCACAACAAACACAGCAAGAATATTACTAACCTCCTAACCAAAGGCCTAAACCACAAGTTCCATCACCATCTAATGACCCTGCCTTGTCAGAAATTAGAACGATGTTAGCTAGTATGAAAAAGCACATGCAGAGTAGGCTCACAATAAAATCTTGGATAATCAAATTGCACAACTTTCCTCTACTCTACAAACTTGCAAGTAAGGAGCCCTACCATCACAGCCAGTATAACCTACAAATCATGCAAATGCAATTACTCTAAGGAGTGGTTCACACTATGATAGGCCTCCTATGCCTAAGGATGATGAACCTGTTTTAACAAAAATTTCTAATCCTAATTCTGTTATACCAAATGATCTTGTTACTGGCCCTGCAGGGCTCCAGGGTAAAACTAACATTTCTGATGATACATTGTAGGGTACAACTCCAAAGAAAGTTACAAATCAAGACAAGAGTGGAGAAGTACAGAAACTAGTTATCAAACTACCATTCCCTAATAGACAATTGAAGACTAAGTTGGATAAGCAGTTTGGTAAGTTTCTAGAGGCTGTGAAAAACTTGCAGGTAATAGTTCCTTTCACAAAGTTAATTACACAAGTTCCTGCATATGCTAAATTTACAAAAGATATTTTGACTAGGAAGAGAGCCTTTAATGAGGTAGAGATTGTAGCTCTTGCAGAGGAATGTAGTGCTTTATTGCAAAATAAATCTCCACCTAAACTAAAGGATCCTGGTAGTTTTTCTATTCCTTGTCATATTGGTAATGTCTTCATTGATAAATCATTATGTGATTTGGGTGCTAGTGTTAGTGTTATGCCATCGTCTGTGTGTTCAAAGCATAATATGGGTGATTTAAAAGTTAATAACATTACTTTGCAAATGGAAGACCGTTCTGTTAAATACCCTTTAGGTATTATAGAGGATGTCCCTGTTAAAGTTGATAAATTTTTTATCCCTGTTGATTTTGTTGTTTTAGACATGGCTGAGGATACATAAATTCCAATAATATTAGGTAGACCTTTCCTCCAAACCGCAGGAGCCATTATTGATAAAAAATGGAAAAATAACTCTATCTGTCGGAGATGATAATATCAATATTAATTTAGGGAAGGTTTTGAAAGGTCTTGTGTTAGAGGAAAATTGTTTTAGTATTGATGTGATTAATGTTATTTGTGAAGATAGCTTACCACAGATCCTTGCGAGGGATCCCTTGGAGGAAGTACTTTGTGGTGATTTTACTACAGGTGATGCTGGTATTTAGAGCAGTGACGTGGATGCTATAGAGAAATCTCTCGCACTTGAAGACCTCGACCCTAAGAAGAGCAAGAAGGTAGTAAAATTAGTTCAGGAATCGAAACCTGTAGAGGTTAAGAAACTTGAACTAAAACCTTTCCCTTCTCATTTAAAATATGTATTTCTTGATGAACATGAATTAAACCCTGTGATCATTAGTACTACACTTGATGACCCACAAACTTCCCAACTTCTTGAGGTTCTTCGAACCCACAAAAGGCAATTGGGTACAGTATTGATGACCTCAATGGTATTAGCCCTGATTTTTGTATGCACAGGATACACTTAGAGGACAATCACAAGCCATGTATTCAACCCCAGAGAAGGCTGAATCCTAACATGCAGGAAGTAGTCAAGAAAGAGGTTATGAAATTACTTGATGCAGGTATTATCAATTATATCTGACTCAAAGTGGGTGAGTCCTGTATAGGTAGTTCCTAAAAAGGGTGGGATGATTGTGATTAAAAATGATAAAAATGAATTGATTCCCACTAGAACTGTAACAGGGTGGCGTATGTGCATTGATTATCATAGATTAAATATTGCCACCATAAGAGTTCATTTCCCTCTCCCTTTTATTGATCAAATGTTAGAAAGGTTAGCTAATTATAAGTTCTTTTGCTATTTAGATGGGTACTCAGGATTTTTCCAAATTCCGATTTACCTTGAAGATCAGGAAAAGACCACATTTACATGCCCTTATGGTACTTTTGCATATCGTAGGAAGCCCTTTAGTCTATGTAATGCTCCTGCTACTTTTCAACGTTGCATGATGAGTATCTTTTATGAGTTCATAGAGTCTATCATGGAAGTCTTTATGGAAGATTTTAGTGTGTATAGGTCTTCATTTGATGCATGTCTAGCTAATCTCACTAAAATTTTAATAAGATGTGAAGAATGCAATTTGGTCCTAAATTAGGAAAAATGTCACTTTATGGTGACAAAAGGAGTGGTTCTTGGTCATATTGTATCTGATAAGGGTATAGAAGTAGATAAATCTAAGGTTTCTGTGATTGAGCAATTACCTCCACCAGTTAATGTTAAGGGGGTTAGAAGTTTCTTAGGTCATGCGGGGTTTTATCGTCGCTTTATCAAAGATTTTTCTAAAATTGCTAAAAACACTAACTCAGCTTTTACTCAAGGATGCCCCATTTGATTTTATTGACGAGTGTCTTGAGGTTTTTAACAAGATTAACCAGGCTTTGATATCGACACCTATCATATGTGCTTCCAATTGGAATCTTCCTTTCGAGATTATTTGTGATGCTAGTGATTTTGCAGTAGGAGCCGTGCTAGGACAAAGAAAGAACAAAGTTTTGCATGCTATTTATTATGCAAGTAAAACTTTGGATGAAGCCCAAATCAATTATGCCACCACGGAGAAGGAGTTTCTTGTTGTGATTTGTGCTTTAGAAAAATTTAGATCATATCTAGTTGGTTCTAAAATTATTGTTTTTACTGATCATGCAACTTTGAAATATCTTATAGCTAAGGCGGAAACAAAGCCCAGGCTCCTCCGTTGGGTCCTCTGGCTCCAAGATTTCGATGTGGAAATTAAGGATAAAAAAGGAGCAGAGGATGTTGTTGCATATCACTTATCGAGGATCAGGTACATTGAGGATAAGGATTCTCTTCCTATAGATGATTCTTTCCCCGATGACCACTTGTTTGCAGTTGTAGAGCAACACCCTTGGTATGCTGACTATGCTAATTACTTGGTGGGCGGTACTTTACCTCCCGATTTGTCCTACCAACAGAAAAGAGGTTCCTTTATGATGTTAACCATTATTTTTGGGATGATCCTTTTTTGTTTCGTGAGTGTGCAGATGGACTATTTCGCAGGTGTGTTCCCGAATGGGAAGTCCATGGTGTACTTATAAGATGCCACAACTCACCATATGGTGGACATCATGGTCCCACTAAGACAGTTGCAAAGATTAATGAGTTGGGTTTCTATTGGCCTACCATGTTTAAGGATTCTCACTCCTCTGTTCAAAATTGCCAGAGGACTGGAAACATCTCGCGGCGGCATGAGATGCCTCAAATTGGTATTTTGAAGTTGAAATTTTTTATGTTTGGGGTGTTGATTATATGAGACCTTTTCCCTCTTCTAAAGTGAATCGATATATCTTTGTTGCCGTTGATTATGTATCCAAGTGGGTTGAAGCCATTGCTACACCTACCAATGATGGAAAGGTGGTCCATAAGCTTTTCAAGAAAACCATTTTTCCTAGATTTGGAGTCCCTAGAGCCGTTATTATTGATGGAGGATCTCACTTTCATGAACGGAAGTTAGATACCATTCTCAAGAGATATGGTGTCCACCATAGGACGGGTTTAGCTTACCATACCCAAACTAGTGGCCAAGTTGAGGTTTATAACCGTGACATTAAGGCTATTGTAGAGAAGGTGGTAGCAAAGTCTAGGAAGGATTGGAGCAATAAGTTGGATGACACTCTTTGGGCGTATAGAACCGCATTTAAGACCCCCATTGGTACTTCTCCCTATAGACTTGTGTATGGGAAAGCATGTCACCTCCCGGTGGAATTAGAGTATAAGGCTTATTGGGTAATTAAAGACCTCAATTTGGATGCTAAGTTAGTAGGAGAGAAGAGGCTACTACAACTTAACCAACTAGATGAGTTTAGGTTAATGGCCTATAATAGTGCTCGTGTCTACAAGGAGAAGACCCAGAAATGGCATGACAAGATGATCCTTCCGAGAGAATATAAATAGGGCGATAAGGTTTTTTTGTTCAATTCTAGACTTAAACTTTTCCTAGGAAATTTAAAGTCAAGGTGGTCGGGTCCCTTCATTATTAAAAGGGCAAACAAATTCGGTTTAGTGGAGTTATATGATAAACATGGTGGTGATTTTAAGCTAAACGACCAAAGATTGAAATTATATCATGAAGGGGCTACGATTGGTGCAGTTGAATTACTTCACCTAATCGATTCAATCGCATCTTGATCAACATATGATAAGAAGGTCGTGCAGGGCCTAGATAAACAAGCGCTTTGCGGGAGGCAACCCGTATTTTCTTTATTTTTAGAAAAGTTTTTCCCTTATTTTTATCTTTTTAGAGGAAGAGAGGAGGGAATTTAATGTGTTATAGAGTATTTTGTACAAGTTGGAGAAAAAGAGTTAGCCAAATTTAAAAGAGAAGAAAGAAAAAATCGAACTCATAGTGCTGTAGCGCGCCCGACTATGCGAGCACCCGCCCTACTGGGCGCGAGAGGAAGTCCGCATACGAGGAAAATTTTCCCGACCAACATTTTCTCGGACTTATGATAAGCCACTACGAGCATTGGAGAAATATGACAATATTTCGTAGTCAAAGACTGGTTAGAGTCATCAAATCGGTGATTAATGGCTTGGCAAAGAAGAGACCGAGGAAATGGAACAAGTATTAAAGACCCAAGGTGGAAACTCGGATTTGGACCAAGAGAAGTAGCCCAAATCGAAGATAATCCCTTGCCCAAGAGCTCGCCCGACCGGGTGGGTGCCTTGCCCTAAGGCGCGCTCGGCCGGGCGAGGAAGGATGAAGATAGTAGCCCTTCGCCCTGTCTCACACCCGGCCGGGCGCGAGCGAAGATCCACTAATAAAAAAGGCAGGCCCGGCCAGGCGAAGCTACGCCCGACCGGGCGCACGTTCTGAAGAGGATTTCGACGATTTCTTACTTTGTTTTTAATTAGGACTTTTGAGCTTATGTTTAAATATGTTATGTTAAGCTAGATACGATTACCTCTTCTCATTTAGTTAATATCTCAGATCTTAGTTTTAAGCTTTTGGTTAATACTCTTGTTTGCTCTCTGATCTCTACACATTTAGTTTATGCAATTCATTATTTCCGTTCATTTTGGTAACGATTTCTTCCCCTTTTACTTTCAGTAATTAATTGCTTTGATTAATTATGTCTTGTTTATTTGCTTGCTTAGCTTAGATTTAAATATGTGTGAGTAGTTTTACTTCTAGGGTTGTGGGGATCCATAAATAATATGTAGGGGCAATTTATTATTGTTTTATTGTCAATGCTTGATTGATTTCCTATTGATTGATTTAATGCTATGCAATTAGATTTGGCCAGGTTTAATTGTACGAGTTATGCAATATTGATTCGAGATTCGAGAGATGAGAATTGATGTTTAGGCTTAGTTTCAATAGGAAAGTTAATTTATAAATGGTTAAGTCAAGATTCGAGAGATGCGATTTAATACCGGTAGATTAACTCTGTGATTGTAATACATAGCAAAAGCCCTTTATGGTCTGATTAATTGATGCATTGATAATCGATTGTTGTGTTTTACCCTAGAATATTATTTATTGGTGAACCTATACCCTAGACCTTGATTTATTGATTTCTCCCTAGTTTAATTTGCTTCAGTTATTTATTTTCCTTAGTTTAATTCTCATAAAAACAAATTGGTTACTTGATAGTTTAGATTATTTTAATTATTTAGGAATAGAAAGATTTGTTTCCCTTAGGATTCGACCCTACTTCCCTATCTCTTTTATTTAGCGGTTTTAGGGTTTACTTTTGATTAGGTGATACGACTTTAGCCTGTCAATTGTGGCAAAGTAACTTGGAGCGCCCGCTCCTTTGGAGTTGCACGCCCGCTCCACTTGGAGCGGGCTCTCCCTTTTTCCTTTGCTTTCTCTAAAGTCTTCCAAGGTTCTCTTTCTCTTGTCCATGCTTCACCTAAATCTTCAAGCATGAACACATAGATGCACGAAAAAGCGAAATGGTTAAAATGCAACATTTATGTATAAAAGGAGGTTAGAAAGAAGGGAAAAGATTACAAAATCGGGTTAAAATCACCATAATAAGTGGTCAAATAAACCACTTATCACTAACCTGCAGCAACCGGTTACCATTTTTTTTAAAATCACTAACATGAGTTGAAAGCATTGGAAAAGTGAAATTTTCTATAAATGAAAAGTAGCTGTTAGGATTGAATTTCACTAGAGAATTCCCTTGATTTGTCACTTGTTTATGCCTCTTCTCACCACTTTTACTTCTATTTTAGTTACTTTAGCTTCCTCTCGTGTTTTCCTTTCCCTTTTATCTTTTCTTCTACTTTTTACCTTTCATTTGTGTGTTTTGATAGCTCCTAGCACTCGTGGGCGAATTTTGGATTGTTTGATGGAGTGGAGATACTAAGGAAGCTTGCCAAGGGAAGAGGAGATGCTGCAAAGGAGAGGGCAAGCTGCTCCAGCTAGTCGCGGGCGCGGACAGGGGGTTACTGAGCTATGAAGCAGATTATGGAGATGGCTGGGAGATGTCCAGCCGCGGGCGTGGCACAAAGGTCTGCGCGCGCGGCCGTGAAGACCCGCGGGCGCGGCGATCTGGGTCTGGCGAACTTCTTACCTAGCTTGGAGAGGGCGCGGCTGCCTATTCGGAGAGCCCTCTCCCTTGCCCATTTTCTTCATTATAATAGAAGACTATAAATAGTCTTGAGCTTGAGTTTTCAATCATCAACTATTCCATTGGCATCAAAACACTTTGTAGAGAGAGAAAATGTATGTCTTTTAGAGAGAGAAAACACTTAGTCTTCAAGATTTAATCTTCGTAATAAAATATTCAAGCTTTCTTCTAAATTGTTGCAACAACTTTGATGATTGGGTAATCCTTCAACATTTATAATAGTAATCTTTTCTCTTATTTATCTTGTACTTAGTTTTATTGTTCTTATTCATATTTTCTTCATAAATTTCTATGCTTTATTAATTTCATTGATTTATGTTTCACTTAAAATCATGCTAAGTTGTGTTAGTATTGAATATATGTTTAGCTTAGTTGTCATGGCTATTTTTCTTTCACTAGCTTAGATTTTTAGCTAGGGAAAGGGGTGAAAATCATGTCTATTTGAGTTTCTATTGATTATTGATTGGATTTTACCTTGAGTTGATGATGTGTGCTTAAATATGCTTGGAGTTATTGTGTGCACCTATAACCCCAATGATTTAGTCCTAGTTTAGATGCATGAGAATGATCTAGTTTAGGGTTGATTGACTTCATCAATTTGCTTTGAGTAGTTGCATGAGAATGAATTTCTTTAAGTAGAGTTTGAACTCCTTGGTATATTTCCTCACTGATTTTCATTAGTGTCTTGTTGGTCATGATTGGAACCCCCTCTCCCTAGTGCTTTTTGACATTATTATCTCTAAAATCTTGCTATTCATCTTCATTTTAGAGTGTCTAGTTTAATCTTCTTAATGTTGGTTTAATTTAGTCTCTTTTAGTAGATAGTTTGATCATAGAACTCTTCAAAAAAACCAAACCATAATACTCCTTTTTGTTACTTACAATATATCCTAGATTTCGTATTGATTGTGCAATACCCCCGTTTCCTTGGAAATTCGACCCTAACTTGCCACTATCTAAATTAAAATTTATAGAGCTAGGTTAGGAGATAAAAATTGTATATTTGATCTAGGTAGTAGTAACGAACTATTATCCACCGATCAAATTTTTGGTGCCGTTGCCGGGGAGACGACTTGTTTTGCACTCATTGTGTTATTTCTAGATTTGTTGCCTTTTTATTTTGTTCATTTACTCTCTTGCTAGTCATTGCTAATTGTTTGCTTAGATTTGGTGGATGCAAAGGAGATCTCAAGGACCTCCTACTCACTACATTGACCATGAAATCAACCGCACTTTGAGACAAGTCCAAAGACTTTATCAAGAAGAGGGGCGAGGTTTTGGTGCTATTTTTGATAGTGAGAGTGATTCTTGGTCTTCAAGTTCTCAAAGTGAGGAAATGGCGAGGCAAGAGAATGATATTTTGTTTCGTGAGTTCGGTAATCCGGAGGACTATGAGCTCACCGGTGGGATATTGCTACCCGTCACGGAAACCAACTTCACCATTCATCCTCAATATACTAGAATGGTTCTAGTGGAGCAATTTTCGGTTTCTCTAAGTGAGGATCCTATTGAGCATCTTGATAGATTCCTCGAGTTTTGTGCCATGATACAAACCAATCAAGTTTCTCAAAAATACATCCGAATGCATCTATTTCGACAATCTCTTGCGGGTAGAGCAAAGAAGTGGCTCAAGCAAGTCAAGCCTAATTCTCTCACAACATGGAGGGAGATAGTCAAGGCATTCTTGAAGCGATTCATTTACGAAGAAAAGACCGCCGAGATGAGAATGAAGATTGCATCTTTTGAACAAGAAGCGAATGAGAGTCTTAGTGAAGCTTGGGAAAGGTTCAAAGAGTTAGTTCAAGCATGTCCTCATCATGAATACAATCAAAGCTTGCTCATGAGGTTCTTCTACGATGGTTTGGAACCTATGTCTAGAGCTAACTTGGATGCAGGGGCGAGTGGACAATTGATTAAAGTCCCTCAACATCAAGTTGAAGAGGTAGTGAAGAACTACTCTTGGGGAGGTAGAAGGAGGAATGCGCCAAAGAAGGGTGGAAAGTATGAGTTGGAGAAGGTTGATCAATTGCAACATCAAATCGAACTCTTGAAAAAAGGGCTTGCAAAGTTAAACACGAATGTCAATAGTGGGGCAAGCTCCTCCCAAGTCAAATCTTTCTCTTGTCAAAATTGTGGTGGCACAAACAATGATATATCTTATTGTGGAGGATTGAGCCCGGAGCATGTAGCGGCTTATAACACAAGGCAAGATGGATACAAGGGAGGTAGCGGTGGAGTAGCTTGTAGACAACCACCACCCAGATTTGCAACCCAACCTCAACAATGGAATCAACAAGCTCAACAACCATACAACTCCAACTCCCAATACCAAAACCCACCTCCATTCCAAACCCAAAACCCAAGGGGAAACTACCCAAGAAACCACCAACACAATAATCAACACCAATACAATAATCAAAATCAAGCGACTCAAAGGAGTTAAGAGCAAGCATCTCAACCTGATTCTACTCAAACCCAAATTCTTCAACAACTTCAAGCCATGAATCAACAAATGCAAGAGGTCAAGGCTCATAACAAGATGATTGATTCACAACTAGCTCAATTGGCCGAGAGAGTTCCTTCAACTCACCTTCTACTCTACTTGGACAATCACAAACCAACCCTTCCAACATTGTGAAACCCGACTCTTGCAAGGCAATCACTTTGAGATCGGGGACATCCTATGAGGGTCCCAAGGAGGGGGATAGCAAGGAAAAGAAGGAAGGAGAAGAGAGTGTGAGTGAAGATAAAGAAGTTAAAGAAGAGAAGGTTGATGAGAAAGAGAGAAGTATGGAGAAAAAGAGGTCTAAGGATGTGGTGACATCCTCAATTTCTAGTGAGGCTAGAAATCTTAACGTACCGGTTCCCTTTCCCGGTCGACTTGCGGAGAGAAAATTGAATGACAAATTTGCAAAGTTCTTAAGTGTGATGAAGAACTTACACATAAACCTCCCTTTCATTGAAGTTGTCACACAAATGCCTTCATACTCCAAGTTCTTGAAAGACATTCTCACCAACAAGAGGAAGCTTAATGATGAGCTCGTCACTCTCCCCCATCAAGTGAGTGCACTTGTTCAACATAAGATGCCCAAGAAGCAAAAAGATCCGGGAAGTTGCACTTTGTCGGTAAAGATTGGGAACATGGAAGCTAGGGGCGCCTTAGCTGATCTTGGAGCAAGTGTTAGTTTGATCCCTCTATCCATTTCTCAAAAACTTAATATTGAGATGATCCCCACAAAGAAAACACTTTAATTGGCTGACCGTTCGGTGAAGCTACGTACCTTGTGGTTAGCTTGAAGATGTCCCTATTCAAGTTGGGCATATCTATGTGCCTTGTGATTTTGTAGTGATGGATATGGAGGAAGATGTGGATACTCCCTTGATTTTAGGCCGCGAAGCTCTTAAGACCTTGGGGGCGGTAATCAATTGCAAGAACAACACCATTACATGTGAGGTAGCCGATGAAAAAATTGTTTTTGAATTTTCTAAGTTGCTCAAGACCCCATGGTTGAGAAGTGCTATAGGGTTGATGTTGTGAATGAAGAATTAGATCGTGTGGGAAGGGTTGTGATGAGCCCTCAAGATCCAATGGTTGAAGCTCTTACATGCTAAGAAGAGTACCACTCTCAAGAAGCAAAGGAGTTTGTCATGGCCATTGAAGAAGTCAAAAAGGAGGAAGAGGATGATCCTAGGGATGATGAGCTCGAATTAGCGGAGGAAAAATTGGAGGAGAGTTCCAAGCCTCCTCCCAAGGTAGAACTCAAACTTCTTCCCCCATCTTTGAAATATGCTTATCTTGGAAATGAAGGGGAATACCCTATTATTGTCAATGCTACCCTTGACGGGCTTGATTTGGAAAACTTGCTTGTTGTTTTGAGAAAATATAGAAATGTGATAGGGTATAGCATTGATGATATCAAGGGTATTAGCCCTTCTTTGTGCATGCATCGTATTCACCTTGAGGATGATCAATCCACTTCAATTGAGCCTCAAAGGAGGTTGAACCCCAACCTCCAAGAGGTTGTTAAGAAAGAAATTTTGAAATTGCGTGAAGCGGGCATAATCTATGCTATCTCCGATAGCAAGTGGGTTAGCCCGGTTCACGTGGTTCCAAAAAAGGTGGAATGACCATTGTCAAGGGAGAAGGAGGAGAGGAAATCTCCACCCGCACGGTGACCGGGTGGAGGATGTGCATTGATTATAGGAAGTTGAACAAAAACACTAAGAAAGAACACTTTCCCCTCCCCTTCATGGACCAAATGTTGGAGAGACTCTCCCATCATGCTTTCTTTTGCTTCTTGGATGGATATTCCGGATTTTTCCAAATCCCTATCCATCCAAGTGATTAAGAGAAAACTACTTTTACATGTCCATATGGGAAATTTGCATACCGAAGAATGCCATTCGGGTAATGCAATGCTCCCTCAACTTTCCAACGATGCATGACTTTCATTTTTTCCGAAATGCTTGTGAAATTGAAGTTTTTATGGATGATTTTAGTGTTGGTGGCTCGTCTTTTGACACATGTCTTTATAATCTTGAAAAAGTTTTGAAAAGGTGTCAAGAGACGAGTTTGGTTTTTAAATTGGGAGAAATGCCATTTTATGGTCGAGGAAGGTATTGTCCTAGGCCGTAAAGTATCAAAAAAGGGCATTGAAGTTGATTCGGCCAAGGTTTCGGTGATTGCTAAGTTGCCCCCTCCTACTTCCGTTACGGGAGTGAGAGCTTTTCTAGGGCATGCCGGTTTTTACTAGAGATTTATCAAAAAAATTTCATCAATCGCAAAACCTTTTACCGAATTACTCAAACAGGATGTTGTGTTTAGCTTTGATGAGACTTGCCTTGAGGCATTTCAAAAGCTCAAGGAAGCTCTCATTTCCTCTCCAGTTGTGCAAGCTCCGGAATGGAGCTTGCCTTTTGAGCTAATGTGCGATGCAAGTGATTTTGTAGTAGGTGCGGTACTTAGGCAAAAGAAGGAAGGAAGATCTCATGTCATCTACTATGCAAGTAGAACGCTTGATGAGGCTCAAAAGAACTATACAATAACGGAGAAGGAAATGCTTGCAGTTGTGTTTGCCATGGACAAGTTTAGGTCCTATTTTATATGTTCCAAGGTGATTGCATACATGGATCACATAGCGGTCCGCTACCTTATGACCAAGAAGGAAGCAAAACTGCGTATTATCCGTTGGGTTCTTTCGCTCCAAGATTTTGACATGGAAATGAGGGATAAGAAGGGAGCGGAGAACTATGTAGCGGATCATTTGTCTAGGGTTCCTTTTGAGAATAAGGAGGATGTGCCAATCAATGAGGAGGTGGGATTTGAAACCCTCATGGCTATGGCTTCAACGTTTAGCCCTTGGTACGCGGACATAGCAAACTATCTTGCTTGTGGAGTCGTTCCTCCGGAGTTCTCCTCCCAACAAAAGAAGAGATTTTTCAAGGAAGTGAGGAGGTATTTTTGGAATGACCCTTACTTGTTCAAGCAATGTGGAGATGGCCTTTTCCGGAAATGTGTTCCGAACCATGAGATCGAAGGAGTTCTAGAGCATTGCCACTCATTGCCGTGTGGAGGGCATGGAGGAGTCGAAAAGACCGTGGCAAAGATCTCTCAATCTCTTCTTTGGTGGCCAACAATGCACAAGGATGCCCACAAGTTCGTTTCAAGATGTGACAAATGCCAAAGAAGTGGTGGCATAACCAAAAGGGATGAAATGCCTCAACAAAACATTTTGGAAGTGGAGCCATTCGATGTTTGGGGTGTTGACTTCATGGGTCCTTTTGTTTCTTCTTGTGGGAATCTATATATCTTGGTGGCGGTGGACTATGTGTCTAAGTGGATTGAAGCTATACCCTCCCCCACCAACGACCACAAGGTTGTTCTCAAGTTTAAAAAAAAAAGTCATATTTTCACGGTTTGGGGTGCCTAGAGTGCTAATCAGCGATGGTGGTTCTCATTTTGCCAAGAAGCAATTCGAAGCTCTCCTCAAGAAATATGGGGTTCATCACAAGGTTGGTCTCCCTTACCACCCTTAAACTCAAGGGCAAGTGGAGGTATCCAATAGAGGGATCAAAAACCTTCTTGAGAGGATAGTGAACAAGTCTAGAAAAGATTGGTCTCTCAAGCTTGATGACACGCTTTGGGCCTTAAGGACGGCATACAAGACCCCCATTGGCACTACCCCCTACCGGTTGGTCTATGGGAAGGCTTGTCATTTGCCGGTTGAATTGGAATATAAGGCTTGGTGGGCGATCAAGGAGCTTAACATGGATATGTCCTTGGCGAGTGAGAAGAGATTGCTTAAGCTCAATGAACTTGAGGAGCTCCAACATGACGCCTACGAGAACTCGAGGCTCTACAAGGAGAGGACTAAGAGATGGCACGACCGACATATAAGGAACAAGAGCTTCAATGTTGGAGACAATGGTGTTGTTATTCAACTCTAGGCTTAGGTTGTTTCCCGGAAAGCTAAAGTCCAAGTGGTCAGGGCCTTTCACAATTTCGAGGACTACTCCTTACGGGTCTTTTGAGTTGGAAGCGGAAGGGAACAAGTTCATGGTCATCGACCATCGTTTGAAGCTCTACCATTGCAATGATCAAGTTGGCATAATTGAGTGCATGAGGCTAGATCCATCGGACCTAAGCCATCCTTTTGATGATGATGCATTATGGTCAAGCTAATGATTTCATAAAGAAGCGCTTCTCGGGAGGCAACCCGAGTTCTCAAACTCTTTTGGTTTTATATTTCCTTTGCTTAGTTAATCTTGGATGATTTTTCTTTAGATTCTTATTGTGTGTGTTTTGTTCTTCCAATAGGTACTTGAATCTTTGGGTTTTTGGTCTACAAAATTGAGGTTAGAGGTTTTGAGGAGAAAGGAAGAAAAGAATGTGGAGATGCACAGGAGATGCCCTGGAGAGGGCGCTCCTTGAAGGCCCGCGGGCGCGGACAGGGTCTCTTCAGAAAAGAAAGGCAAAGTGGAGATGCCCAAGAGATGCTTGGGAGAGGGCGCGGGCTCTAAAGCCGCGGGCGTGGACAGGCGAAGCCGTGGGCGCGGCAGGCTACGCTTCAGAAATTTCAGAAACCAGAGATGCCTTAGAGATGCCAGGGAGGGGGCACGGCCTTCTTACCCGCGGGCGCGACCTTTATACCAACGGGCGCGGACAGGAAAACCCGCAAGGCGTGGCCTTCCTACCCGCGGGCGCGGCCCTGCGGGTCTGCGAATTTCAAATGCTTTTTCTCAACAAAAACTAAAACCCCTTATATCCCCAAATCAGATTTTCGACCCTCTCCCCCTCTAAACCTCACTCCTCTTCAAGCCCTAACCCCTTCTACCTAAAATTCTCATCACAAATCATCAACATCCATCAAATTTTCTCATTTTTCTTCAAATTTTCCTCACCAAAATCTAAAATTTCACCATTTAAGCCCCCAAATTTCGGCGTTCTTCCTTGAACAAACCTTGTTTCCACTATTGAAGTGTTTTTGAAGGTGTGCTCGGATTTCTTCTTCAAAGGGCTAGTTGAAGTAGTCTTTGGTACTCATTGTTGGTATATATTTCTTTCTTACTCTAGCTTTACTTTGAATTTGAACTAGTTTCTTTGGTTGAGAAAATTTGATATCTTGTGATTTTCATGTGGGAATTTTTGATGGTTGCATGCCTATTTTGTGTTAATTCATCCCATTAAGCATTGTTAACTGTTGAGTTGTTGTTGTCTTGTTAGTTGATTGTTGAATTAGATTGCTTGGTTTGGGTTGTGCTTGGTGATTTTGGAAGTGTGCTCATTGTTGTGGTTACTTGAAGTTGGATAATTGTTGTGGTGTGACTGTTGTGGCGTATTGTTGAGGTATTGGATTGCATATTGGTATTGGTGAAAATGGTTTTCGGCTCAAAGAAAAGAAAAAGTGGGAAAGAACCTCAAGGTTCGACATCCAAAAACCGCCAACAAAATGAACAACCTACTCCACCACCTTTACCACCCCTCAAATTCCACAATAAAAACCACAAACCCATCTATGATAACCTCCAAAACAAAAAATTGAGACCCACAAAACACTGCCACCAACCCTCCGCCACGAAGCTCGGCATTGACGACGATTGTTGGTTCTTATTCAACAATCTTCGGTTAGGCTCATTTGTGACAAGTGCCTACCGAACCTACAAGGAGCCCAATCTTGAGTTCTTTGCTTCTTTTGAGTGTCATGCCTTAGGGGATAAGGACCTCACCATCTCCTTCCAACTCTTTAATAAAAAAGAAACCCTCACCTTCCGCTAATTTAACCAATTGTTGGACCTAAACCCGGACGCCGATATGTTATTCCCCGAGCATGAGGGCCTTCATGCTTATGAACCCCTTCATTAGTTGAAGGTCATCTCAAGGATGGATGCCTTCAATTCCAAGTACTCCTTGGCCAGTTAGATCATGCACCCCGCCATCAGACTCCTACATCAATTGCTCGGGTACATGGTTTTTAATAAGCAGGAATTGGGAAAGATTAAAACTAAGGAAATCCGAATATTATGGCTTGCTACACAGCCGGAGTTAGGGCATAGAATGAACTTCGGGTTTTTATTTACTAAGTGCATTGAAGGTGTCCTCTCGGGTACTAGGAAAGGGGAGATCCACTTTGGCGGGATGATCACTCGGATAGCCGAGAAATTGGGCCATATGAATAAGTTGGATTCTTGCACCCCCGTGGGGAAGAATGACGGGAGTGATAATTGGCTCGATCTCGATCAATTAAAGACGATGAAATTCATCGCGGATACGGAAGATCGAGGGAGGACTTGGAGTTTGCTACGCTCCCACGAGCACCATTGCTTCCTCCCCAAGACGAGAGTTCACCTCTTTCACAAGGGAGGGGGTTAATTACCCTTGGTGGGTAAAGAAGGATTCGGGTATTCTCCCTAGTGCACATATGAAGATGGGTGAAGGGTCCGGAGAAGGTCTTGGTCAGGAGGAGGATGAGAACGAGGAGAGGGTCGTCCCTCTAAGTCAACAACAGCAACAGCAGCAGCAATTTCAACAAAGGCAAGGAAGACATCGACAACAACAACAATAACAAAATCAACAACAATTCAACTACCAACAAGAAATGGCGGCAATGAGGGCTCAAATGGAAAGCATGCAACTTGGCATGCAAGGTATGTTTGCCTCCCAACAACACCATTCTTTCCAAACAAATGCTTTATATGATGCTAGTGTACGTAGAGGGGATATCACTCCCCCAGTTAACTACCCTTATGTGCCGGCCCAACAAGGGCCCGTGCCATCTTGGGGGGGGGGGGGGTGATAACCAACCTACGTACCCCTATTGGCAGGGTCCCTCGGACCCTAATGTGCCAAGACTTGATTTCCCCGACAAGTCTGGTCATTATGACTACTAGGTTTTGGGTGGGAGTGATTATCGTGGTGATCCTAACTACCCCCCATGTTGATCCCTTTCACCCTTCACCTCTAATTCAACCCGAGCCATATGACCAGTTGTCCGCACCCCAACTAGACCTTTTCAAGGGTCATTATGGGTGGACCCCCGGCTATACTGGAGGTTGGGACCCCCATGGCCCCCGCTCGGGTTTCTCCTACGATAGTTGGAGTGCGGATGACGGTGGTGCCGGCCCTAGTAGCCACTAGTTTCCCCCTCGGTCTGTTTGTTCCCTCCCTTTGTTATCCCTCCCTTTTACTCCATGTGAATATGAAGCATCGGGGACGATGCTTTAATCTAGTGTGGAGGGGTGTTCGAGTCAAAAGGGAGTGTTAGGGAATGCTTTGGGTAAGTGTGGGGGAAGGCACCTAAGACTCAGGGGAATGTCTAGGGGTTTGGGTTTGGGTGTTGTTGGTAAGCTTTTGGTAGCATTGTTGTTGTTAGTTGTTGATGATGTCTATCTTTATGATAATTATGATTTGATGATGATAATGACGTGTTGGGTAGTAGGTTATACCCAAATATTTGAGTTCATAAATTCTTTTCTCTCTCTTACTAACATTTTTCTCTCGCTCTCTAGTGTTTGTTTTGTTTTCTTTTCTCTCACCTGTAGCTTAGAAGAAATTTGGAAGCAACATATGGAGAAATGGTAAATTGCAAGGTTGCTCTATTCTTTTCTTCAAGAGACATGGGTTAGATCTCTCCTTTACTTTCTCTTTTCTTTCTTGTGTTGTATTTAGTTTAGGATTTAGTTTAGGAAGGAGTTGAATGGTTCGAGGATGTTTGCATGCGGTCCAAGGAACCTGGGATCGTTGGTATTGATACCGAACGATCACTTGTATGTCAATTGGGATTTATCTGAATTTATATGCCTCATGTTTGAACCTCTTTGATTTCTTCCTTCTTTTGTTTTGTTTTCACTTTCTCTCATGTGGCAAACATGACCATGGCCTGATGATATAGTTGTTTTTTTTTTTAATTTTCTTGACACATTTGGACTCTATTTCCGTGATGATACGCCCTAGAATGCTTGTCTTTTCTTAACTTTGTGATGAGATGCACGTTTTGAGATTGCTTTTGATTGAATTAGACGAGCCTTAGCTAAGGTAGCAAGGGTACACTAGACGAATAAGGTAAAAAGGCACCAGTTCAAACCCCCCACCCCCTAAGGCACCGGTTTGAACCGTTGGGGATTTGAGGGATGCCAAATCCTTGGCACCGTTTCAAAACTAGTGCCAACTAAAGGCTTTGGCACCGGTTAACCGGTGCTAACTACAGGCTATGGCACCGGTTAACCGGTGCTGACTACAGGCTATGGCACCGGTTAACCGGTGCCAACTACAAAGGCGCGATTTTATTTTTTTTAATTTTTCAACACTATTGGCACCGGTTTTTAGCAAGAACCGGTGCCTTAAACTGGGTTTTTTTTTTCGGCAATAAAATATAATAATATTAATACTAATAAATATAATAATAATGAGATACTGCATTAATTCTAACATTTGGATATAATATTAATAATAATTATTATTATTACAATAATATTATTAATAATAATAATTATTATTATTATTATATTAATAATAATTATTATTATTATAATAGTAATATTAATAATAAAAATAATTATTATTATAATATTAATAATAATAATTAAAATAATTACAATACATAAATATTGATAATAATCCCAAAATATAATACTAAGTAGAAAAAAGTATCATAATTACAAACAATATTAATTAGTAATGTAGTACACAAGTTCAAAGCGAAATGAAATTTACAAATTAAATGTGATGAAGGACGCCAACATGTCTCGAACTTCATTGAGTTCTTCGCTCGTGAACGGACGTCCCGTTTGTCCCTTGCAAAACTTGGAATAAACAAAATGTAAGTTAGGAGTGAATTACTTAGGTTATATATGCATGTAAAAATACATTTACAAGTAAGGCCTATTTGACTACTATGATGCCTATTTCCTACATTTCTTATCAATTGAACACATACTTACTCATAACATGTCATTATCACTTATTTATAGGTGGCTAAGGCTTGAAATTACAAGAAAATAACAATTTATGGATTTTAGGACGCATTTTCAACTAAAATGGCCCGAGTAAGGCCTATTTGACTACTATGATGCCTATTTCCTACATTTCTTATTAAGTGAACTCATACTTACTCATAACATGTCATTATCACTTATTTATAGGTGACTAAGGCTTGAAATTTCAATAAAATAGCAATTTATGGATTTTAGGACGAATTTTCAACCAAAATGGCCCGAGTAAGGCCTATTTGACTACTATGATGCCTATTTCCTACATTTCTTATCAAGTGAACTCATACTTACTCATAACATGTCATTATCACTTATTTATAATCTTCTAAGGCTTGAAGTTACATGAAAATAGCAATTTATGGATTTTAGGACGCATTTTCAACCAAAATGGCCCGTGTATAGCCTATTTGACTACTATGATGCCTATTTCCTACATTTCTTGTCAAGTGAACTCATACTTACTCATAAAATGTCATTATCACTTATTTATAGGTGGCTAAGGCATGAAATTACAAGAAAATAGCAATGTAAGAGTTTTAGGACGCATTTTCAACCAAAATGGCCCAAGTAAGGCCTATTTGACTACTATGATGCCTATTTCCTACATTTCTTGTCAAGTGAACTCATACTTACTCATAACATGTCTTTATCACTTATTTTTGTAGGTGGCTAAGGCATGAAATTACAAGAAAATAGCAATGTAAGGGTTTTAGGACGCATTTTCAACCAAAATGGCCCAAGTAAGGCCTATTTGACTACTATGATGCCTATTTCCTACAATTCTTGTCAAGTGAACTCATACTTACTCATAACATGTCATTATCACTTATTTATAGGTGGCTAAGGCTTGAAATTACAAGATATAGTCAATGGCATACCTCATCAAGCTGTAGTGTGTCTGTACAATGACTCACTATGTCATACATGAATCTCATCACGTATAGGCCACAATCAACTCCGTTATGTTGTTGTGCGCACTAGCATATGAACAAAGTACATGAATCAAACATGCATATATAGCAAATTAGTAACATGTTACGCATTGTTTATTACGAAAATCACAATATCATGTGGCATTACCATCGGTGATTTCCATGTAGGACCTCGAGGAGCTCGAGAATTTATCTTCTTCATAACACTATATAGAAAAGTAAGTTCAAATTTGATTAGTATTATTAATAAATGTGTTAGGTAATGATAATCAACAACAGGAATTGAAGCTATATTTACTTTTGCAGTATGGACTTCACGAGGCGCTTTCTTGGATGAGGTAACCGAGCAGAATCAAAAAGGAAGATTGTGTTACTGAAAACACAAATCACCAGCAGGGTCCAATGCAAACTACGTACATACATTCACAAGAGACAAACAAATCAATAATTAGCCATGTACAACATGTAAACTGGGGAAACAAATGAATTTGACATAATCAGACGTACTCCTCATAATATGGGGCGAATATAAACTTGTCTCCCGCACGCACTGATTCCTTGATACTCCGTTCAACATAGTACAACACGTCAGCGTGGTTGCCTAATATTCTAGCAGTGGAGATGTGCTCAGGGCATAACCACCCAATTTGACACGAAGAATCAATCTCACATAAGTGCTCTTGGAGTGCTCTGCATGCATGATAATAAAATGTTAATGGAAAACTAAACGACAATCACCACTAAACTGAATAACATAATTTGAGTACTAGTTGAATTACCTGATGCATATTTGAATGAGGGAAATGTTAAGTATTGCACCACTCAGAAATTCCGTCACATCTTCTTGATTGAACCATGCGATTGCATCATCATCATAGTGGAACATTTCCTTAGGTAGTGAAACTTGAATAGGGGTGTCACTAGGCAACACACAAACACGGTTGTGCAGATAAGTTAACTCCTTAGAGAGCGATTGAAGCACCGTGTCTGCAACTAGTGGAGTAGCTTGCATAGTTGAACCTTGCGAAGAACTCTTGTTCGACGCTTTTCCACTCACCGACCCATGTTCTTTCCTCTTCTTTGCCATCGGTCAATCAATACTTTTTGGCCCCTCCACCCTCTTCTTTGGAGTTTGGCTTTTCCCCGATGGCTAATAAGACAAATCACACAAATGGTTAGAAAAGAATTTAATCCAACTTTTGGGATGAAAATCGGGTATAGAGTTGAGCGTGAACTCTAAATCTTAATTACCTGGTTCATCAACCGTATCCAAGCACATGACCATTGAACAAAACTACCTTTTGCTGCCCAAAGTGTAGTAAACTCATCCTCCTCTACGGGCACAGGTATTAGGATGTCCTCGAACCCGGCAACCACAGAATTGATCCCGACGGAATAATGTTGTGGCCTAAGCGGTCGCAAATGGACCATACCTTGTTCGACCGGTTGTGCACTACCATATGCAACCACATTCAAAGCACCACTATGTGATTCGCCCGGGTGAAGAAGTTCACAACGGGTCTCTTCCTACAAAAAAAAAAGTCAAACCAAAAAAAGTAAAGGAAAAAAAAAAGGAAAACAACAAAACAGAAGCAGCAGCACAGAAACTGCTCACTGCACTGCTGTTATGCTGACTGCACTGCTGTTCTGCTGACTGCACTGCACTGTTGTTCTGCTGCATGCTGCTGTTCTGCCTGAGCGCTGCAGCTTTTCTGCCTGGCTGCTGCTGTTCTGCCTGGCTGCTGCTGTTCTGCCAGCATGCTGGTATGCAGGCTGCTGCTGCTATGCTGCCTTGCTGTCTGCTACTGTCTGCTGAGTTGTATGCCTAGCAACACAACAGAAACAACAACACAAAACAAGACCAGCAACACAACAACAGAAACAACAACATAAACATCAACACAGCAGCAACACAAACAACAACATAAACGAAAACAGCAACACAAACAGCAACATAAACGAAAACAGCAACACAAACAGCAACATAAACGAAAACAGCAACACAAACAGCAACACAAATAGCAACACATCAACACAAACAGAACAGCAACACAACAACAGAAACAGAAACAGCAACACAAACAACAACACAGCAACACAAACAGAAACATTAACACAAACACCAACACAAATAGCAACACAATAACACAAACAGCCACACAAAGCAACACAGCAGCAACACAGCAACACAACAACAACAGCAACACAGCAACACAACAACACAGAAGTAGCAACACACCAACAACAGCAATAAACACAACAACATTTATACATCACAACAACAACATAACACCAATTTGCACCATCTAGAAAAAAAATTAATCAAATCACATGCAGATCTGGAAAGTCATGCGGTGTTGGATTATCAAGCTCCCTCGAGTCCGCATGTGCAGGATTACCAACCTGCAATAGTAAATTAATAGTGCCAACTTAATTAGATCCCACGTAACTCAACATGTCAAAACTAATAGATTTTAAAGCACCTCATGTACCTCCTCGTCTGCATGTATCTCATCTTCTCCTTGTCTTCGTGGGTGACTACATGAGTCGACCGGTGTAGTCGAGGAGAAAGGCAAGCCCGACAAGTTCATTTGCTTTGCCCAAGCATTGAACTCTTCTCGCATCTCATTGCGCACTTGTTCTTTAATTGATGCCACCATGGCATCCAAGTTATGTGGTGAGTTCACACTTGCTCGGGATCTTCCTGATTTGGTATATTCCGGACCCATCACCTTCTCCCATCCTAGTAAGCTCCCCCCCGCACCCAATACGCATCCTGGATGGTAGGGCTTTCCCAAAGCCAAGGTGAAAGGGTCCTTCTCCACTGTTGGGACGAGCTTGCCTTCAACAAGCTCTTCAGTGTACTCAAGCTGTAGCAAAAACAAAAAGGCAACATGAATTTAGTGTTTATGTAAAGTGATATATATGCGAAAGATTCATGTAGTTCTCTAGTTCATAGTTGCTTACAAGTTTATCTGCCATCTCTTTGGTTTCCAGAGCCTTGATAGACCATTTTCCGGTTTTCTTGTCACGCGAATGCAGAGAACAAAAGAAATCGCCAGCACGTTCATTCTCTATTAACATCATAAAAAGTTCTTCTCTCTACTTATTTATTGGCATGAACAACTCCATGAACTTAGTAAAATACCGGTGAAATATAGGATATCTCATGCATTTTAAGATTCTGCTATGTAGATTCTATAAATTGAAACTAAACGCGATTTTATAAACGGAGACTAAGTAGTATAACAAACAAAATTCCTCTTTTCGAAAAAATGTTGATTTACCAATTTTTAAAGGAGTCAAATATGGATAGATTAGGTGAAGATCTATACCTTCAACAACGTTATAGCTTCCTCGAACAAGAGTTGCCATTAAATGACTTTCAACTAAAGTTTTCATGTGGTTGAGTAGGGTGAATTTCCCTATGTTATTTTTGAGGTCTGTGTTCCAGTTAGAAACTACATTTTCTACACTCTCTTAAGCCTTTTCAATTTCGAATGATCTCAATGGTGCTGAAGTTGATCCTATTTCCCATATCCGTATTACATCATCTACATCTTCAGCTTTTGCTTTACCATCTCTTTACTTGAAGTCTGACATTGATTTATTTTTACTTTTTCTGTGAATATTAGCTTGAGTTGAAGATAAAATAAGGATACTCTTGGGGTTTAGGGTTTAGGGTTTTGGAATAAGGATATTTATCCAGTCTTTCCGAAATTTCTATTTTGAAACAAGCACGTGATAACATTATAAAAATGAAATAAAACTAATTTAAACTAAAAAAATAATACCAACCATGAAAACGATATTATAAGCCAATAAAAGAGTTAATAATAAAAAAGGGAAAAACAAATAAGATAGGGTGTTTTTTATTTTTTATTTTCCTATAAAACCATATGATTTATCACAAAGTTCGCGTGTTTTAAATATTCTCTCTCCTAACATAAATATTTTTCTTTACTTATAAAAAATGAAAAATAATTCCCAGTCTTCTACTTCATCAAACGATCCAAAAGAAAATGTGATTGATAACTGGATAAAAAGATTAAATGATCTATTTCAAAGAAGAGATAGGGTGAAAGACGAACTAATGAAGCTCTATGAGAAAGTGGAAAAGAATGAAATCGAAGAACTGAGGAAGAGAAAAAGAGAACATGACAAATTCCAGGAAGCACAAAACAAGAGAAAGAAAGAAGAAGAACAACAAAAGAAGAAAGAAGAAGAAGAAGATCAGAAGAAAAAACAAGTTTAAAATCTCAAAAAGAAAGATGAAGAAGATTAAGATTCTAGGGTTTTTTTTTTTTTTTTTTGAAGTTCTTAGGTTTAATTTTGCATATATGATATTCAAAAAATCTATGAAAATAACTTAGAATATATGATAATTATCTTATGTAGTAATTAAAATTTTTGAATATATGATATTCTAAAATGAATTTTAATGAAAACTTGTTATTTTTATAGATATATTATACAATAGATAATATTATAGTTAGCTGATGTTGACTAATATGTATTTTATATTGGTTGATATATTTCTTCAATTAGCTGATGTATTTATTTTGTTGTCTAATACATTATATGTCTAAGCCTATATGATACTTATGTTGCCTCATATGATATTTGTATTGGCTGAAATGATTATTTATTTGTTTTGTTGACGTTTCAATATAAAATTACATGACTTGTACATTAAGCCAAAATTTAGATGATATTAGCCAACAATAGGAATATATAAGCTAACAAAGATAACATATCAGCCAAATAAAGAGCATATTAGCCAAATAAAGAGCAAAACCAGCCATTAAAAATAATATATATCAAAAACGTACAAGCCAGGCAAATAAACCATATTATCAAATAAAGACAGTATATCAGTCAACATAAAATTCATATAAGCCAGCAAAGATAACATTTCAGCTTAGCAAGTTATGAATTCAGCCAATTTTAAAAAGATGTAAGCCAACTAGTAGAATATATCAGCAAGTAAAAAAGACCATATCAGCAAAAAAAAAAAAAAATAAATAAATAAAATCAGCCAACAAAAACGTATATCAAAAAGTATCAGCTAGCCAAATAAAGTATGTAAGCCAACAAAAATAACATTTCACCTTAGTATTATATGATTTCAGCCAATTAAATATTATATAAGTCAACAAATAGAAGATATAAGAAAATAAAAAATAAAACCATCAACAAATAATATATATTAAAAAACGTATCAGCCAGCCTAGAAAACATATCTGCTATCTTAGTAAAAATATCATCGATTCTTATAAAAGTCATGATACTCATATATAATCCATAGTTGTCAATGTCGACAATTTAATAAGTTAATAGTTATCTATATACTGTATACACATATCATCAATGCATGCCATGGCCCCATTTTTTTTGTTAATATTAATATTTCCAAAAAATAATTCACTCAAACCTAATTAAAGTCATAATGGTATTCTGCATTATAAATAAAGTCATACACAGGTTATTTTTAGTGTACATACTTTTTAGAAATCACATGTAGAATAGTTGTTTTAGTCATATTAAAATAATTACTTTTCCAGTAATTGTATTAAATTAATTAATTTCTATATAAAGGCTGTGTTTAACTTCTATTTTTTTGGTATATTTTTAACTTATATTTTGTTCTATCTACAAAATATTTGACACTATTGATGAATTTTACGCTAATATGCTATCAAGTTCCATGAAATTCAGAAGTCCTTATAGGATGGGTCTGGTAAATAATATATCTTGTAACTTATTCATTTATTTTCTGTATTAACAAGTTTAGTTTAGTTTTTTTTTTTTTTTTAAATTCTTTATATATATGTGTGTATATATATATATATATGTATATATATATATATATATATATATATATATATATATATATATGTATATATATATATGTATATATGTATGTATATATATATATATATATATATATATATATATATATATATATGTATGTATGTATGTATGTATTTCTGCCACTTCCTGAAGAATGGAAATATATTATACGTAAATTTAAAGATCTTATTAAAGTTTATCGTGGACATAATGGGCGTGCTTGGAATGTTAGAGTAATAACTCTACCAAAAGACACTGGAGGTGCTGGAGGTTTATTTATTGATGAAGGATGGACTAACTTTATAGATTCTAATAATATTGTTGATGGAGAAAGACGGGATGTTTATTACGTCAGAAATAAAAATTTTCACATTAGAGTTTTTGATAGAAATGGGAATGAAAGGCTTCCTACTGAAATTGAAAACGATATTAATATGTAAGCCAAAAAGCTTTACATAAGTTGTTTAATAATCTCTATTAATGTTCTATGATAATATTCTATAATCTTTGTGTTTCGGGGTTTTTCGATGTCTTGCGGGAGAGTTACAATTTCGGGATTGGGATCCTTGCGCCTGTACCTGCAAAACAACGGAGACTCCGAGTGGTGGGAGCTCCGCCTCCGACGATTAAGTTAGAACATGTTTAAGGAGTAAAAGGTGCGGAAAGTAAAAGTGATCTGGTTCCTCTAAGGAGAGGAGCGATCGAGGTGTGCAATTAATGCTAAGTCTGATCTAGCAAGTAGTATGCACGAGGGTTTAGGATTCTCTTGGTGAGATGGTTCATTAATTCTGAATCCCCCTTTAATGAAGGCTAATTACTGTATTTATAGCCTTGAAGTACGTGCCCAATACTAGGTTAAATGGTAAACCTATGACTGATGGGGCTTACCTCGGGATTCGGGCCCACTAAGCCGTTTTCTGGGTTGGCAGATAGTGGGCCACGTGGCGTGACGCGATTGGTACATGCTGGACCTCTTGAAGCATGACACGTGGCAGCCCCTAAATGGTCCACGTGGTTAACACGTGGCAGGTGCTGACTGGTCCACGTGGCGGGGAAAAAATCCCCTAAACATTTGCCCCTCACAGGGGTCACGTGACTTGTCACGTGATGCCTGTGACAGGTGTCGACTCATAACCAGGCGACGGCCTGGGTGTCGGCCTGTGGTAGGCCATCTGTTTTTTTTTTCGCCCATTTTTGAATTTAGGGTGTGACCCTTCAAATTCTCGAATAACCCTATATAAGGGCATGTTGACCAAGTCTTTTGTTCACATTTTTTGAACTTTGCAAGATATCTCAAAACCTCTGAACTTAAGCTCTGAAATTTCTGGACGACTGTTATTCATCCGAGTGTTTGCGCTAGCCGACTGTTTGTGGTGACCGGCTGCTTTAGACTTCCATCTCCTTTTTCAAAGAACTTCCAATCTTCAGGTAACCGTCTGCTCTTGCACTTTTTCATTTCTTTGCATTTTTCTTTTGAAGATATGGTATCCCAAAAGCACCCGGCACGACCTAGTTTAGTGATTAGTCGGTCACCGGGGACGGCTGAATCTAGGACTAGGAGTGCCACCTGCCCCTTTTTGGACCAATTTCTGCCCTGTGCTCCAAGTCCGACTATCTCTGTGTTTGTGCAGGACACTATGGCCAGAACAAAGAGGACGGCCAGATATACAAATTCAGACGGCTCCTCATATTATGTTTAGATGAGCGAGCTCTCGGACCAGCTGCTCGGTCCCTCAAGCACTCCAAGTGATTCAATTTTGGGAGAAACTGAGGAGGTTCGAGGGGACACTCCTATGATTGTTGATATGTCAGGACTAGATCCGGTCCTTTCTGAGAAAGAGGAGTCGGCCTCTTCTGAGAGCTCAAGTGACTCTGAGTCCAGCTCATCCACCCGGCAGTCTCCAGACTCAAAAGAGAGGCATTCTCGTCTTCATGAGGCGAGAGCGTCTCATGCTGTTGAAAAGGGAGTCGGCTGGGATGAGCCGTCTGCTTCTCATAGGGAATTGAACACTCCCTACTATTTTCATATCCCAAAAGGCCGAATTAAGGCCATGGCCGAGAGGTTAGGGACCTTTCAGGCGGACCATGTAATGGGTCCTGATTATACTCTATCAGTGCCGGATGTTGAGGATATAGTAATCTGGCCTGAGGGGGCCAACTATGGGGATGCCTGCTTTGGCTGCTATGAGGCGGCCATTAAGGCTGGGTTAAGATTTCCTTTGTATCCGGTTGTTCAACAAATTCTGGATTGGTACCAGGTGGGGTTCTGGCAGTTGGCCCCAAACCCGTGGTTCAACATTCTAGGCTTTGTAGCCGGCTGTGAAATGTATGGGGTTGAGCCAAATTTTGCAGCGTTCGCCCAAATGAACTATCTGAGTTGGACCCCAAAAGCAAGAGATACCGGCTGGTACTAGATTTCCAACCATAAGGGCTACTTGATGACAAGGCGGAAGGAGAACAAGTAGAAGGACTGGATGAACACCTTCTTCATTGTTTCCAGCCCCAACAAACTTCTCAACAAGAGGTACAATAGGTGGAACAGGGATCCACCTCTCCTCGCAGGCGGCTCTAGCCTACCGCCTGTTCCTCGTCAGGCCAGGGAGGAGATCCTTGATCAAGGTCTCTTCAAAGTAGAAATCAGGGCCAACCTTAATACTGGGGTCCGAGAGCTTATCCCCCTTAAATGCATACCCAAATTAAATTGGTTGTATGATGAGTATTTCCTGGCCTCCTGTGGCCTTAGTGACCGGACCACAAGAGGTAGTTGGCCTTTTTTATGTTCTTGCATTTTTTGTTTTACTTGAATTTTTACTAACTCTGAGATGCTTTGTTTGTAGGCAAAGCCATGGACAGAATCACTGCTTCAAAAAAGGCGGCCGCCCTCTTGCGCACGGCTATCATTAGCCAGAAGCGGCCCTCTACCGACTCTCCCTCAAAGGAGAAGTCCAAGGTGAGCTCCCAACACTTGTAACAATTCTGTGTTTTCCCCCGTTTTACCATACTTAATAATTTTGACTTCTTGTCGTAGGATGGGGTACCCAGATCCTCTCCCTCCCAGCAGCCGAACCCCAAGGTTCGAAAACAGACGGCTTGGAGTACGCCTGGTTCTACAAGGAAGCAGCCGGCTGAAAGGCAGGCGCGGACCCCTCAAGGTGGGTCAAAATAAACAACCGTCCCTAGGGACACTCGGCCTCCAAGAGGTATAATTGATTTTAGATTTCTTTGTCAATTTTTCTTAGATCAGGCGGCCAATTTCTTTCCCCTTGTCTAATTTTTCCATGCTTCCTGTTGCAGGCGGCCATCAGGAGCCGGACTTGGTCTAGATGGCCAAGTCCATGGTCAAGGCTATTCCCTCAGATGACAGGGAATCAGTCAGGGGAGTCGGTACCCTTGACTTGGACTCTATCATGGGTCTACTCTCTAAGGTAGACTTGATGAATTTTCTTCGACATTGGGCAACATTAGCATTTAAGTGCCGCCTGTTTCTTGAAAAATTTTGACGCCTGTTTTGTTGATTCGCAGGCCTTGCTTCGTGTTCATGGTCTCCGCTGCCCCATCAACGAAAAGAACAAGGAGGTAAAGGCTGCGAAGGCTATGGCCGCCTCTGATTGTGGCCAGGCAATGTTTCAGATTGCCCAAAATGAGATTTTGACAACTGACATTCTGTATTATCAGGCTACTGCCACCTTACAGGTCAAAACCGAATTGGAGGCGGCCAAGAAGAAAAACTTGGAGCTTGAGAAGGCAGTTAAAGACCTTCAAAACCAGTTGCAGCCGCTGAAGCATGCAAAACATGCGGCCGAAGAGCTTAAAAAATCGAACCAGAAGCTCAAGGAGCGCCTGTCAACCCAGGAGGCAGCCCTGACCAAGCAACTCAGCGCCAAGGCTGAGTCCGAGAAGATGGCCCTGGCCCAGGATATGATGGAGGACTCTTCGGCCATCATGAAGATAACCTGGACTGCCCTCTTCCCAGACTTAGACTATGAGCAATGGGAGTCCAAATTCGCCGCCTGCACTGAAGAATATAATATCAAGGTTATGCAACAAGCGGCTGATGAGGATGAAGAGAAGGATGAGGCGGCCGGCTCCTCTTCTGGTGGTAAGGATGGAAACGAAGAGGCGGAGGAGGAGGCGGACATCGACAAGGGGGAGACTGAGAAAGAGGAGGCGGACGCCAATCTAGAACAAGCGCCTTCTAATGAGCCACAAGAGAGTGTGCTAGAGGAGCAGGCGCCCATTACCGGAGCTGATCAGGCAGCCGCCGTTACTGAAACCCCTCCCTCGAATGCTTGAGCTGCATATTTTTAACTCTTCTTCGGCCTGCGTGATGTCTCTTTTTTTGTATTTCTTTTCCCGACCAAGGGGTCGGGGTCTATGAATATTTTTTCCGACCTTCATGGCCGGCTGTTTGTGAATGAATTTTGGCAACTGTTTGGTCGTCTTGTCCAACAATCTTAATTTTGTTATCTCCCTTTGCCAAGTGTAGAATGTCTCTATTAGCCGCTTGTTTATCATGAAGATTGTTCTTGCTTGTTGTCTTCCCCTTTTTGCATCAAAATTTGCCATTTGCATCAAAATTTGCCATTTGAATGAAAATTTGTCATTTGAATGTTTGAATGTTGCTAAGTGTAGAAGACATCTTAGTGGGTGTCGCAACCGACTGATATTGTTGCCCCTGGCCGACTGATTGTTTCTTTATCAGTCAGTCGGTCATGAGTTCAGTCGACCATCCCTTGAAAGCTTGGGATAGCAGACTTTCCAGACTTGGATTATTCAGGAACATTACCCAGGCCGCCTGTTGGTCGCACTTGGGCACAGGCAGCTATCTTGAGGGTTTTGATCAATGGTCGTAGTAGGCGTAGTTGAAGGGCTAAGTACCAAGATCTTAGCAAGGTTCCCCAAGATTTAGTTCAGGTTGCCCAATGGTAGTCAGCGTTTGACTTGGTCCATTGCGGGGGGCCGCCTTGTTGAGGAACAGTCGTCCTATTTCAGTAGTACCAAGATCTTAGCAAGGTTCCCCAAGCTTTAGTTCAAGTTTGATGGAAACAGGCCGTCAGTAAACGGGACGCCTGTATTGATGGGATTCGCCTGTTTTTGCTACAGACGTTCCCTTATGGGGTCTAGAGGGAACAGTTTTGAAGGGCCGCCTATTTTCAAGAACAGGCGGTCATTTTATACTTTTGGCTCCATTCTAGGGAGGGCGACTGGTTATACAGTCAACACTCCTTTTGTTTGAGTAGTAGGAGGGTCAAGCAGCGGAGGCCGCTTGACTTCCTTTATTCGCCAAGTTTTGCTTGGCTATTAACCCAAATTATGCCAAAATGTTTCAGTAGTGTACAGGGCGCTGATGTTTGGTAGAGATAGGCTGCCTGTTCTTGTGGATGAGGTGCCTGGTCTATACAACTGTGCCTATATTAGTGGACTTAGTTGGAATAGTGGCCAAGTAACTCTGTTTGCCAAAAAACAAATGTTCTTGTACCTTTTAGGTTCCAAACTAGACTGATTTGAGTAGTAAGGGTACAAGGCGGCGTGGACCGGCTGGCCCCCTTGATTCGCCAAGTTTTGCTTGGCTATTAACTCAAGAGGTACCGCCTGCATTTATCCCAAGTAATGTCAGGCGGTCATCCGACTCGGATGTAAACTGATTACCACTGGTTCGATTAGTGGTAGAAGTTATCCTTGTCTCAAGTGTAAACGGTTACGTGGTTGTCCTTGGGGACAGTCGTTAGGGTCCGTTTGGTTGTAGTTTATAAAGCATTATTCCACCCAAAAGGGAGCTGCTCTCTGCGACGAATCTAATCCAGAGGGATGTCGCCGGACGCCTGCTATGATGTTGGGACAGGTCGTATTAGTTTAAATTTTAGATAGGATCAGTCGGCCTTATGCATGGGCTGATCATTCGGCCATAGACCTTGTTTAGTTCATGGTGAACGTAGATGCTAAGTAACCTTAGACTTGAGGTATAGGAGAGTAGCCGTCTGTTTTAAGTTCAGGCAGCATGCCTCTCTACTCATTGGATAGTAGCCGACTGCAAATATACAGGCGGCATGCCCCTCTAATGAAGAGTAAAATACACTTTGGAGAGTAGCCGCCTGCAAATGTACAGGCGGCATGCCCCTCTAATGACTACAAAGTATTGAAAATAATTGCAAGTTTTATTAATAACCCTTGTACAATTACATCATTCAGAAGTAATACTTCTTCAAATTGTCTACATTCCATGTTCTAGGTAAGAGCCGGCCGTCTGGTGTTTCCAGGCGATAGGTGCCGTCTGTAAACTCTTCATAGATCCGGTAGGGTCCTTCCCAGTTGGGAGTTAGCTTCCCCAACTCATTAGCCCTACCGACTGCTTCCATTTTCAATAGTACAAAGTCCCCCACTTTCAATGGACACCTGTGTACTTTCTTGTTATAAGCTCCGGTCATTCTAAGACGGTAGATCTCATGGCGTAAGGCTGCGTTGCCCCTACGCTTGAGGAGTGAGTCCAATGCTAGGCGCATGGATTCCCAATGGATTCCCAATTGGACACAAAGAGTTAGCTCTAAATGCTCAATGGGTAGAACAACTTCTGGCCCATAGGTCAGGAGGAATGGGGTTTCCCCAGTCGCCCCTTTTTTAGTCGTCCTTATGGCCCAGAGAACATGTGGTAGTTCATCTGCCCATAGGCCACCTGCCTTTTCAATCTTTTTCTTGATACCGTCAAAGATAATCTTGTTGAATGCCTCTACCTGGCCGTTTGCTTGGGGCCGGCCAACTGATGCAAAGTTATATGCAATTCCTTGATCCCCCAGCCAGTTCTTGAGAACAGGCGTCTCGAACTGAGGACCATTATCAAAGACCATTGACATAGGCACCCCAAATCGTGTAATGATGTTCCTCTAAATGAATGGGATAACGTCCTTGGTCTTGATACCCTTAACAGCCTCGGCCTCTACCCATTTGGTAAAGTAGTCGACCGCTACCAGGATGTATCTCCAGCCGCCTGTTGCAGGTGTATACGGACCTAAGACATCCATGCCCCACTTGGCAAATGGTAAGGGGCTATGTATGGCCGTCAGATCAGTGGTCGGTCGATGGATTAGCTTGCTAAACCTTTGACACTTGTCGCATTTTTACACCATTTCCATAGCGTCTGCTTTCAGGGTTGGCCAGAAATATCCCTGTCGCCTAGTTCTACGAGCTAGGGACCTGCCGCCTACGTGGGAGGCGTAGTATCCCGAGTGCAAGTCTTCTAAGATCTCTCGCCCCTTTTTTGGGGTGACACATTTGAAGAGAGGTTGGAGATAGCCCTTTTTGGAGAGTTCCCCTTTATGCATTTCAAAGTTGGACGCCCGTTTTTTCAGTAGGACCACCTCTGAGTGAGTAGCCGGCAGGGTGCCGTTTGTTAGGTATGCTCGGATGTCATTCATCCAGGTGGAGCTTCTGTCTAGGATCCCAATAGGGTCCTCCTCAATGCTTTGTTTATCCATTACCTCATAGAAAACCGTCCTTGGTGTGTCGCAGGAAGCTGATGATGCCAGTTTAGAGAGGGCGTCCGCCTGGTCATTCTCAGACCTGGGCACTTGATTTAGGTGAAATTCTTCAAGTGTCCCAGCCTCCTGCTTTACCGCCTGTAGGTACTTGATCATAGCCGGATGTGTGGCTTCATAGTCACCATGGTATTGGCTTACGATTAATTGTGAGTCTGAACAGGCGACTATCTTCCTTGCCCCGGCCGCCTTACACATGCGGATACCAGCCAATAGGGCTTCATATTCTGCCTCATTGTATGAGGCCTAGAACTTAAATTGTAGTGCATACTCGTATCTTTCCCTTTTAGGAGACTGACCTATGACACCTGCACCACAACCATTCATTGTGGAGCTCCCGTCCACATAGACTTTCCATACTTGTTCAATATTCTCAGGATCAGTCGGCCTGGTTAATTCCACTATGAAGTCAGCGAAAGCTTGCCCCTTCACTTCTTTCCTTGGCTCAAAAGTGATCTCTAGACTTTGGATCTCGATAGCCCATTTGATCATTCGGCCTGACGACTCCATGGTTGTCAGCGGCCGCTTGATTGGTTGGTCGGTGTAGACCACAACTGCCAGAAAGTAAGGCTTCAATTTTTTAACTGCCATGAAGAGGGCAAGGCCAAATTTCTCAACCATAGGGTACCGTAACTCGGCGTTCTTTAGGACGTGACTGATGAAGTAGACCGGGAGCTGGCAGCCGTCCCTTTTAGCGAGGAGGACAACACTAAGAGCATGGTTAGAGACTACTAAATACATGTATAGCACTTCCTTGGGGAGAGGGCTGACCAGCCTTGGCAAGGAGTGCAAGTGTTGTTTCAATCTCTGGAAGGCCGCCTCTGCATCTGGCCCCCATTCAAACATGATCTTCTTCTCGATAGCTTGGAAAAAGTAAAGGCATTTGTTGCCCGACCGGCTGAGGAACCTCCCCAATGCCGTCAGGCAACCCGTAAGCTTTTGAACCTCTAGGACAGTGCGAGGAGACTGCATGTCTATGACCGCCTGTACCTTCTCAAGGTTAGCCACTATCCCTCTTTGATTGATTAGAAATCCGAGGAACTTCCCAGACTCAACACCAAAAACACATTTCTTGGGATTGAGCATGACCTGGTGCCGCCTGAGTGTGGTGAATGTTTCTCGGAGGTCAGCTAGGTGGTCCGTCCAGAGTTTAGATTTAACAATCATATCATCTATGTACGCCTCCACATTCCTTCCAATCTGGTTGAAGAAGACCGTATTTATCATTCTTTGGAAGGTTGCAGGCGCATTCTTTAGTCCGAACGGCATGGCAGTATAGCAAAACAACCCCTGATCTGTGACGAAGGCCGTCTTCTCTTGATCCTTCTTCCACAGGGGTATCTGATGGAAGCCTGAGTAGGCGTCCATGAAGCTCATCAAGGCATGACCGCCTGTAGAGTCGACTAGGTGGTCGATCTTTGGGAGCGGGTAACTGTCTTTGGGACATGCCTTGTTCAAGTCTGTGTAGTCTACGCACATGCACCAGGTCCCATTCGATTTTTTGACAAGTACTACATTCGCTACCCAGTCTGGGAAGTAACACTATCGAATGAATCCCGTGTCCAGCAATTTCTTAACCTCGGCGGCTGTCGCCTGGCTTCGTTCTTCACCATGGTTTCTTCTCTTTTGCCTGACCAACTTCTTTTTAGGATCCACAGCAAGCTTATGTACGGCCAGATCCGGGCTTATGCCTGGCATCTCATGAACTTCAAATGCAAATACATCTTTGAATTCCCTTAGTAGTTGGTGTAATTCAGCACCAAGTTCAACAGTCGCCCCGACCGTAACAGTTCTCTCAGGGCGAGAGTCGTCCAGGACGATGTCTACATGTTCACCACCCGGTTGAGGGCGGAATTCATCTGACCGCTCCTCGGCTAGTGATTGCTATTGTTTTTCTTTTCTCTCAGCCTCCAGATGGGTGGCCTTTCTTTTCTTGCCGGCTGCTATTAGGGCAGGCTCGGCTCCCTTGACTTGCTTTAGGTCCGTAGTCTCTCCACTAGGGCCGGATGCCACCACAGTGGGATTGATATCAGAGAAATAACACTCCCTGGCCATCTTTTGGTCGCCCCTTAGGGAGTCGACGGTTCCATCATCCCTCTCAAACTTGAGAAGCATGAGAGAGGGAATGATAACAGCTTTCGAATTATTCAGGCTGGGTCGTCCTAAGATCATGTTGTAGGCCAAAAATTCTTCGACCACCAAGAACCGGACCACCATGTGACGGCCCTCCCCTTTCTCGCCTAGGCGGATAGAATGATCCACTCGTCCAACTGGGTGTACGACCCCCTCTAAATCCCACTAAGGGATGGGAGACCGGGTGTATGCTGTCGGGCTTATACTTGAGCTTTGCCAAGCACTTGTTGCTGATGAGATCAGATGAACTCCCAGTGTCAATTAGAATCCAACCAACTCTTTGGTTGGCCACCTTGCATTCAATTACTATGGGGTCGTCATGCGGCCCCTTGATTTCTCCCAAGTCTTGTTCAGTAATGACAACTTCAGGAAACGAGTTCTTGGAGGCCCGTCTCTGGTCGACTGAGTTTATATCCAGCCGCCTGATGTTGTCTTTGTTGGCTCGGATAGTAGGTCCTCCTCATGCGAAGACGCCTGCTATGGTATAGATTTGTGCTTCGTCAGTGTCCGAACTATCAGCAGGTGTCGACCTCTTCTTGCCCGCCTATTTCTCCTTGGGTTGTTGGTTACCTTTTGATTTCTTGATATAAGAATTGAGGTCCCCTTTTTCTTCCAGGCGGTCCAGGAGGCGCTTGAGGCTGATGCACACATTGGTGTCGTGACCAATGTCCTCATGGTAATAGCAATATTTATCTTTGTTCAGATTGTTGACGGAACTCTTCATGGCGGCCGGCTTCTCAATTGAGATCCGGTCCTTGATTTCCTTGAGGATGGCATAGCTATCCTTGTTAAACTCATACTTTGGGGAGTATGGTTTGAATTCCTTCTTCTTTTTCTGGGACGGCTGTTCTGAGGAGTCAGCCAACCAGACTTCTTTTCTTTTTCTTTCTTCTTTATTAGCCGACTGCTTTGGCCGGCTCTCTCTTTTTTTGGAGTTCTTGTGATCCGACTCTTTTCCAACATTGCGGAGGTCGGTCGCCTGAATGTAGGCGTCCACCTCCATCGTCGCTTCTTGGAGGGTAGTCATCCTTTTTCTAACGAGGTCGAATTTGAAGTTCGACCCGTCCTTCAGACCTTTGAAAAAGTCTGTGTAAGCTACTTCATCAGGTAGTCTCTGTATCTAAATTATCATCAGATTGAACCTCTTGATGTAGGAGCGCAAACCTTCCTTCTCTCCCTGCTGTATGGCCCCCAGGTCAAGGGTGGTCTTCTTAGCAGGAATGTTCCTTTCAAAATTTGATGTGAACAAGTATGCGAAGAACTTGAAATTTTTAATACACCCGGCCGGCAAGTTGCCGAACCATTGTTCGGTGATGCCCTTCAATGTGGCCGGGAAACACCTGCACCATGTGGCGTCATCCAACCCTTGGAGGTACATAAGGTTGGTGTACGCCATCAAATGATCTTCAGGGTTGGTAGTGCCATCATATGCCCCTACCAACACATTTTTTACTTTGGCCGGCTAGGCGGCCTCTATTATTTCCTTAGAGAAGGCGGAGGGTTGTTCTCCAAGTTTGAGCAACCTAAGTTTCAAGTCCAAAGGCTGAACATTCCTTGCTGCCTGTCCTCCTAAAAGAGTAGGCTGCATGAAATATTGGGATTGCGGAACGTATAGCTGGGGAGGCACATACGGGGCTGGATGGTGTTTTTGGGAACCAGAATGAGAGGAGGCTCTGGCCGTCTGGCTCTCATAATTTGATTTTGAATACCTAGGGGAGGTATTATGTAGGCTGTCTTGAAAATCAGACGTAGAGGCCGACTCTGACAGTCGGTCATTCTTCTTCTGCTCGACAACATTCGAGCATCAGAGTATGTTTTCTTTGACCGGTCTGGCTGAACATAACGGATGGGCTTCCTCTTCCCTGGCGAGGGGAAGCGGTACTTAGTCAGGTCGATCACTGGCGCCTCCCTCTCCCTAGGCTTAGGGTAAGGAGTCGCCTCCCGATCCTTTACAGGCTGGCCTCCCTCTCCCGATTCATGAAGGCCATGAGTTCGTTTTGGTAATGGGGGCAGATACCTCGGCCAACTGTTGATGATCAAGCGGCTGGCCGGCTAGGTTACTAAATCTAGCCTGGCAGTCCTCCCGTTCCCTCCTTTCGGTGGGACGGGTGCGTCAAGCTCTTAAGGTCCCGTCAGAGGCCGTATGAGTCTCGACTTCAATTTCATTGTCAGTATCCTGTTCCGTCTGAACCAGGGGGTCGTCCATGGGACGCTTCTCACTTACAATCGGTACAGACTATGATTCCATCTCGAAAGTACTCTCCCCACAGACGGCGCCAAAATGTTTCGGGGTTTTTCGATGTCCTGCGGGAGAGTGACAATTCCGG
The DNA here is from genome assembly GCF_001683475.1 of Chenopodium quinoa. Lineage (NCBI taxonomy): Eukaryota > Viridiplantae > Streptophyta > Magnoliopsida > Caryophyllales > Amaranthaceae > Chenopodium > Chenopodium quinoa. The sequence continues at coordinate 6,724,779 of NW_018745000.1, forward strand.
GACTGGGATCCTTGCGCCCGTACCTGCAAAACAACGGAGACTCCGGGTGGTGGGAGATCCGCCTCCGATGATCAAGTCAGAACATGTTTAAGGGGTAAAAAGTGCGGAAAGTAAAAGTGATCTAGTTCCTCTAAGGAGAGGAGCGATCGAGGTGTGCAATTAATGCTAAGTCTGGTCTAGCAAGTAGTATGCACGAGGGTTTAGACTTCTCTTGGTGAGATGGTTCACTAATTCTGAATCCCCCTTTAATGAAGGCTAATTACTGCATTTATAGCCTTTAAGTACATGCCCAATACTAGGTTAAATGGTAAACCTAGGACTGATTGGGCTTGCCTTGGGATTCGGGGCCCAGTTAGTCGTTTTTCGGGTTTGCAGATAGTGGGCCACGTGGCGTGATGCAATTGGTCCATGCCGGACCTCTTGTAGCATGACACATGGCAGTCCCTGAATGGTCCACGTGGCTAACACGTGGCAGGTGCTGACTGGTCCACGTGGTAGGGAAAAAATCCCCTAAACACTTTGTAATTGTAATTTATGTGCAATTTATAGTTTATATTATATCCATGCTATTAAAGTAGATTATTTCAGCCATTAAATTATTCAAAATAAGTATCATATAAGACAACAAATTGATGATTAAAAGCATCAGTATAAATATATAAGACTTATAAAAAATTATTTAATATATTATTTAACACATTTAAGCTATTGTAGTAAACATAAGCCATTTAATAAAACCATTTAATCCAAGAAGATAAATATTTTAAAAAATTATTAGTCAGTAATATAGTACACAACTACACATATAAGCAAACTTTTAGTTGATATTAGCTAATAATAGGATTATATAAGATATCTTAGTAAAGATCTTTTAATAGATATTTTAGATAATATATAAAATAATCTAATATTTGTCTTCAAACTGTATACACAATTGATCTTTCTCAAAAAAAAAAAATAATAAATAAAAAATATCTGACTAAAGTCATAATAATTTTCTACACTATGAAAAAGTCATACACAGTTTTTCGCACATGTAGAATATTTTATTGTTTATATTTCCATTAATTGTATTACATTAATTCGTTTAAATTATATGTTATAATAATTGTTATTCATACATAAGACTTCTCTATATAAAGGCTATTTTGATTTAAGCATTTTCTATAAAAAAAGACTTTCTTTAATAAGCTTTATTGTTTCTATATAAAGGTTGAAACATATATTACTAACTTATATTTTTTCTCTTCTACAAAATCTTGAAGACTATGGATGATTTCTATGCAAATATGTTATCATGTTCTGTGAATTACAGAAATCCTTGTAGGCTTAGTCTGGTAAATACTTTAACTTTAGAGGTTATATATTAGTTTTCTGTATTATTAAATATTTAACTTTTTTGTATTTTTTTTTTGTGTTTTTTTATTTTAGCCACTTCCTGCAATTTGGAAAAGATTTCTTTTTAGATTTAGAGGTCCAGTCAGAGTCTATCATGGTAATAATGGGCGTATTTGGGAGGTAAGAGTGATATGTGTAGCACAAGAAACAAGAAGCGTTTGTGGTTGTTTTGTTGATGAAGGGTGGACTAGCTTTGTAGATTCCAATAATATTGTTGCTGGAGAAAGACTTGATATTTATCACGATAATGATGCAAGTTTTTACTTTAGAGTTTTTAGTGTTGATGGTAATGAAAGGCTTCCAACTTAAGTTGAATATGGTATTAATGTATAAGTTTTCATACATTTTGTTATAATAATATTTATATAATGTATGTATGTGTTATGCAATAATAATAATATGTATTTGATATATATATGTGACATATCCAATGTTTATTTTGGCTTAAATGTAAGCTAACAAATAAAACATATCAGCAAGTAAAAAAGAACATATCAACCAAATAAAAAAGAAAGCAGCCAACAAAAAAATATATAAAAATGTATTAGCCAGCCATATAAAAAAATATTACCTAACAAAAATAACATTTCAGCTTAGTATTTTATGATTTCTGCCAATTTAAAAAAGATGAAAGCCAAAAAATAGAACATTTTATCAAAATAAAAAGAACCATATAAGCCAAATAAAAAACAAATAAGCTAACAAATAATATATATAAAATCATAATAATATAAGACAAGATATAAATAATATAAGCCAATTATAGTCTCATTTAATCTAACATAGATAATATATAATCCAACAACCAAAAAAATATATAAAAAACGTATTAGCCAACAAAATAAAACATGTAAGCTAAACTAAGAAACATATAAGGCAACAAAAAGATTGTATAAACAAACGAAATAGATTAAATTATTAACTAGATAAACTTACTTAACTATCCATAGCCTGAATTTCTTTGTCAGCTTTAAGACCTTTTGGAATCTTTTATTGAACATACAACTCTGAATCTTTGTCAATTAACACTTGGAATCCATCCTTGTATTCAAGAGTTAATTAAACTTCTTTCTCAATTTCTTTAGGAGTTGTAGAATCTTGAGGAAATAATACACTTGAAGATACAACAATATCTTGGTTCACAATTCCTAAACCAAAAACAGAAGTGTCTTTACTCTGTGCCTTGATTCGAGCATTTAAGGACTCAGAATCCTAATTGCTTATGAATGGCAGCTTAACACCCACTCGCCTCTCTCCAAAATGAAATTTTTGAAAAAAAGCCACCAGCAAAGCAGGGAGACAACCACCAATATTTTTGACATTTTTTTGCAGTTTTTTTGCCCTCAGTTTGTCTTTGTTCTTCTTATCAACCAAAAATTTATGAAATTCTTCAATTGAATGACACATGACCTTCATAATGTAGCCACACCAATCAAAATCCTTAATCTTCTTAACATCAGACAAAGATTTAACAGCATTGAGGTTTAGAGACTTGTTACTCAAAGGTGTCAGAAAATTTGTGAGGGCAAAGAGAACAAAAAGCCTCTTAAATTCATCTCCACCATCTTTGAACTTCATAAGCTTCTCCTTCCAAATATCAAGAGAAACAAATTTCTTCTTACTCACAGATTTACCTGTTAAATAAGAAAAAAAATTATAAATCAAATAATATAATAATTTGAGTAAGCACTATATAAAAAATAATAAATAAAATATACCATCATTTTCTTTTGGATCTGTCTTTTTTTCTCTACAGCAGGTGATTTTTTTTGTACCTGTAATATATAAAAATAATACACATGAAAACTATTATTAACCAATATTACAAGCATATAATCAAAACCAATAAAACTAATAAGCCAACACTAGAAACAAATCAGCCAAAAAATACAACAAATAACCGAGCATAATGTTTATATCAGCCATGAAAATGGTACTTATCTCCAAAGAAAAAAAACACAGAACATAAAATATAAAATAAAATAAATTACCTAACCCAACTCTTTCAGCTTGATATTGAACTTCTCCAACCCTATAATCAAACTTCTTTTTCCTTGGCTTCTTAGCATTAACATCATCAGTTTTTTCAATAGGGCCTAGCCCAAAATAATCCCTCCATTTCTCAATGTATCCTTGTTAGAATTTTTATCATTTTTCAATTTAGACAACTCAATCACAGGAGTTGAAGTGCAAGGGATTCCAAGCACATTATGTAGATCAGCACTATTAAATGATATCCTCTGATCTCCAACAAACAATATCATTGCTGTAGGATTGCAATGTAAAACCAAGTATGGATACAATTTTCTGTTTAGATCTTCATATAGATTGATTTTTAATAAACCACCAAAACCAATGTCAACAACAGCTGCTCTTTGTTGATCAGTGAAAATTTTGACCATGTTGGTGATAGTTGAAACACTGGATTGACTTCCAATAGAAATATCTGACAAATCATCTTTTGTAATATTTCTGAAAAATCAATAAAGAAATTGTTAATTAAAGAATAACACATTTCCATATTGAATCAGGAATATGAAAAATAAAATACCTAAAATCAAATCGTTCCTTTTCAATTTTTCTCTTCTTTCCTACTTTGAGAACCTCACTAGTACTTTACAGAAAAAATAAGTAAAGTATTAAAAAACAGGAAAAATATTATCATAAGTCAAGAAATAGAACATATGAGCAAATAAAAAAAAAAAAAACCATATCAGCTAAATAAAAAACAAAATCAGCCAACAAAAAATATGTATAAAAAATGTATCAGCCAAACTAATAAAACATATCAGCAAACAAAGACAATATATAAGACAACTAAAATCCATATAAAAAAGATAACATTTTAGCTTAGCAAGTTATGATTTCAGCCCACTTAAAAAACATGTAAGCCAACAAATATAACATATCATCAAATAAAAAAGACCATATAAGCCAAATAAAAAACTACAAACAACAAATAATATAGATAAAAACGTATCAACCAGCCTAATAAATCATATAAGATAACTAAGATAACAAATCAACCAACATAAAATCCATATAAGCAAGCAAAGATAACATTTTAGCTTATAGCATTCGAGATGTCAACTAACTTAAAAAAGATGTAAGCCAACAAATAGAGTATATCAGCAAATAAAAAAGACCATATAAGCCAAATAAAAAACTATTCAAACAACAAATAATATATATAAAAACGTATCAGCCTGCCAAATAAATCATATAAGCTTACTAAGATAACAAATCAGCTAACATAAAATCCATATAAGCCAGCAAAGATAACATTTCAACTTATAGCATTTGAGATTTATTATCAAAAACGTATCAGCCAGACAAATAAATCATATAAGCAATCTAAAATAACATATCATCCAACATAAAATAAAAAAATAAAAAAAAAAGTTTAGCCTCTTAAATTTAAACAATCATTCTTTTGGGGTTTTTGAAGTCCCTCGGGAGAGTTACAACCAAGAATGCGCGTCGACCGTCTGTACCTACAAAACCACGGAAACTCCGGTTGGGTGGAGTTCCGCCTCCAACGATCAAGTTAGAACGTTTCCGGAAGTATAAAAGTGCGGAATGTAAAGGTTTTTCTCTCTGATTCAGAGAAAATTCTGCAATTAATATCGCTCGATTTTTGTGTTTGTATTTATGAATGTGTAATAAATGAGGATTTTCCTCTATTTATAGTGGTAGGGGATCAGTTCCCCCTTTTAGGGTTAGGGTGCCACGTGTCAGTAGAAGATTGGATCCCTTTGGGCCTCTCTGAGGCTGACACGTGTCAGTATACCATTGGGCCACGTGGACAGGGTATTTTTACCCTAAACATTTGCCCCTCACAGGTGTGACGTGGCTTGCCACGTGGCACCTGTGACAGGTGACGGTTCGTCTGCTTCCCTCTCTCTCTTTCTCTCTCTTTTTTTTTTAATTCGAATTTCGAATTTGAATGGGAAGTGACGGTTCTCCTTCTGGGGTTCTCTATAAGTAGAGACCCCCCTCCTCTCATTTTCACACTTTGCAAATTTTTCGTTTATGAGAGAATTCTGAGAGAACGCTCTGATACCGGCTGCTATTGCATTCACAACCATCCTCTTTCTTCACTCATCCGGCTTCCGTCTGAGTGTTCTTTGCTCAAAACTCTCAGACACTGCCTGAATTTAGTCAAGCTTCCTCCCTTTGCTCTTAATATACCCACAGCCGGTCACAAGCGTCTAGAGCATCTTCAAGCCACTTTTTTCAAAACCGCCTGAGTACCCTTTTATATTCCTTAGCTTTCAATACACCCATAGCCGGTCATTACCATCTAGGGTATCTTCAAGCCACATTTCAGAGAAATGACTGGGTCTTTAGCAAGGTTCAGTTGCTCTTCAAAAGGGTACATCCAGGATACCGTCTAGGGTATCATCAAGCAACCAAGAAGATTTTCGGCTGCTGACTTCAAGAAGTCAACCGTCTTCAGAGTTCATACAACTTCAAGGTACCGTCTCTACCCCTTGCAACTTTTTTGGGCTTTTTCCGGTTCTATAGCTTGCTAACCAATAATGGACTCACCCAACACACACACGACACGACCTAGGACAGTTGTCAGCCGGTCACCAGACACGGCTAAGTCTTGGACTGGGGATGCCGTCTGGGGGGTGTTTGGACCACCCTTACTTTCTGCGAATCCGACCGTCTCTGTTCATGTGCAGGACAGAATGACTCGGACGAGACGGACGGTTATAGACCTCGAATATCAATTAGACGGCTCAGCCGAAGCTTTGGTTGAGGATGTACCTTATGACCAGCTGGGAATACTTAGCACGCCTAGAGATGAGATCTTGGAGGAATCCGAGAGTATAGACGGCGAAGAGACCGTCCAGCAATCAGACTCTACTGAGTCAACCATGGAACCGAATGCCCCTCAAGAGGATGAGGAGACATATAAGTGGCCCTCTATCAACAATCCAACATACGCGCATATGACCGCTCGAGATGTGGTCACTTTGAACGCTACCCTTCCGGCATTATTGGAAAAGCGCCCGGTTGGTAAGGGATGGGAGATTGTTGTGCCACCTGTAGAGGCATCCGTCGTCTAGGATGACGACCTTGACCACGCCAATGACTACTTTGGCTGTTATGAGGCGGCATTCAAAGCCGGCCTCCGGTTCCCCCTCCACAACACAATAAAAGCCATTCTAAGGGGTTAAGACCTTGGCGACTGGCAGGTAACACCCAACTCTTGGGTGAATATACTAGGATACATCGCCGCCTGTGAGATGCAGGACATAACGCCTAGTTGGGAGGCGTTTGCACATATGCACTACCTCAGCCGTGCCCCAGGCGGCTGGAATGCATGGTATAAATTGACCACGCATCTGGAATATATGATGACGCTTGATAAGCCGTCTAAGTGGAGCAGCTGGAAGAGCAAATTTTACATGGTTTCTTCCCCCTCGCTGCAACTAAACCACCGGTTGTGTCGCTACAACACACACCCGGCTCTCCTAGGAAAGAAGTGCGTCCTTCCTAAAGTACCGGAGGTGGCTTGGGATCAAATAATGGAGCCGGGTCTTTTCAAAATGACCACCTTGCCTTTGGATGATAGGACATAGGTCATTGTCCCCAAACACTGGGTCCCTCATCCGGACTGGCATAAGGACAAGGCATTCCTTTCCGCCTGTGGCCTTAGCACATTTTGGAGTAGACGTATGTTGATTGTTAACCGGCACTTTATGCCGTCTGTATCATACTTGAATGGTTTATGATTTTTTTATTTTTCTTCCTTGTAGAGAAAGGATTAGAGATGGTGCCTCCCGAAAAGACACCGGCTAAGTCTGCAGCAGAGCTCCGGAAGGATCAACTTGAGAAAAAGAGGGCCCAACTGGCGGCCAAAGATGATTGGGTAAGCGCCGGCTGAGCTCTTTACCGTCTGTATTGTTTGACGCTTATTTTTGACATTAATCGGTTGTGTTTTTTTCTTTTGTAGACGAGGAGCAAGAATGTTTCTCGTTCCATTAGGCAAATACAAAAGAGACCGGGAGAGGAGCCCTCCCAGCCTGCTTCCAAGACAAGAAGGGTTTCGGGTGCCCCTGCCTCTACCGGAAGGCTGCCTGATCCTAAGAGGCCTACCTCAGAAGGCAAAAGCCTGAAAGATCTGGGCTTGAGCTCAGGGCCAGTTGAGGTCAGAACTAGGGAGCCCAAAGTTCCCTCAAGCCGGTAGCTTGCTGTAGCATCCGACTCCAATGCGGCTGGGGGTGGGGTGACCCCTCAGCCTGAAAATCAAGGTACTGCTCTCACCTTTGATCCCCCCTGGCCGCTTGGACCTGTGCGAGTCAAGTCCCAAGCTACCCTGTCAGGGGATTCTTCAGGCAGCCGGCAGAATATAGGCGCCGCATATGCTCAGTACTTAACCGATAAATCTATTGATGCAGATGCCTCTTCTCGTTGGTCGGATCTCCAAAATTATGCCAAGAGAATGCTGAGGACCTTTACCCAGTTCGAGAAGGAGGCGGTACCGGGTATAAACCAAGTCAACATAGATCGCATCAACTCACTGCTGGCTGAGGTAATTCACCGGTTGGGGTACTTTTGTCCCATTTTATTCATTGCCGGTTGTAGCGTAATTGAAAACTAACTTCTTTCCGGCTGACTTTGTAGGTGATGTTGATGGTTGACGGCATGAAGGTCCTCTTGCGGAAAAAGCAAGAGGAGGTAAGGGATGCCCAGAGACGGGCAACCGAACTTATTGATGTTACCCAATATAACTCCCTAATGTATGAAATCCAAACTAAAAGCTGGGAGATGAAACAAGAGGAGCTAATCAAGGAGCTCACGGCTGCTGCTAATACAGCTAACAAGAAAGCAGCCGATTTTGAACTCCAAGTCAAAAACCTCCAGGCTGACGTTAAAGCCTGGGGGGATGCTGAAAAGGAGAACACTGAGCTGTGGGCAAAGGTCAACCAGCTAAAGAATGAGTTCGCCCAGACCTAGGCGGACCACAAAGAAAAGTTGGCCTGGTCCATGATCCATCTAGGTCTGGGCGAACTCATTCTTTACCGAGAATGAGCGTATGAAGATGGCCTGGTCCATGATCCATCCGGACACCGACTATGCCTTCTTTGACCTGCGGTACAAATACGCCACTGAGGTATTTGATGCCCAGGTTCTCGGAACCGAGAAGCCGGTGCCCTTTGAAGAGTGTGCCGGCATTGGCGAGGAGGAAGAGGAGCAGACGGAAGATTAGATGCCGGGTGGGGCTGACGAAGCTCAAGCCCAGAAAACCCAAGATGCTCCTCCTGCCGGCCAGGGCCAGCCGTCATAGCAACAGCAACAGCAGCAGCAGTAACAGTAGCTTAATTTGTTTTCTACTTTCTTTCTTCATCTGGCCTGCGAGCCGTGTAGTTTACTTGTATCTCTTTCCCTGGACATCGGTCCAGCTGACAATCTTTATTTTTAATATATTTGTCGACTGATTCGGTTTTGCCTTTGATATTACTTGCTTTAATTTTTGCAATTTTTGCTCGTATAAATCTTTCTTTTTGCAATTTGATTCGATACGTGCGGAATGCCAGATGCACATTGCCTCTGCCTGCCCCTGGACGGTTGTCTGCTTAATATTATCCAACTCTAAGCAAGGTAGCCGTCTATACAAGCATCCGGACGAATAGATAGGCGGTCCTTGACCGCATTTAAAATAGAATTATTCTAAGTTGGATTAGCAGGCGGTACCGGCTAGGGCCAACCCAGATTATTCTTTTGACCGGCTGCGAATTACTATTTGGGTATCCGTCATTGCCGTTTGTTGATATGCAGGCGGCCATTGGCCGAACGTATGTATCATAACCAAGTTATGGATTAAATGCTAAGGTTTTGACCTTGCTTAATTCGAGTTTGTAATCAGTTGTAGTGCTTTTGAGCAAAGACCGGCTTCATTCGACCAAGATTTAAATTACCGTTTGTGTTGCTTTGAAGCAAGGGCTGGGTGTATCTCGGTTTCAATTAATTAGTCAAACGGCCATGAGTTATCTTTAACCTAGAGAGTCGGTTAAAGCCGCTTGAGTTATGATTTATAGAACAATGTATCACCCAAATGGGAGATGTTTTCTTCGACGAATTCACCCGAATGGGTGTCGCCGGCTGCCTGCTCATGTTGGAGCAGGCAGTTTAAAATATATCCGGCCATTGGCCTTATGAATAGCTAAGTTTGATACTTAGCCTACGTTTACTCAGTTTACAGCAGACGGTTGCCCGGTTGTGCATTGCACAGATGGGACTTTGTACAAAAGACAATGGAAATAAAGAATTATTTCATTAATATACTCTATTTACAAAAATTTAACAAGTCCTTAGAAGTAGTACTTTTTCAGGTTATCTACATTCGAGGCTCTGGTTAGCTGCTTGCCGTCCGGAGTTTCTAGGCAGTAGGTGCCGCCTCTAACTTCTTCAAAAATCCGGTAGAGGCCCTCCTAATTAGGGGTTAGCTTTCCTTGCTCATTTGTCCTACCGGTCGCCTCCAATTTAAGTAACACAAAGTCCCCCACTCTGAGGGGCCATTTGTGTACTCTTTTGTTGTAGGCCCTCTTCATTCTCAGACGATATATCTCATGACGCAAGGCCGGCATTGCCCCTGCGCTCCGGGAGTGAATCCAATGCTAGGCGCATGGCTTCCCAATTGGCCTCTTCATCATAGAGCATGATTCGAAGTGTTGGCTCATAAAGTTCAATTGGCAGGACGGCTTCAGTGCCGTATGTCATGAGAAACGGGGTTTCACCGGTTGCCCCTTTTTTAGTTGTTCTGATGGCCCATAGGACATGAGGCAACTCATCCGCCCATAGACCGCCAGCCCTTTCAATTTTCTTCGTAATGCCGTCTAAGATGAGGTTGTTGAAGGCTTCAACTTGGCGTTTGCTTGGGGACGACCGACTGATGCAAAACAATGTGAGATCCCTTGATCTCCCAACTAACTCTTGAGGGTAGGCGTTTCAAAATGTGGGCCATTGTCAAAGACCATAGACATAGGTACCCCAAACCGGGTGATGATGTTTGTCCAGATGAAAGAAATGACATCCTTTGTCTTAATGTCGTGGCAATAGATAGCCTATTGCAACGGTATTTTTATTGCCGTTGGAATAGAGTAGGCTATTGCCACAGAGTTAAAACTAATGCTCTTAGAGGTAGAGCTATTGCCACGGCTCTAAAGAACCGTTACAATAGCCTAGCTATTTTAACAAAAATAAAAGCTATTGCAACAGTGGTATTATATCAAATGAAAATTTTAGCTTAGATAAAGCGCGCATTATTGTTCCCTCCAATTTTTTCACCAAAATTTTGAACAAACATACGTGATGTATGTTTACCCAATTTTCTCACCCAATCTTCTCACCCAATTTTCTCACCCATTTTCGTTCTCCACTCATTCTCATAGACTCACAGTAGATTTGTCACCCAATTTCTCCATTTTCTCAATTTCCCCCAATTCTCCATTTTCTCAATTTCCCCCAATTCTCTATAAACCCTAGTTTCCAATTTGGGCTGCGAACTTGATTTCCTGGGTACTGTTATGCGATTTCAATCCGAGGAACCCGTTAACTCGTAGTGGCAATTAGCAATTCTGCTCTTAGATTGTGGTATGCAACTTTTTTCTTTTAATTTGTTCAGCATTTCCCAGATTTCTGATTTTGTAAATGAAATAGGAATTATATTGTACTCTATGATTAATATTCAATATGATTGTGATTCTATTTGATTTCCATAAGAAATCAAGCTTGTAGGGGAGTTCATATCTGATTTAACCCGAATTGTAATTTGATTTTTGGATTTGGATTGCGACTGAGAATTGTAGTTACCTTATAAATTAGTAACCAAAAACTTATTGATGTTTACGAAGTATATCATGATCAATGAATTGGAACTTATTAAATGCATGAACAACAATTGGAAAATTCATATGATTATTTATTGTGTTTAGGAATTATACTTTATTGTTCCATTAATTTTCGGTTTCTTTGTCCAACCAAACTATTTAGAGGTGTATGATTTGTATATCTTAGCTTGGGATATTGAAGTTCCTCATTAGATTAGCAACTTCTCGATTTATACATGTGAATGTGAGTGTTTCCGTGGTAAATGCAAAGCTTATCGAATTTCACCAAGTTGTGGCTTTGCAGTTGGATGTAGCAATTGAATAAATCATGTTAAGAATAGTTGTATCAGAAAGAAATGAATTATTGGACAGAAGTGAAAGAAAAATGAAATTGTGTTATCTCAATTGAATGTATGTTGTTGTATCTAAGGCTTACAGGCTTAGATGGTTTAAATACATGAAGAAGTCCCTTTTGAGAGGAAGTGTGAAAAGAATCGTACTGTATTTTCCATGTTTTTGAGAATTAAATTTGAAGTTTTTGCTTTTGTGTTTGGGATGAAGTTGAATATTGATTTGGGGTGGCTGGTTTGGTTCATTCATACATTAGAGATCCAAGTTTATTACTGTTTTTTGCTGAGTTCATGCTTTTTATAGCCTGTTGCATCTCTAAATTATCAATCAATAAGGACAAGATTCTTGAGTTAGATTCTTGAGTTAGTACTCGTACTTTCTGTTTTCATCATACTACTTGAAATCGTACTACTTGAAATAGCTGCGCTCATCATCTCTGTTTACTATTGTTGTTTTCCCTGTGATTAGCTCAAATAGAACAACCCCAAAGCTGTAAACATCGCCTTTTACATGCGCCTTTTTTTTTTTTTTTTTTTTAGGAATCAGAACTGCAGTATTAAGTTTAGGACTAACAGGAATGTAACTACACACTACATCATTTTTCAGAGTAAGAAACATAATTCATAATTACATAAAGTTAATTAGTCTCATGCTAATCCCAAAAGTATCTTCCAAACTGAAACTCCCTACAAATACCTGTCCAACCAAGTAAGAAGCACCAAAACCCCCTTTCTACCACCCAAAATCAGCTACCATTGCTCGAAATTCTTTGTTTAGAAAAATGTTAGCGGGTTTCACATCTCTATGAACTATAGGCGGACTGCAACCATGATGCAAGTAATCCAGTCCTAATATATAGAGTTACACAACAAATTAGTGATCTGATAAAAAAATGTTGCCTAATTACGAACCTCAGTGCTAAATTGCTTAGGGGCCTCGGTCTTTGAGAACACCTTGACTGCTAATGACATCCCATAGGAAGTAGTGGCACGGGATTTTTCGGTTTAGAAGGATTTTTTTATGAGTGGGAGTTGGAAAGGAGCATACAAACTTGATAGCTAGTTCTTCAGGTTATTTACTTCTGCTCCTTTTATATCCAATTCCTAACCCTCAACTTTTTCCTATTTCCACCTTTTTGAGAAAGGTTACGCATGTTTGAAGAAACTTAATACTTGAAAAAGCTCCACCTTTTTTATAGCATGCCAGGGTAAGTGTATACTGTATACGCATGTTTGAAGAAACTTAAATACTTGTGAGAATTTTTTGGCTTGAAGGTTACGTGTTATCTCCTTATGTGTGTCCTTGTGCTGTGCTAATGGAGAGGCACTAGACTCGTTTTCATGGACGGTGTTCCTCAGAGTCTCAGACATAGGCTATTGGGGGGGTTAGCTGGGTTGTCCCTGTTACTGTTTTTGGTCATAATCAGGCGCAGTATAAAAAAAATTTAAGCAATGTACGGGGGCATTAATTTTCTGCACCGGTTTTTTTTTTTTTGAGATGGGAGAAGAATGATAAGGAAATTCTTGGTATAAATTTTGGCATCTTTATAGACTTACAGTTTTTAGCTTCTCTTAGGTGCACACTTCTAACAATTTTCCTAATGTGCCCCTTCCAGAAATAATGGTGGCAACTTAATTAGTTCACCTACAATGCATGAAAATGGTGCTTTTGATTCCAGAATACCTTTGACTACTACTTAGTTCTATTTCTTGTTGGTTATTTAGCTAGTACTTTGTTATATTCCGGGGTGCTATTTTGTTTTTCAGACTTGAAATGCTTATCTTTTGGTAATTAATGTGGCTACTGCCACTATAAATTAATAATATTTTCCTTTCTGTGTAAAAAAAAAAATTCTTTGCTGCCATCTTTTAAACAACCATAATCTGAGCTATGTTGATTGTGGCCTTGGTCTATTATAATTTATAATTTAGTTTAATTATATTTCTTTTATTTTTTTCAATTTTACTTGTAGGTGCATGGGGAGTCAAATGGAGCGGAAGTATAGTGACTAGCCATCTAACAAATGGTGCATATATGTTGGCGACTCTTATTCAAGTTCCGGCTTTGTGAAGATTTGGATATTTCGGCTTATATATATGTTGACAATTTGTATTTTGGACGATCAAATTAAATACTAACTTTCATTTATTATTAGTATGGTATGTCATACCAAAAATAGGCAAGTAATATTTTGTAATGTACGTATTTTGCATTATAATTATTATATATAAATGATACTTTAATTTGTTTATGTTAGTATATTTAGATTTGTACCGACTAATTAATATTATATTACCATTCCATCCCAACAAAAAAAAAATACCCAATGATCAATCCGTTGCAGTAGATACGTACTCCTATCATTGTATTAATTAGCTTCATCCGTTGCAATATGTTCAATTTCATCATAATTATTAGTCAGTACTCTATTGCCACGGATAAGTTATGCCGTTGCAATAGGTATTGGTCTATTGCCACGGATCAGTGGAGCCGTGGCATTAGGTGTCATATGTCTTTGCATTAGACCTACTGCAACGCCAGCAGATGCCACGGTACATGGCCGTTGCATTAGGCCTAATGCCACGGATTTTGACGCCTAATGCAACGGATTTTGGGGTTGCAATAGATCAAAAATGTAGTAGTGGCGTCTGCCTCAAGAGTAGGCCAAAAGTAGCCTTGCCGCCTAACCCTCTTGGCTAGAGTTCTGCCGCCTATATGTGATGCACAAAAACCCGAGTGCAGATCCTCAAGAACCTCTTTCCACCTTTCAGGGGTGACACACTTCAACAGCGGCTGGAGGTAACCCTTCCTGAAGAGTTCCCCCTTGTATATCTCAAAACTTGAGGCTCGCTTTTTCAACGCAGCCGCTTCTGAAGGGGCGTTCGGCAAAGTGTCGTTTCCCAAGTAAGCCCGGATGGCATCCATCCATGTAGAGCTTCAGTCAAGAACTCCAATGGGATCATGCTCAATGCTTCTTTTGTCCATGACTTCCCAAAAGACTGACCTAGGCGCATCACAAGTGGCGGATGATGCCAACTTAGATAGTGCATCCGCCTGATTATTTTCTGACCTGGGCACCTGACTTAGATGAAATTCGTCAAGTGTCCCGGCCTCATCTTTGACCGCCTATATATACTTGATCATATCCGGATGGGTGTCTACATAGTCACCATGGTATTGGCTAACAATCAATTGCAAATCTGAGTAGGCGTCAACTTTCCTTGCCCCTGCCGCCTTACACATGCGGATACCGGCTAGCAGGGCCTCATACTCTGCCTCATTATTCGAGGCTTGGAACTTGAACCGTAGTGCATATTCATATTGGTCCTCTTTTGGAGACTTGCGAATAACGCCTGCACCACAGCCGTTCACAGTAGAGCTCCCGTCTACATAAACCTTCCAGACCTGATCAACATTGTCCGGCTGAGCCGGCCTTGTCATTTCCACAATGAAGTCGGCAAACGCCTGACCCTTCACTATCTTTCTTGGCTCGAAGGAGATTTCCAGACTTTGCATTTCAATAGCCCACTTGAGCATTCTACCGGATGACTCCAAGGTTGTCATTGGGCGCTTGAGGGGTTGGTCTGTGTAGACCGCCACTAGATGTGCCAAGAAGTATGGTTTCAACTTCTTAACTGCCATGAACAGGGCGAGACCAAATTTTTCAACTAAGGGGTACCGCAGCTCAGCATTTCGAAGAACATGACTAATGAAATAGACTGGGATCGGAGCTGTATGCCTTCTCTCTTAGCTAGGAGAACGCACTGAGGGCATGATCTGAGATGTCCAAATACATATAGAGAACCTCTACTGCAAGAGGGCTAACGAGCCGTGGCAATGAGTGAAGGTGCTCCTTCAATTTCTGGAATGTCTCCTTAGCCATTTTCCCCCCATTCAAATCTAGTGTTCTTCTTGATTGCCTGGAAGAAGTAGAGGCACTTGTCACCTGACCGGTTGAGGAATCTCCCCAATGCCGCCAGGCAACCGGTTAATTTTTGGGTTTCTTTGACATTGCGGGGTGACTTCATGTCAATTACCGCTTGTACCTTTTCCGGATTGGCCACTATCCCCCTTTGATCAATCAAAAATCCGAGAAACTTCCCAGACTCAACACCAAAGACACATTTCTTGGGATTAAGCATGACCTTATGCCGCTTGAGGATGGTGAAGGTTTCTTGGAAGTCAGCAAGGTGATCCGTCTGGAGCTTAGATTTGACTATCATGTCATCAATGTACGCCTCTACATTCCTCCCAATTTGATTAATGAAGACCGTATTAATCATCCGTTGGAAGGTAGTAGGCGCATTCTTTAGCCCAAACGACATCACCGTATAACAAAATAACCCTTGACCAGTGACGAATGCCGTCTTCTCTTGATCTTTTTTCCACAAGGGTATCTGATGGAAGCCTGAATAGGCGTCCATGAAGCTCATCAAGGCATGACCGGCTGTAGAGTCGAGTAGACTGTCGATCTTTGGAAGTGGATAGCTATCCTTCGGACATGCCTTGTTCAGATCTGTGTAATCAACACACATCCTCTAGGTACCATTCGGCTTTTTGACAAGGACAACATCGGCTACCCAATCCGGGTAGTAGCATTGCCGAATGAACCCGGCATCCAGAAGCTTCTTGACCTCGGCGGCTGTCGCCTGAGATCTTTCCTCACCGTGGTTCCTTTTCTTTTTCCTAACCGGCTTCTTTTATGGATCCACGGTTTGTGGACAGCAAGATCCGGGCTGACGCCTGGCATCTCTTCCACTTCAAAGGCAAAAATGTCTTAGAATTCCTTCAGCAGTTTGTGCAAGTCTGCACCCAACTTGGCAAAAGCAACCGTCCCCACTTGAACGGTTCATTCCGGACGACTGTCATTTAGAACAATGTTAATATTTTCACCAGCCGGCTGGGGACGGAGATCATCTGATCATTCCCCGATCAGTGATTGCTATTGCTTCTCTTTTTTTACGGCCACCAGGTGGTCCGCCTTTCTCTTTTTGCCGGCTGCTTTAGGAGCAGGCGCGACTTCTTTGAAGTCATCAAGGTCAATGGGTTCCTCACCTTGGCCGGCTGCGGCCACAGTAAGCTTGACGTTTGAGTGATAACACTCCCTTGCCATCTTCTGATCCCCGTTTAGGGAACCCACTGACCCATCATCCCTCTCAAATTTGATCAGCATGAGGGATGGGATGATGACTGCTTTGGACTCGTTGAGGGTTGGACGGCCCCAAATCAGATTGTAGGCGGTCAATTCCTCGACCACCAAGAACTTGACGACCATGTGCCGTCCTTTCCCCTTCTCTCCTAATCGGATGGGTAGGTCAATCCTCCCCACCGGATGCACTACCCCTCCCCCAAAGCTAACTAAGGGGTGAGAGGCCTTGTGTATGCTGCTAGGCTTGTACTTGAGCTTCGCCAAGCACTGATAGCTTATAAGGTCAGACGAGCTCCCGGTATCAATAAGGATCCGGCCCACTCGTTGGTTGGCAACCTTGCATTCGATAATAATAGGGTCATTATGAGGCCGCTTAACCTTGCCCCGATTCTTCTCAGAGACGAGGACCTCATGGAAGGTGTCTTTCAACGCCTGGCCCTCATCCACTGAGTTGACCAGCTTTTGAATGTTTTCCTTGGTACCCCGAATGGTAGGACCCCCTCCCGCGAAGCCGCCTGCTATGTTAAAGATCTGCTCTTCATCAATGTCAGAGCTCATAGCCGGCTTCTTGGACGGTTGTCCATTGTTTGCTTTGAAGTTACCCTTGGACTTCATCATATAGGACTTCAAAGCCCCCTCATTAGCTAGACGGTCCAGTAGCCGCCTGAGGCTATGGCAGCCATTGGTGTCATGGCCGATATCCTCATGAAAATGACAGTACTTGCTCTTGTCCCGACTTTTGATGGGACTCTTCATTGCTGCCGGTTTTTCATTGGCCAACAAGTCTTTGATCTCCATGAGGATGGAGGAGCAGTCCTTGTTGAACTCGTACTTGGGGATGTACGGCTTCAAATCTCTCTTTTTCTTCTGGGACGGCTGACCAGAATGGTCCGCCGCCCAAACTTCTCTTCTTTTCTTGCTCTCTTCTTTTTTAGCCGGCTGAGCAGACCGGCTCTCTTTTTTGTCGGACTTTTTAGGGTCCGATGAGTGCTTGATGGCGCAGAGATCCGTAGCCTGTATGTAGGCTTCGGCTTCCATCACAGCCTCTTGGAGGGTAGCAACCCTCTTTCTGATCAGGTCGAACTTAAAGGTCGACCCGTCCTTAAGACCCTTAAAGAAGTCTGTATAGGCATGCAACTTTGTCAGACAGCCCTTGGATCTGAATTCTCATCAGGTTGAACCGCCTGACATAGGACCTTAGTCCTTCCTTGTCTCCCTGCTGAATAGCCCCCAAGTCGAGACTTGTCTTTTTGGCAGGGATGTTCATGGAGAAGTTGGACGTGAACAGGTATGCAAGCGTCTAGAAGTTGTTGATGCATCCGCCTGGCAGATTTCCAAACCAACGTTGGGCTATACCCTTCAACGTTACCGGGAAGCATCGGCACCAGGCGGTGTCATCCAACCCCTATAAGTACATGAGGTTGGTGTAAGCCATTAGGTGGTCTTCCGGATTGGTGGTATCGTCATAGGTACCAATCAACATGTTCTTAACCTTGGCCGGCTGAGCCGCCTCGGGTATCTGCCTAGAGAACGCCGACGGTTGTTTGCCAAGGTTTAACAGCTGAAGCTGCTAGTCCATGGGTTGGACCTGTTGTGTCGCCTGACCCCCAAAGAGGGTCGGCTGCATATATGGTGATCCATACGGCATGTATGGCTGTTGGGGCACATACGGAGCCGGCTGGATAATCTGAGGGCCAGTACGTGCGGACATGCTGCGTGACCGACTCTCTCGGTTTATTTCCGAATACTTCATTGAAGTATTACGGAATGTCTGGGTAAGTCGACGTTGAGGCCGACTAAGACATCTGTTGACTTCTCTTCTCCTGGATGAACAACCGGGCGTCTGAGTAAGTCATTTTTTACCCATCCGGCTGAACTTGCCGGATGGCCTTCCTTTGCCCTGATTAAGGGAAACGAAGTCTGGATAGGTCGATCAGGGGCCCGTCCACCCCCTTTGGTTTAGGGCGAGGAGTAGGCACGCGATCTTTGACATGTTTCTTCCCGGAGGGAGAAGGCTTCTTAGCCGACTGACCCTTGTTGGAGCCAGTTGACTTTTTTATTATGTCCTTGATCTCCCCTTTGAAACTCGTCATGAATTTCATGAGTTCGTCTCTAGTTACGGGGGCAGCTCCTTCCGCAACCTGGGATCTCCCAGCCGGCTTCACGGTTGGGCTGCTAGGACCAGCTTTATCTTCGCCCCATTCCCTTATTTCTTTGGAATGGGTGCGTCTTGTTCTGAATGACCCGTTTGGGGCCACGTAGGTGTCGACCTCAAAGTCGTCCCCACTATCTTGGTCCGTGTGGATCTCAGTCTCAGGCATAGGCCGTTTGCCCTCAACAGGCGGTATAGATTCGGATGCCATCTCGGAAGTACTCTCCCCATAGACGGCGCCAAATGTTTCGGGGTTTTTGGAGTCCCTCGGGAGAGTTACAATTCCAAGAATGCGCATCGATCGTCTGTACCTGCAAAACCACGAAAACTCCGGTTGGGTGGAGTTCCGCCTCCGACGATCAAGTTAGAACGTTTCCAGATGTATAAAAGTGCGGATTGTAAAGGTTTTTCTCTCTGATTCAGAGAGAATTCTGCAATTAATATCGCTCGGTTTTTGTGTTTGTATTTATGAATGTGTAATAAATGAGGATTTCCCTCTATTTATAGTGGTAGGGGATCAGTTCCCCCTTTTAGGGTTAGGGTGCCACATGTTAGTAGAAGATTGGATCCCTTTGGGCCTCTCTGAGGCTGACACGTGTCAGCATACCATTGGGCCACGTGGACGGGGTATTTTTACCCTAAACAATCATAATGATTATACAAGGAAACACAATAAATATATCGCCCATCCGTATCATCATATAAGCCATCAATGTGATTATATAAGGCATCACAATACATATATCATCCATTAATATCACCATATACAAGCCAAAAAAATCTTATCACACAGTATAAGAAAAATATAAGCCAACAACAAAAATATATCAGGCAATTAAAAAAAACATTTCACACAACAAAAGATGTAAAGTAAAACGATCAAAATATCAGACAACACAAAAACTAGATAACCTAAAAGATCATACCTAGATTCTGTTTGAGTTTTTCTTTTTGAAGTACTTTTTCCGCTTTAAATTTTCTGTAAATAAAAATAAATGATAAAAAAAACAACATAAAATAGATAAAAATTCGAACAAAGACCTAATTGAAACTTTCGATACAAAATACGGTATAAACAAAATCTAAGAAACAAGGGCAAATGCTATAAATAAAAACAGATACATTAAATTTCAATATCGTAAATAAAAAATTCAATTAATTAAACACAAACAAAGTGATTAGGGGATTTTTATCCACCAATCACCGTCTGACAAGTGGACCAACCAGGTTCCGCCACGTGTCTTTCACGAAGGCCAATAGGAGCCTGCCACGTGTCAATCACAGATACGTCCTCTACGGACCAATCGAGGCACGCCACATGTCCACCCATGCCAAATGGGAAAACCGGCCAACAAGGCCCAATCCTGTCTAGAGGCCCGGTCAGCCCAAGGTTTACCCTAAACCTAGAGAGCGGCACGCTTCTCAAGACTATAAATACTTAATTAATCCTCATTAATTGAGCAATCAAGAAATCAAGCAGAGAAGAACAGAAACATTACGGAACACTAATAACCGGCTAATCTCGCTAACAAAGCAGATTACCAACATTAAACACTCTCACCTAGAGAGGTCTTATTACTTTAATTTCCGTATTAATTACTCCTTAATCAGGTACTAACTTGACCGTTGGAGGCGGAGCTCTCAGGAGTCTCCGTTATTTTGCAGGTACAGGCGTCCGGTTCCAGTCTCGGAATTGTAACTCTCCCGCAGGACATCAGAAAACCCCGAAACATTTGGCGCCGTCTGTGGGGAGAGTACTTCAGAGATGGCATCCAAGTCTGTACCGACTCCTGAAGAGAGGCGTCCCCTAAACGACCCTCAAGTTCAGTCAGACCATGACACCGAAAGTGAATTTGAAGTTGAAACTCATACAGCTCCAGACGGGACCCTAAGGGCCCGACGTACCCGTCATACCGAAAGGAGGGAACGGGAGCATCTTCAAACAGGAAGCGAGCCAGCAGGCGCACCGCCTGCTCGGCAACAGCTGACTGATGGGTCTGCTCCCATCACAAGGAACGAACTCATGACCTTCATGAGGAACTTCAAGGGAGAGATTCAAGAGTTGATCAACAAAAAGCCGCCTGCTTCAGTCAAAGAGCAGTCGGCCAAAAAACCTTCCACTTCACTGAAGAGGAAGCCAGTTCAAGGGCGAGAGGCGACTCCTCATCCTAAATCCAAGAAGCGGGAGCCACCTGCCCTTGATTTCACAAAATTCCGTTTTCCTACGGGAAATAGGAAACCGGTTCGTCATATTCAGGCGGACGGGTCAAAGCAAACGTTCACAGATGCTCGGCTACTGCTAGAGCAGAAGAAGAGTGACCGATTGTCAGAATCGGCTTCTACTTCAAATTTTCAAGACAGTTTGCGAAATGCCTCGATGAGGCATACTCAGTCGTACCATGAGAGTCAGTCAGGCGGCACCTCCCGTCAGTCCGGCTTTCATAGTGCCCAGGCGGTGCCAAACTTACCATTTGTGCCGCAACAACAGTATTTTATGCAGCCACCTCCATTTGGTGGACCTGCAGCAAAAAACGTCCAACCTATGGACTGGCAGCTACGGTTGCTTAGACTTGGTGAACAGCCGTCGGCCTTCTCCAAGGAAATTACTGAAGCCGCTCAGCCGGCCAAAGTAAAAAATGTACTAGTAGGCGCCTATGACGGCACTACTAACCCAGAAGACCATCTGATGGCATTCACCAACCTGATGTACCTTCAAGGGTTGGATGATCCCACTTGGTGCAAGTGTTTCCCAGCGACTCTCAAGGGAATCGCACAGCAATGGTTCGACAACCTACCGACTGGTTGTGTAAACAGCTTCAGGACGCTTGCTTACTTATTTGCCTCCAACTTCGCCATGAACATCCCTGCGAAGAAAACGACCCTTGATTTGGGAACAATTCAGCAGGGCGAGAAAGAGGGGCTTCGCTCTTACATCAGGCGGTTCAACCTGATGAGAATACAGATTCAAGGGTTACCGGATGAGGTAGCTTATACTGACTTTTTTAGAGGTCTCAAAGACGGGTCTACCTTCAAATTTGATTTAGTTCGAAAAAGGGTGGCGACTCTTTAAGAGGCCTTGATTGAAGCAGAAGCCTATATACAGGCGACTGATCTGTGTACGATAAAACAGTCGGACGGGAAAAGGTTCGACAAAAGAGAAGGACGACAGAAACAGTCGTCTAACAAAGATGAGAAAAGAAAAGAGGTCTGGGCGGATGATTCCTCTAAACAGCCGGCCCAGAAAAAGAAAAAAGAATTCAAACCATACTCCCCAAAGTATGTGTTTAACAAGGATAACCAGTTTATCCTGAAAGAAATAAAAGGACGGTTCTCAATTGAGAAGCCGCTCCCCATGAAGGGTTCTGCAAACAACCGGAACCAAGGCAAAATCTGTGCTTATCATGATGACGTTGGTCATCACACCAATGACCGCATCAGTCTCATGCGGTACCTAGACCGCTTGGCTGAGCAAGGTGATCTTGACACTTATGTCAAGAAATCTACGGGGAACACTTCCTCAAAAAAGCAGTCGGCCAAAAAGAATCAACAGGCCGACAGTTCCGATACAGATGATGCAGTCGTCTACACCATTGCAGGCGGCTTCTCAGGAGGCGGCCCCACTATTAGGGGCAACAAAGATAATATAAGGCGGTTAGATGTAAATTCCGTTCACCAAGAACGGCCGTCCAAATATACATTTCCTGAGATTGTCATCACTGAAGAAGATCTAGGAGGGGTAAGGGGGCCGCATGACGACCCTCTCGTTATTGAATGTAAAGTGGCCAACCAGAGAGTTGGCCGAATCCTCATAGATACCGGGAGCTCCTCAGATCTCATAAGCAGCAAATGTCTGTCAAAACTGAAATATCAGACGGACTGCATACATCCGGCCTCCCACCCTTTAATAGGGTTTGGAGGAGGAGTCGTCCACCCACTGGGACGAGTAGATTTACCCATTCGCCTGGGCGAAAAAGGGGAAGGACGACACATGGTAGTCCGGTTCCTAGTAGTAGAGGAACTCTCGGCCTACAACATGATTCTGGGTCGACCAACCCTGAATAATTCCAAGGCTGTTATAATCCCGTCTCTTATGCTGCTTAAGTTTTGAGAGGGATAATGGAACAGTCGGCTCCCTAAGGGGAGATCAGAGGATGGCCCGAGAGTGCTATCTCTCGGATGTCAAGCCCACTGTTATGGCCACTGGGTCAAGTGGAGAAAAAACAGACCTTGACAATGTCAAGGAGAGTGCGCCTGTTCAAGAAACAGGCGACAAAAAGAGAAAGGCGTCCCAGACAGAGTCCGCAAGAAAAGCAAGAAAATAGCAATCATTGGCAGAGGAGCGGCCGGATGCGTTCCGCCCTCAGCCGGCTGGTGAGCATGCGGACCTGATCTTAGACGACTCATGTCCTGACCGAACAGTCAAAGTTGGGACGACTGCTCTGAGAAACCTTGGTGACGACTTTCACAACCTATTGAAAGAATACAAGGACATCTTTGCATTTGAAGTCCATGAAATGCCAGGCATCAGTCCTGATCTGGCGGTACATAAACTCGCTGTGGATCCGAAAAAGAAGCTGGTACGGCAAAAGAAGCGGAACCATGGCGAAGAAAGAAGTCAGGCGGCAGCCGCCGAAGTTAAAAAATTACTTGATGCAGGGTTCATTCGGCAATGTTACTTCCCAGACTGGGTTGCAAATGTGGTGCTTGTTAAAAAGCCGAATGGCACCTGGCGAATGTGTGTAGACTACACAGACTTAAACAAGGCGTGCCCCAAAGACAGTTACCCTTTGCCTAAAATTGATAACCTGGTCGACTCAACAGCCGGCCATGCCTTGATGAGTTTCATGGACGCCTATTCTGGTTTCCATCAAATTCCCTTGTGGAAGAAAGATCAGGAGAAGACGGCCTTCGTCACTGATCAGGGGTTATACTGTTACACGGTCATGCCGTTTGGTCTTAAGAATGCCCCGGCTACCTTCCAACGAATGATAAACACAGTGTTCTTTGATCAGATTGGGAGAAACGTCGAGGCATATATTGATGATATGATTGTCAAGACTAAACTTCAGAAAGATCATCTGACGGACCTCCGAGAAACTTTCGCCACACTCAGGCGGCACCATGTCATGCTCAATCCCAAGAAATGTGTATTTGGAGTTGAGTCTGGGAAATTTCTCGGATTCCTTATCAATCAGAGGGGAATAGAGGCGAACCCTGAGAAGGTGCAGGCGGTCATTGACATGCAGTCGCCTCGTACCATCCGAGAGGTTCAGAAGTTAACAGGTTGTCTGGCGGCCTTGGGGAGATTCCTAAGCCGATCAGGCGACAAATGCCTATACTTTTTCCAGGCAATTAAGAAAAAGGCAAGGTTTGAATGGGGGCCGGATGCTGAGGCCGCCTTCCAGAAATTAAAAGTTCACTTGCATTCCTTGCCGAGGCTGGTCAGCCCTTTGCCCAAAGAGGATCTCTACATGTACCTGGCCGTCTCTGATCATGCGTTAAGCGCTGTGCTCCTTGCTGAAAGGGACGGCTGTCAGCTCCCGGTCTACTTTGTCAGTCACGTACTGAAAAATGCCGAGTTGAGGTATCCCCTAGTGGAGAAATTTGGTCTTGCACTCTTCATGGCTGTTAAAAAATTGAAGCCCTACTTTTTGGCACATGCAGTCGTCGTGTATACCGACCAACCAATCAAGCGGCCCCTTACCATCATGGAGTCGTCAGGACGAATGATCAAATGGGCCATAGAAATACAGAGCCTCGAAGTTACTTTCGAGCCTAGAAAAGAAGTGAAGGGGCAAGCCTTTGCTGACTTTATTGTAGAGATGACTCGTCCTCCTGACTCTCAAGTTCCAGACCAAGTCTGGAAGGTATATGTGGACGGAAGCTCTACTTCAAATGGTTGTGGAGCAGGCGTCGTATGTCAATCTCCAGAGGGCGACAGGTTCGAGTATGCTCTACGATTCAGTTTTCAGGCTTCAAACAATGAGGCAGAATATGAAGCTTTACTAGCCGGGATCCGCATGTGCAAGGCGGCAGGGGCAAGAAAAATAGACGCCTGTTCTGATTCACAATTGATAGTGAGTCAGTACAATGGCGAATACGAAGCAACCCATCCGGCCATGATCAAGTATTTACAGGCGGTCCGACAAGCAGTCGGCTCCCTTGAGGATTTCCATCTGATCCAAGTGCCGAGATCAGAAAACAACCAGGCAGATGCACTGTCAAAATTAGCATCATCCGCCTCCTCCGATACTCCTCGAACTGCTTTTTGGGAAGTAATGGAGAAGAGAAGCATCGAGGAAAACCCTATTGGAATCCTAGACAGAAGCTCAACCTGGATGGATTCAATCAGGGCATATCTGACAAACGGTACACTGCCGGATGATCCTCAACAGGCGACAGCACTGAAAAAACGAGCCTCCTGTTTTGAAATGATACAGGGAGAACTTCACAAGAGGGGGTACCTTCAACCCTTCTTAAAGTGTGTTACTCCTGAAAAGGGACGAGAGATACTAGATGATCTTCACTCTGGTTTCTGTGCTTCTCATATAGGTGGTAGGATGCTTGCTCAAAGGGCAAGGCGGCAGGGCTACTTTTGGCCTACTTTGGAAGCAGATGCAATGGAGATGGTGAAAAAATGTGACAAGTGCCAAAGGTTTGGCAAATTAATTCACCGTCCGGCTACTGACCTCACTACCATTCACAGCCCACTACCGTTTGCTAAGTGGAGCATGGACATTCTGGGTCCATATACGCCTGCTACAGGCGGCAGAAGGTATATACTTGTTGCCGTTGACTACTTCACTAAATGGGTAGAGGCGGAGGCTGTAAAGGGAATCAAGACGAAAGATGTAATTTCATTCATTTGGAATAACGTCATCACTCGGTTCGGGGTTCCCATGTCTATGGTTTTCGATAATGGTCCCCAATTTGAGACGCATGTTCTCAAAAGCTGGTTGGGAGACCAAGGAATTGCACACTACTTTGCATCTGTCGGTCGTCCACAAGCAAACGGCCAGGTAGAAGCCTTTAATAAAATCATCTCAGACGGTCTCAAGAAAAAGATTGAACGAGCAGGCGGCCTATGGGCGGATGAACTACCACATGTTCTCTGGGCCATTAGGACGACTGAAAAAGGGGCGACTGGAGAAACTCCATTCCTCCTAACTTATGGTGCGGAAGCTGTTCTTCCAATAGAACACTACGAGCCGACTCTTCGAGTAATGCTATATGACGAAGAGGCAAACTGGGAAGCCATGCGCCTGGCATTAGACTCACTTCCTGAAAAGAGGGGCAATGCTGTTTTGCGCCATGAGATCTATCGCCTGAGAATGACTAGATCATACAACAAAAAAGTACACAGGCGTCCACTCAAAGTAGGGGACTTTGTACTTAGAAAAATGGAAGCAGTTGGTAGGGCTAATGAGTCTGGCAAACTAACTCCCAACTGGGAAGGACCCTACCGAATCTATGAGGAAGTCAGGGACGGTACCTACCGTCTGGAAACCCCAGACGGACAACCGTTGCCTCGAACTTGGAATGTAGATAACCTTAAAAAATATTTCTTCTGAATGATGTAAAGTAAAGAGCTACTTAATAAAGTTTGCGCTTACTATTCAATTTTGTATTACGAGGGGCATGCCGTCTGTACCTTTACAGTCGGCTACTCTCCATTGAGTTTTTCACTCTATCTTCAGAGGGGCATGCCGTCTGTACCTTTACATTCGGCTACTCTCCATTGAGTTTTTCACTCTATCTTCAGAGGGGCATGCCGTCTGTACCTTTACAGTCGGCTACTCTCCATTGAGTTTTTTACTCTATCTTCAGAGGGGCATGCCGTCTGTACCTTTACAGTCGGCTACTCTCCATTGAGTTTTTCACTCTATCTTCAGAGGGGCATGCCGTCTGTAACTTTACAGTCGGCTACTCTCCATTGAGTATTTTACTCACAAAAGGGGCATGTCGTCTGGGCATATAGTCGGCTACTCTCCATCAGAAGATGGTCGACTGGTTTCAAACACATAGCCACCCCCTAATACTTAGCTAAAAAGATTGGGGCCTGGCCGACCCTGTGCCTAACAGGCGGCTACCCTTCTTTTACTTAGCACCTACGTTCACCAAGAACTTACCAAGGCCACCGGCCGAATGATCAGACCAGGCGCCAAGCCACCTGATCAAATCTACAAAACTAATACGACCTGTCCCAACATCATAGCAGGCGTCCGACGGCATCCCTCCGGATGAAATTCGTCGCAGAGAGCAGCTCCCTTTTGGGTGGAACATTGTTCTATAAACTAATTACGCGGCACCTATACGACTGTCCCCAAGGGCAACCACGTAGCCGTTTTTGAGACAAGGATAACTCTATCACTAACCAAACCAGTGGTAGCAGTTGACATCTGAGTCAGATGACCGCCTGTATTACTTGGGATAAATGCAGGGGGTACCTATTGAGTTAATAGCCAACAAACATTGGCGAATCAAGGGGTCTAGCCGGCCTACGCCGCCTGGTACCTCTACTACTCAATCTAGATTGTGACGAAGACTAAGTAACTCCTATGTTAACTTAATAGTCACTCAAACTTAGTATGGAGCCTAAAAGGTATGAGTCGTCCACCTGTTTTTAATAAACAAGGGCTCTCAACCACTACTCTTGCTAGGTTAACAAATTACGAGTTAAAAGCCAACATTGGCAATAAAGGGAAACAACCGGTAATACTATTTACTTGGTCAGACCGATTGAATAAAGAGTTCGAATTCCGATTGAATAAATGGCCGACTGATCGTCTATCCTGGAAACAGACAACCAGTCGTCCAGGGGCATAGGCGGCGTACTTACTATTTGTACCTGTCTTAACGTTCGGCCATACACAACAGTCGGTCTAGTGAACAAAGGGATATTAGATATGGAATACTTAGACAAATTTGAATCAAAACAAAAATTTGATTAAAAATAAGCCGGTCATTAAAGACCAGCAGAATATTCAAAACCCCGGCCCCCTGGCCGGGTAATTACAAAGCAAACGGCACGCAGGCCGTGGAAAAAATACATTAAGCTTAAGAAGGGGGCAGTTCAGTATTAGCAGCTGCCGCCTGGTCAACATTCTTCTTGCTGGACTCGGCTTCAGCTGCACCCTCTTTTGATGCCTTACCCCCAAGTGGCACAAGCGCCACAACCGGCTCTTCTTCCTCCAACGCATCTCCCAATGCCTCTTCTTCAGCAGCCGCCAGGATCTCTTGATTATATGTTTCCGAACACTGGCGGTACGTTCTTTCCCATGAGGCAAAGTCGGCACTGGGGAACAGGCGGCCCCAGGTCATGCGCTAGATTTGAGCGGAGTCTTCCACCATCTCCCGGACGAGCTCTTTCTTCTCTTGCTCGGCCTTTTCCGAGAGCTCTTGGGTAAGACTCTTCTCTTGGCTCACCAGGCGTTCTTTTACGTTGGCCAAAGATTTCTCCATGGCTTCGTAAGAGTGCATTTTTTGGCGAAGAGGTTTCAGCTCGGCCTTAAGATTTGTGACGGTCGCCTCCAGCTCGTCATTCTTCTTCTGGGCCGCCTCTAACTGAGCCCGAACAGCGGCGGTAGCCTGCGCCTGATAATAAAGAATATCAATGGTCAGTACTTCATTTTGGGCAATTTGAAACATTGCCTTATCACAGCTGGAGGCGGCCATAGCTTTTGCGGCCTTTACCTCTTTGTTTTTCCGATCAATCGGCTTGCGAAGGCTGTTGACTCGGAGCAGGGCCTAAGTACAAAAAAAAAAACAGGCGTCAGTTTCCAAACAAAAAAGATAACAGGCGTCCTGGAACTCAAATACTCAAAAATATGCTAAGTATACCTCAGCAAGGACCCCTGAAATCCCATCAAGGTCAAGGGTGCCGGCACCCCTGACCGCCTCCCTTTCAGATGGAGGAACTACTTTGATCATGGACTTGGCTACCTCAACCAAGTCAAGCCCCTGAGGGCCGGCTGCATCAAGCGAAAAAAAAAAAGCAAGTTAGACCTAGTCAAGAAGGAAGCAAGGGTGAAAGTTTTTACAAGTGATTGTCCATACTTCTAGGCGGCCCCGTCGGGGTTTTAGAAGAAGTGGCCGGCTGCTTCTCAGCCGCCACTGTTTTCCTGGAAGACCCAGGAGAGCTTGCAACAGTCGTCCTCCGGGCCTTGGGGTCCGGCTGTTGCGAGGAAGAAGCTCTTGGAGTGCCAGACTGAAAACAAAAAGATGTCAGTATATGCATGACAACTCCTAAAAGAGGAAGAGTTTTCGAAGCCTACCAAGGGTGCCCCCTTGTTGGGGGAGTCGGCACAAGACTGTTGCATGAGAGAGGCCCGCAACATGGCCGCCGCAGTCTTGGATGCTGTTATTTTACTCATGGCGTCAGCTGCAAAAAATAAACAGCAAAGTTAGTAAAGATCCCAAGTAAACAAGGCGTAAAAAAAAAAAAAAAAAACAGAGTATTTGTCAGGCCGGCTACCTCTAGAGCACCGACTGCTGAGGCCACAGGCGGCCAAAAAGTACTCGTCATAGAGCCACTTGAAGCTCGGGACGCAGTTTAGGGGTACTTGCTCTCGTACCCCAGAAGTAGAGTTCACCCTAGTCTCTACTTTAAAGAGTCCTTTGTCTAGGATCTCTCTTTTAGCCTTTGGGGGAACAGGCGGCATGCTGTGGCCGCCTGCGAGAAGAGGCGGATCCCTATTCCACTTGTTAAAACGTTGGTTCAGCTCCGTGTCTGAACCTTCAATGATAAGGAAGGTGTTCCGCCAATCCTTCCATTTGTTCGCCTTACCTCTCGTCATGAGGTAACCCCTATGGCTTGTTAATTGATACCAGCCGGTACCTCCCGACTTAGGGGTCCGGCTGAGATAGTTCATGTGGGCGAAAGCCTCAAAGCTTGGCTCCACCCCGTACATTTCGCACCCGGCCACATAGCCGAGTACGTTTACCCAAGAGTTGGGGGCTAACTGCCATAACCCCAAATCATACCCATCTAAAATCCGCTGAACAGCCGGATGTAATGGGAAGCGTAGTCCAGCTTTGATGGCCGACACATAGCAGCCAAAGCAGCCGTCATCATAGCTGGTACCAGCCGGCCAGACGACAGTGTCTTCTGGATCCGGCACGAACAGTAAAAATTCCGGGCCCATTCTGTGGTTAGCAATAAAGCTCTCCACTTTGTCTTGCATGGTTGCGATCCGGCCCCGGGGTACCATGCAGTAGTAGGGGGCGTTTTCCTCTCTGTAAGAGGCGGATGGCTCCGCCCAATTGTCCCCCTTCTCAACTGCATGAGAAAGTCTCGCCTCTTGTAGGCGGCTATGTCTTTCTTCTGAGCCTGGAGAACTGTGGCCAGAAGAGCTGGACTCGGACTCGTCCTCTGACGAGTCCGAAGAGGACGAGTCCGAAGAGGACGACTCCTCCCCTCTCCCAGAGGGGCCCGCCTCCTCTCCCTTAGAAGGAGCAGGAGGAAAATTAGACATGTCAACGGTAAGATGGGAAGGGACCACCTTGGCCCCTCTCTCAGAACTGTCGGCTTGGCAGCCGCCTCGTTTCAATTCTACATCTGGCGCCTGGTCAGATGTTTCACTAATGAGCACCCTTTGGGAGGAGCCGTCTGAGTTTGATATCATAGCAGTCTTTTTTGTTCTGGCCATCACGTTCTGCATAGACACAGATACAGTCGGACTTTGTATAAAGGGCAAAGATGGGTCCGGAAAAGGGCAGGCGGCACTCCTAGTCCTAGATTCAGCCGTCCCCGGTGACCGGCTGATCACTAACTTAGGTCGTGTCGTGTGCTTCCGTGGTGCCATTTCAAAAAATAAAAAGAAAATTAAGAGTAAGAGAACTGAGTTACCTGAACGAGTGACGGTTGATGAAGTTCTGGAAATCCGGTGCAGTCGACTTGTCAGAACAGGCGGTAGGCAGAAAAGGTCCGAAATGTCAGAGCAAGTTCAGGGGTCCGAATGTTCTCGCAAAGTTCTCAAATGTGAAAATGACCAAAGTCAGCACTTCCTTTTATAGGCAAAGTGAGAAGGCGAAGGGTCGCTTCCAAATTCAAAATTTGGGCGGGAAAATCTCTCGGCCGTTTGCAAGGTGACACCTGTAGCAGGCCGTCGCCTGTCACCGTGCGACACCTGTCACAGGGGACACGTGACCAGTCACGTGCCACCTGTGAGGGGCAAATGATTAGGGGATTTTTATCCACCAATCACCGTCTGACAAGAGGACCAACCAGGTTCCGCCACGTGTCTTTCACGAAGGCCAATAGGAGCCTGCCACGTGTCAATCACAGATACGTCCTCTACGGACCAATCGAGGCACGCCACGTGTCCACCCATGCCAAATGGGAAAACCGGCCAACAAGGCCCAATCCTGTCTAGAGGCCCGGTCAGCCCAAGGTTTACCCTAAACCTAGAGAGCGGCACGCTTCTCAAGACTATAAATACTTAATTAATCCTCATTAATTGAGCAATCAAGAAATCAAGCAGAGAAGAACAGAAACATTACGGAACACTAATAACCGGCTAATCTCGCTAACAAAGCAGATTACCAACATTAAACACTCTCACCTAGAGAGGTCTTATTACTTTAATTTCCGTATTAATTACTCCTTAATCAGGTACTAACTTGACCGTTGGAGGCGGAGCTCTCAGGAGTCTCCGTTATTTTGCAGGTACAGGCGTCCGGTTCCAGTCTCGGAATTGTAACTCTCCCGCAGGACATCAGAAAACCCCGAAACACAAAGCAAAAGAGGAATCATAATAAAAAAAAAATTACGAAAAACCTAAATCAAAACAATTCAAAGTACGAAATTAAGAATTCTGGAAAAACAGAATACCTAATGTTTGAAAGAAGTGAATCATCGGACGTTCTTCCGTAACAGTCAATGGCGAACGATTAACATTCTTCGACCTCATGTTTTTCGATTTACGAAAATATTGAATTGAGAAATCTTTCATAACAGAAGAAATATATAGACAAATATGAAAAAAATTAACCGAAAATGTAGAAATTACAAAAGTGAAGAAGAAAAGAGAGAAAATTAGTAGAAACTGTAGTGAAGAAGAAAAGGAAATGGAGTTGGACATGGCGGTTTTTTGGGAATAAGAAAATGAGTTGAAATTGGCAGAATATAAGCAAATAAATATGGGCTGACAATTGAGTTCAAACTTATATGGGCCTTTTCTCAAAAGAAAAAAAAAATTAAAAAAATAGGCTGGCCAGGATTTTAACCCAGCCGCAAAAACTGTTGGGTGCGAACGGACGTACCCAATAGTTTGTGATTTGTTTTTAACTATTAAAGATATTTCTTTTACATTTCATGTAATAGGCATTTCTTTTACTTTTACTTTTCATGTAATAGGTAATTCTTTTTTTTTTTGTATTTCTCAAAATGGTAAATAATAGCAACTTTATAAATTTTTTATTCTTTTTTGTGGTTGACTCAACCACTCCCTCCTCCTTCAACCTTTCTTATCTTCTTCAACCTTTCCCATCATCAATGGTGCACGAATTGTAACACCATAACAAACACCATATCCATCACCACCAGCATCATGCCCAAAACCACCACCCCACAACAAACCCTAACCCCGCAATCTTCAAAATAAGTGAACCAAAATAGACAGTGAGTGAACCAAAATAGATACACAACATAAACATTAATCTCATTTTATGCATTACTTTAATAGATAATCCTTTTACTTTAATATAAAATCCTTTTACTTTAACAGATATTTCATTTACTTTTCAAAACTTTTTGTTTTCTTTTTTATTTATATGCAAATATATTAACAAACATTTTTTTTGTAATATAA
Source organism: Chenopodium quinoa (assembly GCF_001683475.1). NCBI lineage: Eukaryota > Viridiplantae > Streptophyta > Magnoliopsida > Caryophyllales > Amaranthaceae > Chenopodium > Chenopodium quinoa. The sequence goes on from NW_018745000.1 coordinate 6,757,485, forward strand.
GAATACTCAATAAAGAATATTAAAATATATATTACTTTAATAGATAATTCTCTTAATTTAGGATATATTTTGTTTACTTTCAAAAACGTTTTGTTTACTTTTTAACTTATATATGCACACATATAAACAAACTCTTCTATACTAAGACTATATATATATATATATATATATATATATATATATATATATATATATATATATATATATATAATTTAAAAACAGAATTGTTAACTCACATGTTTGATAGATCCCAGTCCCAAACCTTCTTGTGCAGCAATAGATACCTTCCAGAGTAATTGTCTTGCCTTATTTTCTGGAATTGAAGTTCTATTAATCTAACATTGTAGTTCAGCATTTCTTCTGCCTTTGGATGCTTTCTTTTCTTCAAAAATTTTTGAATTTGATTTACCTGCAACATATATATTGTATTAGATAACATTGAAACAGAATTTACTGCCTAAAATTTAACTTATACTCATACTCTGTGCTGTCCAGTTGATCAATTGTTTCATTTCTGAAGTTTATGACAACAACGAAATAATGATCTTCCTTCTTCATAGGAAAAATACCTGCAAACCAAATTATTCAATATTTAGATTTAATGAATTTGTTATTTACTTTTAAGATATCTATTTTAATTTTAAAGAATGTTTTATTCACTTTAAAAAAGTTTTCTTTAACTTATACATTCAGCTGCATCCAAGTTTAATGCTTGAGTTTTTGTCCATTCTTCCCATGTCTTTTGAAGTTGGGTCACTCCCCTTTTCCCATTTGCTCTCAAACAAATAGTTAAAGCTTCCTGCAAATTTTTTCCAAGTCAAGTTGGCACATTTACAGAGCTTGTATTTTTGTACTATAAACATGAAGGCAAATCCAAAGTGTTATTGTATTTTTGTATCAATTACCATGTGGTCAAATCCAAAGTAGAATCTGACTGGCTGATTATTAGGCCTTTCTCTCTCTTTTTCGTAACAATTGAGGTGGAAAGCCCAAGCAGTGATCAAATTATTTGTAACTTTCCATTCATCCAGCAATGAATTACAAACCTCTCTTGTTATTTCAATTGATTCACCAAACCAACCTGCAACTTCACTGTAATATGTTTATCATTAGAATAATTTTATTTGCAAACATGAAAAAATAAAAATTTTGCAATAATTACATACCTTTTGTTTACCAAGCTGTAATCATTGATAGATATATAGTCAATCACTTGGTTAAATTGCAAGCTCATGGTTTCCACACAACCCTTGTTTTCTTTCAGGAAATCTGACACATATATCATTTCCTTCAACTCTGAAAACTCAGCATCCACATCAAGTTTTTTGCTTACTTTGAGCTTTGAAACTTTATCAACAATGGCATCTCTATTTGAAATGATGTCTGACAGAACAAGGGAAGCACATATTTCTGCACGATACAACTTCCTTTTGTTGGCCAACCCCAAGTCTCCATTAAACGATTCCTCAATAAAGCACAGCATATGTACCATAAAGAAAACACCGCAATCAAGTGTTTGTTTTGTTGAATTCCAAGGAAATGATACATTCAAACTCATAAGACATTATATCTTCAGCTTTTGGATGCTCTAGTTTGTTCATTAACTCTGACATTTTCTTCTACCTGAAATAATTGAAATCAAATCATTTTATTTACTTTAGAAGTATTATTATTTACTATTACATGTAAATCATTAACTTTAGAAATATTCATACTTAATAATAAAAATAAAATGCTATTTACTTTTAATTTAGATTTTAGATTAAGTACAAAATCATACCACAGTAGATGCAACATTTTTAAAGTAATCCATATCAGTTGTTTCATTAATTCTGTTATCCAAGTATTGGATGCTTCCTTTCAATATGTTCACCACCCCACACTATAATGGGTATTCAACAGAATTGGGATAAACACTTGAGATTCAAATTGAATTTGTTAGTTTTTTTTTTTTTTTTTTGGGTTAAATCAGATTTATACTACATTAGAGAAAACTTACCAAATCAACCTCCATAAACTGGTGTTTTGCATTGCATAATTGGAGCCAATCTAACCAAGCTTGGCTTAATTAAGCCAAAACTGATTTAGGAGAATGATATTTAGCCTCTTGAGAAGTTTTTTGAGACGCGAGAGAAATCTCCAGTGGTCTCTGCATATTCATGAAAACACAAAACACATTATGTATTTAATATATATTCTGTATGTATTCTATGATTTATTCAATGTATCACTTACATTGTGGTCAATTTCAAAGAAAAAGCATGATGGTCTGGCCGTCAATCTTGATTTAATCATTAAAAATGACCATGCTTGAACAATGCTTGAATTTATCAATTAATTAGGGACTGTTGGTGCTAATGTTATCATATCATCCCTTGGTATTGCAATTGGATGTTCAAATGTAACAAGTTGTTAACTGTATAATTACACAAAAAATAACTTGTTTTATTAATATTTATAAAGTAAAAGGAATTTGAAATAAATTAAATAAAACAATTCTAAAAGTCAAAGAATAATATTACCCTTTCATTGACTAATTTTTCAGAAAACAATAGTCAGCCACCACTTGATACAATTCTTGCATTTCTCGCATTCTGCTTTTGTTGCTCTTCATACACTTGCAAACGTAATTCACTTCAGTTCCTGTTTTCCCATAATCCACAAAACACTGAATCTTAGAAGCAAATCCATTCAAAAAGTTGAATGGATGTTCTGATGCCTGGTTTGCAGTATTTGCATCAACTGCTACACTAACATCAGCTACCTCCTCTTGTTCCTTTTCATTCTTCTCTTTCAGCTTCTCATCTTCCTTTTTCTCCTCTTTGTTTTCATCCTTCTCCTCTTCCTTTTTGTCCTTTTTTTTCCTTCTCTTTTCAGAATCTTCATTTTCATCACCCAGATTAATAGCATTATGTACAAAATTTGAAGTATCATATGCATCTTCTTGATTATCTCCATCATAATCCGGATTAGCTTCAAGATTTTTATGCTGCTCCTCCCATGTTGATAGAAACATATTAGATACATCTCTCAAATAATCGTAAATCTTCGATATTTCATCAATAGCCTTTTGCACTCTAGGGTCTTCTATCAGCCTTTGCGTTTTAGAAAATAGTTGAGAATCCGATGCAGACACACTTGATTGGTTCTTTTAAATCCCGTGTGTTATGTAGTTTATACGCTCGACATGTAACATTGAAAAGAGTGTTGAATCTCTAGCCAATAAAAGCAGATCTTCTTCAACTTCCTTCAATCAAATAACAAAAATTTGTTATTACAATACTTTTGATAAATGATACTATTTACTTTTAAAATTAATTTGTTTACTTTGCAGTGTATTTTATTTACTTTTTAGTTTATCATTTAGTAAATATTATTACTACTAGAAGCAGAACAAATAAATATAAAATATGAAATTGTTACCAATCTCCAGCAAAAAATATATATTAAAAACGAATCAGCCAAACTAATAAAACATATCAGCAAACAAAGATAATATATCAGACAACTAAAAATCCATATAAAAAAGATAACATTTTAGCTTAGCAAGTTATGATTTTAGCCAACTTAAAAAAAAACATGTAAGCTAATAAATGGAACATATCAGCAAATAAAAAAGACTATATAAGCAAAATAAAAAAACTATTAAACAACAAATAATATATATAAAAACGTATCAGCCAGCCAAATAAATTATAAAAGCTAACTAAGATAACAAATCAGGCAACATAAAATCCATATAAGCTAGTAAAGATAACATTTCAGCTTATATCATTTGAGATTTCAGCCAACTTAAAAAAGATGTAAGCCAATAAATAGAGTATATCAGCAAATAAAACAAATCATATCAGCCAAATAAAAAAAAATTAGCAAACAAAAATTTATTATCAAAAACGTATCAGCCAGACAAATAAATCGTATAAGTTAACTAAAAGAACACATTAGCCAACATAAAAAAAAATAAGAAAAAAAAACCAGCCTCTTAAATTTAAACAATTATAATGATTATACAAGGCAACACAATAAATATATTGCCCATCCATATCATCATATAAGCCATCAATGTGATTATATAAGGCAACACAATACATATATCATCCATCAATATCACCATATACAAGCCAACAAAAAAATCTTATCACACAGTATAAGCCAAAAACAAAAATATATATCTGACAATTAAAAAAACATTTCACACAACAAAAGATGTCAAGTAAAACGATCAAAATATTAGGCAGCACAAAAATCTTATATGCAATTTTACTTAAAGCCTAACAAACACATAGCAAGCAGCAATGTTCTAGCATAAGTAGCATAGCAGCAATAGGAGGCACTACTAGAAAAAGGTCAATTTCCAACGGATGTGTTCCGACGGACACAAAAATCCGTCGGAAAAAACGAAATTTCCGATGGATTTCAATTCCGTCGGAAATTTCCGACGAATTTAGATTTTCCGTCGGAATTTAAATCTGTCGGAAAATACTTAGTTTCTGACGGATTTTCCGTCGAAAAATAATTAATTTCCGACGGATTTCAAATCCGTAGGAGATTTCCGACGGAATTTACCCCCTTTCCGACAGAATTGTGGTTTTTTTTTTTTTTTAAAAAAAAAAGCAAACCCTAATTATTAAACGGATCCCCTCCCCCTTTCATTTATCATTTCTCTCTCCTCTCCTCTTCTCTCTCTCCGCCTCTCTTTTGATTTTCTCTCCTCTCCTCTTTCCTCTTCTCTTTCCCTCTGAACTCCTCTCCTCTTTCCTTATGTCATTTCTCTTTCTCTTTCCTCTTCTCCTTTTCCCTTCTCCTTTTCTCGTTCTTTCCCCTTCTCCTTTTCTCTAGTCCTCTCATTCTCCTTCTCTCTCTTTTGGATCTCCTCCTTGTCTCCTCTTCTTCGATCTCCTCGTTCTCTCCTCTTCTTTCCCCTCTTTCTGATCACCTCAACGGCGACACCATCACAATAACAACGACACCACCATCGCACAACAACAACTACGACTCCACCAATTTTGAAGGTTTTTTTATAGATCTAGGTTAGATTGTAGATCTTTTTTATTTCTTTAAAAAACAATTCTGATTGTAATTAATTTTTGATATAATTGTAATGTATTTTATTAATTTCAGAAGATAATTGTATATTTATTTATTTTGTTTGATTTTGATTTTTTTTGTTTATTTTTTCCGGATCTTTGTGAATGTTTATGGTGGTGGTGGGTGGCTTTATTTATATTCTGAATTTATTTTGTGTGGGTGTTTTTTTATTTTGGGGGTTCGGATGGTGAGGTGGGTGGCGGTGGTTGGTAGATCTGGGCGGCGAGGTGGATTCGGTTATGGGTTAGGGTGGTGGGGAAGGATTCGGGTGGGTTCAGTTAGGGTGGTGGGAAGGATACGGGTCAGGGTGGTGGGTGGGTATTTCTGGGCAGGTGGGGTGGGTTCGCTTTGGTTAAGGTGGAGTGGGGTGGGTTTGGTTTGGTTAGGGTTAGGACTTAGGAGGTGGGTCAGGTTTGGTTAAGGTTGGTGGTAGGGTGGTTCGGTGAGAGTGGTAGTGGTGTTGTTAGGGTTGTTGGGGTGGTGGTGGTGCGTTAGGGTTTAGTTTGGGTGCGTTAGAGTTAGGTGGGGTGAGGGTGGGGTTGACAATGGGTTTTTGGGTGGCCGAAGGTGGTGTCAGGTCGTGCCGGTGGTGGTGCGGCCTGTTTTTTTTTTTTTTTTAATTTAATTGCACCGGTTTCTGACGAATTTATATTCTGTCGGAAATTTCCGACGGACTTTTCCGGTGCAGGAATTCCTCTTCCGACGAAACAATTACAACGGAATTTCCGCCGGAAATGTTTTCCCGACTGAAATTCCGTCGGAAAAGTTCGTTTTCCGACAACCGGTTCCGACGGAATTTCCGTCGAAAATGAGTTTTTCGACGAATTTCTGGGTGATTCCGACGGAATTTTTCCGTCGGAAATGGTCTATTTTCGAGTAGTGAGGCAGAGCAGAAGTAGCATTGCAACAGCAGGCAGCATAACAGAAGTAGCATAGCCACATCAAGCCATGGCAGGGCATCAGCTGCAGCAGCAACCTTGGCAGGTAAGCAGCTGTAGTAGCGGCAACATCCTTGGTAGTGCAGCAACTGCAACAGTAGCAGCCTTGGCAAGGCAAGAGCAACAACCAAAGAAAAGCAAAATACATACCAAAGTTCATATTCTAAACGAAATAACAATAGATCAAACTCCCAAAGAAAAGCATGAGATCAAAGTGAAGGCATTTCAGTATAAAGTAAATAGAATAATACAAAAAGTAAATACAAAAAACCCTAACAAGTCAATAAACAAGAAATCTTTGCAAGCTAGAAAAAATACTCACATCATGTGCAGCCTCATGTATCTCACTGTCTGTCATAACACCATCTGGAAGGTTGAAAGAGACTAATCTTCTCTCTCTGTCAGCAAAATTCCTATATGCAGTCTCAATAACATCACTTAAGTATGATTGTTGACCTCCTTTTCTACAAACCGGATATATATCTTTCTGGACTTCTCCTTGACCAAATGATGCTTTTGCTTCACTTGCAATTCTTTTTATTACTTTCTCATCTGTCCAATGTTTGATCAAGGGCAATGTTGTTGGTTCAGGCTGCCCTCTAAATGAAAGGTGATGAAAGTACACAATCTAAAGAATTAGGACACATCCACTAATTCCTGTTCTTGATACTTTATGCTTGTTTTTCTTGAAGCTCCCCACTGCTTTGCACAAGTTATTGAGTACATAACCACATCAATCCAGGTTACGTATTTCTTTTACATTGTCTGCATAGCTGATTATCTTATAATCTATCACTCTATTTGCAATAGGGGCCAAGAATGTGCTGCAAACATACATCACAAAGAACCTTTTAAAATCATCACCTCCTTCCTTGAGACTCTTTATTTTATTCTCCAAATTATTCACAAAGATGTCATTGCTTTCTGCAATTCCTAACTTCTTCTTCCACTCATTCTGAATCATGATGTTTGCTATAGGTTACTTCCTTAACTGATAAGTCAACTTGTTCTTTGTTACATTTGAAAGCAAGAAAACATCTTGAACATCATAGAAACTTACAGAGAACTCCTTCATCATGTCAATCTTGAGCATACAACTTTTTTCATTGAAATGATGACAAAGCCATGGAAGCATTTTTGTTGAAACTTTTGTCAGTTTTAGTTCAAGCAAGCCCTTAAATCCAACACTTATAACATCTGATCCGCTGTCTCTCAATGAAGTCCTTGATAATATTAAATATTGCATTGGGTTTGTAGTGTGTTTTCTTGATGTCTAGATTACCACCATCATTGTCACTTCCTTCTTTAACCTCTATAACTTCTTGTACCTCTTTATCTGAACTGTCAAGCTTCATTTTCTTCTTTAAATGAGCTTTAATTTCAGCCTTTGTTCTTTTTTTGGTTCCTATATTTTGTTAAACTAGAAGATATTAAAACATTTACTTTTAAAATTAAAATATTCAAGAACAAACAACCTAATTCACAACATATCAATCTAACTTTAGAACCTAATACAATAAACTTTTATAAACCTTATGAAGGTTCTAGTTCCTTAAGCCTTCTCTTTATCAGTATTTGCTTTTTTGAAATCCCTTGAAGTTTAGCACCTAATACAGTTAAGTTTAACAATGAGTTTCTGTTAATACAAGGAGTATATAAATACAAAATATGTTAAATAACTTTAAATACACATATATTTACTTTATAAGCATTTTTATTTACTTTATTAAACATATCATTTACTTTTTGTATTCAATCATGTAATTGTATGCAAATTTTTAGGGTAAAAAATACCCCAACACGTGGCCCAATCCCATAGAGACACGTGGCTCAATTAAAGGGCGACACGTATCCCTATAGGAAGATGACACGTGTTAAGCATAAATAACACCTGAAATGAGAGAAAATGGCCTCCTTACATCAGGAGGCCCAAATCCTGAGAAAGTCGCAAAACGGCGCCCCATATGGACACGTGCCTTCACCTGATTACGCCGCCAATCAGAGCACGTCATCCTAGGTTATCAAATCTTAGAGGGCACACTTTTCCACCGCTATAAATACCCCAATCATTTTATGATGGGAGGGGTGGATTAAGACATATCATTCTATGAGCATTGAAAGCTCCAACTTCTCTCTACTTTCTCTCTCTAAATTTATTCCATTTCCGGTCACTAACTTGATCGTCGGAGGCGAATATTCCGTCAACCAGAATATTTGTTGTTTTGCAGGTGTCCGCGTCCATCCGGCCGTGTTCAATACCCATATCCCGAGGGATTCCAAAAATCCTCAAAACAACTTTCATTTAACTATTTAATCAAGTTCTACTTTGTTGATAGTGATTATTAATGAGTAACTTCATACAATATATTAATGAATAGATGATTTCATTTTTTTTTCTCTTTAATTAAGTGTGCATAAATTCTATCTACTCCATTTTTTTTGTGTTTTAAATTAATAGATTATCATTAAGTAATTATGTGTAACTAAGTTTAAAGTTTTATTTATATATACAAAGTACATTTGTAATAATAAGATAGATTATAGAAAGTTGTGTTTATGTTTTTTTTTTCCAATGTAATCCAAATCCCTTTTTATTTACCATCAAATTGTTTGAAGACTAATAATTATTTAACTTTATGATAAGGTAATAGATTCTTATTTATCAATTATTGGATTACATAACGAATTGGGGTTTACAAACAAACATTTATTAATTTGTTGGATAATTTTCTTAATATACGATGAACATTTTTACTCCTCTTTTGCCATATAGGAATAATTGTCATACGATTTCAAATAAATATTAAACAATGTATGTGATGTATATTTTTCTTGAGATTTTCGTCGAAACATTGAACTTTCGAAATTTGTCCCTCCAGATTAGAAATCCTAGCACCGCCACTGGCTCTAAATTTGTTTTCTTAGTTCATAAAATAATGTCAAAATAGATTCATATGGGTTTCCAACTTACCTTAAAGTATAATACACGACAACTCTTCAAAACTAAAAGTTGTGCTTTGTTATAGTGTGTGCGCGTAAATTGTAGTGCCAAATTGCCAATGTACATCCTTTGCTCGCCCCACGCCCCATAGGCTCACACACGGCTAAACACCTAAATGGTCAAGTACGGCAGAGTTGAATCAAACTAAGTCGTCGTAAGTGTATGCCTAATTAAGGAAACATACCTCATGAAGCCATGATCGTCTGAACAAAACCCGTAAGTTTGAAAATTCGGTTCTACAAATACCCGGCTAAAGTAAACAGGGTCAGCAGATCGGGTATTTTTAAACACTCATAATCAAACAAAGTGCTTTAAATAATAATAAATTTTAGCCACACCTTTAAATATCTATACCAATCATCTTGTAAATCGAACATAACAATCTAGTTCCACTCTAATAAAGTAAGATTACAAGAAAGATCTTAATATTTCTCAAACTTAATATTAGTCCAAAGATGGTTGGGGGATTATTTTACAGAGAGTTGTTACCATTTGCAGCAATGATTGTTCTTGAATTTGGGAACGTTGTGTTAAATACTCTGTTTAAAGCAGCAACACTGAAAGGGATGAGTTATTATGTTTTTATTGTCTATTCTTATGCTATTCCTGCTTTCATACTCCTCCCTTTTCCTTTCTTCTTCAGGTAATTTTATTACTACTCTCTATTTTGTATTTTTTTTTTATCAGTATTAATTATAAATAATTAGTAGTATAATCAATTGGAAAGGTTGATTTTGATGCTGTAATTATCTAGGTTATGAATAGATTGTGATTTTTAATTCATGAATATGCAGAAGATCTTTGCTTCCACCATTAAATTCCAGGATTATTGGCAAATGTTTCATTCTTGGAGCAATTGGGTATGAGTTAAGTTTGACTCCTCTGGGTGATGATATTTTTTTTCCTTCTTGTTTTACCTTTTCTGGGTTTCTTTTATTCTTTGAGCAGTAATTTGTGGGGCGTACAACAAGATATTACTCGTAGCAAGTTAAAAAAAAAAAACGGAATAATTATTTTAATTTAGAAAATAATAAAAATGTGACTATTAAAAAGAAAATGTCTAAAATAACAAACATAACCTTTTTAGAAGTAATGTGAAGTAACCCTTTTTAAAAAATGAGAGAGTAAGTCCGTTCACTTCACTTTATTTTTATTGAACTGAAATTATTTTTATTGAAATAAAATTATTTTTGCTGAACTTAAATTATTTTTGCTGAACTGAAATTAATTTTGTTGAACTGAAATTATTTTTACTGATTAACTAATTATTTTAATAAAGTCACTCAATTAACTGCGCTAAACAACTTCTAAAAAAACTGTTATTTTCTTTTTTTTTTTTTTTTTTTTATACGAAAAGTAACCAGAAATTTTATCAAGCTTCAATAGGCCTTAAATCAGCCTCAACAAGATCATACAAACTACTAGGAATATCTTCAAGCAAAACTCTAAGGCCCTCATAGCTGCTACTTAGTTTCACTAGGCTATGAGCTACTTTGTTTCCATCTCGCTTCACAAAGGAAAAAGAGCAGGAGGAACACAGTAAAACAGAGGTAATAATATATTACCAGGTGCCATTAAAATAAACGATTTTCATCTTGACAGAACCGCTCGTTTGCTGATGGGATACAAAGGAATTGAATATGGTTCGCCTACTCTTGCGTCAGCTATGAGTAAGTATTTATTATAGGCGATTTAATTACACCAAATTTCCATAAATAAAGCAAATAATTACAATCAATTCCAAATTATTAGGATTTCTCCTTTTCTTATTTTTAGTGATTGATTCCAAAGGGGACTAACAAAGTGAAACGGAGGGAGTAATAATGTACTCCCTCCGTCCCATAATATAGTTCTTGTTTGAGTTTTTTCACGGTATTTAAGAAATAGGAGAAGAAGTGGATGAAGTACATTAATAAAGGTGAAAAGTGTTTTAGGTAAAAATACCCGGGCCACGTGGCCTAATCAGAAGGTAACACGTGTCACCCTAGGAGAAGTTCTAAATGAACCTCTACTCAGCTGACACGTGGCACCTAATCAGCAGGGAAAAAGACGGTCTTCAAGGCCCAATTCCCGATAAAGCCGCAAAACAGCGAAGCCCACCAATATAGGTCAAAATGACCTAAGGGCAAATTTACCAATGACACTATAAATAGGGAGATTTACCCCATTTTGGGGACACGTTCATTTATTACACATAATCAATTCTCACGAAAACAGAGAAATCACCAGATCTCGGAATCCAAGAAGATCTAATTTTACTTTCTGCACTTTTACATCACTCCAAACACTTTCTAACTTGATCGTCGGAGGCGGAACTCCGAACACCCGGAGCTTCCGTTGTTTTGCAGGTACAACCGGCGGAAAATCAGTCTTGGTGACGTAACTCTCTCGAGGGGCACAAAAAACCCCGAAACATTTGGCGCCGTCTGTGGGGAGAGTACCTCTAAGATGGTTTCTCAAGACCATGATACAGATCCAAAGGTCGAAACATATACGGCCGCAGATGGATCCCTCATTACCAGGCGCATCCGTTCCAAAGACAACAAAGAACGGGGCGATGCTCAGGCGGGTCCGAGTAAGACCTCCGGCCAGCCCCAGGTGACAGGATATAGTCTGCTCACATCACCCGAGACGAATTCATGAAATTCATGACAAGTTTCAAGGGAGAGATGAAAGACCTGATCCCAAGAGGATGGCTGGTCCTAGCAAGGGTCAGTCAGCCAAGAAGCCCTCTCGCTTTGAGAAGGCTAAATCGATCAAGGATAGAGAGCCTACTCTGCACCCAAAAAAAAGGAGGGGACCCGGCCTTTGATTGATTAGTCCAACTTCCGCTTTCCCTGAGCCGGGGAAGAGGTAGGCCATCCGACAAACACAGCCGAAAAGCAGCGAGAAGACTATCTCTGATGCTCGACTTATTTTCGATCAAAGGAGAAACCAGCAATTGTCTGACTCGACTTCAACGTAAACGTTCCTAGACAGCTTCAAGAATACCTCGATGAGGTATTCTCAATCTGTACAAGAGAGCTTGTCAGGCGGCCTGTTCGTCCATATAGGTCCTCAGATGATAGGCTCGGCCCGTATGTGCCTCAGCAGCCATACAGGTCATTTACCCAGCCTTACCTGCAGCCTGCCCTCTTCGGGGGTCAGGCGGCATATAACGTCCAGCCATTGGACTGGCAGCTCCGTCTGCTAAAATTGGAGAACAACCTTCTGCGTTCTCCAAGCAGATAACCGAGGCGGCACAGCCGGCCGAGGTTAACAATGTCATGGTGGGTATTTATGATGGTACCACCAACCCAGAAGACCACCTATTCATACACCAACCTCATGTACTTGTAGGGGTTGGATGACGCAGCATGGTGCAGGTGTTTCCCAGCCACACCGAAGGGTATTGCCCAGCAGTGGTTCGGCAATTTGCAGGCTAGGTGCATCAACAACTTTAGGACGCTTACGTTCTTGTTCACCTCTAACTTCTCCATGAACATACCCGCCAAAAAGACGAGCCTTGACTTGGGCGCGGTACAACACGGAGACAGGGAGGGGCTCCGCTCATACATCAGGCGGTTCAATCTGGTGAGAATCCAGATCCAAGGAGTGTTTGACGATGTTGCTTACACAGACTTCTTCAAGGGTCTGAAAGACAGGTCGGCTTTCAAGTTCGACCTTGTCCAAAAGAGAATCTCCACTCTTCAAGAAGCGTTGATAGAGGCGGAAGCCTATATAGAGGCGACCGAGCTCTGCTCCACCAGCAAGTAGTCGGACCTAAAGAAGTCCGACAAGAAAAAAGGGAGTCGGAAAGAACAGCCGGCTCACAAAGCTGAAGAAAGTAAGAAGAGAAAAGAAATCTAAGCAGTTGGCGATTCTAATCAGCCATCCCAGAAGAAAAAGAAAGAGTTTAAACCGTACGTCCCTAAGTACGAGTTTAACAAAGACTGCTACTCCATCCTCATGGAGATAAAAGACCGGGTGACTATTGAGAAGCCCGCGGCAATGAAAGGTACGGCCAAAAACCAAAATAAAGACAAATACTGCCACTTCCATGAGGATGTTGGCCGTGACACCAACGACTGTTATAGCCTCAAGCGGTTGTTAGACAGATTGGCTGATAAGGGGGTGTTGAAATCTTACATCCTCAAGTCCAAGGTGACCCTAAAGACGGACCCTAGACGACCGTAAAAAAAGCCAGCGAAGCCTACTAGTAGTTCGGACACCGACAAGGAGCCGATCTACACCATAGCAAGCGGCTTTGCTGGAGGAGGGCCGACAATTAGGGGCACCAAGGACCATGTTAGATGAATGGATTTCAGCTCCGTCGATGAGGGCCAGGCGTCTACCGACACATTCCTGGAGGTCATCATCACTGAAAAGGACCGGGAAAAGTCCGCCGGCCGCATGATGACCCATTGTCATTGAATGCAAGGTGGCCAACCAGAACGTTGGCCGGATCCTCATTGATACCGGTAGCTCGTCTGACATCATCTACAAGTGCCTGTCCAAGCAAAAGTACAAGCCCGACAGCATGCACAAGGTCACGCATCCCTTGGTTGGTTTTGGGGATGGAGTTGTGCACTCAGTCGAACGGATTGATCTACCCATCCGGCTGGGAGAGAAGGGAGAGGGGCGCCACATGGTCGTCCGGTTCTTGGTCGTGGAAGAGCTGACCGCGTATAATCTGATTTTGGGTCATCCGACTCTGAACGAATCCAAGGTTGTCAATATCCCATCCCTTATGCTCCTAAAGTTTGAGAAAGATGATGGTTGTGTTGGCTCCCTGAACGGGGACCATAAGACGGCTCGAGAGTGCTATCTCTCAGACGTCAAGCCTACGGAGGCAGCAGCCGGCCAGGGTGAGAAGCCAATAGACCTTGACAATGTCAAGGAGGAAGATCCTGCACCACCAGCTGCCGGCAAGAAACGAAAGGTCGACCAGCTAGTGGCCATAAAAATAAAAAGAAGCAATAGCACTCACTGACCAGGGAACGGTCAAATGACCTCTGTCCCCAATCGACTGGTGAACATATGGATATCATTCTAGATGACACACGTCCGGAGCGTCTGTAAAGGTTGGGATGGCTGCTTTTGCAAAACTGGGTGCAGACTTGCACCATCTCCTGAAAGAATTCAAGGACATTTTTGCCTTTGAAGTGGAAGAGATGTCAGGCATCAGCCCGGATCTCACTGTCCACAAACTCACTATAGATCCAAAAAAGAAGCATGTTAGGCAAAAGAAATGAAATCACGGCGAGGAAAGATCTCAGGCGGCAGCTGCCGAGGTCAAAAAATTGTTAGACGTCGGGTTCATTCGGCAATGTCACTTCCCAGACTGGGTTGTGAATGTTGTCCTTGTAAAAAAACCGAATGGTACCTGGCGCATGTGTGTTGATTACACTGATCTGAACAAGGCATGTCCGAAGGACAGTTTCCTGCTTCCAAAGATCGACAGTCTGGTCGATTCAACAGCCGGACATGCCTTGATGAGTTTTATGGATGCCTATTCCGGCTTCCATCAGATACCCCTATGGAAAAAAGATCAAGAGAAGATGGAATTTGTCACTGATCAGGGGTTATTCTGCTATACTGTGATGTCGTCTGGCTTGAAGAATGCGCATGCTAATTTCCAACGTATGATTAACTCGGTCTTCATGAATTAGATTGGAAGGAATGTAGAGGCGTACATTGATGACATGATAGTCAAATCTGAGCTACAGACAGACCATCTTGCTGATCTCTGAGAAACCTTCACCACACTCAGGCGGCACAAGGTCCATGCTCAATCCCAAGAAGTGTGTCTTTGGTGTTGAGTCTGGGAAGTTTCTCGGATTTTTGATTGATCAAAGGGGGATAGAGGCCAACCTAGAGACGATACAGGTGGAGATTGACATGAAGCCTCCCCACACTGTCAGGGAAGTTCAAAAATTAACTGGTTGTCTGGCTGCATTGGGGAGATTCCTTAGCCGGTCATGTGACAAGTGCCTCTATTTCCAAGCAATCTGAAAAGAAGACTATCATCAAATGGGGGAATGATGCTGAGGCGGCCTTTCAAAAATTGAAAGAGCTATTACACTCTTTGCCAATGCTTGTTAGCCCTCTGCCCAAGGAGACGCTTTACATGTACTTAGCCGTCTCAGATCATTCTCTCAGTGTTGTTCTCCTTGCTGAGAGAGACGACAATCAGCTCCCGGTCTATTTCATTAGCCATATGCTTCGAAATGCAGAACTCCAATACTCTATGATTGAAAAATTCGGTCTTGCCTTGTTCATGGCAGTCAAGAAGTTAAAACCTTACTTCTTGGCACATCCGGTGTTAGTCTATATAGCTCAACCCCTCAAGCGGCCAATGACAACTTTAGAGTCATCCGGTTGAATGCTCAAATGGGCTATTGAAATGTAAAGTCTTGAGATCTCTTTCGAACCAAGGAAGGCAGTGAAGGGTCAAGCGTTCGCCGACTTCATTGTAGAAATGACAAGGTCGATTGAACCAGACAAATTACATATAAGTCAAGTGCCCAGCTCAGAGAACAATCACGCGGATACATTGTCAAAACTGGCATCGTCCGCCTCCTGTGATACACCTCGGTCAGTCTTTTGGGAAGTGACGGAAACACGAAGTATTGAATAAGATCCCTTTGGAGTTCTAGACCGAAGCTCAACCTGGATGGATGGCATCCGGCCTATCTGCTAGACGGCACTCTGCCGGATACATATCCAGAAATGGCTGTAATGAAAAAGCGTGCGACCAACTTTGAGATCTGTAAAGGAGAACTTTTCAAGAAGGGATTTCTGCAACCTCTCTGGAAATGTATCACCCCAGAATAGGGGCTAGAAATTCAGGAAGATCTACCATTCGGGGTTCTGTGCCTCACACATAGGTGGCAGAGCTCTAGCAGAAAGGGTCAAGCGGCAAGGCTACTTCTGGCCCACTCTTTAGGCAGACGCCATGTAAATGGTGAAGAAGTGTGATAAGTGTCAAAGATTCGGCAGACTCATACACCGTCCGGCCACTGATCTGACGGCCATTCATAGCCCAGTACCATTCGTCAAATAGGGCATGGGCATTTTGGGTCCGTATATGCCTGCGCCAGGCGGATGGCGGTATATTCTAGTTGTCGTTGACTACTTCACCAAGTGGGTAGAAGCAGAGGCGGTAAAAAACATTAAGACAAATGATGTCATCTCCTTCATCTGGAAGAACATCATCACTCGGTTCGGGGTACCTATGTCTATGGTCTTTGACAATGACCCTCAATTTGAGACGCCTACCCTCAAGAATTGGCTGGGAGACCAAGAGATCTCTCACTATTTTGCATCAGTCAACCGTCCCCAAGCAAACGGCTAGGTTGAAGCCTTCAACAAGCTAATCTCAGACGACTTAAAAAAGAAAATCGAAAGGGCTGGCGGTCTATGGGAAGAAGAGTTAACTCATGTCCTATGGGCCATCAGAACAACAGTAAAAGGGGCAACCAGCAAAACCCCATTTCTCATGGTGTACGGGGCTGAAGCCGTCTTGCCTATTGAGCATTATGAGCCGACTCTTCGAGTCATGTTATATAATGAAGAGGCAAACTGGGAGGCCTTGCGGCTGACATTGGACTCACTTCTAGAATGCAGGGGCAATGCCGCCTTGCGTCAGGAGATATACCATCTGAGAATGACAAGAGCCTACATTAAGAGAGTGCACAAATGACCCTTGAAAGTAGGAGACTTTGTGTTACGAAAAATGGAGGTAATCGGTAGGGCCAATGAACAAGGAAAATTGACGCCCAATTGGGAAGGTCCCTACCTGATGTACAAAGAAGTAAGAGGCGACACCTACCGCCTGGAAACTCTAGACGGTAGGAAGCTAGTCAGGACTTGGAATGTAGACAATCTAAAGATGTACTACTTCTAAGACTTGTAAATTTTTTGTAAATAAGAATCTTATCAATGAAAAGTTGCTTTTTATTTTCAATATTGATTATTTATGCTTTATCAGATATGTCTCCCAATGAATACACCGCCTGTGCAATGTGCAGACAGCCAAATCTAAACCAACCGTCTACTGCATCATGAGTACGACATCCGACGACGCCCATTCGGGTGATTTCGTCGCAGAGAGCATCTCCCATTTGGGTGGCACATTGCTCTATAAATTCAAACACAAACGACAAACACTGATTGACCCAATAAGGGCTACTCATAGCCGTTTGACCCGAATAATCTAAAATGGAACCTAAACGACGTAACAAAAAATCGCATGTCTTATTGACACCAGCCGGTATCCGGCCGTCATTTCAACTTAGATTAAAAACTTATAATAATTTTATAACTCAAGAAATCCTCCCAATGGGATAAAAGGACGCTTGAGTATATTCATGGATAATCAAGTCCAATTTCACATATGACCCAAACGGTGAACGTCTGGGTGTTCAAGATAGTAACGCTTGAATCTTGGACGGTTGTGTACTTGGTGTGGGGCAATCATGGTAGTGATTGATTGACCAAGGAACCTATCATACTCTTTAAAGTATCAAAAGTTCCTCAGTCAATCAATCTATTTTGAAACCAACCACACAACCGCCTAGGGACAAGAAACCAGTTGGTTTGTTAGTTACCGCATGCAACTAATGAGATAGGCAAAAATCAAAGCATATATGGCAAAAGTAAAAAAAAATGTAAGAATTGAAAATTTTCAAAACTGACTCAGCCGGTCATTTCATAAATAAAACCCGACCATAAGGCCGGGAGAGTGATTGTCATATCGGATTTACATCCGGGAAAATAAAAAAAAATGTTGAAAGTACATCAGAAATACTCGGCACGCAAGCCGAAAATGCAGATGACTAAAGGCCGAATAGAAACAAAGAAAGCTAATTCTGTTGAGGCGGGGCCTTCGCTACATCCATCTCAAGCGGAGGTAGAGCAGAGTTCACATGCGCATCCTCTGCCTGTTGTTCTTGTTCCACTCCCTCCCCTACAACCTGAGCTGGCTCATCACCATCTAAGGCCTCCTTGTTAGCCCATTCCTCAAATGGTTTAGGCTCTGATTTCCCTTCAACCTTGCGGTAAGAACAAGATATGCGTACTTGTAGGCCAAAGCCCAGACGCCATAATCAGCACCCTGATGCACTAGGTCCCATGACACCTTCATCCAGGCCTTGCAGTCTTGTTCATTCTCCTCTATGAGGTGGTCTTGCTCAGCCTCCAGAGTTACCTTGAAATTGGCCTGCGAAGCAGCCATCTCATCCGTTAGACGGTTGACGTCTGCTTGGAGTGTGTTGTTCTCCTTGTCGGCGCTCTCCAGAGCCTTGAGTTCCATCAAGGCGTTCTTGAGCGCCGCCTCAAAATCGGAGGCTTTCTGGTTAGCCACATCAAGAGCAGCCATCAAACGTTTGATGGATTCCGCCTACGTCATTAGCTCAGCTTTAGTCTCAAGATCATTTATGGTATTCTGATACTGAGCAACGTCAGCGGACTCATTTGCCCATTTATTGGCCTCCTTACCTCTTCCTGCTTGCGAGCATATGGCTTCTTCAGCCCATCAACTCTCAGCATCGCCTGTATAATACGAACGGTATGTTAGAAACACAACCGGCATTATACTTAAAGAATTTGAATTAAGCTACTATACCTCAGATAGTAGGGTAAGGATGCGTTCGACATTGAACGAATGAATCCCAAGGATGGCCTCCTTATCCTGCTTGGGTATAGACCTCAACATGGTCTTGGAGAATTGTTACACATCCGGCCACCAGGGGGGATTGATCTGCAGTAGAAGGTGACTAAGCTACATAGGCGCCACCAACAGACTGCCAGCTGCCTGAAGAACCCTCAGACTGTAGCTGAGAGCATGACTTGACCCGCATGGGCCGACCAAGCTCAAAGGGGGAGTCGAAGGGGTCGTCTATACCTTTGGGATGTTACTGAACGCTTAGATCGCCCACAACCGCTACAGAACCCCGAGTATAGCTTTGGGTGGCTCACCACCCTTTGGCACCTTAGAGGCACCCGGCTTGTTTGAAAGGTCTATCCCAAGACCAAAGCTCTTAATACTTTTTCCACCGATGGTCAGACGATCCTTACCAAGCGGAAGATCAAGAGCCGTCTAAGCAGAAGACAACTTCCTGGACTTAGCCGAGCTTGTGACCTCGTCATCCGGCTTTCGCTTGAATAACATGGTAAGGGATCTAGGAGGCCCCTTGTCTCCATCCTAGATAGGAAAATGCCAGCAATAAGTATACAGTCGGTCATAGCCGTCTCTATACATAAAGAGACAAAGAGAAGAAAGACTAGGGCAGGCGGTTCATACCTGACCCTTGGCCGCCAGCTGGGCCTTCTTTTTCTCTGCATTGTCTTTCCTTATTGAGTTACAGAGCGGGCAGGCGTCTTGCCTTCAAGAAGCATGCTCCTGCCGGTTTCTGCAAAAAGAACTGTCTGTCAGATCATCAAACAAACAAGAATTGCAAGTCAGAAACAATAAAGACAGCATGAAATTACCGGATGTCTACTCTACATACTTCTGTCAAACATGGAGCTAAGGACACAAGCAGATAAAAAGTCCTTGTCTCTTAGCCACTCATGCTTTGGTACCCAGTTTTTGGGTATGCTTATTAACTCCTCGGTTGACAGGGACATGGTAGTCACCCCAAAGAAATTCGGCTCTATTATTGCCTCCCAGTCGACGTCTGGAACCTTGGGTTTGGCACATTTCTGGCCCAGCAGATCCAGCTTTTTATTGTAGCAGCGATACTCGAAGTTTTCTCGCCATTTGGGGGCAGAAACAAGATAAAACCTGTTCCTCCAATCAGACCATTTAGACGGTTTGTCTATCGTCATGAGGTATTCCGAATGGGTTGTCAATGTGTACCAAGCCCTCCATTCGCCTGGTTTACGGCTCAGGTAATGCATATGAGCAAAATCCTCCCAACCGGGATGGAGGTTCTGCATCTCGCAGGCGCTAATGTAGCCCGGAATGTTGACCCAGGAGTTTGGGGTTAACTGCCACACGCCAAGGACGTATCCTCGAAGGATTGTCTTTATTGCATCGTGGAGGGGGAAGCGGAGACCGGCTAGGAACGCCACTTCATAACAGCCAAAGTACTCATTGGCGTTTAGTTTATTATCTTTCCAAGCAATGGTGCCCAGCTCAAGCGGCACCCGCATGGCATAACCCACTCCAAGAGGACGTTTCTTCTAAAAGTTCTCTAAACCTTGTTCCATGTTAGCCCTATCCTTTGCGGAAACATGGATCAGGAAGGGGTCTGTCTTTTTTTTTCCACTTCTTTCCCCTTCTTCCTCACTATCCTCAAGCGAGGATAATGAGCCACTACTCTCCTCAGAGCCAGACCCAGAGGCGGTCTCTCCACCGTCTCTTTGTTCGGACTCAACTTCTTGATCAGATTCTTCCAAGATCCTATCACTAGGAGTTCTAGGTGCACCCGGAGGAGACTCTCTTTCCTCGCCAACCGGTTCCACCTCATCAGGCGGAACACCCTCTGTGCCTTCCTCTCTATAGTCTAGATTAGGGGTCGTCCACATTAACCTAGGCATTGTGTCCTCACAGACACAGAGACGGTCGAATTTGGGGAGTTACAAGGGTGGTCCGAACACCCAGAGGCAGCACCCCCCAGTCCTAAACTCAGCCGTAGCAAGAGACCGGCTAACTACTGACCTAGGCTATGTCGTGTGTGTTGATGGTGAATCCATTTTATCCAATGTTATATACACAAACGGTAAAAGAACAAGAGGGAGAGAGACGGTATCTTAAATGTAATTTTTCAGGAAAATATCAAGCGTGGACCGGCTGTAACACGCGGGCAAGAAATGAGGCAATTGCCTAGGAAATACACAGGCGGTTATCAGACTCTCTTTCTCTAGAACGTTTGACTTTATCTCTCTAGACGTTTTTGAAAATGTCAAAAATGAGGGATGGTAAAATTCTATTTATAGAGGGATAAATTCAGGGGTATCTCTGTAATTTCCCCAGAAGGTGAATAGTTAAACACTGTTCACCAATGCCTGAGTGACAAATGTCACAGGGTGATGTGGCGCGCCACATCACCCTTGTGAGGGGAAAATGTTTTGGGTAAAACCCAAGCCATGTGGCCCAATTAGAAGGTGACACGTGTCACCCTAGGAGAGGTTTCAAATGAACCTCTCTCCAGGTGACACGCGACACTCCTAATTAGCAGGGAAAAAGACGGCCTTTAGGGCCCAATTCCCGAGAAAGCCGCAAAATGGCGCAGCCCACCAATATAGGTCAGAATGACCTAAAGGCACATTTATCAATGACCATATATATAGGGAGATTTACCCCATTTGGGGACACGTTCATTTATTACACACAATCAAATCTCTCGAAAATAGAGAAATCACCAGATCTCGGAATCCGAGAAAATCTACTTTTACTTTTCGCACTTTTACATCGCTCCGAACACTTTCTAACTTGATTTTCGGAGACGAAACTCCGAACACCAGGAGCTTCCGTTGTTTTGCAGGTATAGCCGGTGGGAAATCAGTCTTGGTGATGTAACTCCCCCGATGGACATAAAAAACCCCGAAACAAAAAGTACAATCATAGACAAAAGTTAGAGAGAGAAAGTGGAAAAAAGTACATGTCATGTGCAAAAAAAAAAAGACAATTTCACTTTTGCTACCCCCAAAACATATGCATCTCAGTTTTGCTACCCCTTAAATTTTTTTTATTTAATTTTACTACCACACAAAAACACCCTTGTTAAAATTTGCTACCACTTAACGAAATCAGTTAGGGTTCCGTTAAGTTTATCCAAAAAAAAAAATTTTTTTAAAAAATAAAAACCCAGCCACCCTCCCCCCTCCCTTTCCTCCACCTACGCACCCACCACCTTCAATTGCCAGCCAGCCCCTTCCCGTCAGCCACCCTCCCCCCTCTCCCCCGCTGGCGCCCAAGTCGCCCGGTGCCGGTGACTCCAATCCCCCTTCCTTTCCTCCACCTACACAACCCACCCTCCTCCCTTATCCCTTTCTCGCTACCCCAACCCCCGCCCCGAAACCGAAAAAAACAGCCCTCCCTCCCCAACCCCCCCACCGGAATCGGCCCCCCTTCCCTTCCCCCACCCTGAATTGATCCCTCTTCCCTTCCTCCACCAAAAACAGCCACCCCTAACCCTTAAACACTAGCTTGACACCACCATAAACGAGACCCTAAATCCCATTTAGGGTGGTTTTGGGAAGGTGGTTTAGGGTTAGAGGTGCCGATTTTTGGTGCTGGGGAGTGGGGCGACTTGTTCGAAGGGAGGAGCAACAGCAACAGCCGCGCATTCTGGTGGGGGAATGGGGAGGGTGGTGGTTTCCGGTTCGGGGTGGGGGTCGGGGCAGCTAGGATGGGAAAAAGGAGAGGGGTGGGCTGCGTTGGTAGGAGAAAGGGAGTGGGGTAGGGTCGTCGGCGCCGGCCAAAGCTTTGGGCGCAGGCCGCCGGCTGGGTGGGGGTGGCTGATGGGGAGGGGAATTGGTTTTTTATTTTTTTTTTTCTTGGTCGCTGACGGGGAAGCAGTTATGGTGGCTGAGGAGGTTGGGGTGGCTGGAAGGTGATATTGAGGGTGGCTGGATCTCACTAACGGAAATAGTAACTGATTCCGTTAAGTGGTAGCAAATTTTAATAAAGGTGTTTTTGTGTGGTAGTAAAATTTTTTAAAAAAAAAATTAAGGGGTAGCAAAACTGATATGCATGTGTTTTGGTGGTAGCAAAAGTGTGTCCAAAAAAAAAACTTCCTCCCTAATTTTTTGCCCAAATTATTCACTTTCCTAAGTGAAATAATTAACCCAAAAAAAATGTCATTAAATCAATTGTATCCCTTCCAATAATCCTCTTTGCATGGTCTACTTTATTCATCAAGATCTCTTCTTTCTATTAAATTTTTTTTAATCTGTATAATTACTTTCATTAAAGAATTACAAAATTTGGGGGAAAAAAATCTGATTGATTGGTAGGATATTTGGCGGTTCAGTTAGTGTAATTGCTTCAACGAGAGTTACGGAAATGTGATTTCAATGTTTAATGAAATTTGATGTTTTTAAAAATTATCAATCATAATAAAATATGTATTTTCTTTTTGCATACCTAATTTTTTTTAATTTCTATTACTATATGTGAATTAGGCTTCAATTTATGTTTTTGCCTTAGGCCATCGAAATCTCATAAACGGGCATGATAACAAATAAATATCACGGACTAAAAATCAGGTGTACATTCGACGTGACATTTCTAAAAAATGATCAAAGGTTAACCAAAGATTAATTGAAGTTACCTTGATTTGAATAAAATTTGCCTCAGTTTAAATAAAAAGTATATATATTCTTAATTAACAAAGTTACTACCATTAAATGAATAAAAGCTAATCACACTAAGTGAAAGTTAAAATTTATCCCAAATTGTCTAAAAATTACCTAAAAATTATTTGATGTACATTAATATTATTGTAAATCGGGTATGCACAAAAAGATTTTACAGAATATTCAATACAAACACTATCTACTATGGTAAATATTTATATTATAGAAAAGTATAATACTCCGTAGATTTTTTTTTATTTTTTTTTATTTTATTATTATTATTTTTTTAAGGTAAGAAGAAAGACCATGATCATAGCTTACGGCTATTTTAATCCGATATTTACGGGTCAAATACTTTAAAAGTGAGAAAAAAGAATAAAAATTTCTACCCTTAAAATATCAATAAGGATTGAACCCCCAACCTCAAGGTTATATATAGGGTGCAATCCTTAGCTTGGTCTCCAGCTCTCCATAGAATATATGTAGTCTCCACTAATATGCAATGAGTATTTCTCAAATCTCACTGTCCAGTGTTCTCACCCTTGCGTCACTTTATTTATTTATTTAATTATTGTTTATCTTCTTGGACGAATAGCTAAAAAAACTTTAAATTTCACAACTACGCTATTTTTATCAAAATTTCCTACCCCCTCCGTGTTTTAATAAGTGTTACATTTTTCAAATGCGGCCGTGTTTTAATAAGTGTTATACTTTCTTTTTTGGCAAAAAACTGCATTTTAATATTATATCTGTCCTCTCATAGTCCCTACCCAAAGTCACTACTACTTTTTTTAATTATTTTCTTCCTCTAACATTCATTATTTTTCAATAAATAAATTATCCCACTATCTTTCTTTTACAATTTTTTAATATTTCAACTACCCACTTACCTTTTATTTTATTTAAGTCAATTAAATTGCCTAAAATTATGTGTCGATCAAAGTGTAACGGAGGGAGTACATAGCATCACGTTATCCTCTTTAAATATGATTACTTTTTTTTTTGGGTTTAAAATCGCTAAGTCAATTTGCCATGGTTTACCTAAGTAAAAAAAAATCTCCTTATACAAAATTGTGGCTTTAATATAAAAATAAAAATTAAAAAATACTCCCTCCGTGTTAGAATATCTGGACAGACTTTTTTCACTATTTATGTATAAGCTTTGACCAATGACCATAATTTTTTACTAACGTAATAAAATCATATTTTAACATTGGATCTTGCCAACGAATGCCCCCAGGACGTTGGATAACCCTTTAAAATATTTCTCAATATAGTATTAATTTGATGATGTATGTCAAAATCACGCGTAGACCAGTGTAATTAATGTTTATTTCAAGTTAATATTTCTACTTTCATTATCTTATCCATGCCCCCGGGGCATTCGTTAGCTTTTGCCTTTATCATAAAATATGTTGTTAAATAGGTATTAATATAATTTTTACAACAATTTTAATTAATATTTAATTATATCAAAATAACGGTCAAAGTAGTGCATTGACATATGTGCAATGTTGACTGTGTTTGATATTTTGGGACGGATTGAGTATTTAAAGAGGATGGCATGGACGGTATGTAAGGAAATTTAATAAAACTATGGTGGCTAATGCGCACAGTTATGTAAACAAATATTTTAGGATTATAGATATCTGCATACTATTCTTAACAGTTATATAAAAAGACATTTAACATGAAATAGAGCAAACTAGTACATAAAAGTTTAAGACTACATAATTGTCCAAACACTATTCATATAATATCTCAAATTTTAAAAGGTAAGGATTAATAAAAATAAAAAAAAAATAATAAAAAAATTAAAAAAAAAAAAAAAACAATTAACATCAATGAGGGAAAATAAATAAATAAATATTTTAGAGAGTATAATTGTCAAACACTATTCTTAATGGTTATAGAAAAAAAAAGGCTTTTAACATTAACGATGACAAAAAAACAAATAGACATTTTAGAGGATATAATTGTCCAAAACTCCAAACACTATATGTAGTAGTTATCTCAAACTTTTTAAAAGGTAGACAAGTAGTATAGATTTCGTTGTATATATAGTCTCTCAAAAGTGATTGAATGTTACATTTTTTATTGACCTGATTGAAGTACTGTCCTTATTGAACTTATTAAACTTATTGAAACTTGTTATTAGACCTAATTAAACATATTAGAACTTATTGAAACTAATCTGATATCTAATATTATCTAAGATTGATTACATTACAATTTTAAAGATTGTCTACTTCATTATTGATGAAACCTGAAACTAGAATTAATTTCCTTATCATAAGTGTGTTAATATCTGACATTATCTTTTATCCTGTTATATTTTGCCCTGAAAAAAGGATGGAATTACTAGCTTGGAGACAGTCTAGTAGTCAAGCCAAGATATTTGGTACGATAGTATCTATTACAGGTGCATTGCTCATCATTTTATACAAGGGGCCATCTATCATGTTTACTCCAAGAGATTCATCCATGCCTTATTACAAGTTACAACAGTCTTCACAATCTGAATGGATCATTGGAGGCGTGTTGCTTGGTACCGACTACATTCTTACTCCAGTTTGGTATGTTGTGCAGGTATGTATAACCCTCCAAAAGCCTTTTAAAATGGGAAAAAATTGCGTTTACTGTGGCACAATTGTACCTCACAATAGAAACTAGTAATACTTTTTTCCCCCTCCCCTCATGATGATAATATCAATAACATTATTCAGGCACATATCCTCAAAGAATATCCTGCAGAACTAGTTGTGGTCTTCTTCTACTGCCTTTTTGGGGCCCTTGTCTCCGGAGCAATTTCATCAGTGACTGAGCCTGATAGAGCTGCTTGGATGCCCAGACCTGATATATCTCTGGTGGCAATACTATACTCAGTAAGAACCACTAAGTCATTCCCTTGTCAAACGAGGTTTTGGTCATTTACAGCCTTACGGGACATTAAATAAATACGTACTCCCTCTGTCTCACAAAAGAAGATGGATCTACTTCTTTTTTATGTTCTTAATTTCTCTGGAAACGTCAGCTGGTAATCTATATGGGATGGAGAGATTAGAATTCAAATTGATTTTTTTTTTTTTTTTTTTTTTGCCCGACCTCTTATTTCTGTCGTGTAGGGAGGATATGAATTGCTGTCCACTTCAATTCAAGCATGGATACTACATAAGAAAGGACCTTTTTATGTAGCTATGTTTAAACCACTGTCTATAGCAATCGCTGCTGCGATGGGAGTCATGTTTTTAGGTGAAACTCTTTATATGGGAAGGTATGTATGTATCTTTTTTTTTTTTTTTTTTTTCCGTGTTCCATTTTCTCTTAATGTTATAGTTCTTGCATATTGATCGTGGGCTTTGATTCGAGCACTTGCAGTATAATTGGAGCAGCAGTGATAACGCTTGGGTTTTATTCTCTGATGTGGGGTAAAACGAAAGAGAATGCATACGAAGAGCTAAGCTTTACTGATCCTGAATCATCTTCTTGCAAGACACCCTTGCTGCAGAGCTTGAAATCTGAAAATAGTTAGAGATTCCGTACTACACATTTACAAAGTCTCATATCACTTGAAAGTTGCTGTTAATATGGTCACTTGTAATCTTGTAGATATTTTGTGAATTTGTTTTTAAACTTGAGCTCTTCAAGAGTATGAAGAGCGCTGTAAGCATTTCATGTCGTATAATCTTATGTACAAAACAGTAAACACTAATTATATGAAGACAAGAAAAAAATGAAATTGTCTACTAATGCACTTCTGTTTAAACATGTTCAGTTTTAGTTTACTCCTATTGCAGCATGTATCAACTTGGCAGATTATGCCCTCTATCTGCTATTATTAATTATCGCGTATTCCTCAGAGACCCTTTGGGAGCCTATCTTTTCAATTGCATTGCTTGGTGTTCAGTCACACAAGATTCTGAAGGGATTGAAGGCTTTAATAAGCGAAGTTTTATTTTGACTGTATGAGGATCTACATTTGGATTAAGTGCTAACTAATTTTTTGATTTGTGTAATAGCTAAATGCTCTTTAATAAGCGAAGTTTTATTTTGGTTTGAATCAATAAAGTTTAACAAAATAACACGTCTATGTATGCATCTTTGGTAGATGTTACCTTATTCAATTTCAGTTTCCCTGTTGGTCTATTCTTACTCCCCATCTTTATTGTAACCTTTCTAACGAATGGGAAAATGCCTAATTTCCCATCAAAAATGCACTCTTTTGTAGAATTGAATCCAACAGAAGCTATAATTATTTTTTAGCTTTCAACAGAAATAAGTATTATCTTTTGGCTCTTTTTTGTCATGTAAACCACTTTTCATCAGCGCTAAAAGTGTTGTACATGTCCTGAAATTGGGAATTTTTATCAAAAGAGAATGTCTTGATTCTTGAAGTGAATACAAGCACAATTACAGTCTTTGTTTCTTGTCATGGCGTATTAAACACTTAAATCTGGTTTAATGAGTTAGAAGGCGATTGCTGTAGTAGTGAAATCTACTGTTGTAGCAAGCCCTTATGATATTCTGTTTGTAGTGTGAATGTCCCTGATCTTACTTAGATAAATTGCCATCATTTTCCTCCCATATTTGGATTGCACATTCACGCGCTTACCTAGCATTCATTGCTCGATCTTTTGCCAATGACCATATTCTGTAAAGAGAAGGTATTGGCCAAATTTGGTGCGGGAGGCTTGGCTAATATAACTTTGGCTGATATGTTTCATGTATTGGCTGATATGTTTCATTTGTTGGCTGATATGGTTTTTGTGTTGGCTAATATATTCTTTTTGTTGGCTAATTGTTTTTTTTCCCCTTTTGTTGGCTGATATCAGACATCATTTGGCTTATATGTTTTTTTAGTTGGTTGATATATTTATTTTGTTGGCTGATATATTTATTTTGTTGGCTGATATGTAGATTTTAATTGTTGGCTTATATGTTTCATTTTGTTGGCTTACCTGTTGTGTTTGTTTGCTGATTCCATCCTTTTGTTGGCTAATATGCTTAATTTGTTGAATTGGCTGATATGTTCATTCTGTTGACTTATTTGTACCTTTTGTTGGCTGATATGTATCTTTTGTTGGCTGATAGGTTTCTTTTATTAGATGATACGTTTTTATTAATGTCTGATATGTCCATAATATTGACTTATATCAACATCAATTGGCTAATATGTATTATTTGTTAGCTAATATAATTAACAACATAACATATGCGTGGCTCTCACTTCCTCCCTCTTTTTCATTTCTTCTCTTTCCTCTTTCCCCCTGTTCCCCTCTTTTTCATTTCCTTGTTTTCTCTCTTTTCATTTCACTGAAACAACACCACCGTCCACCAAACCCACAAATACATTCAACCACAAATCCTCACGCCACCCCACCCCATCGTCCACCTCACCCACCAACCACCGCACCACCAACCACCACATCACCAGCCAAACCCACCAACCACCGACACCGACACCGACGCCGACGCCACGCCATTAGGACCTTGAATTGTAAGGTATTTTGTTTTCTTTCGATTTAGGGTTATTTATTTGTTTTAATTTGTGAGTTGTTTTGATTTTTGGGATTTCGTTTTTTCGTTGTATTATTTGGGGGTTTCACAAATCACAAATCGCTTCCAAGTAAATCGCAAATTGGTGGAAGAAAGTAGAGAGAGAAAGGTTCAGTTTTCTGATTTTTAGAGAGAAGAAAAGTAAAAAGGCGGAAAATGGAGAATGGTCGCACCAAACATTGGGTGCGAACGTTTGCACCCAATAGTTTGTGTTCTTTAAATGGTTGATCAGATGCAATTGAACTTAATCATGCTTCTCTTATCTCTTGTAAAAAAAATGATAAATATTTTACTAATAATGTAATACTAATATTTTATCAATTGAATTATCTCCATTTTTTTTTCTGTCTCACTTAATATAGATAATATGTACTTCATTTTTTTTTCTGACTCACTTACTATATCAATTAAATTATCTCCATTTTAATAATACTTTTAGGGAAAATTTGTCAGTTACTACCTCAAAAAGACTGGCTTTGTGAATTACTACCTGTTTCGGGGTCTTTTGATGTGTCTTGCAGGAGAGTTACAGCACCAGAACTGGGATCGACCGCCTGTAATTGCAAAAGCACGGAAGCTCCGGTTGGTAGGAGTTCCGCCTCCGACGATCAAGTTATAATACGTCTGGGTGACGAAGGATGCGGAAAGTAAATTGGTCTCTCGGATTCCGGGAGATTCTGCAATTAATATTGCTCGATAAATGTGTTTGTATTTTAGACTGAGTCAATTGTGTAATAAATGGGGATTTTCCCCTATTTATAGTAGAAGAAAGAATGTTCCC
The DNA here is from genome assembly GCF_001683475.1 of Chenopodium quinoa. Taxonomy (NCBI): domain Eukaryota; kingdom Viridiplantae; phylum Streptophyta; class Magnoliopsida; order Caryophyllales; family Amaranthaceae; genus Chenopodium; species Chenopodium quinoa. The sequence continues at coordinate 6,787,138 of NW_018745000.1, forward strand.
CTATTAGGGTCACCTTGCCACGTGTCAGCCTCTGATTGGATCCCATTAGGCCTCTACGAGGCTGACACGTGTCAGCCCCCCCATTGGGCCACGTGGCAGGGGTAATTTTTACCCCAAACATTTGCCCCTCACAGGTGTGACGTGGCTTGCCATGTGGCACCTGTGACACTTGTCACGTTCTGGGAAGGTGACGGTTCGTCTCCTTCCCTCTATTTTTTGAATTCAAAATTTTGAGAGGAGGAGGCGACGGTTTGCCTTCTGGGTTTCCCTATAAATAGGAACCTCCCTCCTCTCATTCCACACTTTTGCAAATCTTTGAAAGAATTTCCTTGAGAGAAAAAGAGAGAACTCTGATCCCGACTGCTCTTTCTTTTGAACGGCTTTTTAAGTTCCAATACGTCCGGCTACCTCATGGATTGCATTCAATAGACCCTCAGCCGTTTACACTGTCACCGTCTAGGGCATCTTTAAGCAATTTCTTTTTTGAATTGCTTCTCTAGACCCTCAGTCGGTTTACACCATCTGGGGCATCGTTAAGAAATTTCTTTCATGACTTGCGTTCAATATACCCATAGTCGGTTTCATATCGCCTGGGGTATCTTTGAGCAGTCTTCAAAGTCAGCATCCATCAGACCCTTAGCCGGTCTTATGCCGTTTGAGGGACTCTTGGGTGGCTTTCTTAATAATTGCTTTTAATACACCTGCAGCCGGTTCTATACCATCTGAGGTATCTCTGAGCAATTTTCTTCGTAAGCTGCTTGTAGTAACCCTCAGTCGGTATTACACCGGCTGGGGTATCTTAGGGCAGTTTTCTTTGAAAACGCCAGCCCATTTGCTTTCTTTACAACTTTCAATACAACCACAGTCGGTTTCTTCCGCATGTGGTATATTTGAGTCACTTGTAAAATAACGATTGCTTTCTTTGCCAAATTTTAGTTGCTCTTCAAAGGGATACCGTCTGGGGTATCTTCAAGCAACAACTCCAAGCTTCTTTCGCTAGCCAGTTTTTTCTACTACAAGGTACCGTCTCTGTTCCTTGTTCCTTGCAACTTTTTGAGTTTTTCTGGCTGCATAGGTTGTTAGAGTAATGATAGGCCGTCGTCGAGCCTACCAAAATATATAATTCCTATCTTGGTCTCACTAACTAATAGCAAGGGTAAGAAAGGGTCGAACCCAAGAGAGGTGTTGAATCAACCACCGAGTACTACCGTTTAAAAAAGCTAAATGAAGTCGAAATTGGGTTGGTTTTGAGTAACTTCTACTAATTCAATTCAACTAAAACTAAGAGGAGATTAACAATATTTAGAGGAATCTAGGGCTCGGGTTATACCACTCAACTTCATCACAAATCACAATTAGCATGCAACAATCAAGGCAAATTAAAGAGATAAATTAGGGGAAGTCATCTAAGGCACCCAACTACTCTCTCAAGCTAGAGGGATTACTTGAATCATGAATACAACCTACTCTCGTGGTTACAAAGCATAAAACAAGTGTTAAAGCATAATCACGATGACATAAACATTCCCTTGACCGGAAATTCCTATTCCCATGGCATTTCAAGTCAATTAAGCATAAGGGAGCTAACTCAAGTTCATCTCTCGATCCTTCGTTGAGAAAGCTTGGATAAATAGTTCTAGCAATGGCCATATACAAGAACTAAGCAATTAAACCACTTAAGCTCAACTAATTAACACCCAATAATTACCCAATTATTACTTGCAACAAGTAATTAGTGACTACATTGAGGGTTTTACCCAACCCTTAGAAAATAGACTACTCACAATCCATGGTGAAGAACAACCTAACAACAAAATCTAAGTTCAACATAAATTTAACAAGTTGAGAAAAGTAGTAAGAACAAAATAGATTGAACATGCAACAACAATTAAGCAAGATTAAGAAGGAAATTAACAATTCAAAGCAATTAAAAACTGAAAATAAGGAGCAAGAGATAGAGGAAGAAATTTACTAATGAAACTTCAAGGTTGAGAAAGTGTTGAAATTGAGAGTACAAACTTCAATTAACTACTTCAATGATTGAAATTGAAATAAACTAAGCTAATTAATGAGAGTTATTTTTTTTTAAAACTAACTAAGTTCCTAAGAAGTCTAAAAGGATGAAGAAGATCTCCCAAAATAAAAACCAAGGGTCGCTTTTATACTCCCCAAAGTCACATAGAAAAATCCGTAAAGAAAACCGGGTTTGCATGCAGGAGCGCCCGCTCCTAGCTGCAGCAAGAAGGCATATTGTTGGAACTCAAGGAGGAGCGCCCGCTCCTTCTTAGGTGCGCGCCAGCTCCTCACTGCATCAGAGAAGGCAGAATGTTGGAGCTCGATTAGGAGCGCCCGCTCCTTGACTGGTGCACGCCCGCTCCTGGCTGGGAAAGAGGGAGGCAGATTGTGGCGCTTTTGGCAGGAGCGCCCTCTCCTCAGGGGCTGCACGCCCTCTCCTATTATGCTTTGCTTCCAATATAGTTCTTCATGCTTGTGCTATATAACCAATTTATCATTGAATCTACAAACACGAACACACACATAAAAAAGATCGGGGAAGCCAAAAGCTATAATCATGCACAAAAGGAGACAAAAAAAAGGGATAAAAGAGGGAAAAATAACTACAAAATTGTGTCAAAAATACCATGATAAGTGGACAAATAAAACACTTATCAAGTAATGGATTCACCCAACACACACACGGCACATCACGATTTAGAGGTCAACCGGTCCCTTGGTACAGCTGAGTCTAGGACTGGGGGAGCCGCCTTTGGGTGCTGGGATTCCCGTTGTTCATCTCCTAAACCAACCGTCTCTGTCTCTGTGCAGGAAACAATGGCTCAAACTAGGAAAACAACCATAGATCCAGAATATAGAAGAGAAACCTCTGAAGAATTGCCGCCTGGATCTAATCAAGTTGAGATGACAAGGGAATCCTCGAAAGGTACCCCAAGCACCCCTAAAGATGGAATCCCGGGGTCTAATAATGGAGGCGGTGGAGATACCGCCTCTACATCTGGAACTAATGAGGAGAAATCCTCCAATAATGGAGGCGGTGAGGATGCCGCCTCTATCTCTAGAGCTGAGGAGGAGAAGAAATCCTCTTAGAACAAAAGCAGCGGAGAGACCGCCTCTACATCCGAATCCGAAGGCAGTAGCAGCAGTTATCTTACACCGGTTCTAGATAGCGAAGAGGAAGAGAGAGCAACTTGGAATAATAAGGGTGATCCCCTCCTAATCGTCGTCTCTGCTAAGGACCGGGCTAGCATGGAGAGGAACTTGGGAAAATTTATTCTTGGGCGGCCTCTAGGAGAGGGGTACAAAATTCGAGTGCCGCCTGAGATGGGGACAATTGTCTGGTAAGACAACCAGCGAAACGCGAACGAATATTTTGGCTGCTACGAGGCGGCCTTTCTAGCCGGTCTCCGCTTCCCTCTTCATAACACCATCAAGGCCATCCTAAGAGGATATGGCCTAGGAATATGGCAGTTAACCCCCAATTCTTGGGTTAACATTTTGGACTATATTATCGCCTGTGAGATACAGATCATAAACCTCGGCTGGGAGGCCTTCTCCCATATGCATTATTTTAGTCGGAGCCCAGGTGGGTGGAGAGCCTGGTACACCTTGACCACCTATCCCCAATACTTGATGACACTGGACAAACCGTCCAAGTGGTCAGACTGGAAGAACTAGTTTTATCTAGTTTCTGCTCCCACCAAACAAGAGAACCAGGAGTTCAGGACCTACAACCGGAAGCCCGAGCTTCTTGGGAAAAAATGTAAGAAGCCCCAAGTCCCGGATGAGGACTATGAAAGGATTATAGAGGCGGGGTTCTTTGAACTCACCACAACCGCCCTCTCAACCGGAGAACTAATAAGCGTGCCCAAAAATTGGGTACCCAGGCATGAGTTCCTGCGAGATGAGGCGTTCTTATCCGCCTGTGGGTTAAGCACCCAGTTTAAGAAACGTAGATTGCATTAGCACCCGGCTCTATTATGCCGCTTTAGCTATTTTATGTTTTTATTCTTTACCATCTTTCTCTAATTAGGCGGTTTCTTTTTTTTTAGTAAAAGCTTTGGCGATGTTGCCCTCGCACAAGATGCCTGCAAAGTCAGCCGCCGAAATCCGCAAGGAAAATGCGGAGAAGAAGGCTGCCCAGGCGGCGAAAAATAAGGTATACACACCTGACCCTTAGTCCTTCAAAATTTTGCGTAAGATTTTGCCGGCTGACCCTTTTGTCTGCTTTTTGACTCAGGATGGGGGCAAAGCGCCTCGCTCCCTAACAAAGCTGATCCGGCCCCGGCCGGGGGAGTAGGCGGGTATTTCGAATAAGGCGAGGAAGACTTCCTCCCAGACAATTCCCAGCCGTCTGACGGTTGGGGGAAAATCTGTCAAAAACACTAGCCTGGGGTTTGATCTAACCCCCAAGCAGTCGGATGTTCCAGAGGCATCCGGGGGAATTGTGCCGGCTAAGGCTTCAGGCGCTTCTGTGCTGGTTGAGGGCCATCAAGGCTCTCAACCTTTCTCTCAAGGTACAATAGAACCTTTCAACTCCTCTTTGCTTGGCAAGCCCATGCGGGTCAAGTCACACTCCCAGCTCCAGCCAGAAGACTCTGCTGGCAACCGGCAGTCAGTAGGAGGGACGTATGTAGCTTTATCACCGTCTCTTTCTGGTGTAGATCTCTCCCCTCGCTGGCCGAATGTACAGCAGTACGCCCGGGCCATGCTGAAGGTCATCCCTAGAGAAGAGAAGGAGGCGATCTCAGGGATCAACACCTTCAACGCTGACCGGGTCATGGCCAGCCTGGCTGAGGTATGTTTCTCCAACTGAAAGTTTCAAAGTTATTAGAGCGCTTGACCGTCTGTGTTCTTGCAATCCATGCTGCGAGTGGAGGGGCTCAAGAAGGCTTATGCCAGGAAGCAACAGGAGGTAAGACGGGCTAAACGGGATGCGTTTGAGGCACATAACGTTTCCCAATATTCCATGATTGTGCATAACTTAGAAACTAAAAACATTATCATGAAACAGGCGGACTCCATCAAAGAGCTTCAAAAATCCCTTAATGAGACCCACACACACATTCACAACCTCAAGGCTGAGAAGGAGAATGCGGAAGAGGAGGTGAAGAAGGCGGCGGACTCCATTAAACTGTTGGAGCTGACCAGGAAAGAGAACAACTCACTGTTGACGGAGAACATCCGTCTGAAGAAAAAGGCAGCTTCCGCCAGCCAGAACTTCCAAACCACCTTGAAAGCTGAGTATGCCGTCTGGGAGTTAGCCTACAAATACGCAGATCTTGCCATTACGGCCCAGGAAACAAACCAGCCGACTCCAGAGCCGTTTGAGGAGTGGTCCAAAAAGGAGATTGAATCTATGCAAGCGGAGATGGTCCAGACGGGGAGGAAGATGCCCACGTTGAAAATCAAGAGGTCCTCCCCCCTCCTGCTCCTGAAGCCGCCGCCAGAGACCTGGCTCAATCTTAAGCTTTTATAATTCAACTTTCCGGCCTGCGTGCCGTGTATTTATGTGTATCTTTTTCCGGACAGGGGTCCGGTTAACAATTTCCTTTGGCTGTAAGCCAATTTATACATTTGCCGGCTAGGTCGGCTTTCAATTTTAATCTCAGTTTCTAGTTGAATTTTCATTTTTGCCGATTTCGTTTTGCTCTAATTTTTTGCATTTTCAACTTTTTGCATTTCTGATTTGTATGCAATATCCCGGATGTGCGAGCGTTCTTGCCCCTGGACGGTTGTGTGCGTGGTAGCTGTCCTACTCTTAGCACGCAGCCGTTCAAGCAAGCATCCGGGGACTAAACAGGTTGTCCCTAGACCACATTGAGAGTTGTATTTAGCCAAGTAGAGATAGCAGACAGAATTTGCTCTTGTCCATCGCTTATCCAACTGTTAGACGAGATACAAGCGTTCCTTGACCGGTTGTGGTACCTTTGGGAGAGTACCAGATTTCCCTGATCCAAACCATAGTACCGGCTGTGCCACTTTTTTGGGCGACATGCGGTTAAGTTGAAGAATTAAACGGTAATGCCTAAGTGACCACTTGTGCTACTTTAGAGCGTCAAGCGGTGGCATCTCAACCTTAGTGGTTGGCGAAAGACCGGCTGTGATGCTTTTGAGCACAAGCCGCGTGTTTCTGATCGAGATTTCGGGAACCCCGTCTGTGCCACTAGGGAGCAACATGAGGTATCTCGATTTCAATTGCATATTCAAACGGCTGTTTTAACCTGGACGGTTAGTTTTTAGACGCTTGTACATTTGGACAAAACAATGTACCACCCAAATGGGAGATGTTCTCTTCGACGATTTCACCCAAAGGGGCGTCGCCGGATGCCTGCTCATGTTAAAGTAGGCGGTTGGTTTTTAGGTAAAATCTGGCCTTTGGCCTCAAATTTCGCCTGGTTGTGCATTGCACAAAAAAGACTACAACATACAATAATTAGGAAAATCTGGCCTTTGGCCTCAAATTTGGCTCGGTTGCGTATTACACAGGCGGGGCTTTATACAAAACCAAAATTAAATAAAGCATTTCTTTCATTAATACTCTATTTACAAAAGATAACAATTCTTAGAAGTAGTACTTTTTCAAGTTATCTACGTTCCAAGTTCTTGCTAGCTGCCTGCCGTCTGGAGTTTCTAGGGGGTGGGTGCCGCCTCTAACTTCGTCAAAAATCCGGTAGGGGCGTTCCCAATTGGGAGTTAGCTTCCCTTGCTCATTGGCCTTGCTGGTTGCCTCCATTTTTCGTAGCACGAAGTCACCCACTTTCAAGGGCCGCTTGTGCACTCTTTTATTGTAGGCTCTTATCATTCTCAGGCGGTAAATCTCATGACGCAAGGCGGCATTGCCCCTGCGCTCCGGAAGTGAGTCCAATGCAAGACGCATGGCCTCCCAATTAGCCTCTTCGTCATAGAGCATGACTCAGAGTGTTGACTCGTAGAGTTCAATTGGCAGGACGGCCTCAGTGCTGTATGTCATGAGAAATGGGGTTTCACCGGTTGCCCCTTTTATCAGTTGTTCTGATGGCCCAAAGAACGTGAGTTAGCTCATTCGCCCAAAGGCCGCCAACCTTTTCAATTTTCTTTTTTATGTCGTCTGAGATGAGCTTGTTGAAGGCTTCAACCTGTTTGTTTGCTTGGGGGCGACCAACGGATGCGAAGCAATGCGAAATCCCTTGGTCCCCCAACCAACTCTTGAGGGTAGGCGTTTCAAACTGAGGACCGTTGTCAAAGACCATAGACATGGGACGCCAAACCGGATGATAATGTTCCTCCAAATGAAGGAAATGACATCCTTGGTCTTAATGCCCTTGACCGCCTCTGCCTCTACCCATTTAGTGAAGTAATCTACAGCCACTAGAATATATCTTCTTCCGCCTGATGCAGGCGTATAAGGACCTAAGATGTCCATGCCCCACTTTGCAAATGGAACTGGGCTGTAGATGGCCGTCAGATCAGTAGGCGGACGTTGTTTGAGCCAGCCAAATCTCTGGCACTTGTCACACTTCTTCACCATTTCCATAGCGTTTGCCTCAAGAGTGGGCCAAAAATAACCTTGCCGCCTGGCCCTTGTAGGGTTTCGTAGTGACCCGACACTACGCGGAAGGAAACCCACCAAGACCCGCCCCTTAATTAAAGCAATTAAACAAGCATAATAAACTTAATCAAACAAGATTAAGGACAAGAATTATACCTTTGACGCGTGCTTCGCTCCCAAGGAGGTCTTACTTCAAAATCCTGAAAAGACGAGATCTCCGACGGATCGTACCCTCGACCCGACCCGAGCGTCCTAAGTCTTGAAGGTTAGTCAAGACCCGGACAAAATAACTATGAGTTTTACGAATCAAAGGTTTACTCTTTTCTAGAGTTGCCTTTTTAATTCCACTCAAGGTTGTATTCTCAAAATCCCAACCAAGTGGGTATTTATAGAGAATGGGGACTTGAAACCCCTTTTCATGATCAATGTGGGATCATGTGCAATTGCAATAATTTATTTAATTCTAAAATAAATAATTATGCAAATCAATCATAAGCCAACAAGTGGCAAAAGGAGAGAATGGGTTAGGTAAGGACCATATCCCATGGGGGGGACCATTGCCTTGCTCCCTAAGGGAAGCTTGGTGGCTTTGGTCCCCACTTCCTCTTCAAACCTCCACTTGCAAGGAAGCTAGGCTGGCTGCCACCTGGCGCTGCCAGCACACACAGCCAGCTAGCCTGCTTGGCTAGCGCACCAGGCATCACGCACCAATCTTCCCAACGCCACTATCGCATAGCATGATCCCCCAGCTAGCACTTGCTAGGCATCGCTGGCGCTGGTGCCTTGCTACCGCAGGCATACGCACACACATATGCGTGGTGCTGCCTTGTTGCTATCGCAGGCACACACACACGCATATGCGTGGTGCTTCCTTGCCATCGCATGTGCAGTCATGCATCGCCCAGCTGGGCATCGCTGGCGTTGGTGCCTCGCATCCCACGCATTGGCTGGTCGCACAGGCCTCGCATCACGCACCAGCCATGCGCCATGCACTAGCCATGCGCCACGCACCAGGCATTGCCAGCCCACACGCATCAATGTGCCTGTGGTGCGAGGCTGCTTGTGCGAGGCCTGGCATCACGTTGGCGCGCAGCCTCTCGCATGTGTTGCGATGCTTGGTGCTGCCATGCGAAGGCTAGCACTCAAGCACACGCACATGGCGCGCCATTGCCAGGCAGCCAACCATGCCAGCACTTGGTGCTTGCGATGGTGCTGCCAAACTAGGCACGCACGCACGCAGCACCTAGTGCTTACCATGGTGCGGCCATTGCTTGCGATAGGCGCCACATGCACCCAGGCACCACGCTAGCATGCTTGCTAGCTGCTATGGGCTGCCTGGTGCCTGTGTGGCTTGCGATAGCTGCCATGCACACCTAGGCACCCATGCTAGCATGCTGCTAGCTTGCGATGGACTGCCAGGGTGCGCCTTGGCTGCGATGGTGCCTAGCACACCATGGTGCACCTAGACATGCTATGAGCTAGCCTAGCCTAGCTACGGCTACGCTCATACTTGTTGCTTGTGATTTTGCGACGCTCGGTATCGACGCCCTAGGCTCGATTTCCGACGTCTGTATTCGTAAAACTCTGTTGACTCATTAAATCCTTTCGGATTAAGCTGTAATATCAATTATACCTTGATATTACTGATCGGAAGCAGCCTCCACCTAGGGATTCCGATCACTTGACCTTACTGAAGAATTAGCTCTGTAATAATTCTGAACCCTCTATCGGAATAATACACTTGTTGGAAGGACACCATTCCTTTCAATCTCCCACTTGTCCTTCCGGACAAGTGTGCATATTGTGTATAGCTCATTTCCTTTGTCACTTAATGTTTCTTCGTGAACTATAAGGTAAGATTCTTTGCCAGAAGTGTTTCTCGATCTCCGAGTACGACTGTCAATATGCAGATGATTTCTGAAATCCATCTGAGCATGGCCATGCATTTTACAGTCTCACTCTTCGAGTGGCCTTTTAAACAACAAAACATTTTCTCTATTGTTAGTAGGGGGACAATCCCAGTCTTGTATTGTAAGTTCTTCTTACTAAGAGGACATAGACTCCCGAGTGTTCCCGTTATGATCCCCAATTACGGCAGACGTTAGGAAACATCAAAGAGCCTAGTACTCAAACAAGAAAACTTCACAGTACTCATGGTCTGAGGAAATAAGTTCCGATAGCCATAATAAGAAATGTACTTATGACAAAATTTAATTTTCTTAAAGTACTCTCATATGTCTTATCCATTACAGTTCTAAACTGTACCTGTGCAAAAGATTTATGACTGTCACGTCCTCGCAGCACAAGAAACGGTGCTGTAAATCATACTACACACTAATCTATGGCGGTCATCAATCGTCCATCTGTTAGATGACCTCGATTAGGGATACTTTTCGATTTAATAATCAATGTTCACTTAACAGGTGTTTCTTTATCCAAGACATGGTCTTGATACCCTGTTTTGAATATTTCCGTAAACCGAATGGACTCATTATTTATTTCTAAACCACAATTAAATAGTAATGGAGTGAATGATAATTTTATACAAAAATTAATTACTCCATTAATGAATGGTTTTAGTATAGTGTCTTACATTAAATCAACCCTGTTTAATTAAAACACTTGTACAGGGAATATCAAAGTCAATCTCCTATGTGCTTGATTCCCATTGCCTCAACGTGTTTGTTGTGTTTCACTTGAGGCAAAGGTTTAGTCAAAGGATCGGCCACATTATCATCCGTGCCGATCTTACAAATTCTGATTTCACCTTCGGATTTCCATTCCCTTATCATGTGAAATCGTCGTTGCACGTGTTTGACCTTCTGGTGTTCTCTCGGCTCCCTGGCCTGAGCGATAGCTCCATTATTATCACAATAGAGGTCTATCGGTCCCTTGATTGAGGGTACAACACCAAGTTCATTGATGAACTTGCGAATCCAAACAGCTTCCTTGGCAGCTTTCGAAGCGGCCAAGTACTCGGCTTCAGTTGTAGAGTCTGAAGTGGTGCTCTGCTTGGCACTCTTCCATCTGAACGCTCCTCCATTCAGACAGAATATATACCCCGACTGTGACTTGAAGTCGTCTCTGTCAGTCTAGAAGCTAGCGTCGGTGTAACCTTCAACAACCAGTTCTTTGTGGCCTCCATACACCAGGAATTTATCCTTGTTCCTTTTCAGGTACTTAAGGATATTCTTGGCCGCAGTCCAATGCGCCTCTCCTGGGTTCGATTGGTATCGACTCATTGCACTCAGGGCATACGATACATCCGGCCTTGTACATATCATGGCATACATGATCGATCCGATTAGCGAAGCATATGGGATCTGATTCATTCTTTCTCGCTCAACAAGTGTCTGTGGACACTATTTCTTGGTGAGAGTTATGCCATGGGACATGGGTAAATGCCCTCTTTTGGCATTTTCCATGTTGAATCGAGCCAGTACTTTATCAATGTAAGTACTCTGGCTTAATCCAATCATCCTCTTAGATCTATCTCTGTAGATATTGATGCCCAATATGTACTGTGCCTCTCCTAAGTCCTTCATTGAAAAGCACTTTCCCAACCAACCCTTTACGGACTCCAATAATTTTGTAATGTTTCCAATGAGCAGTATATCATCTACATACAGGACTAGGAATGCAATATCACTCCCACTGTCCTTCTTGTATACACAAGACTCATCTGGATTCTTGATAAAACCAAACTTGCTGATGGCTTCATCAAATCGCAGATTCCAACTCCTGCTGGCTTGCTTTAGTCCATAAATGGACTTCTTCAGCTTGCAAACCTTTCCAGCGTTGCCTGGATCGACAAAACCCTCTAGCTGTGTCATATACACAGTTTCTTCCAAAATCCCATTAAGGAAGACGGTTTTGACATCCATTTGCCATATTTCATAATCGTAATATGCAGCAATCGCTAGGATGATCCGGACGGACTTTAGCATTGCAACTGGTGAAAAAGTTTCGTCATAGTCAATCCCGTGGACTTGTCTATAACCTTTTGCCACCAGTCTAGCTTTGTATACCGATACATTTCCATCTTTGTCTGTCTTCACTTTGAAGATCCATTTGCAACCAATGGGTGTATACCCCTCGGGCAAATTCACCAAGTCCCAGACTTGATTTTCAGACATGGAGTCCATCTCGGATTTCATGGCCTCTTGCCATTTTGCAGAGTCGGGGCTCGTCATAGCTTTCTTGTATGTCGCCGGCTCATCACCATCCATAACTAGGATGTCCTGATCATCAGTTAAGACAATACCGAGGTATCTGTCTGGTTGAGATCTTTGTCGTTGCAACCTACTTAGGGTAATCGATTGAGCATTTACATTGTCTGTTTGACTCTGACCAATCTTCTCATATGCTTCCAAAGTATCTAGATTGTCAGTTTTGTCAGGTTGACATTGTTGCTCGTCCTCTCGAACTTCATCGAGTTCGATTTTCCTCCCACTTGTCATTTTGGAAAGGTGATCCTTCTCCAAAAAGACACCATCACGAGTAACAAACACTTTGTTCTCGGATTTATTGTAGAAGTAATACCCTTTGGTTTCTTTTGGATATCCCACAAAGAAACACTTATCCGATTTAAGGTGAAGTTTGTCCGAAATTAATCGCTTGACATATGCTTCGCATCCCCAAATCTTGAGAAAAGACAACCTGGGAGGTTTCTTAGTCCATAATTCATATGGAGTCTTCTCAACAGCTTTTGACGGAGCTCTTAGTGTTAGTGCTGCTGTTTGTAGCGCATGTCCCCAAAACGAGATAGGGAGTTCACTAAGACCCATCATTGACCGAACCATGTCTAACAAGGTCCGATTCCTCTGTTCGGACACTCCGTTCCATTGAGGAGTTCCAGGAGGTGTCAACTCTGAAAGAATTCCACATTCTTTCAAGTGATCGTCGAATTCATGGCTCAAATATTCGCTACCTCGATCCGATCGAAGTGCTTTAATTTTCTTGCCAAGTTGATTTTCAACCTCTTTCTGAAATTCTTTGAACTTTTCAAAGGATTCAGATTTATTCGACATTAAGTAGATATAGCCATATCTACTATAATCGTCGGTGAAGGTGATGAAATATCGGTAACCTTGCCTTGCAGGTGTGCTCATAGGTCCACATACATCCTTGTGTATTAGACCTAATAAGTCACTTGCCCTTCTCCCAACTTGGAGAATGGTTGTTTGATCATCTTGCCTAATAAGAATCCTTCGCAATTTTCAAACGACTCTAAGTCTAATGAGTCAAGAACACCTTCTTGAAGAAGTTTCTTGATGCGTTTGATGTTAATGTGGCCAAGACGAAAATGCCACAAGTAGGTTTTATTCGACTTGATGGTCTTAGTTTAGTGGTATCAACTTTTGTCATATGTAAAACATGCAATTTAATTGAACATAAATTTGTAAACTTGAAACAACTATTGTTAAAAGTTTTACATTTGAAATTCCTAGGTGTCCAACACCATGGATCATAATATGTTCAAAGCATGAAAAACTAGAAATAGTTTAATTACATATCATAGACAAAATAGTGCATGCAAGCACGACCGAAAAACCATCTTCGTCGTCTTTTGTCCATGCACCAACACTTGATAAGCTTCTCACTTGGTCCCTGAAAAGGCAACATTAAGTGAGTCATACTTGGTATCCAATACCTTATGATAAGCTTAATCCAAAAGTGTTAAGGAAGATACCTGAGGTGGTCGGAGTGATCCCCTCTTCCTTGATGAGCATGCATTCCCTCTTGTAATGGCCTTGCATGCCACAATGGAAGCATCTCATCTTTGCCTTGACCTTCTTGAACTCCTTCTTCTTAGCTCTCAAGGGCCTTTTGGTCATTCCATAGGCAGTGGCTTGGCTAAGTAGTTGCACCACCTCCTTGAGGGAGTGTGTCTCCTTTCCCGCAGCGATATGCACTCTAAGTGCATCATAGCCCGAGTGGAGTGAAGCAAGCAAGATATTCCCCGCCATCTCATCTTCCAATGGAATTCCGAGAAGCTGCATGTGCTTGAAGAGCCTAGTCATACCAAGCACATGAGGTCGGAGGGGCATGCTTGGTCTCAATTTAGCATTGTAGACCTTGGTCCAAAGCCGTCGCCTTTCCTTAGCAAGACACCCAACATTTGGTGGCTTAATTCTCATGTTTGAAAGTGACCTGGTCAAGTCAAACACGAGTCCATCAAAGTTGTCATTGTCACTCTTGGTGACTCTTACATTGACAACGTCCTCAAGTGCTTTAAGGAACATGTCCGGAAGGTAGGAGGAAAGAGTTTCCTTCCAGTCTTCCGGGATGGAATTTTCCATGAGTCGTGAGACCCTTTTGCAATTGGAAGACCATTCTTCATGAGCCTCGTCGGTCATGATCCCTTTAGCAAAGAAGCTTGGAATGAGAGTATCAAGAGTATACTCCAAGGAACAATTCCGGAGAGTTCTCCTGAGTTCCTCTTCCCATTCCTTAAAGTTGACCAAGTTTAAGGGAAAGGCCAACTTTTCGGGGAGTTCCGGGCACATATGGTTGTTGTTCGAGTTACTTGCTGACATGATTCTACAATTGAAAGAATTTGAAGTGAAAAACCATTCATACATCAATAAGTTGAAATTTAAAGCGTTCATGCATTTATTCACACTTATTGAACATTTTATCCACGCATTTTAAGATTGTCCCTTATGGGCGAGAATAAAATGATTCCGAGATCCCAAAGATCAAGAAATGGATAAGCATGCTTTAGCTTGTCTTAACCATTAAATATCTTAAGGTAAGCAATCCAATTGCTAATAGCTCCAAGCTACTCTCGGTTTGATAATATGTCGCATCTAATGCATACTTGACATTTTATCTCTTTTGCCACGACATCTAAGGACTCCTTATTGATATCGTTGAGCTTAACCAAGACAACTTGTATACCTAGTATACCTTACGTTCCTAGGGAAGTAGTGATGCCTCGCTTTGGCGTAATCAATCACATACGCGCATTAGTTCGGTAAGTGTTGTTCTTGGAATGGAAAATTTTAGCTCAATATTATTAAGGGACCTAGGGTTTCTATGTTGGTTGATTTAAGTGAACTTAACTAATCATCGCAACATCATAGAAATCCTAGACATGCATCTAGCAATCATATATAACAATATATAAGGCATAAAATAGATGCATTTGGCAACTAGCATCACCCCTTGAAATCTTCAATTTCCATGGGTCTTCATCTTGGCTCGTCATCGTCGAAACGCCTTCAAACAACCTGTTTTGAAAGAAATTTTACATTCACCCGTTCACTATTTGTGAACGACCCATGCAATTTTACGAAATACATAATTAAACACGCAAAACTAGTAACTAACTTAGGTCGTTAATCCAATTAACGCACCTAATTAAAACTAGTCAAAGTGGTTTAATCCATTATTTCTAAACGCAAAATGCTAACGCATTTAATTAAGCTCCCACTAAATTCCGCATCCGTACTTAATTAATCCGATTAATTAAGTCGACATAATCCATAATTTGTCAAAATTTTGCAAAAATTGAAAATCGAGGTTTTTAGCCTCGTTAAAATAATTAATTAAAATTATTAACACGGGAAAAATCGCAAAATCATAGCTCAACGTTAAGCAAAATCACCCAACAAAGCCCTTGGTGGGTGCGCACCATGGCTGCTAGGCAGCCCGTGGCATGGCGCCATGGTGCGTGGTTGAGGCCTGCTGTGCCTAGCAAGCTGCGCCTCAAGCCCAGCTGCCTGCTAGCATGCTTCGCATGCTTGCTAGCACGCTGCGGCCTGCAAGCATCTGGCCTGCTGGGCAGGTGCATCATGATGCTTGTGGTGCGCTGACTGATGCTTGTTGCCCTGCTGCCCAGCAGCATGCTTCGCAAGCCAACCCTGCCACCCCACGCACCCCAGCCATGCTTCCCAGCCACACACACACAGCGCATAGCAGCATCAAGCCTCACCCTGTGCGCACCACAGGCACCCACATGTGGGCTGCTAGGCAGCCCGGCTAGCCTTGGTGGCACTTGGGTGTGTTGCCTTGATTTACGTGCCATGACTCGGGATTTTAATCCCGATTTGCGTGTGACATGAATTAATTCCAAATTATATTTTAGAATTAATTTTAGGGAAAAAATAAAATAAAACAACCATTAAGTCTAACTTAAACAAATTTTATTTTAATTGGTGCACAAGCCTAAGATTTATCCAAAAATTCAAATTTTTGAATAAAATTAGGTTAAAATTATGCTTAAAATAAAATGAGCTATGTCCAAAATTAATCTTGCCAATATGCAAATTAATCATGGATTTGACAAAAGGGAGTCGAAAAAATAAATTAATCATCCAATGATAAAAAAAAAATTCCAACTTGCATACTTGTGTAAAATACCAAGATTACATCTTCCAATATGAAGATTAATCAAATTTTACTCACAAGTAATTCAACTTAATGGATTTTAATCAACCAAAATATGAAAAAATCCAAACTTTGTTCAACATGGAATTTAGGGTTAGGGTCCCAATCATTTAAACACTTAAAGATTAGAGCTTTAACATTACTTGGGAACTTAAAATACAAAATCACAACAAGTTTTCACACCTTATTGCAATTTATTTGCAAAATTGTGAAAAACAAGTTTATGTGATAACTTGGTATATCAACTTAAGCACTAATAAACACTCCATTATTATGCTCAAGGATATTTTAAAACCAGTAGATTAGTGATGCAAAATTGCATTTAATCTAACCTTGTAATGCTTGCATTAATCAAGGCTTAAAAAGAATTAAAACTTTCGTTGAAAAACGAAAAACCCCAGAAAAATTGGGTTTCTGGTTCGAATTTGGCTTCTGGACAATCCTTAAGGGGTTGAAACAGTTCCAGAATGTCGATTCCACCCAAAAATCACTATTTTTGAGCCAAAATCTGGGTTCGACAGCCAAATCGATAATAAAATCGAGTTTTAAAAAATTAATTAAAACAAGCATCTAATCTAATTAGATGAACATGAACCAGAAAAATAAATTCTTTAAAACACCTTAATTAAACAATAATTGCTAAAATTAAAAGGAGCGTGGCTTCGATACCGCTATAAGGTTTCGTAGTGACCCGACACTACGCGGAAGGAAACCCACCAAGACCCGCCCCTTAATTAAAACAATTAAACAAGCATAATAAACTTAATCAAACAAGATTAAGGACAAGAATTATACCTTTGACGCGTGCTTCGCTCCCAAGGAGCACTTACTTCAAAATCCCGAAAAGACGAGATCTCCGACGGATCGTACCCTCGACTCGACCCGAGCGTCCTAAGTCTTGAAGGTTATTCAAGACCCGGACAAAATAACTATGAGTTTTACTAATCAAAGGTTTACTCTTTCCTAGAGTTGCCTTTTTAATTCCACTCAAGGTTGTATTCTCAAAATCCCAACCAAGTGGGTATTTATAGAGAATGGGGACTTGAAACCCCTTTTCATGATCAATGTGGGATCATGTGCAATTGCAATAATTTATTTAATTCTAAAATAAATAATTATGCAAAACAATCACAAGCCAACAAGTGGCAAAAGGAGAGAATGGGTTAGGTAAGGACCATATCCCATAAGGCACCAGCCAACACATTCTTAACCATGGCCGGCTGAGCCGCCTCGGTTATCTCCCTATAGAAAGCCGAAGGATATTCCCCAAGGTTTAGCAGTCGAAGCTGCCAGTCCATATGCTGGACATTTTGCGCCGCCTGACCCCCAAAGAGGGCAAGCTGCATGTAAGGAGATCCATACGGCATGTATGGTTGTTGGGGCACATACGGAGCCGACAGGATAATCTGAGGGCCAGTCCGGGAAGACATGCCGCCAGACTGACTCTCTCGGTTCGTCGTCGTGTACCCTATTGAGGTATTAGGGAGACTGTCTGAGAATGTCGACGTTAAAGCCGACTCAGACATTTGTTGACTTCTCTTCTGCTGGAGAAACATCCGAGCATCAGAGAACGTCCTTTTGGACCCATCCGGCTGTACTTGCCGGATGAGCTTCTTCTTCCCTGCTTCCGGGAAGCGAAATTTTGAGAGATCCACCATGGGCCAATCAGGTCCATGTGGTTTTAGATGAGGAGTTGGGACCCGGTCTTTCAGCGACTTTTTCCCAGGGGGAGAAGGCTTCCTCCCTAACGAGGTAGGCTTCTTCCCAGAAGGGGATGGCTTTTTGGCCGACTGACCGTTATGGGAGTCTGCTTTCTTGCTGATCAGATCCTTGATTTCCCCTTTGAAGCTACTCATGAATTGCATGAGTTCATCTCTAGTTACAGGGGCAGCACCCTCAGCCATTTGGGCTTGCCCAGCCGGCTGGCTGGTTGGGTGGCTGAGGCCTTTGTCATCCCGTTCCCTTGTTTCTTTGGGACGGGAACGCCTGGATCTGAACGACCCGTCTGGGGCCATGTAGGTTTTGACCTCTTGATCGTCGCCACTGTCTCGTTCCATATGGACTTCAGGTTCGACCAGAGGCCGCTTCCCGTGATTAAGGGGTACAGACTCATAGGATGCCATTCTGGAAGTACTCTCCCCACAGACGGCGCCAATGTTTAGGGGTCTTTTGATGTTTCCTGCGGGAGAGTTATAGCACCAGAACTAGATCGACCGACCGTACCTGCAAAAGCACGGAAACTCCGGTTGGTAGGAGTTCCGCCTCCGACGATCAAGTTAGAATACGTCTGGGTGACGAAGGATGCGGAAAGTAAATTGGTCTCTCGGATTCTGGGAGATTCTGCAATTAATATTGCTCGGTAAATGTATTTGTATTTTTTACTGAGTCAATTGTGTAATAAATGGGGATTTTTCCCTATTTATAGTAGAAAGAATGTTCCCCTATTAGGGTTACCTTGCCACGTGTTAGCCTCTGATTGGATCCCATTAGGCCTCTACGAGGCTGACATGTGTCAGCCCCACATTGGGCCACGTGGCAGGGGTAATTTTTACCCCAAACACTACCCTAAACAAAAAGTTGTTAGTTACTATCCTAATTCAGATAAATTCTATTGATTACTACCTAATTGCATTTTTCGGGAACTTAAGACATAATTGACGTCACTTTTCTGGTTAATCCCTAATTAAATCAAATTTAACCTAATTAATCTATTTTAATAATAACATTAAATCAAAAAAAAATTACCCCAACTAATTTTACTATATAATCCTTTATCCCCAATCAACCCCCTCTAATAACGGCTAATTTCTCATTATCAAACATCAATTCTTTCATTGTTTCAATGTCAAATCTTCTCCTCGTGACATCTCACACATCGTATAGCAATCAAAAGGTTTAATTTGTGTAAGGTAATTCTTAAATTTGCGATAATGTTGTTGTAAATTTCTCTAATTATTAGGGTTTATTAAAAATTTAGGGTTTTTGCAAAGTTAAACAATTAAGTAAATTAAATCCTCCAATACAGAGAATTTAGCATTTGGAAGCAACAAAAACTAGGGTCTTTCTAGCTTCCCCTCTAACGGTGATACCTTTGCTCTTCCCCATTTTTTCCTCAATTCAACACGAATCAAGTGTATGCCTCAACAATTGATTGTACATTGCCGCAATTTTTGAAAATTCAATTGTATTACTGTAGGCGTCATTCAAAGCGCGCCTACTTAAACATGTGTGAATATGTTTGGCGCTCATAGGAAGTGGGAATGACATATACAATTAGGGACAATGATTAAGGACAAATAAATTAAAGTAGGGAGCCGCCAACAAGTTTTTTAAGGAACTTGTAAACCGTTCACGGATCATTTAAGGCAACCACGAATAAGGGACAACAATAAGCAACAACGATTGACCCGTGAAGGTTACACCCCATTCATAATCCATGAGATTATTACTAACTCCATATGGTTCAGAACCACGAAAGGAGGATCGAGGATGATGGTACAAACTGAGTCATGGAGTCACATTCGCCCGTATTGACCTCTACTCGATTCTTATTGTGAAAAATATTCTTGCGACCTCAAAAGCATACAAAAAAAGATTCAGTTTGCTCCAAACTAATATTAAGCTAAATTGGTTGAATATTAATGCAACATATAATTCTAAATATTGTGATCACTTCAATTAACAACAAGATTAACAAGGAACTTAAATCGGTCGTCCAAATTATCTTATTAAGAGTTATATTCAATTACATATTCCCTTTAAACATGCAATACGGTGATCAACAATAAACAATAGAACAAACATTAGCATTGGAAGCAATTTAACCATAATAACGGTTAATATATGACAAACATGCATAACAAAAATCGTTATAAATATAATAGGAACAAAAGGAACATGATTCCTTACTTTGATTTTGTTTGTTTGCAACTATAAAGCAATAAACACGTTAGCAACTTCAAAGAATAATAAATCAAATTGAAATTAAATTTAAATTAAAGTAGAGTTAATTTGGTCCAAACCCTCGGTTCTACCTTTCACGCCTTGGTTTAACTATGGAACTTCGGGTGTTGTATGGACTCCTTGGAGTGCTAAGGGAAGGAATAGTGAAAAAATAATAATTAGGAGAATAGGTTTGAGGCTTAGAATGTGAGAGAGAGATATGAGAATGTGTGTTGGTGCCTCGAAACTGTGAAATCAGCCTCGTATTTAAAGAGGAAATGTGAAGGGTGAGGTCCGAAACCCAAGAAATGAGGTGCCGCAGAAGAATAAAGCCGTCGCGGGTCGAAATAATTGTCGTGGCACAGTCATATTTGCCGTAGGACGAAAATCTATGCTGTAGCACGACAATCTATGCCGTGTCACGCTATTTTTACCGTAGCGCGGTAATTTCCAATTTTTACACGTTTTTAAAACTTTGATAATTTTTTATCTGTAAATTGGAAAAAGGCATATAATATATTGTTGGAAATATATTCAAGTCTACTTTCCAACCCAATTAAAATCAGGTCAAAATCTTTTTTATATATTGAGATATGGCCATTTTAGTGCAAGGGTGTCGGTTTTGGGCTGAGTTTTAGTGTTTTGCTCATTTCTTCTTCGTTTTAAATCGAAATTGAGCTTATGATATACCGTTGAAAAGCTTATTTCAAGGCCTGTCCAACCAAATAAAATTTGGATCAAAATTAGAGGACCACAAAATCAGTTTATCTCGGTTTTAAGATGTGGACACGAAAAGAGGAAGATAAGTTATGGTTTGGGGAAATATTTTTAGGTGTCTACAATTACAGAGAAAGGCGATGAATTGGATGGAAGTAATCTAGGTTTTAATTTGGGTTTAGGTATTGAGGAAATGAACACAGGTGAGAGAGAGAGGGGGGGTCTTTTTTTATTATTATTGATTGTTAAGTAAGAGTAGTTAATGATCTAAGGTTGAAATTAGTTGGGGATAATTTTATTTGGGAAATTCTCTTTGGTAACACTCAAGTTTCTATTTTCTCTTTGGTAAAAAGCCAAAAAAATTATTATCATTGGTAGTATTGTATTGTTGATTACCAAATATAATCACCACTTTTACTTATACAGAATTTAACCATGGTTAGTTTTTTCAATTTTTTAATAATTAAATAATTACAAAAATAATTCGAAAAAAACCCAACCATTCTCCCACCTAGCTAGCCACCAGCCCTTCCCCTTGTCGGCGCCAAGCACCCCCTACCCCCGGCCAACGCCGGCGACGCCCAGCCTCCCCCCACCAACCACCAAAAACCCAAATCCATTTAGGTTTAAAAAACCAACCCTTCTTTCTCTCTCCTCGCTCCTCTTTCAAAGTCTGCTACTCACTTCAATCACCTTCTTCCACTTTCTTTTTGGGTTTGTTGATTTTTGGGTAAGGATCTTAACACCATTTAGGTTTCGTGGGTTTGGGTTTTTGGTGGTATATAGGGTTTCTGGGACCAGTGAACATGGGAGGTGGGTCGATTCGGGGAGGGGGTCGATTTTGGGGTGGTTTGGGATCGGGGTAGGGGCGTTGGGTGGGGGAAAATAGAGGGTATGGGGGTCGAGTTGAGGGAATAAGGAGAGGGTGGGGCGGGGGAAGGCTGGGCGTTGCCAGTGCCGGCGTGGGTGAGGGGTGCTTGGCGCCGACAGGGGGGAGGGCTGGTGGCTAGGTGGGAAAGGGGTAGGGGTTTTTTTATTTAAATATTTTTATAATTATTTAATTATTAAAAAGTTAAAAGCTAACCCAGAACCTTTAACTTTAGTTAAAAATTTAATAAAAATTACTCATCAATGTTATAAGTAACTTTAAATAATAATATAATATTACCAAAGATAATGAAAGCTTTGGCCTTTTACCAAAGAGAAAAACAGAAAGTTAGGTGTTACCAAAGAGAATTTTCAAAAAAAAAATTCAGAAAAATTAAAACTAAGAATCCCACTTTTAGTGTATGCCTTTGCTCTTCCCCATTTTTTCCTCAATTCAACACGAATCAAGTGTATGCCTCAACAATTGATTGTACATTGCCGCAATTTTTGAAAATTCAATTGTATTACTGTAGGCGTCATTCAAAGCGCGCCTACTTAAACATGTGTGAATATGTTTGGCGCTCATAGGAAGTGGGAATGACATATACAATTAGGGACAATGATTAAGGACAAATAAATTAAAGTAGGGAGCCGCCAACAAGTTTTTTAAGGAACTTGTAAACCGTTCACGGATCATTTAAGGCAACCACGAATAAGGGACAACAATAAGCAACAACGATTGACCCGTGAAGGTTACACCCCATTCATAATCCATGAGATTATTACTAACTCCATATGGTTCAGAACCACGAAAGGAGGATCGAGGATGATGGTACAAACTGAGTCATGGAGTCACATTCGCCCGTATTGACCTCTACTCGATTCTTATTGTGAAAAATATTCTTGCGACCTCAAAAGCATACAAAAAAAGATTCAGTTTGCTCCAAACTAATATTAAGCTAAATTGGTTGAATATTAATGCAACATATAATTCTAAATATTGTGATCACTTCAATTAACAACAAGATTAACAAGGAACTTAAATCGGTCGTCCAAATTATCTTATTAAGAGTTATATTCAATTACATATTCCCTTTAAACATGCAATACGGTGATCAACAATAAACAATAGAACAAACATTAGCATTGGAAGCAATTTAACCATAATAACGGTTAATATATGACAAACATGCATAACAAAAATCGTTATAAATATAATAGGAACAAAAGGAACATGATTCCTTACTTTGATTTTGTTTGTTTGCAACTATAAAGCAATAAACACGTTAGCAACTTCAAAGAATAATAAATCAAATTGAAATTAAATTTAAATTAAAGTAGAGTTAATTTGGTCCAAACCCTCGGTTCTACCTTTCACGCCTTGGTTTAACTATGGAACTTCGGGTGTTGTATGGACTCCTTGGAGTGCTAAGGGAAGGAATAGTGAAAAAATAATAATTAGGAGAATAGGTTTGAGGCTTAGAATGTGAGAGAGAGATATGAGAATGTGTGTTGGTGCCTCGAAACTGTGAAATCAGCCTCGTATTTAAAGAGGAAATGTGAAGGGTGAGGTCCGAAACCCAAGAAATGAGGTGCCGCAGAAGAATAAAGCCGTCGCGGGTCGAAATAATTGTCGTGGCACAGTCATATTTGCCGTAGGACGAAAATCTATGCTGTAGCACGACAATCTATGCCGTGTCACGCTATTTTTACCGTAGCGCGGTAATTTCCAATTTTTACACGTTTTTAAAACTTTGATAATTTTTTATCTGTAAATTGGAAAAAGGCATATAATATATTGTTGGAAATATATTCAAGTCTACTTTCCAACCCAATTAAAATCAGGTCAAAATCTTTTTTATATATTGAGATATGGCCATTTTAGTGCAAGGGTGTCGGTTTTGGGCTGAGTTTTAGTGTTTTGCTCATTTCTTCTTCGTTTTAAATCGAAATTGAGCTTATGATATACCGTTGAAAAGCTTATTTCAAGGCCTGTCCAACCAAATAAAATTTGGATCAAAATTAGAGGACCACAAAATCAGTTTATCTCGGTTTTAAGATGTGGACACGAAAAGAGGAAGATAAGTTATGGTTTGGGGAAATATTTTTAGGTGTCTACAATTACAGAGAAAGGCGATGAATTGGATGGAAGTAATCTAGGTTTTAATTTGGGTTTAGGTATTGAGGAAATGAACACAGGTGAGAGAGAGAGGGGGGGTCTTTTTTTATTATTATTGATTGTTAAGTAAGAGTAGTTAATGATCTAAGGTTGAAATTAGTTGGGGATAATTTTATTTGGGAAATTCTCTTTGGTAACACTCAAGTTTCTATTTTCTCTTTGGTAAAAAGCCAAAAAAATTATTATCATTGGTAGTATTGTATTGTTGATTACCAAATATAATCACCACTTTTACTTATACAGAATTTAACCATGGTTAGTTTTTTCAATTTTTTAATAATTAAATAATTACAAAAATAATTCAAAAAAAACCCAACCATTCTCCCACCTAGCTAGCCACCAGCCCTTCCCCTTGTCGGCGCCAAGCACCCCCTACCCCCGGCCAACGCCGGCGACGCCCAGCCTCCCCCCACCAACCACCAAAAACCCAAATCCATTTAGGTTTAAAAACCAACCCTTCTTTCTCTCTCCTCGCTCCTCTTTCAAAGTCTGCTACTCACTTCAATCACCTTCTTCCACTTTCTTTTTGGGTTTGTTGATTTTTGGGTAAGGATCTTAACACCATTTAGGTTTCGTGGGTTTGGGTTTTTGGTGGTATATAGGGTTTCTGGGACCAGTGAACATGGGAGGTGGGTCGATTCGGGGAGGGGGTCGATTTTGGGGTGGTTTGGGATCGGGGTAGGGGCGTTGGGTGGGGGAAAATAGAGGGTATGGGGGTCGAGTTGAGGGAATAAGGAGAGGGTGGGGCGGGGGAAGGCTGGGCGTTGCCAGTGCCGGCGTGGGTGAGGGGTGCTTGGCGCCGACAGGGGGGAGGGCTGGTGGCTAGGTGGGAAAGGGGTAGGGGTTTTTTTATTTAAATATTTTTATAATTATTTAATTATTAAAAAGTTAAAAGCTAACCCAGAACCTTTAACTTTAGTTAAAAATTTAATAAAAATTACTCATCAATGTTATAAGTAACTTTAAATAATAATATAATATTACCAAAGATAATGAAAGCTTTGGCCTTTTACCAAAGAGAAAAACAGAAAGTTAGGTGTTACCAAAGAGAATTTTCAAAAAAAAAAATTCAGAAAAATTAAAACTAAGAATCCCACTTTTAGTGTGTCTTTCATAAACAATCCCACCTTTTGAAATTCCAGAAACAATCCCACCTTTGACAGGGATCTTCCACTAACGATTTCTGACCGGTTAGATTGTTTTGGTAACCTGTTTTCTTAATTAGGTTATGAGACAAGTGTCGGATTTTAATAGGTTTATTCTAATTTTTAATAATAAAAAAAACAAAATTAATTAAAAAAAAAAAAAAGCAAAACCCCTTACCACAGCCCTAACCCTGCCATTAGCCCCCAGCCCCGCCACTAGCCCTAGCCCTAGCCCCGAAACCCAACTTGCCCCTCTAAGGCACCGAAAAACCACCGTCATCGCCACTCTTAACGCCTAAATGGCCCCCCATCCCCGCCCCTCCATATCACTATCGCAGCAAAGAGAACAGACGATTTCATCGTTTTTGCTCCATCGATCGGAGAACAAAGCGGAGAAATACTTAGCCTTACAAAGCGCAGAAGAATGAAGGTGATACTGGAATTCATCGGAGGAAGAAGAATCGGAGGTTTCGGGAATGGAGGAGAGAGAATAATCAAAGTCGTGGAAGAGGAGAAGGAGGATGTTGGCGGCGGAAGTATCGTTGAAGCCGCTAGAGATCGGCAAAGAAAGGAGTTAAACGGAGGAATCGGTGGCGGAGGAGAGGGAGCAGAGGCGGGTGGAGCTGTTGTTATGGTGCTGCAACGCAAATATTCTTTTTTTCGGGCTTGAGGGTGGTGTTTTCAAGGTAGTTAGGTTGTAGTGAGTTGTTGGCTGCGGTGGCGCAGTTGCTACCACATGGTGAAGTGGGAGGAGGTGAGCAGGCTGGTGCGGTGCGTGAGGGAGCAGGGGTGGTTTTATTGTGGTGGATTGGTGGCCCAAGGAGAGAGACTAAGAAAAAAAAAGGGAAAAAAAATTAAAAGAAATTAACTTGTTTAACAAGTTGTAGTTCAAAAGGATCGTTAGTGGAAGATTCTTGTTAAAGGTGGGATTATTTCTGTATTTTGAAACGGTGGTATTGTGTATAAAAGACACAGTAAAGGTGGGATTATTAGTTTTCATTTTTCCTTTTTTTGTTTTTGATTTAATGTTGTAATTAAAATAGTTTAATTTGGTTATAATTGAATTAATTATGGTGGAATTGAAAAGTGACGTCATTTATGCCTTAAGTTTTCGAAAAATGCAATTAGGTAATAATTGATAGAATTTATCTGAATTATAGGTAGTAATTAACAGCTTTTTTTTACGGGTAGTAATTCACAAAGCTAGTCTTTTTGAGGTAGTAATTGACAAATTTTCTTACTTTTAAAAACGTGATTGAGTGTAAGATAAAAGGAAGAGAGTTTTTAATAAGGAGGTAAGTGTAAGAAAAAGTAGAAAAGAGAAGGTAAAAAGGTAAATAGGTGTAATTGTGTAAAAAATGGTAAGAGAGATCCCTACCTTATAAAAAGTTTAAGAAAGCTCTTATGAATAGTGCATGGCCATTTATATCCTCCATACCTTATAAAAAGTTTTAAAAAGCTCTTTTAAATAGTGCATGGACATCTATATCCCTAAAAAAATATTCTTTTACATATTTGCCCCCATTGAATTCAAAAGTCTTAAAAATTTCTCTTTAATTTCCTAAATTGATTAATTATTTGTGTTTATTTCGATGTTTAAAGCATCTTTAAGTCTCTCCATTTTTATTTTATTTTTTTGTGTTTTCTATTTGGAAGATAAATACTATTTAATGCAAAGTATTCCAAATTAATTTTAAATAGGAAAATTCTACATGGTGGCGTCAAGGATTCAGTTTTTCTACGTGAAAGACGAACTTTTTTCCAACTCTCTTAAGTGGCACCAAGGTTTTGAAAAATTAAGCATAGTGTCCTTTTTAAGGTTTTATGGCTAACCTTTATGATTAAAATGGTTAACCTTTGATTTTTTTATTAAAAAATTATTTTATAAACAATAAAATAATTTAAAAAAAAAAAACCCCAATCACCACCCTAGCCACCACCAACTCGCCGGAACCCTAACCCCACAGGCTAGCCGCCGTCCCAAACCTCTCCCTCCCCCTCATGCCAGCCGGCCGACCAGCCCTGCCCCAGCCACTCCCTTTCCCCTTCCTCGATTCGACCACCCTCCCCTTCCCCCTAACCGAAAATAAAGAATGAGACAAGCTGCCGCTAACCGGGCGGCAGAATATGTTGACGGGGACGGTGAGTGGGGCTAAAATCGAGACGGGGGAAGGGGAGGGAGGTCGAAATCGAGGCGGAGAAAGGAGAGGAAGGCTAGTATCGCGACTGGGGAAGGGGACAGTGTCAAAATCGAGACCGGGAAAGGGGAAGAGGGTTCGAATCGACACGAGAAAGGGGAGGAGGGGCCGGAATTTGAACGGGGGAAAGGGAGGGGTGTAGGGTTTCGTAGTGACCCAAAACTACGCGGAAGGAAACCCACCAAGACCCGCCCCTTAATTAAAGTAATTAAACAAGCATAATAAACTTAATCAAACAAGATTAAGGACAAGAATTATACCTTTGACGCGTGCTTCGCTCCCAAAGAGCTCTTACTTCAAAATCCCGAAAAGACGAGATCTCCGACGGATCGTACCCTCGACCCGACCCGAGCGTCCTAAGTCTTGAAGGTTAGTCAAGACCCGGACAAAATAACTATGAGTTTTACGAATCAAAGGTTTACTCTTTTCTTAAAGTTGCCTTTTTAATTCCACTCAAGGTTGTATTCTCAAAATCCCAACCAAGTGGGTATTTATAGAGAATGGGGACTTGAAACCCCTTTTCATGATCAATGTGGGATCATGTGCAATTGCAATAATTTATTTAATTCTAAAATAGATAATTATGCAAAATAATCACAAGCCAACAAGTGGCAAAAGGAGAGAATGGGTTAGGTGAGGACCATATCCCATGGTGAGGACCATATCGCATGTGCTGCGATGCTTGGTGCTGCCATGCGAAGGCTAGCACATAAGCATACGCTCATGGCGCGCCATTGCCAGGCAGCCAACCATGCCAGCACTTGGTGCTTGCGATGGTGCTGCCAAGCCAGGCACGCACGCACGCAGAACCTAGTGCTTACCATGGTGCGCCTGGTGCGGCCATTGCCTGCGATAGGCGCCATATGCACCCAGGCACCACGCTAGCATGCTTGCTAGCTGCTAAGGGCTTCCTGGTACCTGTGTTGCTTGCGATAGCTGCCATACGCACCCAGGCACCCATGCTAGCATGTTGCTAGCTTGCGATGAGCTGTCAGGGCGCGCCTGGGCTGCGATGGTGCCTAGCACACCATGGTGCGCCTAGCACACACATGGTACACCTAGGCATACTAAGAGCTAGCCTAGCCTAGCTACGGCTACGCTCATACTTGTTGCTTGTGATTTTGCGACGCTCGGTATTGACGCCCTAGGCTCGATTTCCGACGTCTTTATTCGTAAAACTCTGTCGTCTCATTAAATCCTTTCGGATTAATTTGACGTCTCGGATCGGAGATTCGATTGGGTTCGACCCGAAGGGTTCAGTTAAGATTAATCTGTAATATCAATTGCACCTTGATATTACTGATCGAAAGCGGCCTCCACCTAGGCGTTCCGATCACTTGACCTTACTGAAGAATTACCTCTGTAATAATTCTGAACCCTCTATCGGAATAATACACTTGTTGGAAGGACACCATTCCTTTCAATCTCCCACTTGTCCTTCCGGACAAGTGTGCATATTGTGTATAGCTCATTTCCTTTGTCACTTAATGTTTCTTCGTTAACTATATGGTAAGATTCTTTGTCATCCTTATTACGTTCAGAAGTGTTTCTCGATCTCCGAGTTCGACTGTCAATAAGCAGATGATTTCTAAAATCCATCTGAGCATGGCCATGCATTTTACAGTCTCACTCTTCGAGCGGCCTTTTAAACAACAAAACATTTTTCCTATTGTTAGTAGGGGGACAATCCCAGTCTTGTATTGTAAGTTCTTCTTACTAAGAGGACATAGACTCCCGAGTGTTCCCGTTATGATCCCCAGTTACGGCAGACGTTTGGAAACATCAAAGAGCCTAGTACTCAAACAAGAAAACTTCACAGTACTCATGGTATGAGGAAATAAGTTCCAGTAGCCATAATGAGAAATGTACTTATGACAAAATTTAAATTTTCTTAAAGTACTCTCATAGGTCTTATCCAGTACAGTTCTAAACTGTACCTGTGCAAATGATTTATGACTGTCACGTCCTCGCAGCACAAGAAACGGTTCTAATCATACTACACACTAATCTATGACGGTCATCAATCGTCCATCTGTTAGATGACCTCGATTAGGGATACTTCTCGATTTAATATTCAATGTTCACTTAACAGGTGTTTCTTTATCCCAGACATGGTCTTGATACCCTGTTTTGAATATTTCCGTAAATCGAATGGACTCATTATTTAATTCTAAACCACAATTAAATAGTAATGGAGTGAATGATAATTTTGCACAAAATTAATTACTCCATTAATGAATGGTTTTAGTACAGTGTCTTACATTAAATCAACCCGTTTAATTAAAACACTTGTACAGGGAATATCAAAGCCAATCTCCTATGTGCTTGATTCCCATTGCCTCAACGTGTTTGTTGTGTTTCACTTGAGGCAGAGGTTTAGTCAAAGGATCGGCTACATTATCATCCGTGCCGATCTTACAAATTCTGATTTCACCTTCGGATTTTCATTCCCTTATCATTTGAAATCGCCTTTGAACGTGTTTGACCTTCTGGTGTTCTCTCGGCTCCCTGGCCTGAGCGATAGCTCCATTATTATCACAATAAAGGTTTATCGGTCCCTTGATTGAGGGTACAACACCAAGTTCCCTGATGAACTTGCGAATCCAAACAGCTTCCTTGGCTGCTTCCGAAGCGGCCAAGTTCTCGGCTTCAGTTGTAGAGTCTGCAGTGGTCTCTTCTTGGCACTCTTCCAGCTAAACGCTCCTCCATTCAGACAGAATATATACCCCGACTGTGACTTGAAGTCGTCTCTGTCAGTCTGGAAGCTAGCGTCGGTGTAACCTTCAACAACCAGTTCTTTGTGGCCTCCATACACCAGGAATTTATCCTTGTTCCTTTTCAGGTACTTAAGGATGTTTTTGGCCGCAGTCCAATGCGCCTCTCCTGGGTTCGATTGGTATCGACTCGTTGCACTCAGGGCATACGATACATCTGGCCTTGTACATATCATGGCATACATGATCGATCCGATTAGCGAAGCATACGGGATGTGATTCATTCTTTCTCGCTCAACAGGTGTTTGCGGACACTGTTTCTTGCTGAGAGTTATGCCATGGGACATGGGTAAATGCCCTCTTTTGGCATTTTCCATGTTGAATCGAGCCAGTACCTTATCAATGTAAGTACTCTGGCTTAATCTAATCATCCTCTTAGATCTATCCTTGTAGATCTTGATGCCCAATATGTACTGTGCCTCTCCTAAGTCCTTCATTGAAAAGCACTTGCCCAACCAGCCCTTTACGGACTCCAACAATTTTGTGTTGTTTCCAATGAGCAGTGTGTCATCGATATACAGGACTAGGAATGCAATATCACTCCCACTGTCCTTCTTGTATACACAAGACTCATCTGGATTCTTGATAAAACCAAACTTGCTGATGGCTTCATCAAATCGCAGATTCCAACTCCTGCTGGCTTGCTTTAGTCCATAAATGGACTTCTTCAGCTTGTAAACCTTTCCAGCGTTGCCTGGATCGCCAAAACCTTCTGGCTGCATCATATACACATTTTCTTCCAAAATCCCATTGAGGAAGGCGATTTTGACATCCATTTGCCATATTTCGTAATCGTAATATGCAGCAATCGCTAGGATGATCCGGACGGACTTTAGCATTGCAACTGGTGAAAAATTTTCATCATAGTCAATCCCGTGGACTTGTCTATAACCTTTTGCCACCAGTCTAGCTTTGTATAGCGATACATTTCCATATTTTTCTATCTTCATTTTAAAGATCCATTTGCAACCAATGGGTTTATAACCCTCGGGCAAATTCACCAAGTCCCAGACTTGATTTTCAGACATGGAGTCCATCTCGGATTTCATGGCCTCTTACCATTTTGCAGAGTCGGGGCTCGTCATAGCTTGCTTGTATGTCACCGGCTCATCACCATCCATAACTAGGATGTCCTGATCATCAGTTAAGACGATACCGAGGTATCTGTCTGGTTGAGATCTTTGCCGTTGCGACCTACGTAGGGTAATCGGTTGAGCATTTACATTGTCTGTTTGACTCTGACCAATCTTCTCATATGCTTCCAAAGTATCTAGATTTTCAGTTTTGTCAGGTTGACATTGTTGCTCGTCCTCTCGAACTTCGTCGAGTTCGATTTTCCTCCCACTTGTCATTTTGGAAAGGTGATCCTTCTCTAAAAAGACACCATCACGAGCAACAAACACTTTGTTCTCGGATTTATTGTAGAAGTAATACCCTTTGGTTTCTTTTGGATATCCCACAAAGAAACACTTATCCGATTTGGGGTGAAGTTTGTCCGAAATTAATCGCTTGACATATGCTTCGCATCCCCAAATCTTGAGAAAAGACAACCTAGGAGTTTTCTTAGTCCATAATTCATATGGAGTCTTTTCAACAGCTTTTGACGGAGCTCTATTCAGTGTTAGTGCTGCTGTTTGTAGCGCATGTCCCCAAAACGAGATAGGGAGTTCACTAAGACCCATCATTTACCGAACCATGTCTAACAAGGTCCGATTCCTCCGTTCGGACACTCCGTTCCATTGAGGAGTTCCGGGAGGTGTCAACTCTAAAAGAATGCCACATTCTTTCTAGTGATCGTCGAATTCATGGCTCAAATATTCGCCACCTCGATCCGATCGAAGTGCTTTAATTTTCTTGCCAAGTTGATTTTCAACCTCTTTCTGAAATTCTTTGAACTTTTCAAAGGATTCAGATTTATTCGACATTAAGTAGATATAGCCATATCTACTATAATAGTCGGTGAAGGAGATGAAATATCGGTAACCTTGCCTTGCGGGTGTGCTCATAGGTCCACATACATCCGTGTGTTTTAGACCTAATAAGTCACTTGCCCTTTCTCCCAACTTGGAGAATGGCTGTTTGATCATCTTGCCTAATAAGCATCCTTTGCAATTTTCAAATGACTCTAAGTCAAATGAGTCAAGAACACCTTCTTGAAGAAGTTTCTTGATGCGTTTGATGTTAATGTGGCCAAGACGACAATGCCACAAGTAGGTTTGATTCGACTCGATGGTCTTAGCTTAGTGGTATCAACTTTTGTCATATGTAAAACATGCAATTTAATTGAACATAAATTTGTAAGACAATCTTGAAACAACTATTGTCAAAAGTCTTACATTTGAAATTCCTAGGTGTCCAACACCATGGATCATAATATGTTCAAAGCATGAAAAACTAGAAATAATTTAATTACATGTCATAGACAAAATAGTGCATGCAAGCACGACCAAAAAACCATCTTCGTCGTTTTTTGTCCATGCACCAACACTTATAAGCTTCTCACTTGGTCCCTGAAAAGGCAACAATAAGTGAGTCATACTTGGCATCCAATGCCTTATGATAAGCTTAATCCACAAGTGTTAAGGAAGATACCTGAGGTGGATGCACCATTCCTCTCCTCCTCCTCCCGAAAGAGCTTGCATTCTCTC
The DNA here is from genome assembly GCF_001683475.1 of Chenopodium quinoa. Lineage (NCBI taxonomy): Eukaryota > Viridiplantae > Streptophyta > Magnoliopsida > Caryophyllales > Amaranthaceae > Chenopodium > Chenopodium quinoa. Next base: position 6,819,548 of record NW_018745000.1, read on the forward strand.
TTGAAGTGGCCTTGCCCACCACAGTAGAAGCAACGCATCTTAGCCTTAACCTTGAGATCCCTCCTTCTCGATGGTCTTTTGGTTGCCCCAAACAAGTTGGCCCGGTGCAGAAGCTCCACCACATTCTTTAAGGAATGTGTCTCCTTTGAATCAGAAATATATGCCCTTAATGCATCATATCCTGAGTGGAGTGAAGTGAGCAAAATATGACCAGCCATTCCATCTTCTAGTGGAATTCCGAGGAGTTCCATGTGCTTGAAGAGCTTAGTCATTCTTGCCACATGGGGTCGGAGGGGCATACCCGGTCTCAACTTAGTGTTGCAGACCGTAGACCAAAGATGGTACCTCTCTTTCGCAAGACAACCTTGATCCGACGACTTTACATTCATGTCCATAAGTGACCTAGTCACTTCAAACAAGAGTCCATCATTGTTTTCGTTGAAACTCTTAGAGAATCTCACACCGACAACATCCCTTAGTCCTCCAAGGAACAAATCTGGGAAGGAGAATGGAAGTTTTTCTTTCCATTCTTCCGGGATGGAGTTAGCCATGAGTTGTGAAACTAACTTGCAGTCTTTCGACCATGCACAATAAGTTTCGTCACTCAAGAGGGTCTTGGAACAGAGAGTTGGGAGGGAAGTATCCAGAACATACTCCTTGGAACAACTTCGGAGAGTTTTCCTGAGTTCTTCTTCCCATTCATCAAGGTTTGTTAAGTTAAGCTTGATAGCTAACTTATCGGGGAGTTCCGGGCACATCTGGTTGTTGTTTGAGTTACTTGCAGACATGATTCTACAATTGAAAGAATTTGAAGTGAAAAACCATTCATACATCAATAAGTTGAAATTTAAAGCGTTCATGCACTTATTCACACTTATTGAACATTTTATCCACGCATTTTAAGATTGTCCCTTATGGGCGAGAATAAAATGATTCCGAGATCCCAAAGATCAAGAAATGGATAAGCATGCTTTGGCTTGTCTTAACCATTAAATATCTTAAGGTAAGCAATCCAATTGCTAATAGCTCCAAGCTACTCTCGGTTTGATAAAATGTCGGATCTAATGCATTCTTGAAATTTTATCTCTTTTGCCACGACATCTAAGGACTCCTTACTGATATCGTTGAGCTTAACCAAGACAAATTGTATACCTAGTATACCTTACGTTCCTAGGGAAGTAGTGATGCCTCGCTTTGGCGTAATCCATCACGTACGCGCATTAGTTCGGTAAGTGTTGTTCTTGGAATGGCAAATTTTAGCTCAATATTATTAAGGGACCTAGGGTTTTTTTGTTGGTTGATTTAAGTGAACTTAACTAATCATTGCAACATCATAGAAATCCTAGACATGCATCTAGCAAACATATATAATAACAATATATATAAGGCATAAAATAGATGCATTTGGCAACTAGCATGACCCCTTGAAATCTTCAATTTCCATGGGTCTTCATCTTGGCTCGTCATCGTCGAAACGCCGTCTTGAGACTTCTTGGCCAAAATGAAATAAAAGAAGCTAGCTAGAACGACTAAGATGAATCTAAATAGTACAAAAATACTTAACGGTTCGCAGACCGTATTTAGATTTACAAAAATACATAACGGAACGCAGTCCGTATTTTTTATCCTAGTCGGGCCCCACTAGTTGCCATTTTCAAACAACCTGTTTTGAAAGCAATTTTTCATTCACCCGTTCACTATTTGTGAACGGCCCATGCAATTTTACGAAATACATAATTAAACACGCAAAACTAGTAACTAACTTTGGTCGTTAATCCAATTAACGCGCCTAATTAAAACTAGTCAAAGTGGTTTAATCAATTATTTCTAAACGCATCCAATTAAGTTCCCACTAAATTCCGCATCCGTACTTAATTAATCCGATTAATTAAGTCGGCATAACCCATAATTTGTCAAAATTTTGCACATCCAAAATCGAGGTTTTTAGCCTCGTTAAATAATTAATTAAAATTATTAACACGGGAAAAATCGCAAAATCATAGCTCAACCTTAAGCAAAAATCACCCAACAAATCCCTTGGTGGGTGCGCACCATGGCTGCTAGGGAGCCCATGGCATGGCGCCATGGTGCGTGGTTGAGGCTTGTTGTGCCTAGCAAGCAGCGCCTTAAGCCCAGCTGCCTGCTAGCATGCTTCGCATGCCTACTAGCACGATGTGGCCTGCAAGCATCTAGCCTGCTGGGCAGGCGCATCATGATGCTTGTGGTGCGCTGGCTGATGCTTGCTGCCCTGCTGCCCAGCAGCATGCTTCGCAAGCTTGCCCAGCCACCCCACGTACCCCAGCCGTGCTTCCCAGCCACACACACATAGCGCATAACAGCATCAAGCCTCGCCCTTGTGCGCACCACAGGCAGCCACATGCGGGCTGCTAGGCAGCCCGACTAGCCTTGGTGGCACTTGGGTGTGTTGCCTTGATTTGCGTGCTATGACTCGGAATTTTAATCCCGATTTACGTGTGACATGAATTAATTCCAAATTATATTTTAGAATTAATTTTAGGGAAAATAAAATAAAACAACCATTAAGTCTAACTTAAACAAATTTTATTTTAATTGGTGCACAAGCCCAAATTTATCCAAAATTTCAATTTTGAACAAAATTAGGTCAAACATTATGCTTAAAATAAAATGAGTTATGTCCAAAATTAATCTTGCCAATATGCAAATTAATCATGGATTTGACAAAAGGGAGTTGGAAAAATAAATTAACCATCCAATGATAAAATTTTCCAACTTGCATACTTGTGTAAAATACCAAGATTACATCTTCCAATATGAAGATTTATCAAATTTTACTCACAAGTAATTTGAATTTAATGGATTTTAATCAACCAAAACATGAAAAAATCCAAACTTTGTTCAACATGGAATTTAGGGTTAGGGTTCCAATCATTTAAACACTTAAAGATTAGAACTTTAACATTACTTGGGAACTTAAAATACAAAATCACAACAAGTTTTCACACCTTATTGCAATTTATTTGCAAAATTTGTGAAAAACAAGTTGATGTGATAACTTGGTATATCAACTTAAGCACTAATAAACACTCCATTATTATGCTCAAGGATATTTTAAAACCAGTAGATTAGTGATGCAAATGTGCATTTAATCTAACCTTGTAATGCTTGCATTAATCAAGGCTTAAAAAGAATTAAAACTTTCGTTGAAAAACGAAAAACCCCAGAAAAATTGGGTTTCTGGTTCGAATTTGGCTTCTGGACAACACTAAAAGCACTGAAACAGTTCCAGAATGTCGATTCCACCCAAAAATCACTATTTTTGAGCCAAAAACTGAGTTCGACAGCCAAATCGATAATAAAATCGAGTTTTAAAAAATTAATTAAAACGAGCATCTAATCTAATAAGATGAACATGAACCAAAAAAATAAATTCTTTAAAACACCTTAATTAAACAATAATTGCAAAAATTAAAAGGAGCGTGGCTCCGATACCGCTGTAGGGTTTCGTAGTGACCCGACACTACGCGGAAGGAAACCCACCAAGACCCGCCCCTTAATTAAAGCAATTAAACAAGCATAATAAACTTAATCAAACAAGATTAAGGACAAGAATTATACCTTTGACGCGTGCTTCGCTCCCAAAGAGCTCTTACTTCAAAATCCCGAAAAGACGAGATCTCCGACGGATCGTACCCTCGACCCGACCCGAGCGTCCTAAGTCTTGAAGGTTAGTCAAGACCCGGACAAAATAACCATGAGTTTTACGAATCAAAGGTTTACTCTTTCCTAGAGTTGCCTTTTTAATTCCACTCAAGGTTGTATTCTCAAAATCCCAACCAAGTGGGTATTTATAGAGAATGGAGACTTGAAACCCCTTTTCATGATCAATGTGGGATCATGTGCAATTGCAATAATTTATTTAATTCTAAAATAAATAATTATGCAAAACAATCACAAGCCAACAAGTGGCAAAAGGAGAGAATGGGTTAGGTGAGGACCATATCCCATGGGGGGGACCATTTCCTTGCTCCCCAAGGGAAGCTTGGTGGCTTTGGTCCCCACTTCCCCTTCAAACCGCCATTTGCAAGGCAGCTAGGCTGGCTGCCACCTGGCGCTGCCAGCACGCACAACCAGCTACCTTGCTTGGCTGGCGCACCATGCATCACGCACCAATCTGCCCAGCGCCACTATCGCACGCACAGCATGCATCGCCCAGCTAGCACTTGCTGGGCATCGCTGGCGCTGGCGCTGGTGCCTTGCTACCGCAGGCATACGCACACACATATGCGTGGTGCTGCCTTGTTGCTATTGCAGGCACACACACACGCATATGCGTGGTGCTGCCTTGCCATCGCATGCGCACCCATGCATCGCCCAGCTAGTGCCTGCTGGGTATCGCTGATGCTGGCCCTCACATTCCACGCATTGGTTGGTCGCACATGCCTCGCATCGCGCACCAGCCATGCGCCATACACCAGCCATGCGCCACGCACCACACATTGCCAGCCCACAAGCATCAATACGCCTGTGGTGCGAGGCTGCTTGTGCGAGGCCTAGCATCACGCTGGCGCGCAGCCTCTCGCATGTGCTGCGATGCTTGGTGCTGCCATGCGAAGGCTAGCACACAAGCATACGCACATGGCGCGCCATTGCCAGGTAGCCAACCATGCCAGCACTTGGTGCTTACGATGGTGCTGCCAAGCCAGGCACGCACGCACGCAGCACCTAGTGCTTGCCATGGTGCGCCTGGTGCGGCCATTGCCTACGATAGCCGCCATATGCACCCAGGCACCACGCTAGCATGCTTGCTAGCTGCTATGGGCTGCCTGGTGCCTGTGTGGCTTGCGATAGCTGCCATGCGCACCCAGGCACCCATGCTAGCATGTTGCTAGCTTGCGATGAGCTGCCAGGGCGCGCCTAGGCTGCGATGGTGCCTTGCACACCATGGTGCGCCTAGCACACACATGGTGCACCTAGGCATGCTATGAGCTAGCTTAGCCTAGCTACGGCTACGCTCATACTTGTTGCTTGTGATTTTGCGACGCTCGGTATCGACGCCCTAGGCTCGATTTCCGACGTCTGTATTCGTAAAACTCTGTCGTCTCATTAAATCCTTTCGGATTAATTCGACGTCTCGGATCGGAGATTCGATTGGGTTCGACCCGAAGGGTTCAGTTAAGATTAAGCTGTAATATCAATTGCACCTCGATATTACTAATCGGAAGCGACCTCCACCTAGGCATTCCGATCACTTGACCTTACTGAAGAATTAGCTCTGTAATAATACACTTGTTGGAAGGACACCATTCCTTTCAAGGGGGATAAGATCGGGACGGGGAGGGGGATTTCGAGGGTGGTTGGTGGTTTCAGGGTGAGGGGAGGGGAGACGGTGGTTCAGGGGGAGGGGGAGGGGGAGGGTGGTTGGCGCAGCGCTCCGGCTGAGGGCCAGGCAGGGGTTCGGGCTGGTGGGGCTGCGTGGCCGTGGAAGGTGGTTGGGCTGGTGGGGGTAGTTTTTTAATTAGTCACTTTTTTTTATTTTTTTTTCTTTAAAAAAAAGTAATTTTTTAATTACTTATGGTTAACCAAAAATTAAAAAAGTTATCCAAAAAATCAAAAATTGGGCACTATGCTTCATTTTTCAAAACTTTGGTGCCACTTAAGAGAGTTGGAAAAAAGTTTGTCTTCCATGTAAAAAAACTGAATCCTTGAGGCTACCTTGTAGAATTTCACTTTCAAATATATATGGAGTACAAAAATTACGAAGTATATAATTGTATGATGACTTGTTTAAATTATTCAACTTGTCTCAATAAGTACTTAAAATCACGGAGTATATAATTGTGTGATAACTTGTTTAATTTATCCAATTCGTTTCAACAAGTATTTAAAAATTTATTAGACGTTTATATATCTAGAACTTGATTTTTTTTACCATTTCCTTGCTAAATCAAAGTAGATCTACCAAAGTTTCGAACATTGCACAACTACACAACATCCAACACTTTTATCACTTATATGCAAATAGATATAATAAAATATCATGCAAATATAGGGCTAGCTATGTCGCGCTTAAGAATTACTACTATTATAAAAAGGTGTAAATATTTATTTTAAAAAAAAAGGTGTAAATATAGTGAGTAGTGTTGTCAATTCCAGTCGTTCAACAGTTTGGTTTCGGCTGGAGTTGAAACGATTCATGTTAAAACGAGTTCATTTGGCTACCTGGTCGGGCCGGTTCAGTTCGATTGGATTATAAACAAGTCTATTTAGTTTTGGTTTGTTTTAGTACATTTTTAATTTGGTTCAGGTCGTAAATTGTTTGAGTCATGATCATGTTGGTTTGAAATGGTTCGAGTTAAAAGCGGGTTTATTCAGGCTAATCAGGGTTCAGGTTCATATCGGTTTGGGTTATTATTGGGACAGTACTTTAAAAATCCTGGTCAATCGGGTAGCAAGTCAAATTTGATTGGATTGAATTGAAACAAGTTCACTTTGTTGGTGGGTCGGTTTTTATTAGTGAATATTTAATAGGTCGGTTTCATTCGGTTAAATAATGGTCGGGTTATAATCGGGTTCAAGCTAAGTTGTTTTGTCAGGTTATAACATATTTGGTTTCATATCAAGTCGGGATGTAAACAAGTCAATTCATTTACGATTTCTAATTATGTACGGATTATTATCAATTCTATGTCATGTTGTGTTTTAAGTTTTGCTATATTCATCTTTGATTACTCCCTTTGTTATTCATATTTGTATCACTTGCTACGTTTGGGTGATTTTTTGCATCACTTATATATTCGGTAACTTATATCATATTAAATTTTTTCTCTCTCTTTCCTATAACTACCCTCAAAATATTTTATCGTATCTCTTTCTTTCATGGTCTCTACCTAAAAGATTTTTTTTAAAAAAAAAAAACTACGCTCTCTATTATAATCATTACGCTCAAAATCGTTTATACTGATTTTCTATTATTTTCCTTTTTTACAATTATTAATTTTCTATTAAACTGAACTTATTTTTACTGAATTGAACTTATTTTTACTGACCTAAAATTAATTTTACTAAATATTTTTTTTAAGTAATCAGAACTTGACATAAATTAACTCGAATTACCAAGGTTAAAGTGAACTAAAGTAAATTGAAATGAAATTAACTGAACTAAACTTAGCCAACCAAATAGATGATCCAACTACTCTAATAGCAAGTACATTATGAGGGTGTTTGTTTAGGGGATAAAAGGGATGGACAAGGATAAAAAAATAGGGATGGAAGAAATGTAGTGTTTGTTTTGAGGGAGAAAGGGTAAAGGGTATTATTATAAATTTATTACTTATCCCTAATTTATTTCCCATACTTACCAAATATGGGGAAAAAATTATTTATTCTTGTCCCACCTATCAATCCCATATCTTTATTCTCCCTTTTTATCCGTCTTATTTCCACCCCTCCAACCTTAGGGCCCGTATATGGAGATAAAATTGTTAGATTCTAACCAAACCCAACCAAGACAGAAGGTTATCAATTTGATTGGTTTTGCTCTTACATTTCGTGAATCGTTCTCCCAAAAACAATTCCATACCCTTTACCATCACAAATTACTTCGTATAAGACGACAATTCTTCCCTTCTCCTACTACTCACTAACAACTTCTACTCCCAAATCTTATGAATTAAAAAGAAAAACCCTTAATTTTCCCCAATTTTCCCCAATTTTGTTGAACCCAATTTCCAAAATCAAGAATGTCACAAGGGTATTCAATCGAACTTTACTTCGATCCAGCCCTAGAAAACCAAATTCTCAAAGCTTGGAATGTTCTTGCTCGTCGCCAAATCAGTACCCAGCTCATTGAAATCGAATCTCGACCCCACATCACCCTATTTTCATCGCCATTTTTAGATCCATCAAAGCTTGAACCCTTAATCAAATCTTTCGCTGCTAAACAAGAGCCTTTACACCTGAATTTCTCCTCAATTGGGTCTCTCCCTAATGAGGGCAATCTCCTTTTTCTCTCTCCTACCCCTACATTGTCCCTTCTCCAATTCCATTCTCAGCTTTGTGATCTGCTGAAGAAGGAAGGGGTTGATATTGGGGATAATTATCGAGTCGATTCGTGGGTGCCCGTTTGCCCGGTTGCGCAGGAGGTGCCGAAGAATCGAATGGCGGAAGCGTTTAGTGTGTTGAGGGATTTGAAGTTGCCGGTTAGTGGGTATGCTATGGATATTGGATTGGTCGAGTTTTCGCCGGTGCGGGAGTTTTTCTCCTTCATACTTGGTAACACTCTAGATGGGTAAAATGTTTGATTTTACTAGTACTATCAATTCTAGATTTCTAATTGTGTTTTGTATGAATGTTTTAGTCTTTTATAAAAGATATATATATATATCTGGAAATCAATTGGATTGGTGCTTGTAGAATACTGGTTGTTGATTAATATCAATTGTTGGTGTTCAGTTCATGTTTGGTTTGTTAAGTTATTTTCATTTTGGATTGAATGCACGGAATTCGCCTGTGTTTATCACATCTATGGTGAATTTTGTGATCATAATCTAACTAAGGTATGAGTATTCGCAAAACTTTAATTCTATTACTCTATTAGTTACTTCCTTTAGCATTGTATTGAGGTTCACTATGTTTGTATTGAAAATGATGTGAATGCTTCTATTAGATATGACTTTTGTCATTGCTTGTATTGTGTATGGTTCTAATACTTGAGATTCACAAAATCGCAATTTAGTAAGTGATTGATCCTTTGTCCAAACAGCTAGCTGAAACAATAGGATGGTGTTTGTAGTATGAAAGGTATGGTATTGGTGGTTGAATACGATTGCAGCAATAGATTTTTCTTGCTATTATTTGATTGGGGTGTTTTGACTTTTCAACTATGTTGTACCCATATCCAGTACGGGTATGTGTCCTAGTGTTCAGCTCAGCTATTTTGTTAAAGAATTTCATGATTTTAAACTAAAAATGATATGCTCAAGTGTGAGTGTGGATACTTGATGTGATTAAGAGTCTAAGTAAGGTTTTAAGAATATTGGTAAATTGATTAATTTCCAAGAATATGTGTAATTATTGGGTGAATTCAATTGTTTATTGATTAAAGTTTTGAAAAATGTCATATAGTTTTCTGTTATAGGCAACGTTGTTTTACTGACTCTCCTTACACCTAGGTGGCATATCTTAGTGTTGAAATGAGATATTGCATGAATAGGTTATAAGGGTTCAAGGGTTGCTAATTGGAAGAACAATTACGTTGTTTTACTACACTAGTCTAAAAACTGGATAAAATAAGTTGCTAAATAGCCAATGAAAGTGAATGAATGCTCTATTTTTCTTTTCCTTTCTCTGTTTCCCTTTATTTCCCTTTCTATTTCTCTCTTCCTCGATTGCAACAATGTTGGGGCGATTTTAAAAAAAAAATCGACGGGAATTGAGAAATATGTAAGATCTACGCTTGAATTTTGGGTGAAGGTGTGAATGTGTCGAAGGTGTGAGGGTTCACTTATAATACAATAGTTTTAGGACGATACACATTATTTTCCTTTTCAAATGGAGTGTTTTGATGGTTAATTTATCCATTTCTTCCAAATTCGACGAGGTGACACTAATGTCTTTCTCATTTCACATTGTATTTAGGATTGATTTCATTGCCAAAAATTTCACCAATTTTGACCCATTCAAGAATGGTACTAGTAATGCTAAACTAACATTTTAAACTGCCGTCAATTTGGTTGGTGCACTTACCGATCATAAGTAGGTACCAACTACTGGTGAGGGTGGTCATGATGCATAAAAGTTTAAGCGATATAACATGAGAATCGATCATTAATGGAAGTTTAAATCATTAACATGTCTGGTTTTAGTATCTGATATACCCACGACAACGTTTACCGCAGATGATGTTCTTGTTGTAGTGCTACAATATACACATGGGAATGTCTGAGGCCGTGTCTGATGAGACATCTAAACACGCATTGCTTAGAGATAGATCACAATGAGCTATCTTCTATATACAAATACTCTCTTTGTACTTATTTTTTTACCCCATTTGATTTTTTACAGTCTCGAGACTCGTATTAAAATGTATATAACTTTATTTCTGTACGCGTAAAAATTATAAAAAAAAATTTGATATTAATTAAATATACAATAAGGCAAATTTACCAAGACCCTTGTGACTATAGTATCTCTTGTTAGATTAATGAGAATTTATGGTCAAAGTTTATGAAGTTTGAACTATTTATCATTTTGTATGCAAAAAAAATGAGGACAAAGGGAGTGGATGAGAGTGCTTATCTATAGGCTTTTTTTTATCCCTAATTCTAGAATCACCCTAATTCATCCAGATAATCTAACCTCCTTTTTTGGAGACTTCTACGTTAACTCTCTAATATGTTTTCACTTCCAAAGGAATTTATATACTTCCTCTATTTCTTTATAATTGTAACACTTCTCTTTTCACATTTGCCGATTCATAATTTCATATGTTAATATCTTTAGTTACTAATATTATGTAAAAATTATAAACATTTGATGTTAAAATAGTATAAATCGAGATGAATCAAACAAGATTCCACATGAGTATATTTTTGCTTAACTATAAATTATCAAAACTAGTGAAAGTGAAACACATGAATAGTGTAAAAGTCAAAGTGTTGCAACTATAAAAAAAACGTAGGACGTACAAGAAGCTAAGGTTTCTACCGTCTTTCTTATAATGTATACAAGATTATTCTAGGTTACTCCCTTTGTTTTCCCTTAGTGTTACTCATTTTACAAGGTTATTAATGAACTACTTTGATCATTATTTTTTTATGGTGCATTAATAAAAATTATACAAAATTAATGTATTGAAAATTCGTAACAATATTAACTTGATAATGTTTTTTCTTATACATATACAGTTAAACATGGTCAAAAATTTTATTTTTTGACCTTGTCAATAGTAAATGAGTAGAAGTGAGGTAATATAACCTTCCATACAATAACACTTAAGTACCTTAGGGGCACTTGGAAATTCGTCTTAAATATATCATGGACCCTCTGGTTGAAGACCATTTGAGTCCCATTAGGGTCTCATTCCATGCGTCTCATTTGTCAAATACTTCCCCGTAATGATCGCAAAACATTTTTCTTGTAACTATTTTATAATAATTGCAAAATTTTCTTATTTGATAAATTTCTACTATTATTTTATTATTTCTCTCTTTTATTAATCCTATTTAGACAATTTTTTTTTTTTTTTTTATAATTTTTCTGTCAAACTAAAAGGTTAAATATATCCATACTAAATATACTTTAAAAATCTTATTTTGATCCCCACCCTATAATTTTCCCAAAACTTTGTACAATACCTAACTTTTGCGCTTACTACAAAACGACGGTAGTAGGTCTTTATTGCAAACTAGTTTATGGTTCCCGTGCATTACTAAATTTTATAAAAATTTAAGTTTCAACAATTTTTTAATAAAATTTTTCTCTTTATAAAAAGTATGACAAAGGTCAATATTTTGTAGATAATAATAATAATTAAAAAAAAAAAAACTCATGGTAAATTTTAGGTTGTACATACCCATATGATACATATACTGTATACAAATTTATATTGAAAATTATACGTATCTTTTTAATAATAATTTTTTGCTTAAATTTTCTATAAGTGGTTGCAAAAATGTCTTATTGAATTTGGGAGCTAATTTTTTTTTTTTAATGAAATAAATCAATTTATTGATCAAAGCCATACGACATCTACAAATGAAATCTAAATCAACAAATATATAAAATTGAATCAAATAAGGTTTTCCGTCATCAAAGCTACGATCGTTGAATAGATCTTGAACTATGTTACTCGCACACATCGCTGGAATATACAACGTTTTCGGAGAGACGGTCTAACGATTTGTTGTAGCCCGTAAGGATGATTTTCATCTGATTCACTTGAATGCCTTTGAAGATTTGACAACCGTTGCGATCCCGAACAACTCTTTACAAACGAACTGATAATATATAGGGCAAAACATGATTACCTTTTTAATAAACCTTAACACAAACTACTAAACGAACAAAAATTAATGACTCCACCATAGGGAGACGGATGAACATCTACACTACTCGTGTAGATTTATTAAAATCTAAATTGCAAAACTAAAGAAAATAAGGGAAAAAGGGTTAGAAATAGTTTAATTTTCAAAGAAATTAGACTATTTCCGGCCTAAACTACCAAAAAATTTAGAAAACCATAGAAGAGAGGAGGAGAGAGTCAATTGCCAATGAAGTATTATCATGATATTAAGGAGGTTTGGGAGGGAATGATTACGTTATATAAAATTTATGAAAGTTTTGGAATAGTAATTAACTTGAATGCAAATATATATTGATATTGTTAAAGTAGGATAGAATATATTATAGTGATTTAAAATTTCCTTACGATAATTGGCAAAAAAGTAAATAAAAAAATTGGTGGGAAATTATTTAACCAGATTTTGACACTTATTGTCTTTTATTCGTCTCTTGTTGTCTTTTATTCGTCTTTAGTGTATAGTTATTGATTGATTTTTAGCTGGTCTTCCGATATGCCTGTTTCGCTCCAACAAGAATGTACATTTAATAGAAAAAAAAAATGAACATTTAGTAATTAAATTTATTTGCAAAGGAACATTGAAATTGAAAATGAATATTACAATATTGAAATGTATATTTCATCAGATGACATGAACATTTCTGTAAATGGAAAAAGAACTCCAAATTAGAAGAAAAAATATTCAATAATTGAAATTAACATTACAATAAAAAAAAAAAACATTATAATATTATAATATAAGGGTAAAATGAAGAGACTTTAAAGCTAAAAAATGATAGTACATTACTACATTTAATACTATATGATTGAACATTTCAATGGTGTAAATAAAAAATAAACGGCTGTTGTTTTTAAATTATTATCATTAACTTGTTTTAAGCTTCAAGTGCTACTTCTTGAACAATATTTTGTTGTTGAGCTGCTTCAACCGTTAATGCTTCTTTGGTAGTCTTTTGTTCAATAGCTTTCTTTTCATTCTCTTTCGTTGAAGTCTCTTTGGAACTCTTTAGTTTTTTAGTTGCTGCTTTTGAACTTATTTAGAACTATTCAGGTTTCGACATTGTCTCGTAAAGTGGAAAAATAAAACTAAAATCTGAGCAATATAACAAATAACATTAAAATGTATAATGAACATATCTATCTATTAACCATACTAAAAGCAAATCCTTCTATGACACCTTTCATTACCTTGTGAAAAATTTACCCGCCTTTTTCGCTTCTCCTTTTTTTTTTTTTTTTTTTTTTTTTTTTTTTTTTTTTTTGCAAAATCTTTAAGTAAACTATTTATACCTTATGTGTTTTCTTTCCAGTATGACAATCATATTCCATATATATCTATTAACCATACTAAAAGCAAATCCTTTCATGACACTTGTCATTACCTTGTAAAAAATTTTCCGCCTTTTTCGCTTCGCTTCGCTTTTTTTTTTTTTTGTTTTTTTTAAGTAAACTATTTATACTTTATGAATTTTCTTTCCAGTTTGACAATCATATTCCATATATATTTATTAACCATACTAAAAGCAAATTCTTTCATGACACTTGTCATTACCTTGTGAAAATTTTTCCGCCTTTTTCACTTCGCTTTTTTTTTTTTTTTTTTTAAGTAAACTATTTATACTTTATGTATTTTCTTTCCAGTTTGACAATCATATTCCATATATACTCAAGTGAAACATTTCTGAATATCTTTTATATACTTTATATTTTGTGATATTATTGTCAAAAATATTTAACAAACGTGCATGACACGAAATTTTAACCTAGTAATACAATAAATACCAACATTTTTATTCAAAGATAACCAAATTACATAGGTAAAAAACTTTTTCCTTACAAAGTGCTGTATTTGAAAATGAACAAAAGATATTGTATAATATTTTTTTAATACACATATATATTTTAAATATTATTAAAAAAATGAACATGTTATGAATCAAGGTTTTTGGAGGGGGATTTGATTCTCAACCTAAGTAAGTAGAATCACTAATTCCGTCCTTCCCAACAACTTACAAGGGAATTCTCTTTACCTTAAAAAAAATAAAAAAATAAAAACTGATCGCGTTATCTAATGATTTTGAACATGTAATTATTTGAAACTAGACAAAACCCATGCGATGCACAGTTTATTTGTATTTTTTTAAAATAAATATTTTTTGTATTTATGTGATTGTTATTTCCGTTGTACGTAGTATATCATTTAATATGTTTATTTTGAAATAAATTGTGAATTTCCTCTCATTCGTTATATATTTAGATAAAATCTATAATATCAAAAGATAATATTTTATTTTTGATTAATTAAAACTTTAAATTCTCATTCGCTAATTTTGCTTAGGTGGCATTTGAATTATTAATTCTAAAGGAATTAATATCAAAAGATAATATATTGTATTTAATTAATTAAAACTTTAAAATCTCATTTGCTAATTTTTGCTTATGTGGCATTTGAATTATTTAATTCTAAAAGAATTTACAAATCTCTTATTTAATTGGCTAACACTAAAATTTATAATCTTATATGCCACGTTAAGAAAATTTTATCCTACGTGGTTCTCTAAAAACTCGGTATAAAACTCCCCTTTATATATATACTAGTTTTGTACCCGAACGATGCCCAGATAGTTAATTAAGTTTTAGGACAAATTTTTTGGCTTGTATGTTAAATACGGTCATATTGCTTATTTAGTTATTTATATAATAGTGTACACTTTGTAGCCTCGTTTGTAAAGATATCTATTATTGACTTGAAATTATTTTTATTGAACTTAAATTTTTTTTAGTGAACTGTTTTTGTTTTTTTTTTTTTACCAAACTTAATTTATTTATTAAAACTTATTTTATTACCGATTCTCTATTTTTCTTTAAATAAATTAAATATATTGTTTCGGGTGTTTTTGGAGTCCCTCGGGAGAGTTACAATCCTGAGTATGCGTGCCCGACTGTCTGTACCTGCAAAATCACGAAATTCCGGTGGGGTGGAGTTCCGCCTCCGACGATCAAATTAGTATACGTCCGAAGTAGTAAACTGTACGGAAATGGTAAATATTTCTCCTTGATTCAGAGAGATTCCGCAATTAATATTGCTCGGTTTTTTTTGTGTTTGCATTTATGGATGTCTAATAAATGAGGATTTTCCTCTATTTATAGCAGATGAAGATCTGCTCCCGGGGTTACAAGGCCACGTGGCATCCTCTGATTGGATCCCCTTGGGCCTCTACGAGGTTGACACGTGTCAGTCCCTCATTGGGCCATGTGGCAGGGGTAATTTTTACCCCTAACATTTGCCCCTCGCAGGTGTGACGTGGCTTGCCACGTGGCACCTGTGACACTTGTCACAATTTGGATAGGCGACGGTTCGTCTCCTTCCCTCTATTTTTTGAATTCGAAATTGCGAGGGGAGGTGACGATTCGCCTTCTGGGTTTCCTTATAAATAGGAACCTCCCTCCTCTCATTCCACACTTTTGTCAATTTGTTGAGAGAATTTCTTTGAGAGAAAAGAGAGTACTCTAATTCCGGCTGCTCTTTCTTGCAAACAACCTTCAATTCCAATACGTCCGGGTACCGGTTGAGTGATTCTTTGGTTGTCTCACTAAGGTACCGCTCTAACTTAGTCCCTTCATCTTGATTTCTGATAGGGCAGCAGCCGGTCTTATACTATCCGAGGCATCTTTAAGCAATTCCTCATGAATTGCATTCAATAGACCCACAACCGGTTTATACCGTCTGGGGCATTTTTAAGCAATTCCTCATGAATTGCATTCAATAGACCCACTCCTGGTTTATACCGTCTGGGGTATTTTTAATAAATTCCTCTTTTAAATTGCTTTACTAGACCCTCAGGCGGTCTTATACCGTCTGGGGCATATGTAAGCAATTTCTTTCAAGACTTGCACTCAGCATACTCGCAGCTGGTTTCGTACCGCCTAGGGTATCTTTGAGCAGTCTTCAAAGTCAGCATTTATCAGGCCCTCGGCCGGTCTTGTGCCGTCTGAGGAGCTTCTGAGCGCCTTTCTTAGTAATTGCTTTTAACAGACCCAAAGCCGTCTCTATAGCGTCTGTGGTATCTCTGTGCAATTTTCTTCATAAGCTGCTTGCAATAATCCCCATCCGGTATTACAACCGCCTAGGGTGTCTTAGGGCAATTTTCTTCAAAAACGCCAACCCATTTGCTTTCTTTACAATTTTCGGTACAACCACAACAGGTTTCTTCCGCCTGTGGTATCTTTGGGCCACATTGGTAAATAACGATTGCTTTCTTTGCCAATTTTCAGTTGTTCAAAGGGATACCGTCTGGGGTATCTTCAAGCAACGAACCCAAGCTTCTTTCGCTAGCTAGCCTTTTTTACTAAAAGGTACTGTCTCTATTCCTTGTCCCTTGAAACTTTTTAAGTTTTTATGTCTATATAGGTTGTTAGAATAATGGATTCTCCCAACACACACACGACACACCATGATTTAGAGGTCAGCCGGTCACCTGGTACGGCTGAGTCTAGGACTGGGGGTGCCGCCTCTGGGTACTGGGATTCCCCTTGTTCATCTCCAAAACCGACCGTCTCTGTCTCTGTGCAGGACGCAATGGCTCGAACTAGGAAGATAGTCGTAGATCCAGAATACAGGGAAGAAACCTCTGAAGAATTGTCGCTTGGACCTAATCAGGCTGAAATAAGGGAATCCCAGCAAGGTACCACAAGCACTCTCGGTGATGGAATCCCGGGGTTAGATAATGAAGGCGGCGGAGATACCGCCTCTCCATCTAGGGTTGAGGAGGAAAGACCTTCTGGGGATGAGAGCAGTGGGGAGACCGCCTCCTCGTCAAACTCCGGGCAAAGCAGCAGCAGCAGCTATCTCACACCGGTTGTGGATAGCGAGGAGGAGGAGAGACCCACATGGAATAATAAGGGCGACCCTTACCTAATCACCGTGTCTGCTAAGGACCGGGCCAGCATGGCTAGAAATCTAGGAGACTTTAACCGCCTGAGGCCTCTGGGAGGGGATTAGAAAATTATAGTGCCGCTTGAGATGGGAACAATAGTTTGGGAGGACAATCAGCGAAATGCAAACGGGTACTTTGGCTGCTACGAGGCGGCTTTCCTAGCCGGTCTACGCTTCCCTCTTCATAATACCATCAAGGCTATCCTTCGAGGATACGGTCTGGGGATTTGGCAGTTAACCCCCAATTCTTGGGTTAACATTTTAGGTTATATTGCCGCCTGTGAGATGCAGAATATTAACCCCGGCTGGGAGGCCTTTGCCCATATGCATTATCTAAGTCGGAGTCCAGGCGGGTGGAGAGCCTGACATACATTGACCACCTATCCCTAATACCTAATGACCCTGGACAAGCCGTCCAAATGGTCAGAGTGGAAGAACCGATTCTATCTGGTTTCTGCTCCTACCAAAGAGGAAAACCGGGAGTACAAGACCTTCAACCGGAAGCCCGAGCTTCTGGGCCAAAAGTGCAAAAAGCCTCGAGTCCCGGATGAGGACTACGAGAGAATAATAGAGGCGGGGTTTTTTTGAACTCACCACAACCGCCCCCTTAATAGGAGAACTAATAACTGTGCCCAAGAATTGGGTGCCAAAACATGAGTTCCTTCGAGATGAAGCATTATCCGCTTGTAAGCTAAGCACCCAGTTTACGAAACGTAGGTCGCAATAGTGCCTGGTCCAATTATGCCGCTTGTACATATTTTATGTTTTTCTTGGCCTTAATCATTTTTCTTCTAACCAGACGATTTCTTTTCTTCAGTGAGAGCTTTGGCAATGTTGCCCACAGACAAGACACCGGCCAAGTCTGCTGCCGACATCCGCAGAGAGAATGCGGAGAAGAAAAAAGCTGCCCAAGCGGCAAAAGATAAAGTATATACACCTGCTTCCTAACCCTTCATATTTTGTGAATTTCTTGCCGGCTGACTTTTGTACTTGCTTTTTGATTCAGGGTGGGAGCAAGGCGCCTCGATCCCTTACAAAGCTTATCCGACCCCGGCCGGGGGAGGAGACGGCTACTCAAAATAAGGCGAGGAAGACCTCCTCACAGACAGTTCCCAGCCGGCTGACGGTTGGGGGAAAATCTGTCAAAAATACAGGTTTGGGGTTCGATCTAACCCCCAGACAGGTTTGCGCTGCTTAGGGCATCCGGTGCCTCTGTACCGGCTGAGGGCAGTCATAGCCCTCACCCTATCTCTCAAGGTACAGTAGATCCCTTCAACCCTTCTTTGCTTGGCAAGCCCATGCGGGTCAAGTCGCACTCCCAGCTCCAACCACAAGACTCTTCTGGCAGCCGACAGTCAATAGGAGGGACGTATGTTGCTTTCTCACCGTCTCTTTCTGGTGCAGATCTCTCCCCTCGCTGGCCGGATGTACAGTAGTACACCAGGGCCATGCTGAAGGCCATCCCCAAGGAGGAGAAGGAGGCGATCCCTGGGATCAACACCTTCAATGCTGACCGGGTCATGGCCAGCCTAGCTGAGGTATTCTTCTTCAACTGAATTCTTCCAAGTTATTATGCCATTTGACCCTTCTAACTCCGTCTGTGTCTTTGCAGTCAATGCTGCGCGTGGAGGGGCTGAAGAAGGCTTATGCCTAGAAGCAAGAGGAGGTAAGACGGGCTAAACGGGATGCGTTTGAGGCACATAACATTGCCCAATATTCCATGATCGTGCATGAATTAGAAACTAAAAGAATAATCATGAAACAGGCAGACTCCATCAAAGAGCTTCAAAAATCCCTCAATGAAGCCCACACTAAGATTCACAATCTCCAGGCGGAGAAAGAGAATGCGGAAGAGGAGGTGAAGAAGGCGGCGGATTCCCTCAAACTCTTGGACCTAACCAGGAAGGAGAATACCTCGCTGCTGACTGAAAACATCCGCCTAAAGAAAGAGGCGGCTTTATCCAGTCAGCACTTCAAAGCCACCTTGGAAGCAAATTAGAGCCGGCTCATTGAAGAGAATGAGCAAGATTACGCTAATCGTATGCATATGACTTGGTCCCTGGTACATCCGGACACAGACTATTCCATCTGGGAACTTGCCTACAAATACGCCGATCTTGCCATTCAGGCCCAAGAGACAAACTAGCCGGCTCTGGAGCCGTATGATGTGTGGGCCAAGAAGGAGATCGAAGCCATGCAGGCGGAGATGGGCTCAGACGGGGGGGGAGGAGCCCCATGCTGAGAATCAAGAAGAGACCGTCCCCCCTCTTGCTTCCGAGGCCGCCTCCAAGGACCCGGCTTTGTCTTAAGCTTCTTATTTTTCAACTTTCCGGCCTGCGTGCCGTGTACTTCTTGTTTCAGGGTTTTTTGATGTGTCCTGCGGGAGAGTTACAATTCCAAGAATGCCCTTCGACCGCCTGTACCTGCAAAACCACGAAGACTCCGGTTGGGTGGAGCTCCGCCTCCGACGATCAAGTCAGTGACGTACGGGAGGAGGAAAGTGCGTAAAAGAGTAATTACTTCTCGCGTAATGGGAGAATTCCGCAATTAAGATTGCTCGGTTTCAGTGTAAAATGTATTTTTGATAGTATTGAATGTCAATTGATTGCAAGTGTTGTCTTTTGGAAGGAATTGAATGCCCCATTAATGAGGACTCTCACACTATTTATAGTGGGGAGCATTGGTCCCCCATTTAGGGTTCTCAGGACACGTGTCAGCAGGGGATTGGAGCCCTGCTGACCAATGGCAAGGTGCCACGTGTCGCTCAGCTATTGCGCCACGTGGCTGGGGTAATTTTACCCAAACATTTGCCCCTATCAGGTGCTAACGTGGCAAGGTGCCACGTGGCACCTAAGAAGAGAGCTGACGAAATAATTTTATTTTATTTTTTTTTAAAACCCCTTCAAATTCTAACTGAGGGAAGAGGGAAAAGCAGAAGGGGAAGGGTCGCGCCCCTTCGCCTTCCGGGACAAACCCTATAAATAGGGGAGGAAGCACACGAAGCCTCATTTACAAACTTCGTAAAATTTCTTGAATTTGAGAGCATCCGGCATTTCAGAGCATCCAGTACTTGAAATTCAGAGCACACGGAGACTTCATTGTTTTAAGAGCAGCCGGTTTTCAGACCGCTTGTGCAGTAGCAAGCAAGCAAAAAGATTTCGGGAGGGTACCTCAGAGAACCCAGCCAGTATTCAAACCGTCTGCGTCTTCGCAAGCATCCCCAAGAAATTTCTTGAGGTTCCAACACTTTTCTTCTCTAGGTACCGTCTCTTTTCCTTCTTGTTTTTCCATGTATTTCCGCTTGAGTCTTTTGCTTGCATTTTTGTTTACAAGTCCCATAGGTAGATGGACCCTTTATACCCGTACCCGGACCATAGTTGTGAACTCAGCCGGTCAATTAGTATGGCTGAGTCTAGAACTGGATCTGCCGCCTCTATTCTTTGGAATTTCCCCTTTTCAATGCCTGTATCGACCGACTTCGTGTCTGTGCAGGACACCATGGCCAGAATTAGGGGAACAACTATGGACCCCAATTACAGAGGCGGGGACTCGAACGAGTTATCGCCTAAGACTCGAGGGCCAGACGGGGAGGTTAGAGAACCATCCGGTGGTACCCCCGCCACCCCAAGCGATAGCATTCTGGGCTCCTACAACGAGGAGACCTCCCCGGCTGAGGAGGCTGAGCAGCCAGGAGCTGCCAATGATGCTCCCAACTCCCCGGCCGGCTCCGATGACAGACGGGTTGAAAGCAGTAGCTCAAGCTACTTAACCGTATCGGAAGATAGCGAGGAGGCGGAGAGGCCTTCGTGGCAAAGCCGAAATGACCTTCTCATGATCGCCGTCTCCTTAAAGGACCGCGCCCTCATGCGGTCTTCCCTTCTAGACTTTATTACCAGGCGGCCGCTTGGTGAGGGGTACAAGATGACCGTGTCGGGGGAGTTCGGGACGGTTGTATGGGAAGATGACCAGCCCAATGCTAACAACTGGTTTGGATGCTACGAAGCGGCTTTCCTAGCCGGCGTCCGCTTCCCCCTTCACAACACAATTAAGGCCATACTTAGGGTGTATGGCGTGGGCATTTGGCAACTCACCCCGAATTCTTGGGTGAACATTTTGGGGTACATCGCCGCCTGCGAGATGCAGGGTCTCAACCCCGGCTGGGAGGCGTTTGCCCATATGCACTATTTGAGCCGGAGCCCAGGCGGCTGGAGGGCCTGGTATACCTTGACTACTCACCCCAAATATATGATGACCTTGGACAAACCGTCCAAGTGGTCGGACTGGAAGAACCGGTTCTACCAGGTCAAAGCTCCGTCTGAAGAGGAGAACAAGGAATACCAGACCTACAACCGGAAGCCAAAGCTTTTGGGGAAAAAGTGTCGGCTGCCCCCTGTCCCTGATACCGACCGGGTGGCCATTCTAGACTCTGGTTTCTTCGAACTGACCTCTACCTCTCTCACATCCGGAGAGATAATAAGGGTACCCAAGAACTGGGTGCCCAAACACGAATTTTTCAAGGACGAGTGTTTCTTGTCCGCCTGCGGGCTTAGCAAAATCTGGAAAACCAAAGGTTACGAACCCTAGCCGGTTAATTTGTTGTCGGCTGTCCTTTTTATCTTGATTGCAATGTAAGATTCATATTTCTGACCGGATGTATTTTCGTTTTGCAGAAGAAGCTAAGAAGATGCTACCTTCCGCCAAGACACCCGCAAGGAAGGCTTCAGATATCCGCAAGGAGAATCTGGAGAAGAAACTTGCCGCTCAGGCGGCTAAAAAGGTTAGACCGCCTGACCTTCTCTATGTGCTTGGCTTTGATGTTGCTTTGGCTAGTTATTCATCTAACCGCTTGTGGTCTTGTTTCAGGATGGGGGTGTTATTCCCCGTTCCTTGCAAAAACAGATCCGGCAAAGGCCGTCTGTTGAAGAACCGGCACTCAAGGTGCCGAGAACTGCTTCTACCGACCGGGCTACAACCGGCGGTAAATCAATAAAGACCCCATGCGGGTCTAACACTGAGAAGGCCTTAGAGGCCACTCCAATAAGGACCGCAACCGGTCCATCTGCTTCTGGAAGCCAAAAGGCTTCCCAAAAAGGTACAAACCCGTTCGACCTCACATTGCTCGACATACCCATGCGGGTAAAATCGTACTCCTCTTCGCAGCCGGGAGATTCTCCGATCAGCCGGCTGTCCGTTGGTGGAGCGTACGTAGCATTCTCACCGTCTGTTTCTGGTGCAGATAACTCACCACGCTGGCCGGACGCTGCTCAATACGCCCGGACCATGCTGAAAGCCATCCCCCGGGACGAGAAGGAGGCGATTCCTGGAATCAATACCTTCAATGCCGACCGGGTTATGGTCGACCTGGCCGATGTATGTAACTGAGTGCCCACCCGGCATATAATTGGTAATATACCCATCCGGCCTTTCAACTAATACCGGTTGCGTTGTTGCTGCAGGCATTGCTCCGCGTGGAGGGGATTAAGAAGGCCTACATCCGCAAACAAGATGAGGTAAGAAGAGCCAAACGTTATGCGGATGACGCACATAGCGTTGCTCACTATTCCATGATTGTGCATGACTTAGAAACTAAAGCTATAATCATGCAACAGGCGGATCAGGTCAAGTCCCTCCAACGAGCCCTCTCAGAGCAAAAGCTCAAAATGGACAACCTCCAGGCGGCCCTGGATAACGCTGAAGACGAGCTGAAAAAGCATGAAGAGCCCCTCAAGCGGCTCGACCAGGCGGAAAAGGACAGCAAACGGCTGCAATTAGAGAATGACCGCTTGGTCAAGGAGGCTGCCGCTGCTCAGCGTAATTTCCAGTCCACCCTAGAGACTGATCAGAGCCGGCTCATAGAGGAGAATGAGCAGGACTGCCAGAAAAGAATGAAGAGGGCGTTCTCCATCATCCACCCGGGTGCAGACTACAACGTCTGGGAGCTCGCCTATAAATATGCAGACCTGGCCATTCTGGCTGAAGAGGAGGGCCAGCCGGGGCCAGAACCGTATGAGCAGTGGGTGGAAGCCGAGTTCCAGCGAATGCAAGCGGAAGCGGCTGCTTTGGAGACGACATTCGAGGATGAGGTTGCTCCCGGCTCCGTCCCCGACGCCGACCTAGCTCATCCGGAACGGGGCCAAGGTCAGGGCGACTGGGTAATAGTGAATGTAGAGTAGCAACGACCTCCCGGCCTGCGCGCCGTTCATTATCTTGTAATAGCGCCGGAAGGGTCGGACTACTCTGCTATTGTCTTCTATTTTGAGCATTAATATTTTCACCGGCTGTGCCGGTTTATCTTTTTGTAAACAATTTTAACATTTTCACCGGCTATGCCAGTTATTTCTGCTATACTTCAACCGGTTGGTCCGGTTTTGAATGAATTTGCTTCTTTTCCTTTTTGCTGTTTTGAATCTTTTGAATGTCACATCTTTCTTGCTTTGATAATTTTACAGGGATAGCCAAGAAAACCCATCCGGCATCACCGCCATCTGTGTCTTCGCAAACTAGGCAAAGAAACTTGCGAGGGTAGACGAGAAATTTGCGAGGATAGATAAGAGAACCCAGACGGTACCTTTACCGTCTGAGTCTTCGCAAACTAGGCAAAGATATTTGCGAGGGTAGACAAGAGAACTCAGGCGGTAACATTACCGTATGAGTATTCGCAAGGGTAGGCAAAGATATTTGCGAGGGTAGACAAGAGAACTCAGGAGATAACATTACCGTCTGAGTCCTCGCAAGCAAGAAATTTGTAAACCATGAATGTTTTTCCGCATGCTTTTTTGAATGAATGTGTTTCCGCATGACTTGTTGGAGTTAGGGTAGGTAATTGCCCCTGGATAGGAGACTGGTATAGACAAAATGGTGCCAGGCGGCTATCCATATGTTATAGCGCAAATGCTAAGGTTTTAGCCAAGTGCTAAGTATCAACCGTTTGTAACAGTTGCTGGTTGGGCTTTCGCAAGAACACCCTTCGTAAATTTTTAGCCTAACCCAGATGCTTGCCTGCTTGCCTTCTCTTAGTCGATTAGGCGGGACATTAGGTACCGGCTGTCTGTTTTGAGATCAGCCTTAAATGGTACTCGATCCAAAGAGGGGGCCGGATGCATGTTTGGGAATGCTAACCCGCAATTCTTTGGTGTTATGGATCAATCAGGCGGTTAAGGCCGCCTGATTTTTGATCACTAGAACAATTTTCCACCCAAATGGGAGATGTTCTCTTCGATGAATTCACCCGAATGGGCATCACCGACTGATTCATTAAATTTCTGGGCCCGCTTGTGTTGGGCACAAGACGGGGCGCATGGGAAATAAGTAAAGGGAGCCGCTTGTGTTAAGCACAAGACATGACGCATGTAAGCACTATATGTAGTAAATATTTCTCATTAATCATATAGAAATATACAAAAATTATACAATTTCTAGAAGTAGTACTTTTTGAGTTTATCTACATTCCAAGTCCTAGGCAACATTCTACCGTCTGGGGTTTCCAGGCGGTATGTGTCGTCTCGTACTTCTTCAAATATCCGGTAGGGTCCCTCCCAATTTGGAGTCAGCTTGCCTTGTTCATTGGCCCTACCGGTTGCTTCCATTTTGCGAAGCAAAAAATCTCCTACTTTTAGGGGCCGTTTGTGGACCCGCTTGTTGTAGGCTCGTGTCATTCTCAGGCGGTAAATCTCATGGCGCAGATCTGCGTTGCCCCTTCGCTCTGGGAGAGCATCCAGTGCAAGCCGCATGGCTTCCCAGTTGGCTGCCTTATCATATAGCATGATGCGAAGCGTTGGCTCATAATGTTCAATGGAGAGCACCGCCTCAGTGCCGTATGTCATGAGAAATGGGGTTTCACCTGTTGCCCCTTTTTCAGTGGTCCGGATGGCCCAAAGGACATGAGGTAGTTCCTCTGCCCATAGTCCACCGGCTCTTTCCACCTTCTTCTTTATTATACCGTCTGAGATCAGTTTATTGAAAGCCTCAACTTGGCCGTTTGCCATAGGACGACCAAGGGATGCAAAACAATGGGAGATTCCTTGATCTCCCAACCAGCTCTTGAGGACAGGCGTTTCGAATTGAGGTCCATTATGAAAGACCATAGACATTGGAACCCCAAACCGGGTGATGACGTTTCTCCAAATGAAGGAGATCACGTCTTTTGTTTTTATGCCTTTGACCGCCTCTGCTTCAACCCATTTGGTGAAGTAATCTACTGCCACCAAAATGTATCGACGACCGCCTATGGCAGGCGTATAAGGACCCAAGATATCCATGCCCCATTTTGCGAACGGAACCGGACTATGGATGGCTGTCAAGTCAGTTGCCGGTCGATGTATCAGCCGGGCGAACTTTTGGCATTTATCACATCGTTTCACCAAATCCATGGCGTCTGCTTCAAGAGTGGGCCAAAAGTAACCCTGCCGTCTAGTTCTTCTTGCCAAGGACCTGCCGCCTATATGTGAAGCATAAAAACCCGCGTGAAGATCCTCCAGAACCTCTCTTCCCCTTTCAAGGGTTACGCACTTTAGATACGGCTGTAGATAACCCTTTCGGAGAAGTTCTCCATGATGAATAACAAAGCTCAGAGAACGTTTCTTGAGCGCCATTGCTTCAGACGGATCCATCCGGTAAGGTACCGTCTGCCAAGTAAGCCCGGATGGGGTCCATCCAGGTGGCACTTCGGTCCAGGATACCTATGGGGTCATGATCGATGCTTCTTTTCTCAATGACTTCCCCAAAAACCGTTCTAGGTGCATCGCAGAAGGCGGATGATGCCAGCTTGGAAAGGGCATCCGCCTAATTATTCTCAGACCGAGGCACCTGACTTAAATGAAATTCGTCAAGTGACACAGCCTCCTCCTTGACCGCCTGCAGATATTTGATCATAGCCGGGTGGGTGGCCTCGTAGTCACCGTTGTACTGGCTAACAATCAATTGAGAGTCTGAGCAGGCGACAATTTTTGTTGCCCCTGCTGCCTTACACATGCGTATACCGGCTAGCAGGGCTTCATACTCCGCCTCATTATTAGAGGCTTGGAACCGAAACCGTAGTGCATACTCAAACTTATCCCCTTCCGGAGAATGACATATGACACCTGCACCACAGCCGTTCACCGTAGAGCTACCGTCTACGAATAACTTCCAAACCTGATCAAGATTTTTCGGTTGCACCGGCCTAGTCATCTCGACAATGAAGTCGGCAAATGCCTGACCTTTCACCGCCCGCCTGGGTTCAGAAGTTATCTCAAGGCTCTGTATTTCAACAGCCCACTTGATCATTCTGCCGGATGACTCGATGGTGGTCATTGGGCGTTTGAGCGGCTGGTCTGTATATACAATCACCGGGTGAGCCAAAAAGTAGGGCTTCAACCGTTTGACTGCGACGAACAGGGGGCTCCCGGAGTTCAACATTCTTAAGCACATGGCTGATGAAATACACCGGCAGCTGATTACCGTCTGTCTCAGCGAGGAGAACGGCACTGAGGGCATGATCAGAGACGACGAGGTACATGTAAAGGACCTCCCGGGGCAGGGGGCTCACTAGCCTTGGCAACGAATGCAGATGTTGCTTTAGCTTTTGGAATGCCACTTCCGCCTCTTCTCCTCACTTAAATATGGACCTCTTCCGGATGGCCTGGAAGAAATAGAGGCACTTGTCACCTGACCGGCTGAGAAATCTTCCCAACGCCGCCAGGCAACCGGTCAATTTCTGGGCTTCTTTCACAGTGCGGGGAGAACGCATGTCAATGACCGCCTGCACTTTTTCCGGATTAGCCTCTATGCCCCTTTGATCGATCAAAAATCCAAGAAACTTCCCAGACTCAACACCAAATACACACTTCTTTGGGTTAAGCATGACCCGGTGCCGCCTGAGTGTGGTGAATGTTTCTCGGAGGTCCAGTAGGTGATCCGTCTGTAGCTTGGATTTGACTATCATGTCATCAATGTACGCGTCTACATTCCTGCCAATCTGATTGATGAAAACGGTGTTTATCATGCGCTGGGATGTAGCCGGTGCATTCTTTAACCCAAACGGCATCACCTTGTAACAAAATAACCCCTGATCAGTGACGAAGGCCGTCTTCTCATGATCTTTTTTCCATAGGGGTATTTGGTGGAAACCTGAGTAGGCATCCATGAAACTCATCAGAGCATGACCGGCTGTAGAGTCGACCAGATTGTCGATCTTTGGAAGCGGTTAACTGTCCTTTGGGCATGCTCTGTTCAGATCTGTGTAGTCTACACACATCCGCCAGGTACCATTCGGCTTTTTCACAAGGATAACGTTTGCTACCTAATCCGGGTAGTAGCATTGCCGGATGAACCCAGCATCTAACAATTTTTTGACCTCAGCTGCTGCCGCCTGAGATCTCTCTTCACCGTGATCCCTCTTTTTCTGCCTGACCGACTTCTTTTAAGGATCCACGGTAAGCTTGTGGACAGCTAGATCCGGGCTGACGCCTGGCATCTCCTCCACTTCAAAGGCAAAGATGTCTTTGAATTCTCTTAGAAGTTGGAGCAAGTCTGCTCCCAGCCGTTCATAAGCAACCGTCCCAACCTTGACAGTTCTGTCGGGACGGCTGTCGTCTAAGACGACATCAATGTAGTCACTAGCCAGCTGAGGTCGTTGATCATCTGACCGTTCCCCGGCTAGTGATTGCTATTTTTCTGATTTGACGAGGTCCGTCTGGCCCGCCTTTCTTTTCTTACCGGCTGCCCTTGGAGCCGGGACTGCTGCATCGCAGTTATCAAGGTCTACGGGGTTGCCGTCGCCGGCTGCCCCTATAGTAGGTCTAACGTCAGAGAGATAGCACTCCCTAGCCGTCCTCTGGTCCCCCTTAAGGGAACCGACTGTACCATCGTCCTTTTCAAATTTGACAAGCATGAGAGAGGGAACGATGACAACCTTTGATTCATTGAGGGTCGGACGGCCAAAAATCATGTTGTAGGCGGCAAGCTCTTCTACAACCGGGAATTTGATCACCATGTGGCGTCCTTCCCCCTTTTCACTCAGCCGGATTGGAAGATCTATGCTCCCAACCGGATGCACTACACCTCCCCCTAAACCAACAAGCGGGTGGGGCGCCTGGTGCATGCTACTGGATTTGTACTTGAGCTTGGTCAAGCACTGATAGCTGATTAGGTCAGACGAGCTCCCGGTATCTATTAGGATCCGGCCAACTCTCTGATTGGAAACCTTGTATTCAATGACTATGGGGTCATCGTGAGGCCATCTGACCTTGCCCCGGTCCATTTCAGAAATAAGGACCTCAAGAAATATGTCTTTCGACGCCTGGGTCTCCTCAACTGAGTTAACCAGCTTCCTGATGTTATCCTTAGTGCCCCGAATAGTGGGACCCCCGCCGGCAAAGCCGCCTGCTACTGTGAAGATAGTCTCTTCATCCGTTTCTGAATTTGCGAGAACAGCTTTTGCCGCCTGCCCTTTCTTGGCCAGGGTGTTGCCCTTGGCTTTGGGCAGATAAGACTTTAGAGCCCCTTCATCGGCCAGACGGTCTAATAGCCGCCTGAGGCTATAGCAACCATTAGTGTCATGGCCAACATCCTCATGGTACTGGCAGTATTTGCTTTTGTCCCGGCTGCCTACGGGACTTTTCGTAACAGCCGGCTTGTCGAGAGACATCCGGTCCTTGATCTGAGGATGGAGGAGCAGTCCTTTGTGAACTTGTACTTGGGGACGTACGGTTCAGATTTCCATCTGAGCTTCTGAGTCGGCTGACCAGATCGGTCTGCCGCCCAGACCTCCTTTCTCTTATTTTCTTCCTTTTTAGCCGGCTGTTGTTGTTGTTGTTGCCTGCTGTCTTTTCTGTCAGATTTTTTGAAATCCGACGGCTGCTTTACAGCACAAAGCTCCGTCGCCTGTATGTAGGCTTTAGCTTCCATTAACGCCTCTTGGAGGGTGGCTACCCTTTTCCGAATGAGGTCAATCTTGAAAGTCGACCCATCCTTCAGACCTTTAAAGAAATCTGTGTAAGCAACCTCATCAGACAGTCCTTGAATCTGAATCCTCATCAGATTGAACCGCCTGACATACGACCGGAGTCCTTCTCCGTCACCCTGCTGTATTGCCCCCAGATCGAGGCTTGTCTTTTTATCCGGGATGTTCATTGAGAAGTTTTACGTAAACAAATACGCCAAGGTCTTGAAGCTGTTGATGCAGCCGGCTGGTAAGTTACCAAACCACCGTTGGGCAATGCCCTTCAGGGTAGCCGGGAAGCATCGGCACCAGACGACATCATCCAACCCCTGTAGGTACATGAGGTTGGAATAAGACATTAAATGATCTTCTGGGTTGGAGGTACCATCATAGGCCCCTACCAACACGTTTTTGATGTTGGCCGGCTGTGCCGCCTGGGTTATCTCAGGGGAAAACGCCGAGGGCTGTTCTCCTAGATTTAGCAGGCGCTACTGCAAATCCATGAGTTGGAACGGCTGCTGCACATTTCTGCCAAACGGACCCGTTTGGGTAAAAGGGGATCCACCCAGCCCATTCGGCGAACCGAACAGACCAGGTTGGATCACTTTGGGTCTAGTCCAGGCGGATGGTTCGCCCGTCTGACTCCCTAGACTTGTTCCTGTACGCCTGTTAGAGGTGTCACGGAAACTGTCTGGAAAGGTCGACGTTGAGGCCGACGCAGACGCTGGACTTCTCATTTCTTGGAGAAACGTCCGGGCGTCAGAGAATATCTTTTTTGAACAATCCAGCTGCAAATGCCAGATGGGTTTTCTGGGTTCCGCTTGCGGGAAGCGGAGCCGATTTTGATCGAACTTGAGGCCCTTCCCCTCCTTCGGCTTTGGATGAGGGGTAGGGACCCGGTCTTTAATAGCCTTCTTGCTAGAAGAAGGCTTCTTGGTCGGCTGACTCTTCTTGGGACTAGCTGACCGAATAAGGCTCTGGATTTCGCCTTTAAACTATTCATGAAAGTCATGAGTTCGTTCCTTGTGAGCAGAGCCCTCTGCCGCCTGTGCATCTCCAACCGGGTTTCCGGCTGGGTTGTTTGGAGCAGCTTGTGTTTTCCCGTTCCTTCTTATCCCTGGAACGGGTGTGCTTTGTTCTGAAGGACCCGTCTGGGGCCACATAGGTGTTGAGCTCGTACTCATCACCGCTTTCATGGTCCGTCTGGACCTCAGGCTCAGCCGATGGCCGCCTGTCCTGATCCGGTGGTACAGGGTTAGAAGCCATCTCAGAAGTACTCTCCCCACAGACGGCGCCAAATGTTTCAGGGTTTTTTTGATGTGTCCTGCGAGAGAGTTACAATTCCAAGAATGCCCTTCGACCGCCTGTACCTGCAAAACCACGAAGACTACGGTTAGGTGGAGCTCCGCCTCTGACGATGAAGTCAGAGACGTACGGGAGGAGGAAAGTGCGTAAAAGTGTAATTACTTCTCGCGTAATCGGAGAATTCCGCAATTAAGATTGCTCGGTTTTAGTGTAAAATGTATTTTTGATAGTATTGAATGTCAATTGATTGCAATTGTTGCCTTTTGGAAGGAATTGAATGCCCCATTAATGAGGACTCTCCCACTATTTATAGTGGGGAGCATTGGTCCCCCATTTAGGGTTCCTAGGACACGTGTCAGCAGGGGATTGGAGCCCTGCTGACCAATGGCAAGGTGCCACGTGTCGCTCAGCCATTGGGCCACGTGGCTGGGGTAATTTTACCCAAACACTTCTTGTATCGTTTTTCCGGACAAGGATCCGGCTAACATTTGAACAAATATATATATATATATATATATATATATATATATATATATATATATATATATATATATATATATATATATATATATATATATATATATATATATATATATATATATATATATATATATATATATATATATATATATACCGACTGTGTCGGTTTGCTGCACTTGTTTGTTTCCATTTTGTTTTTGCATCAATTTTTTGCAATTTTGCTTTGAATGGAATAGCTTCAATTTTTAATTGATTCCAGTAGCATGCCGGATGGTGTAACTCTATCTGCCCCTGGATGGTTGTTTGCTTAGCTACCAACTCTAAGCAAGCAGCTGTCCATAAGCATCCGGACTAATGAGTAGGCGACCTTTGACCGCTTTAAAATAAATAATCCAAGTTGATCCTGCCGGCTGTGCCGGCTAATTTAGACTTAGGTTGCCCCTTGGGTGCTCTACTAGGCTGTTTTTTTGGTATGCAGGCGGCCTGGAGCCGGACGTATGCATCTTAAACGATTGCGGATTAGTTGACAAGGTTTTGGCCTTGAAAATGGAAATGGTAGCCGACTGTATTGCTTTTTCGGCAAAAGCCGGCTGAAGATCAAGATTTAATTCACCGCCTGTATTGCGTTGGGGCAATAATTGGGTTTATCTTGATGATGGAAATGGTAGCCGACTGTATTGCTTTTTGGCAAAAGCCGGCTGCAGATCAAGATTTAATTCACCATTTGTATTACCTTGGGGCAATAACAGGGTGTATCTTGATTTCAATAGGTCATTCAAACAGTCATGAGTTATCTTTAACCTAACTAGTTAAAGCCGTTTGAGTCCATGACCTGTTGAACAATGTACCACCCGGAAGGGAGATGTTCTCTTTGACGAATTCACCCAAATGGGCGTCATCGGATGCCTGCTCATTCTTAGAGCAGGCGGTTTAAAACATGGCCATGGGCCTTTTGAATGACTAAGTTAGGTACTTAGCCTTTTACTCAATTAGAGCAAACGGAAGCCCGGTTTTGCATTGCACATGGGACTGTAAAGGTGCCTGGTTGTGCCTTGTACATGGGACTTTGTACAAAAACTTCATACAAGAATAATTGAAATAAAACTTTTTCATTAATATACTCTGTTTACAAAATGCTTACAAATCCTTAGAAGTAGTACTTTTTCAAGTTATCTACATTCTAGGTTCTGGCTAGCTGCCTTCTGTCTGGTGTTTCCAAGCGGTAGGTTCCGCCTCTAACTTCTTCAAAAATCCGGTAGGGGCCTTCCCAATTAGGGGTTAGCTTTCCTTGCTCATTTGCCCTTCCGGTTGCCTCCATCTTTCGTAGCACAAAGTCCCCCACTTTGAGGGGCCGTTTATGTACTCTTTTGTTGTACGCCCTTGTCATTCTCAGACGGTATATCTCATGACGCAAGGAGGCATTGCCCCTGCGCTCCGGGAGTGAGTCCAATGCAAGACGCATAGCTTTCCAATTAGCCTCCTCATCATAGAGCATGACTCGGAGTGTTGGCTCATAAAGTTCAATTGGCAGGACGGCTTCAGTGTCGTATGTCATGAGAAACGGGGTTTCACCGGTTGCTCCTTTTTCAGTTGTTCTGATGGCCCAGAGGACGTGAGGTAATTCATCCGCCCAAAGACCGCCATCTCTTTCAACCTTCTTTTCTATGCCGTCAGATATGAGCTTGTTGAAGGCTTCAACTTGACCGTTTGCTTGGGGGTGGCCGACGGATGCAAAGCAATGTGAGATCCCCTGATCTCCTAACCAACTCTTGAGGGTAGGCGTTTCAAAATGAGGACCGTTGTCAAAGACTATAAACATAGGAACCTCAAACCGGGTGATGATGTTTCTCCAAATGAAGGAGATGACATCCTTTGTCTTAATGCCCTTGACCGCCTCTGCCTCAACCCACTTGGTGAAGTAATCTACAGCAACCAAGATGTACCTCCGTCCGCCTGCATCAGGCGTATAGGGACCTAAGATGTCCATGCCCCATTTTGCAAATGGAACCGAACTGTAGATAGCCGTCAGGTCAGTGACCGGACGATGTATGAGCCGGCTAAATCTCTAGCACTTGTCACATTTCTTCACCAAGTTCATGGCGTCTGCCTCAAGAGTAGGCCAAAAGTAGCCCTGCCGCCTGACTCTCTTTGCTAGAGTCCTGCCGCCTGTATGTGAAGCACAGAAACCCGCGTGTAGATCCTCTAGCACTTCTTTTCCCCTTTCTGGGATAACACAGTTCAGCAACGGCTGGAGGTAACCCTTTCTGAAGAGTTCCCCCTTGTACATTTCGAAGCTCAGAGCTCGCTACTTTTATGCCGCCGTCTCGGAAGGGGCATCCAGTAGAGTGCTGTTTACCAAATAATCCCGGATGGGGTCCATCCAGGTAGAGCTTCGGTCAAGAATTCCAATGGGATCATGTTCGTTACTTCTTTTTTCCATGACTTCCCAAAAGACTGACCTAGGCGTATCACAAGTGGCGGATGAGGCTAGTTTGGACAATGCATCCGCCTAATTGTTCTCTGACCGGGGCACCTGACTTAGATGAAATTCATCAAGTGTCCCGGCCTCATCTTTGACTGCCTGCAGATATTTGATCATTGTCGGATGGGTGGCCTCATAGTCACCAATGAATTGACTAACAATCAGTTAGGAATCTGAGCAGGCATCAACTTTTCTTGCCCCTGCCGCCTTACACATGTGTATACCGGCCAGTAGGGCTCGTACTCAGCTTCGTTGTTTGAAGTTTGGAACTTGAACTGTAGTGCATATTCATATGTATCCCCTTTCGGAGATTTGCAAATTACGCCTACACCACAGCCGTTCATTATAGAACTTCCGTCTACGAATAACTTCCAAACTTGATCAGTATTTTCCGGCTGTGCCGGCCTAGTCATTTCAACAATGAAGTCGACAAATGCCTGACCTTTCACTGCTCGCCTAGGTTTGAAAGTTATCTCCAGGCTTTGTATTTCAGCAGTCCACTTGATCATTCTGCCGGATGACTCTATAGTAGTCATTGGACGTTTGAGTGGCTGATCAGTATAAACAATAACCGGATGAGCCAAAAAGTAGGGCTTCAACCGCTTGACTGCTTTATAGAGGGCCAGCCCAAATTTTTCAATCATTAGGTACCGGAGCTCAGCATTTCTGAGAACATGACTGAAGAAATACACCGGGAGCTGTTTGCCGTCTCTCTCAGCAAGGAGATCAACACTAAGGGAGTGATCTGAGATGGCTAGATACATGTAGAGAACCTCATGGGGCAGGGGGCTCATAAGCCTTGGGAAAGAGTGCAAGTGTTGCTTAGCCTCTGAAATGCCGCCTTAACCTCTTCTCCCCACTCAAATCTTGACCTCTTCCTGATTGCTTGGAAGAAATAGAGGCACTTGTTGCCTGCACAGCTGAGGAATATTCCTAATGCCGCCAGGCAAACGGTGAGTTTCTGGGCTTCTTTGACAGTGCGGGGTGATTGCATGTCAATAACCGCTTGTAATTTTTCCGGATTAGCCTCTATGCCTCTTTAATCAATCAGAAATCCGAGAAACTTCCCAGAATCAACACCAAAGACACACTTCTTGGGGTTAAGCATGATCCGTTTGCAGCTTGGATTTGACTATCATGTCATCAATATACGCCTCTACATTCCTTCCGATTTGATTGATGAAAACTGTGTTCATCATTTGTAGGAAGGTAGCAGGCGCATTCTTCAACCCAAACGACATCACCGTGTAACAATACAACCCCTGATCAGTGACGAAGGCCGTCTTCTCTTGATCATTTTTCCATAAGGGTATCTGATGAAAGCCTGAGTAGGCGTCCATAAAACTGATCAAGGCATGACCGGCTGTAGAGTCGACTAGGCTGTCGATCTTTGGGAGCGGGTAGCTATCCTTCGGACATGCCTTGTTCAGATTTGTGTAGTCTACACACATCCGTGAGGTACCATTCGGCTTCTTGACAAGGACAACGTTTGCTACCCAATCCGGGTAGCGGCATTGCCGAATGAACCCAGCATCTAACAATTTTTTGACCTCGGCGGCTGCCGCCTGAGATCTTTCCTCGCCATGATCCCTCTTCTTTTGCCTAACCGGCTTCTTTTTGGGATCTACGGCGAGTTTGTGGACAGTTAGATCCGGGCTGACGACTGGCATCTCTTCCACTTCAAAGGCAAAAATGTCTTTGAACTCTTTTAGCAGTTGGAGCAAGTCTGCTCCCAACTTTTCAAAAGCAACCGTCCCAACTTTGACGGTTCTGTCGGGGCGGCTGTCGTCTAAGACGACATCAATGCTCTCACCAGCCGGCTGGGGTCGGAAGTCATCCGACCGTTCATCGGTCAGTGATTGCTATTGTTTTTCTTTTTTGACGGGTGCCAGTTGGTCCGCCTTTCTCTTTTTACCGGCTTCTCTGGGAGCAGGCGCGGCTTCCTTGTCATCAAGTTCGATGGGCTCCTCGTTATGGCCGGCTGCAATAGCAGTCGGCTTGACGTCTGAGAGGTAGCACTCCCTAGCCGTCTTCTGATCCCCGTTCAGGGCGCCCACTGACCCGTCATCCATATCAAATTTGATCAGCATGAGGGATGGGATGATGACTGCTTTGGACTCGTTGAGGGTTGGACGGCCCCAAATCAGATTGTAGGCGGTCAATTCCTCGACTACCAAAAACTTGACAACCATGTGCCGTCCTTCCCCCTTCTCTCCTAGCCGGATGGGTAGGTCAATCCTCCCCACTAGATGCACTACTCTTCCCCCAAAGCCAACTAGGGGGTGAGAGGCCTTGTGCATACTGCTAGGCTTATACTTGAGCTTTGCCAAGCACTGATAGCTGATCAGGTCAGATGATCTCTCGGTATCGATGAGGATTCGGCCCACTCGTTGGTTGGCAACCTTGCATTCGATGACAATTGGGTCATCATGGGGCCGCCTAACCATACGCAGATACTTCGCAGAGATGAAGACCTTAGGAAAGGTGTCTTTCGACGCTTGACCCTCATCCTCTGGGTTGGATAGTTTTCGGATGTTATCCTTGGTACCCCGGATGGTAGGACCTCCGCTTGCGAAGTCGCCTGCTATGGTGAAGATGTGCTCTTCATCAGTGTCAGAACTCATAGCTGGCTTCTTTGACGGCTGTCCATTGTTAGATTTGGGGTTACCCTTGGACTTCACCAAGTAGGACTTCAGAGCCCACTCATCAGCCAGACGGTCCAATAGCCGCCTGAGGCTATAACAACCATTGGTGTCATGGCCAACGTCCTCATGGAAGTGACAATATTTGCTCTCGTCATGGTTCTTGATAGAATTCTTCATAGCAGCCGGTTTTTCAATGGTTAACCGGTCTTTGATCTTCATGAGGATGGAGGAGCAGTCCTTGTTGAATTCGTACTTGGGGACGTACGGTTCCAACTTTCTCTGTTTCTTCTAGGACGGCTGACCAGAGCGATCTGCCGCCCAAACTTCTCTTCTCTTCTTTCCCTCTTTTTTTTTGGCCGGCTGGGAAGGCCGGCTCTATTTTTTGTCGGACCTCTTGGGTTCTCGACGAGTGTTTGATGGCACAGAGTTCCGTCGCCTGTATGTAGGCTTCGGCTTCCATCAACGCCTCTTGGAGGGTGGTAACCCTCTTGCGGACTAGGTTGAATTTGAAAGTCGACCCGTCCTTCAGACCCTTGAAGAAGTATGTGTATGCATCTTCGTCAGACAGCCCCTGAATCTGAATTCTCATCATATTGAACCGCTTGACATTGGATCGTAGTCCCTCCTTGTCCCCCTACTGAATAGCCCCTAGGTCGAGACTTGTCTTTTTGACAGGGATGTTCATGGAGAAGTTCGATGCGAACAGGTATGCAAGCGTCTTGAAGTTGTTGATGCACCCAGCTGGCAGGTTGCCAAACCATCGTTGGGCTATGCCCTTCAATGTAGCTGGGAAGCATCGGCACCAGGCGGCATCATCCAACCCCTGTAGGTACATAAGGTTGGTGTATTCCATTAGGTGGTCTTCAGGGTTGGTGGTACCATCATAGGTACCAACCAACACATTTTTAACCTTGGCCGGCTGTGCGGCCTCGGTTATCTCCCGGGAGAAAGCTGAAGGCTGTTCCCCTAGGTTTAAGTAGCCGGAGCTGCCAGTCCATAGGCTGACCTGATGTGCCGCCTGACCTCCAAAGGGCAACGGCTGCATGTATGGTGATCCATACGGCAGGTATGGCTGTTGGGGCACATACGGAACCGACTGGATGATATGAGGGCCAGTACGTGCGGACATGCCGCGCGATTAACTCTCTTGATGCGTCTCCGAATGCTTCATTGAAGTATTGCGGAAACTGTCTGGGTAAGTCGACGTTGAAGCCGACCCAGACATTTGCTGACTTCTCTTCTCCTGGATGAACATCCGGGCATCAAAGAAAGTCTTTTTTGACCCATCCGGCTGAACTTGCCGGATGGCCTTCCGTTGCCCTGATTCTGGGAAACGAAGTTTTGAGAGGTCGATCAGGGACCCATCCGTCCCCTTGGGTTTGGGGTGAGGAGTAGGCACCCGGTCTTTGATTTGCTTCTTCCCGGAGGGAGAAGGCTTCTTTGCCGACTGACCCTTGTTTGAGCCAGTTGACTTCTTGATTATGTCCTTTATTTCCCCCTTGAAACTCGTCATGAATTTCATGAGTTCGACTCTGGTGACATGGGTTGTGCCCTCCGCCGGCTGGGGTTGCCCAGCGTGCTTGCCTCCTGGGTTGCTGGGACCAGCTTTGTCTTGGCCCCGTTCCTTCTTTTCTTTGGAACGGGTGCGCCTTGTTCGAAATGAACCGTCTGGGGCCACATAGGTGTCGACCTCATAGTCTTCACTACTGTCATGATCCGTATGGACCTCAGGTTCAGGCGTAGGCCGGCTGCCTTCTATAGGCGGTACAGTGTCAGATGCCATCTCAGAAGTACTCTCTCCACAGACGGCGACAAATGTTTCGGGTGTCTTTGAAGTCCCTCGGGAGAGTTACAATCCTGAGTATGCGCGCCCGACTGTCTGTACCTGCAAAACCACGAAACTCCGGTGGGGTGGAGTTCCGCTTCCGACGATCAAATTAGTATACGTCCGAAGTAGTAAACTGCACGGAAATGGTAAATATTTCTCCCTGATTCAGAGAGATTCCGCAATTAATATTGCTCGATTTTTTTGTGTTTGCATTTATGGATGTCTAATAAATGAGGATTTTCCTCTATTTATAGCAGATGAATATCTGCTCCCCCATTAGGGTTACAAGGCCATGTGGCATCCTATAATTGGATCCCCTTGGGCCTCTACGAGGTTGTCACGTGTCAGTCCCTCATTGGGCCATGTGGCGAGGGTAATTTTTACCCCAAACATATATTATAAGTTGATCTTATTTTAAAGAATATTTACCACACATTTTATGATGGAAATAAAATCGACTTATAGGATATTATTTAAAGGTAATTTTGTATAAATGAAATATTAGAAGTATATCGATAATAAAACTCTATACAATATTTTTATCTTACAAAATCTATCCAATCTCATCTAATGTGGCATCTAATCTAATCACAATAATTTCTATTTGTCGCCTACGTGGCGCAACACTTGGCGAAAAACTAAAATGCCAAGTGTCGATGTCTCGTGGCCTGGCTGCGAGACCGGCTTTATATATTAGTGATATATGATATGATATGATATTAGATTGTCTTTTATCTTCAACTCCCTAATTTTTTTGTCAGTCATAAAGTATAACAAGAGGACATTAATTTTAATGAAATTGATGAAAGTATATATTATATTGACCTGTAAATTCAATCCCAGTAGAAATCCTCTCATTGAGTCATTGACTATAGATCTTTAGCAGATGTATTCTCTATATGTTCAAGTTTACATACATACAATCACAAACTACCATTTATTTCTCTATTGCAGTCCATACTAGTTTCTGTATCAACGCGATTCAAACAGGCAACACAGAATTTCCTGCAGGATTCTTTTTCTACCAGATAACAGTCTTGTAAGATCCCCATTTATGGGATTAAGACTTTGATTGATTGATTGATATAATAGTCTAGTAAGATCCCTTGTATATTAACTCACTGTCAAAGGCAGCAAAATACATCCAAAGCAAATCAAAAAGCTTACTATCCTGTAATTTCTGTAACCAGCACCAGAAGTTGTACTTCCTCGAACCAAATAACCCAAATATTGACATCTTCCCTCGAATAAGGGATACAAAGAATGTTGAATGACTCGAACTTGTGTGTTTACTAATCAATTTCATGGCAAAAGCAAGTGTATTATTATCAGATGTAGACTATATCCTTTCTCTGTATGTGCCTGTAATTTTCTATAATCACGAGGATAATCCAACCTCTTTCTGCAACATAGTCAACAAGAAATCGTTCCACGCATCAATAGGACCGGGCATGCACCAATGTACACAGTCATTATACCCCTTCATCCATTTGTTACCCCAGAACTCACTAGGGTGACCATCAGGCCGCATTAACATTGCCCAAGTTATATCCAAAGCCCTTAACTTCCTCTGCCCTCGTCCCTGATCCTCTTTACTTGCCCTTTCGAGTTCTTCCATTTGTATCTTTCTTAGCTCTAACTCGAAGCTCTTTTTCATCTCCTTACCCTTCTCTTCGCTATGAGGGTTAGTCCGATTACAACTACCTCCAGTGTCCCAAGCACCATTCTCAAAATGTGCTGGTGAGAATGTCCTTATTAAGGTCACCATATCCTTCTTGCATCCTTTGCAGTTGTTGATGTACTTTAATGCTGCTCGAAATGACATTCTCAAGGAGTAATTGAGGCCTAATTCCTGAACGTTTGGATCGTTGCAGTAAACACACCCGATTAATTTGCCCTGGTCATATAAGTAGTTTTTCCTGAAGAACCAGTGAGCACTAGAGATGATAACATAGTTTAATCCAGGGAGTCTTGAGGCCCATTTCTGATCAACCTCGTCGAGATGAAGGTCAAAACTGCCAGTGCCAGAATTATTCACCATTCTTTCCTCTGACTTCACAAGAAATTTGGACCAAAACATCAGGAGAGTGAAGTTGGATGAAGGAAAATGCCATGTTCGGAACCGGTCCTCAGAGTCTTTATATACATCCATTGGAGTCTCTGCCTGCAATAACGCAATCACATCAACAGTTAGATTGTGCACGGCATGTTTCCATCATCAAAGAAGTTAACTAATGGACTAATCATGCAAGTTAATACAGGATTTTGTCAACATAGAAGCACAAATGCACTAATGGTACATTGAGTTACACTTTCTGATTCAAGATACTTGAGTTGGTGTTAATTTAAGCTCCAATATTTACAGCATAATATCCAATTTGAAAAAAAAAATTAAATACTGATGATTAAAATAATTTGTTAAATCATGAAACTTCGAAAGGCTATGCTATACCTTACTAATTTGATCTAAATAATAAGTCGCTTTTAATTTGGGATAGTATTTTCGAATTCAAATGTACCTTAAGTATATTTCATGACTTCGTATTATAAAAAATTCCATATCCTCCTCAATATTCTTTTATATGAAAGTTGATATAAGGAATAGAATCAAATTGTTTAATTAAATTATATTTAAAAAGTAATAGATTATTTTTGAGACGGCCTAAAAAAATGTCATCGATAATTTTAGGTCACAACTTAAATGTTATGTATAACAAACAAAAGTATTAAAATCACAGGACATGTGATTTTGCTGAGAGTTGAAGACTTGAATCAATTCTTACAATTAAAAGGGAAAATATACATGCACTTTCAACAAATTTCGGTTCAGCAATAACTTTGTGTTCATAACGAAAAACAATTAAGCAACATTGTACAAAAGCAAAGGAAGTAGTTCTAAACAATACTCAAGTTATATTCAAATATTTTACTAGACAAATCAACTTCCTAACAACCTCTTCTACAACTTTTTCTAGCTTTGTTATATTCAATAACTCTTTATAATGAAGAATCCAACAATACTTTAGTAATACTCTCTTTCATCTTTTGGTAATCTTAAAGTTTTGACCGCTTTTCACTCACAAAAATAATTCAAAGGTAAAGATTAAAATAAAAGAGACAGAGGGAATATTGTCTTCTATCTATCCTCTTCCCTCTCTCACACCCACAACTCCATTTACTCCGTATTGGGGTGGTTTTGGAAATGTAAAACGGAGTATAACACAATTTATTCAAAGAAACGTGACATCTATTTCGTATTCAAAAATATTATACGTGACTATTACATTATGACGAGTAGTGTACACTCCCTGTATTCTCAAAACCAAGTAGTACAAACCTCATGAACAAGAAAATTGTACATAAACATAAAATTTTCATTTGATAATTGATCAGAAAGAAGTAGAAAACTAATAATCTAAGGAGTTGATTTTCTATGTAATACGGCTATTAGACAGCAAATTTGACATTCTTATCACGCGTGACAGCACAAGCCAATTACTTGAAGTATTTCTTCATTCTGCCAGTAATTATGATATTGTCTTTAACTTTAGGCTTAATCATCCTCAAATCAAGTTCAACTTCATTTTTTGTTTTCTGTTTGATTAAAATGCTCAATTTCACTTTAAAAGTGGTTGTTTGTTCTAGATTATATTCATTAATGCTATGACTTATGAGTTTATTTTGGTGTGAAATTGACTAGCTTTTTTTTTTTATTTTTTTTATTTTTTTTTTTATATATATATAAATTATGTTTCAGCATGCTTCAGTTTTTCTAATGAAGCTTATTGAAAATTGTATGTTGACTTTTTTGTATGTTCTTGAGCTAAAACACCTACTATGTGCGACTTTGGCATAAAATAATATAATTATTAATGAAACCCAAAATTTTCTAAAACCCCAAGCTCTAGGAAAAAACCTTTCTAGATTAAATTTATTGCTAAACATTTTTCATTTACAAAGTATATTATGAAGTGATAGGCTCCCAAGGTCTAAAGAATTTATATTTGGAAACTAGTTTTTCTTTTCTTTAGTAATTTAAAATTAATGTTAACAATAACAAAGTAACCTAGACGTGATAGACTATTCCTTTCCTTGTAAGCTTGCAAACATTCGAACCATTCAATTTCAACAGTACTTTTTAAAGGTGAAAGGATCGGACTATGTTAGAGAAGGGGAAAAAAGAGATTACTAAAGTTTTTGACAAAATAGAACCTTGTTTGCTCCCCCTCAATTTTCTAGAAAATCTAATCCAATTATATTGTACTTTTGCTATGATTAGAAAATTAGAAATTAAAGAGGATTTTGAAAGAACTATTCTTTTTCTCTCTAATCACTTCTCTATTTTATATCTTGACTTTTTATCAACTAGAGATATCCTCACGCAACAATCACAACTTAACTTAGATGTCATATACTTCGTATATCTTTTGCTAGTCCATTTCATTATTATTAATAGCTAAACTACTCAATAATAAGCACTCAAAATATACAAAGGTAGAACAAAATAACAACTTCACTACCACAAAAGATGTCATACAAGTATTTGCTTGCAAACATAACATGGAATCTGCATTAAATCAACTCCACAATCACGCTACGTATATATTCCAATTGCCTGCATTTCTCTTCCACAATTTTGTACCCTTTTCATTCCATTGGGATCACCAAAATAGATACTCTCACTTAACGTATAAAATTGGCGCATTACTAATTTAAACCACACTATTATCAAGTATCAGTATGACTATTAATTACGGATAATTTAAGACAAAACTAACCTGCGATAGAAGGCATAGTAGAGACTCCATTTGATTCCGAGCTACAGAATCCCCAACAAAAGCTAATTTTTTTCCTCCAACAATTTTCAGAAATTTATGAGGATCAAATCTTGGAAGCTCACAATAATCTGGTTTCCATCTCCAATTCACAAAATCTATGTCAATTCTTCCATTTTTGAAGCAATTTTTCGAGTCCGGGATTGTTACACAGCTAGTTGTTGTGTACTTGGATCCATTTAAATCTGGTACCCATTTGCCCTTAAACAAGTCACAATTATCATCACCTAATAATAAAACAAAGAATTAGAATGAAAACTAGAATTAACAAAAAAAAAAAAAAAAAAAACAAGTGAAAATTA
Source organism: Chenopodium quinoa (assembly GCF_001683475.1). Taxonomy (NCBI): domain Eukaryota; kingdom Viridiplantae; phylum Streptophyta; class Magnoliopsida; order Caryophyllales; family Amaranthaceae; genus Chenopodium; species Chenopodium quinoa. The sequence goes on from NW_018745000.1 coordinate 6,862,342, forward strand.
TAGTGATAAACTTGATTTTAAAAATTTAACAATTATTTTTATGAAATGAAACGTTACTGTAAGTCTAAAATAAAATGAACAGAAATAAACAATCTTGAGCGTAACGCTAGAAAAATCAGGAAATGGGTATACGTCACATTAATAAAACAAGAAATTACACCAAAAAATTTATAAGAATGGAAGAACACATTTTCTATTTGAATCTACGACTAGTGTAACAAACAAAAAGGAACCGATGAGTAGCTCGTCTCGAAAAAACTAAATTTCGAGAATCGGAAGAAGGATTACGTACCAGATTGCTGTTTACTCCGCGCACGAGGAAAGTGACGTTCTTGTTGACGTCGTTCTTGTAGTTTATGTTGTTGAGAGGAGAAATGAAAAGATTTAGGAGAGTAAAGAAGAAATAGGCTAAAAAAAGAGGTTAAAACAAGAAACCATAACAAAATTGGGGGAACTCCGATTACATTTTTGTAACTTTTTATGAAATTCCTATGATTTCTTGCATTATGAATTTTATCATATGATAATGATGATGATGATGATGGGTTTATTGTATTTATCTTCATTTCTTCAGTATTCAACCATGCAAAAAGAAGAGAAAAACAACAAAATAAAATTCCAAGAAAGAATTTATTTGGTTTTTTTTGGGAAAGATATTTTTTTTTTTTTGGGGAAGAATGGAAGAATTGGTTGTATTTTGCCCTGTTTTTGTGAGTGAAAGGGGTAGTAGTCAGCTGTCAGCAGCAAAGGTCAAATAAAGAAAGCGAATAAAAAGGATAATATTTATTTTGTACGATGATTTATTGATTTGGGTGTTATAATGTTTGTGTTTGATTTGTACAAGTGTCTAATAAGTTGGTTCAGGGGAATTTTCTTTATTCTCTGAGGAAAAAAAAAACAGATTTGATCGATCACAGGAGAGGTTGCACGTATTGCGCTCAACTTGGTTCATAGACGGCCTTTTATAAGGGTTTAAATATTCCCATTCTCCTCCTCGTTTATGTGCACCTCGGTTGAGCTATATCGCCTATATGGGTCTAAGTTTGGTTCAAGTTGGGTTATTTTCGGTCGAATGATTGATTCTTGTTTGGATTGAATTAGAATGTATCTTAACTACTATAATTTGGTTATTGGAGCGTTTGGTTATGAGCGTTTGGTTAGGAGCTTTGTGAAACAAAACGAGATATTTGACCATTTTGGTAAAAAGCTGTTTGAAAGAACTTATAATTGTATTGTTGTTTTATACACTAAAACAATAATAACTAACATTTTTTACCAAATATTTTTTATACATAATAACAATCAGGTAGTCAAAACCAATTACTGCAAATAGCTAACTGATTAGGGGATTTTGCTCCCACCAATCGGAATGCGCCACGTGAGCCAATCAGGACCTGCCAAGTGTCCCCTAGTTGGAACTGTCAGGGCTTGCCACGTGGCACGCGCTTATTTGTCCACCTTGGACCTGTTATGTCACGACATGTGGCATACTCCATGCCTAATGGAGAAACCGGCCACCCAGGCCCAACTTCCGAGGGAAGCCCAATCGGCCCTAGGTTAACCTAAACCTAGGATGGGCACGTTTCCCAAGGTTATAAATACCTCCCTTAATCCTCATTAAGGGGGATTACAAAAAGAGAACACAGAAACATTACGGAAAAACACATTAATTACACACAGTAATAATCGGCTGATCTCGCTAACAAAGCAGATTACCTACATTAAACACTCTCACCTAGAGAGACCAAATCACTTTAATTTCCGCATTAATTACTCCTTAATCAGGTACTAACTTGACCGTTGGAGGCGGAGCTCACAGGAGTCTCCGTTATTTTGCAGGTACAGGCGTCCGGTTCCAGTCTCGGAATTGTAACTCTCCCGCAGGACATCAGAAAACCCCGAAACATTTGGCGCCGTCTGTGGGGAGAGTACTTCTGAGATGGCATCCAAGTCTGTACCGACTCCTGAAGAGAGGCGTCCCCTAGACGACCCTCAAGTTCAGTCGGACCATGATACCGAAAGTGAATTTGAAGTTGAAGCTCATACAGCTTCAGACGGGACCCTAAGGGCCTGACGTACCCGTCATACCGAAAGGAGGGAACGGGAGCATCTTCAAACAGGAAGCGAGCCAGCAGGCGCACCGCCTGTTCGGCAACAGCCGACTGATGGGTCTGCTCCCATCACAAGGAACGAACTCATGACCTTCATGAGGGACTTCAAGGGAGAGATTCAAGAGTTGATCAACAAGAAGCCGCCTGCTCCAGTCAAGGAGCAGTCGGCCAAGAAACCCTCCACGTCACTGAAGAGGAAGCCAGTTCAAGGGCGAGAGGCGACTCCTCATCCTAAATCTAGGAAGCGGGAGCCACCTGCCCTTGATTTCACAAAATTCCGTTATCCTACAGGAAATAGGAAACCTGTTCGTCATATTCAGGCGGACGGGTCGAAGCAAACATTCACAGATGCTCGGCTACTGCTAGAGTAGAAGAGGAGTGACCGATTATCAGAGTCGGCCTCTACTTCAAACTTTCAAGACAGTTTGCGAAATGCCTCGATGAGGCATACTCAGTCGTATCATGAGAGTCAGTCAGGCGGCACCTCCCGTCAGTCCGGCTTTCATAGCGACCAGGCGGTACCAAACTTACCATTTGTGCCGCAACAACAGTATTTTTTGCAGCCATCTCCGTTTGGTGGACCTGCAGCAAAAAACGTCCAACCTATGGACTGGCAGCTACGGTTGCTTAGACTTGGTGAACAGCCGTCGGCCTTCTCCAAGGAAATTACTGAAGCCGCTCAGCCGGCCAAAGTGAAAAATGTACTAGTAGGCGCCTATGACGGCACTACTAACCCAGAAGACCATCTGATGGCATTCACCAACCTGATGTACCTTCAAGGGTTGGATGATCCCACTTGGTGCAAGTGTTTCCCAGCGACTCTCAAAGGAATCGCACAGCAATGGTTCGGCAACCTGCCGACTGGTTGTGTAAATAGCTTCAGGACGCTTGCTTACTTATTTGCCTCCAACATCCCTGCGAAGAAAACGACCCTTGATTTGGGAACAATTCAGCAGGGCGAGAAGGAGGGGCTTCGTTCTTACATCAGGCGGTTTAACCTGATGAGAATACAGATTCAAGGGTTACCGGATGAGGTAGCCTATACTGACTTTTTCAGAGGTCTCAAAGACGGGTCTACCTTCAAATTTGATTTGGTTCGAAAGAGGGTGGCGACTCTTCAAGAGGCCTTGATTGAAGCAGAAGCCTATATACAGGCGACTGATCTTTGTACGATAAAACAGTCGGACGGGAAAAGGTTCGACAAAAGAGAAGGACGACAGAAACAGTCGTCAAACAAAGATGAGAAAAGAAAAGAGGTCTGGGCGGCTGATTCCTCTAAACAGCCGGCCCAGAAAAAGAAAAAAGAATTAAAACCATACTCCCCAAAGTATGCGTTTAAAAAGGATAACCAGTTTATCCTAAAAGAAATCAAGGGACGAATCTCAATTGAGAAGCCGGTCCCCATGAAGGGTTCTGCAAACAACCGGAACCAAGATAAATTCTGTGCTTATCATGATGATGTTGGTCATCACACCAATGACTGCATCAGTCTCATGCGGTACCTAGACCGCCTGGCTGAGCAAGGTGATCTTGACACTTATGTCAAGAAATCTACGGGGAACACTTCCTCAAAAAAGCAGTCGGCCAAAAAGAATCAGCAGGCCGATAGCTCTGATACAGATGATGCAGTCGTCTACACCATTGCAGGCGGCTTCTCAGGAGGCGGCCCCACTATTAGGGGCAACAAAGACAATATCAGGCGGTTAGATATAAATTCCGTTCACCAAGAACGGTCGTCCAAATATTCATTTCCTGAGATTGTCATCACTGAAGAAGATCTAGGAGGGGTAAGGGGGCCGCATGACGACCCTCTCGTTATTGAATGTAAAGTGGCCAACCAGAGAGTTGGCCGAATCCTCATAGATACCGGAAGCTCCTCAGATCTCATCAGTAGCAAATGTCTGTCGAAACTAAAATATCAGACTGATTGCATACATCCGGCCTCCCACCCTTTAGTAGGGTTTGGAGGAGGAGTCGTCCACCCACTGGGACGAATAGATTTACCCATCCGCCTGGGCGAAAAAGGGGAAGGACGACACATGGTAGTCCGGTTCCTGGTAGTAGAGGAACTCTTGGCCTACAACATGATTCTGGGTCGACCTACCCTGAATAATTCCAAGGCTGTTATAATCCCATCTCTTATGTTGCTCAAGTTTGAGAGGGATAATGGAACAGTCGGCTCCCTAAGGGGAGATCAGAGGATGGCCCGAGAGTGCTATCTCTCGGATGTCAAGCCCACTGTTATGGCCACTGGGTCAAGCGGTGAAAAAACAGACCTTGACAATGTCAAGGAGAGTGCGCCTGTTCAAGAAGCAGGCGGCAAAAAGAGAAAGGCATCCCAGACAGGGGCCGCAAGAAAAGAAAGAAAATAGCAATCATTGGCAGAGGAGCGGTCGGATGAGTTCCTCCCTCAGCCGGCTGGTGAGCATGCGGACCTGATCTTAGACGACTCACATCCTGACCGAACAGTCAAAGTTGGGACGACTGCTCTGAGAAACCTTGGTGACAACTTTCACAACCTATTGAAAGAATACAAGGACATCTTTGCATTCGAAGTCCATGAAATGCCAGGCATTAGTCCTGATCTGGCGGTACATAAACTCGTCGTGGATCCGAAAAAGAAGCCGGTACGGCAAAAGAAGCGGAACCATGGCGAGGAAAGAAGTCAGGCGGCGGCCGCCGAAGTTAAAAAATTACTTGATGCAGGGTTCATTCGGCAATGTTACTTCCCAGACTGGGTTGCAAATGTGGTGCTTGTTAAAAAGCCGAATGGCACCTGGCGAATGTGTGTAGACTACACAGACTTAAACAAGGCGTGCCCCAAAGACAGTTACCCTCTGCCTAAAATTGATAACCTGGTCGACTCAACAGCCGGCCATGCCTTGATGAGTTTTATGGACGCCTATTCTGGTTTCCATCTAATTCCTTTATGGAAGAAAGATCAGGAGAAGACGGCCTTCGTCACTGATCAGGGGTTATACTGTTACACGGTCATGCCGTTTGGTCTTAAGAATGCCCCGGCTACCTTCCAACGAATGATAAACACTGTGTTCTTTGATCAGATTGGGAGAAACGTCGAGGCATACATTGATGATATGATTGTCAAGACTAAACTTCAGAAAGATCATCTGTCGGACCTCCGAGAAACTTTCGCCACACTCAGGCGGCACCATGTCATGCTCAATCCCAAGAAATGTGTATTTGGAGTTGAGTCTGGGAAATTTCTCGGATTCCTTATCAATCAGAGAGGAATAGAGGCGAACCCTGAGAAGGTGCAGGCGGTCATTGACATGCAGTCGCCTCGTACCATCCGAGAGGTTCAGAAGTTAACAGGTTGTCTGGCGGCCTTGGGAAGATTTCTAAGCCGATCAGGCGACAAATGCCTATACTTTTTCCAGGCAATTAAGAAAAAGGCAAGGTTTGAATGGGGGCCGGATGCTGAGGCCGCCTTCCAGAAATTAAAAGTTCACTTGCATTCCTTGCCGAGGCTGGTCAGCCCTTTGCCCAAAGAGGTTCTCTACATGTACCTGGTCGTCTCTGATCATGCGTTAAGCGCTGTTCTCCTTGCTAAAAGGGACGACTGTCAGCTCCCGGTCTACTTTGTCAGTCACGTACTGAAAAATGCCGAGTTGAGAATCCCCTAGTGGAGAAATTTGGTCTTGCACTCTTCATGGCTGTTAAAAAATTGAAGCCCTACTTTTTGGCACATGCAGTCGTCGTGTATACAGACCAACCTATCAAGCGGCCACTGACCATCATGGAGTCGTCAGGCCGAATGATCAAATGGGCCATAGAAATACAGAGCCTCGAAGTTACTTTCGAGCCTAGAAAAGCAGTGAAGGGGCAAGCCTTTGCTGACTTTATTGTAGAGATGACTCGTCCTCCTAACTCTCAAGTTCCAGACCAAGTATGGAAGGTATATGTGGACGGAAGCTCTACTTCAAATGGTTGTGGAGCAGGCGTCATATGTCAGTCGCCAGAGGGCGACATGTACGAGTATGCTCTACGCTTCAGTTTTCAGGCTTCAAACAATGAGGCAGAATATGAAGCTTTACTAGCCGGGATCCGCATGTGCAAGGCGGCAGGGGCAAGAAAAATAGACGCCTGTTCCGATTCACAATTGATAGTGAGTCAGTACAATGGCGAATACGAAGCAACCCATCCGGCCATGATCAAGTATTTACAGGCGGTCCGACAAGCAGTCGGCTCCCTTGAGGATTTCCATCTGATCCAAGTGCCGAGATCAGAAAACAACCAGGCGGATGCACTGTCAAAATTAGCATCATCCGCCTCCTCTGATACTCCTCGAACTGTTTTTTGGGAAGTAATGGAGAAGAGAAGCATCGAAGAAAACCCTATTGGAATCCTAGACAGAAGCTCAACCTGGATGGATTCAATCAGGGCATATCTGACAAACGGTACACTGCCGGATGATACTCAACAGGCGGCAGCACTGAAAAAACGAGCCACCTGTTTTGAAATGATAAAGGGAGAACTTCACAAAAAGGGGTACCTTCAACCCTTCTTAAAGTGTGTTACTCCAGAAAAGGGACGAGAGATACTAGACGATCTTCACTCTGGTTACTGTGCTTCTCATATAGGTGGTAGGATGCTTGCTCAAAGGGCAAGGCGGCAGGGCTACTTTTGGCCTACTTTGGAAGCAGATGCAATGGAGATGGTGAAAAAATGTGACAAGTGCCAAAGGTTTGGCAAACTAATTCACCGTCCGGCTACTGACCTCACTACCATTCACAGCCCACTACCGTTTGCTAAGTGGGGCATGGACATTCTGGGTCCATATACGCCTGCTACAGGCGGAAGGAGGTACATACTTGTTGCCGTCGACTACTTCACTAAATGGGTAGAGGCGGAGGCTGTAAAGGGAATCAAGACGAAAGATGTAATTTCATTCATTTGGAAAAACGTCATCACTCGGTTCGGGGTTCCCATGTCTATGGTTTTTGATAATGGTCCCCAATTTGAGACGCCTGTTCTCAAAAGCTGGTTGGGTGATCAAGGAATTGCAAACTACTTTGCATCTGTCGGCCGTCCACAAGCAAACGGCCAGGTAGAAGCCTTTAATAAAATCATCTCAGACGGTCTCAAGAAAAAGATTGAACGAGCAGGCGGACTATGGGCGGATGAACTACCACATGTTTTCTTGGCCATTAGGACGACTGAAAAAGGGGCGACTGGAGAAACTCCATTCCTCCTAACTTACGGTGCGGAAGCTGTTCTTCCAATAGAACACTACGAGCCGACTCTTCGAGTAATGCTATATGACGAAGAGGCAAACTGGGAAGCCATGCGCCTGGCATTAGACTCACTTCCTGAAAAGAGGGGCAATGTTGTCTTGCGCCATGAGATCTATCGCCTGAGAATGACTAGATCATACAACAAAAAAGTACACAGGCGTCCACTCAAAGTAGGGGACTTTGTACTTAGAAAAATGGAAGCAGTTGGTAGGGCTAATGAGTCTGGCAAACTAACTCCCAACTGGGAAGGACCCTACCGAATCTATGAGGAAGTCAGGGACGGTACCTACCGTCTGGAAACACCAGACGGACAACCGTTGCCTCGAACTTGGAATGTAGATAATCTTAAGAAATATTTCTTTTGAATGATGTAAATAGTCAAGAGCTACTTAATAAAAGTGCACTTACTATTAAAATTTGTACTAAGAGGGGCACGCTTAGTAACAAATAGTCGGCTACTCTCCGTGTTTAATTTTACTTACGAGGGGCATGCCGTTTGTACCTTTACAGTCGGCTACTCTCCATTGAGTTTTTCACTCTATCTTCAGAGGGGCATGCCGTCTGTACCTTTACAGTCGGCTACTCTCCATTGAGTAATTCACTCACAATAGGGGCATGTCGTCTGGGCATATAGTCGGCTACTCTCCATAAGAAGATGGCCGACTGGTTCCAAACACATAGCCACCCCCCTAATACTTAGCTAAAAAGATTAGGGCCTGGCCGACCCTGTGCCTAACAGGCGGCTACCCTCCTTTTACTTAGCACCTACGTTCACCAAGAACTTACCAAGGCCACAGGCCGAATGATCAGACCAGGCGCCAAGCCAACTGATCAAATCTACAAAACTAATACGACCTGTCCCAACATCATAGCAGGCGTCCGACGGCATCCCTTCGGATGAAATTCGTCGCAGAGAGCAGCTCCCTTTTGGGTGGAACATTGTTCTATAAACTAATTACACGGCCCCTATACGACTGTCCCCAAGGGCAACCACGTAGCCTTTTTTGAGACAAGGATAACTCTATCACTAACCAAACCAGTGGTAGCAGTTGACATCTGAGTCAGATGACCGCCTGTATTACTTGGGATAAATGCAGGGGGTACCTATTGAGTTAATAGCCAACAAACATTGGCGAATCAAGGGGTCTAGCCGGCCTACGCCGCCTGGTACCTCTACTTCTCAAACAAAAGTGACGGCGACTGAGTAACTCCAACGTTAACTCATAGTCACTCCCTCAAATTTGGTATGGAACCTAAAAGGTTTGAGTCGTCCGCCTGTTTTTAACAAACAGGGGCACTCAAACCCCTATTCCTACTAGGTAACCTATTGAGTTAATAGCCAATAAACATTGGCAAATCAATGGGATCAGCCGGCCTCCGCCGCCTGGTACCTCTACTACTCAATCTAGATTGTGACGAAGACTAAGTAACTCCTATGTTAACTTAATAGTCACTCAAACTTAGTATGGAGCCTAAAAGGTATAAGTCGTCCGCCTGTTTTTAACAAACAGGGGCTCTCAACCACTACTCTTGCTAGGTTAAAAAATTATTAAAAAATTATGAGTTAAAAGCCAACAACATTGGCAATAAAGGGAAACAACCGGTACCCGCCGCTTGTTATCTCTACTACTCAATTCCTTGGCGACTAGGTAATACTCTATTTACTTGGTCAGACCACTTTCCTACTTGGTTAAATTTACAAATGACAGGCCCGCCTGCCTAAAAAGGATCCAGACAAAATAGTTCGAATACCGATTGGATAAATGGCCGACTGATCGTCTATCCTGGAAACAGACAACCAGTCGTCCAGGGGCATAGGCGGCGTACTAACTATCCGTACATGTCTGCAACGTTCGGCCATGTAAAACAGTCGGTCTAGTAAACAATTGGATATTAGATATGGAATACTTAGACAAATTTGAAGCAAAACAAAAATTCATTAAAAATAAGCCGGTCATTAAAGACCAGCAAAATATTCAAAGCCCCGGCCCCCTGGACGGGAAAATACAAAGCAAACGGCACGAAGGCCGTGGAAAGAATACATAGAGCTTAAGAAGGGGGCAGTTCAGTATTAGCAGCTGCCGCCTGGTCAGCACTCTTCTTGCTGGACTCGGCTTCAGCTGCATCCTTTTTTGAGGCCTTACCCCCTAGCGGCACAAGCGCCACTACCGGCTCCTCCTCCTCCAACGCTTCCCCCAACGCCTCTTCTTCAGCAGCCGCCAGGATCTCCTGATTATATGTTTCCGAACACTGGCGGTACGTTCTTTCCCAAGAGGCAAAGTCGGCACTGGGGAAGAGGCGGCCCCAGGTCATGCGCTGGATTTGAGCGGAGTCTTCCATCATCTCCCGGACCAGCTCTTTCTTCTCTTGCTCGGCCTTTTCCGAGAGCTCTTGGGTAAGACTCTTCTCCTGGGTCACCAGGCGTTCCTTTACGCTGGCCAAGGATTTCTCCATGGCTTCGTAAGAGTACATTTTCAGGCGAAGAGGTTTCAGCTCGGCCTTGAGATTTGTGATGGTCGCCTCCAGCTCGTCATTCTTCTTCTGGGCCGCCTCTAACTGAGCCCGAACAGCGGCGGTAGCCTGCGCCTGATAATAAAGAATATCAATGGTCAGTACTTCATTTTGGGCAATTTGAAACATTGCCTTATCACAGTCAGAGGCGGCCATAGCTTTTGCAGCCTTTACCTCTTTGTTCTTCCGATCAAGCGGCTTGCGAAGGCCGTTAACTCGGAGCAGGGCCTAAGTACAAAAAAAACAGGCGTCAGTTTCCAAACAAAAAAGAAAACAGGCGTCCAGAAATTCAAATACTCAAAAATATGCTAAGTATACCTCAGCAAGGACCCCTGCAATCCCGTCAAGGTCAAGGGTGCCGACACCCCTGACCGCCTCCCTTTCAGCTGGAGGAACTGCCCTGATCATAGACTTGGCCATCTCAACCAAGTCAAGCTCCTGGGGGCCGGCTGCATCAAGCATAAACAAACGGATTAGACTTAGTAACAAAGGGAGCAAGTCTAAAATTTACAAGGACAACTGCATACCTCTAGGCGGCCCAGTTGGAGTTTTAGAAGAAGTGGCCGGCTGTTTCTCAGCCGCCACCTGTTTCATGGCAGAACCAGGAGAGCTCCCAACAGTCGTCTTCCAGGCCTTGGGGTCCGGCTGTTGGGAAGATGAAGCTCTTGGAGCACCCGTCTAAAAAAGAAGAAAAAAGTCAGTATATGCATAAACACTCCAAAAAGAGGGTGAAAGGTTCGGAGCTCGCCAAGGGTGCCCCCTTCTTGGGGGAGTCGGTTGAAGCTTGTTGCATAATAGAGGCCCGCAACATGGCCGCCGCAGTCTTGGAGGCGGTGATTTTGCTCATGGCGTCAGCTGCAAAAACAAACAGCAAAGTTAATAAAAGATAAACAACAAATGTATGGAACAACAGAGTATTCGACAGGCCGACTACCTCTTGAGCACCGACTGCTGAGGCCGCAGGCGGCCAAAAAGTACTCGTCATAGAGCCACTTGAAGCTCGGGACGCAGTGCAGGGGTACTTGCTCTCGTACCCCTAAAGTAGAGTCGACCCTCGACTCTACTTTAAAGAGTCCTTTATCAAGGATCTCTTTCTTAGCCTTGGGGGGAACAGGCGGCATGCTACGGCCGCCTGCAAGAAGGGGCGGATTCCTGTTCCACCTATTGAAGCGCTTGTTCTGCTCAATGTCTGAACTCTCAATGATGAGGAAGGTGCTCCGCCAGTCCTTCCACTTGTTTGCTTACCTCTTGTCATGAGGTAGCCCCTGTGGCTTGTCAATTGATACCTGCCGGTACCGCCTGTCTTAGGGGTCCGGCTGAGATAGTTCATATGGGCGAAAGCCTCGAAGCTCGGCTCCACCCCGTGCAATTCGCACCCGGCCACATAGCCGAGCACGTTGACCCAGGAGTTTGGGGCTAACTGCCATAACCCCAACTCATACCCATCCAAAATCCGCTGAACAGCCGGATGTAATGGGAAGCGAAGCCCTGCCTTGATGGCCGCCTCGTAGCAGCCAAAGCAGGAGCTTTCATAACTGGAACCAGCCGGCTAGACGACTGTGTCTTCTGGATCCGGCACAAACACTAGAAAGTCGGGGCCCATGGTGTGGTTTGCAATAAAGCTCTCCACTTTCTCTTGCATGGCTGTGATTCGGCCCCGAGGTACCGTGCAGTAGTAGGGGGTATTTAGCTCTCGGTAAGAGGCGGATGGTTCCGCCCAATTGTCCCCCTTCTCAACTGCGTGAGAAAGTCTCGCCTCTTGCAGGCGGCTGTTTTTCTCTTCTGTACCCAAAGAAGCATGGCCAAAAGAGCTTGACTCGGAATCGTCCTCCGACGAGTCTGAAGAGGACGACTCCTCCCCTCTCCCGGAGGGGCCCGCCTCCTCTCTTTGAAAAGGAGCAGATTTGTTAACTGTTAAATGGGAAGGGGTCACTATGACTCCCCCCACAGAATTGCCGGCATCCAGGCCGCCTTGTTTCACTTCCACATCTGGCGCCTGGTCAGATGTTTCACTAATCGGCACCCTGTGGGAGGAGCCGTCTGAATTTGAGATCCTAGCTGTCTTTTTCGTTCTGGCCATCCTGCTCTGCATAGACACAGATACAGTCGGACTTTGTATAAAGGGCAAAGATGGGTCCAGAAAAGGGCAGGCGGCACTCTTAGTCCTAGATTCAGCCGTCCCCGGTGACCGGCTGATCACTAACCTAGGTCGTGTCGTGTGCTTCCGTGATGCCATTTCAGAAAATAAAAAGAAAATTAAGAGTAAGAGACTGAGTTACCTGAACGAGTGACGGTTGATGAAGTTCTGGAAATCCGGTGCAGTCGGCTTGTCAGAACAGGCGGTAGGCAGAAAAGGTCCAAAATGTCAGAGCAAGTTCAGGGGTCCGAATGTTCTCAAAAAGTTCTCAAAGTGTGAAAATGACTCAAGACAACTCTCCCTTATATAGGCGAAGTGAGAAGGCGAAGGGTCACTTTCAGAATTCAAAATTTGGGCGGGAAAATCTCTCGTCCTTTCGCCGACTGACACCTGTAGAAGGTGGCTGCCTGTTACAGTGCGACACCTGTCACAGGTAACACGTGACCAATCACGTGCCACCTGTGAGGGGCAAATGATTAGGGGATTTTGCTCCCACCAATCGAAATGCGCCACGTGGGCCAATCAGGACCTGCCAAGTGTCCCCTAGTTGGAACTGTCAGGGCTTGCCACGTGGCACGCGCTTATTCGTCCACCTTGGACCTGTTATGTCACGACATGTGGCATACTCCATGCCTAATGGAGAAACCGGCCACCCAGGCCCAACTTCCGAGGGAAGCCCAATCGGCCCTAGGTTAACCTAAACCTAGGATGGGCACGTTTCCCAAGGTTATAAATACCTCCCTTAATCCTCATTAAGGGGGATTACAAAAAGAGAACACAGAAACATTACGGAAAAACACATTAATTACACACAGTAATAATCGGCTGATCTCGCTAACAAAGCAGATTACCTACATTAAACACTCTCACCTAGAGAGACCAAATCACTTTAATTTCCGCATTAATTACTCCTTAATCAGGTACTAACTTGACCGTTGGAGGCGGAGCTCACAGGAGTCTCCATTATTTTGCAGGTACAGGCGTCCGGTTCCAGTCTCGGAATTGTAACTCTCCCGCAGGACATCAGAAAACCCCGAAACACTAACAATTTCCATTTTTTTTTTGGAACAATGCAAATAGCTAACAATTGGCCAAAGCAGTTAACAGCTCAAAGCTAATTGTCAAATAGAGCCATATTAATCATGTTTGGCTTGAGTTGTATCTTAGTTATTTTGGTTATATCAATCATGTTTGGATATGATTGACTTGCATCTTAGGTTATCTTGAATATCTCATTTTTATTTAAGACGTTAGCTAGGGTCCTGTACAACATGCAATTTTACCAAATTTTATATAAGATTTACAACAATTTGTAGTTCAACATTTTTTGTTTAACAAATTTGTGTATGATAATGCTTTGAAAATTTCTAAATGATAAATTTTAAGTCGCTGTCTATATGATATTAAAATTTAAAATTCTGGATTTCTTCTTACAATATCTACTTAATTTTCTATCTATAAGTAGTTGTAAAAAGAAAAACGAAATTAAGGGCCTTTTTGATAGTCAAGGAGTTTGGAGAGAGGATGAAAGTCAACTGGAAGACATCGTGCAAAGTTTCTATCAAGATCTTTTCACAGCAGGGACCCCTTCTAGTGCATCGCGTGATAATGTTCTTGAGGCGGTAGAAAATATTATCCCTCCGGAGATCAATGATGAGTTGCTTAGGCCATATTCGAAAGAGGAAATTTTTGTTGCCCTTAATCAAATGCACCCTTGTAAGGCTTCGGGATCCGATGGTATGCATGCTATCTTTTATCAAAAATTTTGGCATATTATTGGTGATGATGTCTCTAGGCTTGTTAGTAGTAATTTGCAGGGAAATGAGTCTTTTGGTCCTGTTAATAATACTAATATTGCTCTTATTCTCGAAGTTAATTCCCCTTCCTCTACGGGGGAATTTAAACCAATTGCATTGTGTAATGTAGGGTATAAAATAGCTTCTAAGCAATGGTGATGCGGCTAAAAAATATTCTTGGAGTTGTCTCGGAAAATCAGAGTGCCTTTGTTCCGGGGGGACTCATCACGAACAATGTATTAATTGCTTTAGAGCTTTTCCATACTATGAAGACTAGGTGCAAAAGGAAAAAGAGGATGATTTCGATGAAATTGGATATGAGCAAGGCCTATGTCAGAGTTGAGTGGAATTTTCTGGAAAAATTCTTTCTGAAATTGGGATTTGCAGGTAAGTGGGTTGATTCTGTGATGGATTGTGTGACTTTGGTCTCTTACTCTTTTATTGTCAATGGTGGTGTGTGTGGTTTTGTGACTCCATTCCGTGGACTTAGATAAGGAGATCCCTTATCTCCTTATTTATTTATTCTTGTTGTTGATTCTTTTTCTGGCCTTTTGAAGAAAGAAGTGGCGGATGGTTCTCTCCATGGTGCTAGAGCTAGCTGGAGGGACCCGAAAATTTCTCATTTACTTTTTGCAGACGACAATCTACTTTTTGCAAGAGCCAAGAAGAGAATGCTCGAAATTGTTGAAATTCTCAACACATATGAAGCAGCTTCCTGACATAAAATTAACTATGACAAATCGGAGGTCTTGTTTAGCAAGGGTATAAGTACGTCAATGCAAGAGGAACTACTTGAGATTTTGGCAATGAGTAGGGTGGATACTCATGGAAAATACTTAGGTATTCCCACTATTATTGGAAGATCGAAGAGGATGGTTTTTATGGCTATGAAAGATAGAATTTGGAAAAAGTTGAGCGAATGGAAAGAAAAATTCTTGTCTCGTGCAGGGAAAGAAATTCTCCTCAAATCTGTAATTCAAGCAATTTCCACGTACTTAATGGGTGTTTATAAATTGCCGGCAAGTGTAATTCAAGACATTAATTCTATGATGGAAAAATTTCTTTGGGGGAGCTGTGATGAGAGCCGCAAGGTTCATTGGAAAAGCTGGAGTGATTTATACACCCCAAAGTGTCTAGGAAGGCTGGGATTCAGAGATCTACGTGTTTTCAATGAAGCACTACTTGGCAGACAAGCTTGGCGCTTAGTGAAGTTCCATAACTCTCTTCTCGACAAGTCGTGGGTGCAAAATACTACCCAAACTGGAGTTTTTTGGAGTCAAATTTGGGTTATGCTGGTAGTTATTCCTGAAATAGTATCTAGTCTTCGAAAGGGCTGCTCAAAGAAGGAATTATATGGCGTATTGGTAATGGTGCTTCTGTCAATGTTTAGTGCGATCCTTGGGTAGACACCGGCTCTAGCAGATTTATTTCTACTACTAGATCAGACGACTTTGAGTTGGTAAGTGAGTTGATCGATCATAACAGAAGGGAGTGGAATGATTCCTTCATTTTAAGCAGCTTCAATGAGTTGTATGCTCATAGTATACTATCAATTCCTTTGAGCTGCTGCCCTTCTGCAGATATAGTGACATGGGCCTTCTCCATGGACGGTTTTTACTCGGTAAAGACAGCTTACATGCTCGGCAAAACATGTAATCTGGACGACTTTCACAGAACCTGGGTGGAAATATGGCAGCTAGATGTTAATCCGAAAGACCGCCATTTCCTTTGGAGAATTTTCACTAGAACATTACCGGTTAGAGCTTGTTTCGGTAAAAACAATAGGACCTTCGACAGGTCCTTCGGATGAGTGGAGATGAAGCCCAATTCGAGTGATGACCGAATTGGGGTTTCCTGCACAGCAGAGCAAACGTAAACTGGCCTCAGGGGTTGTGCCGAGGAAGGCCCCTCCAATGCCGAAGTCAGTACGATTGTCAGATAATGAGAGAAAAGCTATGCAGGAGAGTTTTGTTACTTGAGGCAATATGAGTGAATGAATCTGAATTTGCATAAGTGTGAGTTTTTATACCTTGCTCCAATTGAATGGAGTGGGCTTGAGGAGTCAAATGGGCTGCCATTTGACTGGGCTTCATTGACTTGACTTGGCACATAGGTCAGAGGGTTAGACCTTGCCTATTGGGCTTTGTTTTATTTTCATTTATGGACTAGGCCCAAATACAATTTATTTGGACCCCAAACAACTTGCCCCCCAGACCCGATTTGTGAGGATAATAGGTCGGGTTTTCAGCTGCCGAGAGATTTGGAGGGAAATAAATGAAAATAATTTGAATTTTGTTTGAGGAATTTGTACGGTTTTTAACCGTTAATTTATACTTAACCAACCTTAATGAAAGTTGATTAAGGATGGGGAAGTGGAAAGAATTTAATGGGAAGTTAATTTTGGCGGTTACAATTAAGTGGGAAGAATTTGAGTAGCCACGAATGGAAATAGTGCTTAGTGGGTTATTAGTATTCCTTTAATTTCCGGAAACTGAATCCCAGAACATACATAAGAGCACCCCCACTTCTTTTAATCTTCACTTTCACAAAATCGAATCCAGAACTCTCCAGACACGCGCATTACCCCAATTTCTCTTTTCGTTGTTTTCTCGCAATCCGAAGCTTTAAACTGAAATCCGATTCTCCGAACTAGTAGGTCGGCGAATTCCGAGTCTGAAGAAGGTAATTTTCTATCAATTTGCTTCGGTTTTCTTTGCTTTTCGAAATATTTTTACTTTTTCCCTTTTTTCGCACTTTTTGAACCTCCGTGAAACTGAAAATGTCCGGCGACCGCGGAAAAGAGCCCATTAGGCCCGAGTCGAGTGCCGAGGAGGAAGAGGAGGAAGTGCCGCAACTAATTTTGAGGCGGAATCGCCCTTTGGCGATGATGCCACCCCTTAGCGGCCCAAGATCCAAATGTTGGGGCCGCCACTTCAAGTGGCGCTGGCTTGAGGGTAGTGCCCTTGTCCAGCCGTCCACCTAGGGATTCAGCTGAGGCCAATACCTCTGGCCGAAGCGCGGCTTCGGCATCCAGGCCACTGACTCCCGAAGAACGGGAGTTGACCTCGGTCCAGGATAACGAGGGCAGTATGAGGGCTACGCCCTATTCTTGGTGGATCGAGAACGACACCCAGTACCATTTTGCCAAACAACTCGAGATATATTACGGCATCATGCAAGAGGATGGATACTGGTGTAGAATGCCTGATGCCAATGACAGGATTCATCGGCCCCCACCTGGGTACATCGGGGTCTACACCCGGCAATTGCAGAACGGGCTTCGATTTCCTGTCCACTCTTTCGTCATCAAATTACTGAACGGATACAACATATCCTTGTCTCAGCTGACCCCTTTGAGTGTCAAAAGGATTATGACCTATCTTTGGGTCTATTTATTTTGTGGATTTGAACTGAGCGTTCACTGTTTTTGGTGCATTCACAAGCTTGCGCCGAACACCCAATCTAGCCGATTTCATGGCCTAGGGTGGTGGCAAATAGAAGATGAGAAGGGATTTCTCACATCTTATCCGAACGACACATCGGATAAAAATTGGAGAGGGCAGTGGATCTGGATCCGAGTACCCTCTAATGAAGCTCATCCAAATTATTTCGGGGCTCCCCGTTTCCTGAGAAAACCAGACCCCGGAATGTCAAGCATCGGCCCCAATGAATTCAACGAACTTGATCATCTCCAAATGGAATTATTTGGCCGAAATAAAATGACTGTTACTGGCCGAATGGCCAACGTGCCGAGCACTTAGTTTCCCTGTTTTCATTACATCTTCCAGGAGAAGATGCTCGCTGTCGTCGACCTCAGCCGAAGAGACCAAGGCGGTAAGGGGAATTCGGCTGGGGCCGAAGTCTTTTAATGCTTTTATTCTTTTTGTTGCTTGCTGACTTGCGAACTTTACTTTTTTCAGCTGAACTTATCTTCGTTTTCTTTTAACTTTTCAGAGTTGTATGAAGCGAACTCGGGCATTGATTACGAGGTGCTCGGAATCAGCGACGAGAGGGAACCACTCACTAATACGCCGAAGATAACAGAGGTTAAAGATCGGCCACTTGCCCTCCAGCCGAGGAAACTTGAAATTGTCAGCGCCTTAGAGTATCAAAGTCAGAAGGCCTGGCATAAAAAAATTGACCATTTCTTCCTTCACTTGGCTGAAGAAGTTGATGCTGCTGAAGCTGCTTCTACTCCGCAAACCGAAGCAGGGCCCTCCGCCTCAGCTGCTGAGGCAGGAAGAAAGGAAGCAAATAAGGAAGAGGCCCACAACTACGAGTATCTGCTAGATACTACGGTGAGTTTCCTACTACACTTTCAATTTGCGAGAGATTCTACGATTTTTCTGAGTGTGTAGCTTCAGCTTAAATATGCATGCTATACCCAGATTTCTTAACTTGTAAGAATTTTTGTCGAGTATAAATCTTCGGATGCATGTCTCATTCTACTTTGTTCAGCATGTTAGGACTTGAACGATTTGTAGAATCTCTATCAATCTTTTGTTGTGATTTGTCTGATTTGTGCAAATTTGCTAAGTATAAGGCTTCGACTGTGAGACCTGTGCTTATACTTTATGTGTGTTCTCTTCTTCTTCTTCTTATTTTTTTAACTCACACATGTATCTGCCCCCTTCTATCTCTTCTGCTTTAGTCCGACGAAGAGGAAGTAGAGAGAGAGGATTTGGCCGAAGCCTTCCCTGTCCCCAAATTTGCAGCCGAAGAGACCATGGCTGGTGGTTAGACGAGGATCCTTGTCCGTCCAGGACAGTTTAAGGCGCCAGAGCCACCTCCCAAAAAGCCTCGGCATGAAGAGGTCCAAGAAGAAGAAGAAGCGAGGGAAGTCACCTCTCCGTCTCGAGAGGTACTTATCGAAGTTGTTGAGCTGAGGACCCCTTCTTCACCTCCTCCTCGTGACTCTGGGATGTTCTCAGAGAATATCCAGCAAGAGGTGGATGCGCTGAATATCCACGCCGAGGATATTGCTACTGTTGAGGTCGAACCGTAGATGGCTGAAGCCGAAGGGCCTAAAAATGAAGAAGTGCCCTCCGTCTCTGCTGCGGATTCATTCAAGACATTCCAGTCTTTGGACATGGGTTTTGGCTCAGCGCCCTTGGTCCCCACTCCAGAACGTGTTCAGGCCTTGTTCGAGTCCAGGCGTGATTCAGCCAGTGCTTATTTCGGCAATCTGGCCAACTTATCGGCGCTAGATAAGGCCAGGGCTTGGATTGCGGGCGCCGCTGCCGAGGCTGCCGAGCCTCTTGATAAGGTGTCGAATCCCTTCCTAGAGAACCAGATGTTGCTGATGCAGGTGAGTTCCAATACAAAATTTTCTCTAAATTTCCCTTTCTTAATATATACCATTCTATATATGTATATTTTTTTAGCAAATTTTTCTAAGTGTTGGGCCTCGGCTGATCTCTGATTTTGCTGACTGGTTGATATTTTACAGGTTGTTCATAATCATTTCCTAGCCGTGGAAATGAATGACGAGTTGCAGTCCAAAGCCGATAGGGCCGAAGAAGCTGAAAATCTGGCTCGGCTAGCCGAGCTGAAGCGGCTTAAGGCTGAAGAGGAGACCTCAGCTACGAAGCTGGAGATGCAAAGGATGGACGAGAATTTCCGCTCCTTTTGCCGAGGCCTAGAATAGACTGTCTTTCCTTGGATTGAAGAGGGTCAGTCTCTGATGAAGGAATACAGAGCCGAGACCATTGCTGAGTTCAAGGCTCGTATCGAGAATAAGATGAAAGAAGAGGCTGAATCTCGGCGACCCCTAATTTCGGATCATGAAAGCCAAGTTGCTCTTATCCGTACCGAAGCTAAGGATAAGCAATCTGAGCTCGAAGCTGAGGTCCAGAAGCTGAAAAATACGCTAGAAGCTGAGAAGAAGGTATCTTCCAAGGCCTCATCTGATCTCGCTGTTGCTGAGGAATTGCTGAAGACCAGGATCTATACTGAGGCAGAATATGCTGAAGGATATGAAAATGGTTGGAGGGTTGCTCGGAAACTGGACTTCCATCTTGAGCCTAAAATTAATTGGGATCAGGCTGAGGCCTGGTCCATGGATCCAGAAGATGCTTACATGCATGAAGCCAGTCCAGCAGAGGTAGCCTTCCTGGCTCGGCAAGCTGAGGTTGAGAAAAAAGAGGAAGAAGCTGCGAAAGAGTTGAATGCCGCCCATCCTGCTTCCTCTTCAGCCTATGTTGATGCTTTGGCTGCCCCGAATGACGTTCCCAAGAATGCTAAAGCATAGGAATTCGGGCAGTCGTCTACTGAGTCCTGCGGATCAACGGGCACTTAACTTGTAAACGCTGCATCAGCTTTTGCCTATTCTCTTTTTGTTTCAGCCTTCCTATGTACAAACTATTTTAACTGTTTTTGTGTACTTTCGGTAGCTATGTTTTCCGCTTTGTGGGCGGCTGCCGACTTTGAATTTTCGTAAGATATTCTAAACCTGGTATTTGTAGTTCTAACTCAACATTTGTAGCTCTAGTTTTTCTGAATGGATGAAGTAGAATCTCAGCTCTTTCCTCTGAATTTGCCTGTTTGTATAGCCTTTGAACTTAATTGCTTTTTCTTGAATTTCTTCAAAATTTGGCTAAGTACAGAGTTTCAGCCTGGAAATATTTAGCTGAGAATTTTTCTTATTCCTTTATGCCTTGCCCCTTTTACTCGGATTTTTCTCGAAATTTCCCGAGTATTGAGCTTTGGCTTGGAGCTTGACATGTGAGTACCTCTTGCCCCCCCCCCCCAAAACTTTGAAGATAAGGTCTTCGGAGTTCTGAATTTATTGCTTTTGTTCTTTCGGCGTAGCCGAAGGTTTATTACCACATAACAGTTTGAACACTTATGTTTTTATTTCTTATATCCTGCCTGGTTTTAATTCATACGAGGGAACGACTATCTTGGACACAGTGCTATGGCAATGATCATCCTAAGTACAAGGCATCGTTATGCAATACTTCGGAGGTGTAATCATCACCCGGAATTGATTTGCCGAAGCACAGGGCATCATTATGCAATGCTTCAGGCCTTTTATCAATTCCTACTTTCGGTTATGTCTTAGACAAGCCTATGACCTCTTTGCCGAGAGCAACAAATCCGTCCGAGGTATAGTGCATCATTATGCAATACCTCGAGGTTCTAATTGTTACTCTCATATTGGCAGGTTCTTCGGCTTGCCAAAGTACAGTGCATCACTATGCAATACCTCGAACTGCACCGGGTGTAAACCTTGAATTTTTCAAAAACGACGAAGACAGAAATAATGAAGACATAATGAAATTGTGACTAATTGCGGCTCAAAGGCCTTTCATTGATTTGAAGAAAACATACTTACATCGATCTTTCTCCCACATTGGGCTTTTACACATGAAATTTCCTAAGTACATCAGCATTCCACTGATTTTTCAATTCAGTTCCATCTAACTGCCGAAGTCGATAAGTTCCTGGCTGGAGCTCATCATATATTTCATAAGGCCCTTCCCAGTTAGCCGAGAGTTTTCCATGGATGCGACTTTTCTGGACAGCAGCAGCATTCCGAAGAACAAGGTCCCCAACTTTAAGGAGCCTTGCCTGGACTCTTCGGTTATAGAACTTGCTGATTCTTTGTTTGTATGCTGCCATTCCGTCTCTGGTTGAATCTCGGATTTCCTCCGGGAAATCCAGGGATTTTTTCATGAGATGGTCATTTTCTTCGGCTGAGAACTGGTTGACCCGAAGACTTTCTGAGCCAATTTCAACTAGTAAAACAGCTTCGGATCCATACACAAATTCAAAGGGTGAATGCCCCGTTGTCTCTTTCTCTGTTGTCCGAAGCGACCATAGAGTTCCAGGAAGTTCCTCTATCCACTTGGACTTTTGATCCTCAACTCTCTTTTTGAGAGCGTTGAGTATTTGCTTATTTGCGGCTTCGGCTTGGCCATTACTCTGAGGATGGCAGACTGCCGAATATGCCAATTTTATTTCGAACTGATCAGTGTACCGCTTCAGCGGCAGATTGTCGAATTGCCTCCCGTGATCAAAGACAAACACCTTCGGGATGTCAAAGCGAGTAATGATATTCTGCCAGATAAATTTCCTGACAGTCTTCTTAGTTATGTTTGAAGCTGCTTCGGCCTCAATCCATTTACTGAAATAGTCAATGCCGACTAATTAGCCACTTTTTCTGGTAAGGAGCTTCAGGAAAAGGTCCCAAGATATCCAATCCCCATTGAGCAAAGGGAAGAGGAGCTAGGATTATCTAGAGGTCTCGCGACGGCCGATGGATGACTGGTGCGAATTTTTGGCATTTTTCACATTTTCTCACCAGCTCCTTAGCGTCCAAAATCATGGTTGGCCAATAGTATCCCGCCCTTAAAGCTTTGTGGGTGATAAGCGCTAAATCGGTCGCACAATTTAGGCTCATTCAAACGCATTTATAACAAACACCTCACTCAAACAAGTACAATGGCAAGCAAGGGTTCGATCCACGGAGAACGGGAGTCAATTGCTAAATAATCTTAACGCTCAAGCTAAATCGAAATCAAGGTATGAGTGGTGATTAACTAACAAACTACAACTAAAGGTTGAATTCAAGGGATTAAAACACTAGGGGAATGAGATTCACTCAACCAATAGCAATTAGGCAAATAGGGAGGAATAAGGATAATGGAATAGCAAAGACCACATGCAAGACCAACATCAAACGATATGAAAACAACTCAAATTACTAAGCTTAGATCCCTCATTAACTTAACAACAAAAGATACATAATCATATTGCAATAGGTAATGAAACATTCAACTCACATTCACATGTCGAACCAAACATTTCATGCCATCAAGTTCAATAATCTAGGTTAATTACTCCTATCATGAAGAACTAACAAGCAGTCCCATATAATGAAATTTAATCGCAATCCATCATCAAAATCACTCCCAAACTCACATAATCACCAATAGGTTGAGTTTCACCCAACCCCTAGCCAAGAGGACTACTCACAATTCATTGTGAGTAACATGCCAATTCCAAGTTTGGATTATAAGTAATTCTAAAATTTGGGGAAAAGTGATTATCTATGGACAAAGCTAACATGCAACAACAATATATCAAGATTGAGAGATAATCAAGTGACTTACAATACAAAAATAAAATCAGAAAATAATGAAGGACAAATGAAAGAAGTTACTATTGAAGCTTCAAGAATGTTGGATAATTGCTGAAATTCTGAAAATAAATCTTGAAATTTGCTTCTACAAATGATTAGATTTTGAGAGTTTCTAAAACTAAATCAACTAATTTAATGAATTTGCTAACAAAGAGAGAGTATTTTTGCTAAAAACTATTCTAAAAATGTATGCCGCTCTCCCTCTCTCCTCCTTGCTGTTTTAATCAGATTTTAGGTTATGGGTCGCAGCAGATAGGCGCGCCCGCGCTGAACAACGGCGCGCCCGCGCTCTAGATGGTGGCGCGGCCGCTCCAAAATGGGTATCAAGGGATTGGGCCAGCTCAGCGCGCGCCCGCGCTAGGAAGAGGCGCGCCCGCTCCCAAAGTGGCGCGACCGCTACTGGTGTTGCTCACCCGCGCTGAACCGCTGGTGCAATATCTTCGATCCTTGTTCTAGTTCCTTCTCAATCTGAACCACCCGCAATAATTTGCAATTACAAAATAGGAAGGCAAAGCGTAGTACAACGAAGGAGGGGAGTAAAGACTACCTAAACCATATAAAAACACATTGCACAACACATAGGTAGACTACTTAAATTAGCTAAAACATAACAAAAGCACACTAGAATGAACCAAATTATTGCTAAAACTACTAGAAAAGACTACCCTAGGAGTGACATAAATGTCACTCATCATATTCTCCCAAGCTAAACCTTTGCTCGTCCTCGAGCAAAGCTAAAGACAAAGAAGAATAAGACGCAATTATTCAAACATGAGAAAATAGAAAAGAAAGGAAAAGGTGTATACACTAACTCACTTTCGTAGGAATCATTGTTGTTTTTAGCATAAACAACAAGCCATATAAACCTCAAAGTCGCCAATGAGGACGAGTATGCTCTCGTGGGGGTTTCCAAAGAGTTTAACCCACAACTCTTGGCAACATGCTCAAAACAATTCCAAAACAAAGGAGCAAATAAAGAATAAAATCAACTACAAACACGGAACAAAACATGGAAATGAAAAGCATATTGAAAAGACAAGCATAGATGGATGATAATCTTTCTAAGCAATAAGAGTAAGCACGTTTTTGGATGCCAATGGTTGATTGAAAGATAAGCTATGCTAAGCATAGAGAACTCTAACATGCTCCACTCTACCCGCATTCCATACATTCTTACCGCGTTCCCTCATCTAGATTCAAATCCACCCTTCAAGGTAGCATCTCACGACTCCGCGAAGGAGCCGGAACAAATGAAATAAGGGTGACCCGACATCTTACCAAGTCATGCTCTCTCCATATGCTTGAAATCTAGCTCCCTCCACCGACTAGTGACTCAACTAATCCAAGTCAAAAGGACTTTAAAAGGGGTTGTAGCGTAGGCTAGGAGGTAAAGGTGAGGAAAATATGAAAATTGGTGGTAAGTCCTAGTTGTGAAGCAAAGAATGGAGCCAATTCTCCAAAAACAAAGTGTAATATCACCAATTTCCAAAAAAAAAAAAAAAATATTATACATCTCCCCCAAGCTTATTCAACACAAACTCACAAAGCTATAGACAAAAAAGCGTAGAACTTCTCCCCCAAACTTAAATGGAGCATTGTCCTCAATGCTCAAACGAGGGAGTAACCAACGTCAAAATCTCCATCATTTATTTTTTTATTTTTTATTTTTTATTTTTTATTTTATTATTTTTTTTAAAAAAATTGTCCTTGCCTTTTATAACTAAGGACGGCTTTTTCTTGAATTCACATTTGCTTTTATTATAAACAAAAATATCGAAAACACAACCTTACTTTCCATTTCTAACCGTCACCTTCCAACTTTTCAAACCAAAATCACAATAACTTTCATGGCTCAAACTTCACAAATCTATGGGTACGAAATGAAATAGATGGGCCATGGGGTTTGTAATATGCTATAAACAAGGAGGTGTAGGCTCAACACGGCTAGCAAGGGGAAAATGCAAATGAAATTACAAGGAAGCAAAAAAAGAAAAGTTAAACCTAGAAAAGCAAAAAGTCACCAAAGAAAATGCCTTTGTCCTCCCTAGATTTAGTTCGGTCGCGATCTTGGGTAGCTAGAGATCAAGTTCTCGATCTAAGCATGCCTTGGTAAGGATCCTATGCCACTCATACAAGAAGTGTTGGAGGCTTGAACAAAAAACTCACATTGGGTTACAAAAACTACCTTTAGGGCTTCAAATCCCCCAATGAAGGCAACACCTTCTTACCACAAACAAGTGAATTTGGGTTCGATGGGCCTTACGAGTTCTAGCACAACTACCTTAGCATAGACATATCTTAGAGTCAACCAATGGCAATCGAAGAACGTGGAAACTCTTAATCCTTAGGAAGAAAGACATTCAAGAATGCAAATCCATCAATTATTGCTCAACAATGAACACAAAATATACAACAACCACATGATTAGTCTTGAGCAAAAGAAAAATCCTACACAAAACAAAGGAGCATAAAGGCAAAAGGCATGCAAGCAAATGATTCCCAATCGTCAAACAAGGATCGTTCGACATCAATACCAACGATCACCAGATTCCGAAGAATCAAGAGCATACAACCTCGAACCATTCAACTCCAATCTAAACTAAAGCTATCCTAGAGCACACCAACGAAAAATAGAGAGAAGGAAAAATAAAAGAAAGATCTCACCGCAATGACGCCCAAGTGAGCATATCCAAAGTGAAAGCATGCGTCCTAAAAGGGGGTGAGTACCCAAACAAAGATAAAACAAACTATATACACAAAAGGGTTGGTCCGAATGAAGGTTCCTGTTTTTTTTTTCTTTTTTTTTTATAAAATTTTTTTATTATTATTTTTTTAAACTTTTATTTTTGCTTCACTATAAACTAATCTACCCTTGACAAAATTTCTAGATTTCCTCCAAAATCAACATTACCTCAAGAATCATCGAACCATATATACACATCGGTCAATAGCCATGTCGACGAATACTAGTAATCATCATTATCTTCATCAACAGGAAAAACGGGGGAGGCGGACTTGCCGGTATCCATCAAACCGAGAGAAGCGTCCCCAAAACAGCATCATCATCAAAGCCATATCAAAAACTCATCAATAATGTCAGTGAATAGGTGCAAAATCAACCAAAGAGAACAATCATGCAACTCGGCAGAATCAACAGCATAAAGGTACAAGTAAAACAATGAAAGACCGGCAGGCAAGCAAGTAAGAATCCCAGCAGAGTCACTCCCTACCAAGAGTATATCTCCTGCTCATCAAAATAAGCATGCAAAAACAGGGGAGGGAGATACACCTAAGGAACGTAGTCTACTGGCCACTAGAGCTAGGCCCACTACGTGAGCCAGGCTCATCATAAGTAAAGCCACTGGGGGGGCCGAAAAGGCCCCAACCACCGTCAAATCCCGGCGGCAAACCGTAGTGACCCCTGAAATGATCCTCTTGCCAACTGGGCAAAGAACTAGAGGGAGTGTCCTCAGACTGGGAATATAGAGGGGCGGGGTGATCAGGATGCACATAGGGGTAAGCAGGGTCCCCTCTAAAGTCACACCCGCCGGGAACACGATAATTGTACTGCCTGTCCTCTGGGAACCTGGGGAGCTCCCTACTAGGCTCGGAAGGACCTTGCTAGTAGGGGTAAGTGGGGAGATTGTCCCCCCCCCCCCCAAAAAGGAACAGGGCCATGCTGAGGCGGCCAATTAGGGTAGTACACAGGGGGAGCAATCTCTCCTCTATCCACAGCTGAGTCATAGAGGGCCTGTTTCTGCAGATGATGGCCCTGCTGTGACTCATAAATTGCTTGCTACTGCCTAGCTATATCAGATAGCTGAAATGTACCTGTACCTGTGGGTTATTGGGCACCCACCTGCTGCTGCTGCCGCCCATTACTAAGCCTCTCCTCCAACTCCTCCTGTACCTCATCCTCTCCCTCTATATCGGGTACACGCCCATTGTCTCTCAGGACTCTCCACACATAATCGGTGTCATGGGCGATGGAAGAAAGCAGTGGTGTCCCCCTATCACAAGCCAACTGTAGTAGGTAGGGTTAGTGGTCGGCAGGATAAAGTCGGACCTACGAAGCTGTTCTAGGTCAAGGTAAATGTCACCTCTACTCCCCACAGGTGTGCAAAGAGGTAGCATATTGGTGTGCCCCAACTTAATCGCCAACCTAGTGACCATTGCTCCGCAATGTATGTCTACCGCCGCACAATTTAGCGATTGTTCAAACACCTCACTCAAACAAGTAAAATGGCAAGCAAGGGTTCGGTCCACGGAGAATGGGAATTAATTGCTAAATAATCTTAACGCTCAAGCTAAATTGAAATCAAGGTATGAGTGGTGATTAAATACAAACTACAACTAAAGGATGAATTCAAGGGATTAAAACACTAGGGGAATGAGATTCACTCAACCAATAGCAATTAGGCAAATAGGGAGGAATAAGGATAATGGAATAGCAAAGACCACATGCAAGACCAACATCAAACGATATGAAAACAACTCAAATTACTAAGCTGATCCCTCATTAACTTAGCAACAAAAGATACATAATCATATTGCAATAGGTAATGAAACATTCAACTCACATTCTCATGTCGAACCAAACAATTCATGCCATCAAGTTCAATAATCTAGGTTAATTACTCCAATCATGAAGAACTAACAAGCAGTCCCATATAATCAAATTTAATCTCAATCCATCATCAAAATCACTCTCAAACTCACATAATCACCAATAGGTTGAGTTTCACCCAACCCCTAGCCAAGAGGACTACTCACAATTCATTGTGAGTAACATGCAAATTCCAAGTTTGGATTATAAGTAATTCTAAAATTTGGGGAAAAGTGATTATCTATGGACAAAGTTAACATGCAACAACAATATATCAAGATTGAGAGAGAATCAAGTGACTTACAATACAAAAAATAAAATCAAAAAATAATGAAGGACAAATGAAAGAAGTTACTATTAAAGCTTTAAGAATGTTGGATAATTGCTGAAATTCTGAAAATAAATCTTGAAATTTGCTTCTACAAATGATTAGATTTTGAGAGTTTCTAAAACTAAATCAATTAATTTAATGAAGTTGCTAACAAAGAGAGAGTATTTTTGCTGAAAACTATTCTAAAAATGCCTGCCGCTCTCCCTCTCTCCTCCTTGCTGTTTTAATAAGATTTTAGGTTACGGATCGCAGCAGATAGGTGCGCCCGTGCTGAACAACGGCGTGCCCGCGCTCTAGATGGTGGCGCGGCCGCTCTAGATTAAGCGCGCCCGCTCCAAAATAGGTATCAAGGGATTGGGCCAGCTCAGCGCGCGCCTGCGCTTGGAAGAGGCGCGCCCGCTCCCAAAGTGGCGCGACCGCTACTGGTGTTCCTCGCCCGCGCCAACCCGCTGGTGCAATATCTTCGATCCTTGCTCTAGTTCCTTCTCAATCCGAACCACTAGCAATAATCTGCAATTACAAAATAGGAAGGCAAAGCGTAATACAACGAAGGAGGGGAGTAAAGACTACCTAAACCATATAAAAACACATTGCACAACACATAGGTAGACTACTTAAATTAGGCAAAACATAACAAAAGCACACTAGAATGAACCAAATTATTTCTAAAACTACTAGAAAAGACTACCCTAGGAGTGACATAAATGTCACTCATCAGTGGGCCAGGATCCTTCCCCCGATGTGTTTTCCGCAGATGCCGAAGTGAATCTCCCGAAGGATATAATCTGCATCTGTTGGACCCACACACTTCAGCAGTGGGGCTGAGAAGGATTTTTTTAGGAGTTCCCCATTATAGACGATGAACCTTGAGCTGATTCTTTTCAGTTTCGCGGCCAAGACTCTATCTTCGGGGAGCTCTCCCTGAAGCTTATAAGCGAGGATGTCCTGTGGGAGAGTTACAATTCCGAGACTGGAATCGGACGCCTGTACTTGCAAAACAAACGGACGCTCCGGATGATTGGAGATCCGCCTCCGACGGTCAAATTAGTACTTGACTAAGGAGTAATTAATGCGGAAATTAAAGTGATTGGGTCTCTCTAGGTGAGAGTGTTTAATGTGTGTAACGTGCCAATCCTAGGTTTAGGTTAACCTTGGGCTGATTGGGCTTCCCTCGGAAGTTGGGCCTAGGTGGCCGACTTCTCCATTAGGCATGGAGTATGCCACGTGTCATGACATAATAGGTCCAGGGTGGACGAATAAGAGTGTGCCACGTGGCAAACCCTAAGAGGTCCAACTGGGGGACACTTGGCAGGACCTGATTGGCCCACGTGGCGCATACTGATTGGTGGGAGCAAAATCCCCTAATCATTTGCCCCTCACAGGTGGCACGTGACTGGTCACGTGTTACATGTGACAGGTGTCGCCCTGTAACAGGCGACGGCCTACTACAGGTGTCACTCGGCAAAAGGCCGAGAGATTCTCCCGCCCAAATTTTGAATTCCGGAAGTGACCCTTCGCCTTCTCACTTCGCCTATATAAGGGAGTGTTGTCTTCGGTCATTTTCACACTTGAGAACTTTGTGAGAGAACATTCGGACCCCTGAACTTGCTCTGACATTTTGGACCCTTTCTGCCTACCGCCTGCTCTGACAAGCCGACTGCAAAGGATTTTCAGAACTTCATCAATCGTCACTCGTTCAGGTAACCGTCGGTTCTCTTACTCTTAATTTTCTCTTTACTTTATTCTTTTTTGAAATGGCACCATGGAAGCACACGAAACGACCTAGGTTAGTGATCAGCCGGTCATCGGGGACGGCTGAATCTAGGACTAGGAGTGCCGCCTGCCCTCTTCTGGACCCATCTTTGCCCTTTATACAAAGTCCGACTGTATCTGTATCTATGCAGAACATGATGGCCAAAACAAAAAAGACTGCCAGGATCTCGAACTCAGACGGCTCCTCCCACAGGGTGCCGATTAGTGAAACATCTGACCAGGCGCCAGATGTGGAAGTGAAACAAAGCGGCTTGAAAGCCGGCAGTTCTGAGGGAGGAGTCAAAGTGACCCCTTCCCATTTTACAGTTGACAATTCTACATTCTCTCCTGCTCCTTTTAAAAGAGAGGAGGCGGGACCCTCTGGGAGAGGGGAGGAGTCGTCCTCTTCGGACTCGTCAGAGGACGAATCCGAGTCTAGCTCTTCTGGCCATGCTTCTCTGGAAACAGAAGAGAAAAACAGTCGCCTACAAGAGGCAAGGCTTTCTCACGCAGTTGAGAAGGGGGACAATTGGGCGGAGCCATCCGCCTCTCACCGAGAGCAAAATACCCCCTACTACTGCACGGTACCTTAGGGCCGGATCACGGACATGCAAGAGAAAGTGGGGAGCTTTATCGCAAACCACACAATGGGCCCCGACTTTTTAGTGTTCGTGCCGGATCCAAAAGACACAGTCGTCTGGCCGGCTGGTACTAGTTATGATGGCGCCTGCTTTGGCTGCTACGAGGCGGCCATCAAGGCAGGGCTGCGCTTCCCACTACATCCGGCTGTTCAGCGGATCTTGGATGGGTATGAGTTGGGGTTATGGCAGTTAGCCCCAAACTCCTGGGTCAACGTACTCGGCTATGTGGCCAGGTGCGAACTGCACGGGGTAGAGCCGAATTTCGAGGCTTTCGCCCACATGAACTACCTCAGCCGGACCCCTAAGGCAGGCGGTACCAGCTGCTATCAATTGACGAGCCACAGGGGCTACCTCATGACAAGAGGTAAAGCAAACAAATGGAAGGACTGGCGGAGCACCTTCCTTATCATTGAGAGTTCAGACACAGAGCTGAACAAGCGCTTCAACAGGTGGAACAGGAATCCGCCCCTTCTTACAGGCGGCCGCAGCATGCCGCCTGTTCCCCCCAAGGCTAAGAAAGTGATCCTAGATAAAGGACTCTTCAAAGTAGAGTAAAAGGTGAACTCCACTTCAGGGGTACGAGAGCAAGTACCCCTGCACTGCGTCCCGAGCTTCAAATGGCTCTACGACGAGTACTTTTTGGCCGCCTGTGACCTCAGCAGTCGGTGCTCAAGAGGTAGCCGGCCTGTCGAATACTCTGTTGTTCCATGCATTTCTGTTATGACTTTTATTAACTTTGCTATTTGTTTTTGCAGCGGACGCCATGAGCAAAATTACCGCCTCCAAGACTGCGGCGGCCATGTTGCGGGCCTCCATCATGCAACAGTCTTCAACCGACTCCCCCAACAAGGGGGCACCCTTGGTGGGCTTCGAACCTTTCACTCTCTTTTTGGAGTTGTGTTTATGCATATACTGACTCTTTTCTTCTTTTTTAGACGGGCGCTCCAAGAGCTTCTTCTTCCCAACAGCCGGACTCCAAGGCCCGGAGGACGACTGTTGCGAGCTCTCCTGGTTCTGCCAGGAAACATGCGGCGGCTGAGAAACAGCGGGCCACTCCTTCCAAAACTCCAATTGGGCCGCCTAGAAGTATGAAGTTGTCCTTGTAAATTTTAGACTTGCTCCCTTCTTTACTAGGTCTAATCTGTTTGTCTATGCTTAATGCAGCCGGCCCTCAGGAGCCTGACTTGGTCAAGGTGGCCATGTCTATGATCAAGGCCGTTCCTCCATCTGAAAGGGAGGCGGTCAGGGGTGTCGACACCCTTGACCTAGACGGGATTGCAGGAGTCCTTGCTGAGGTATACTTAACATATTTTTGAGTATTTGAATTCCAGGACGCCTTTTTTTTTTTTTTTGGAAACTGACGCTTGTTCCCCTTTTTACTTAGGCCCTGCTCCGAGTAAACGGCCTCCGTAAGCCGCTTGACAGGAAGAACAAAGAGGTAAAGGCTGCAAAAGCTATGGTCGCCTCTGACTGTGATAAGGCAATGTTTCAAATTGCCCAAAATGAGGTTCTGACAATTGATATTCTTTATTATCAGGCGCAGGCTACCGCCGCTATCCGGGCTCAGTTAGAGGCGGCCCAGAAGAGGAATAGCGAGCTGGAGGCAACCATCAACAATCTCAAGGCCGAGCTGAGACCTCTTCGCCAAAAGATGTCCTCATACGACACCTTGGAGAAATCCTTGGCGGCTGTTAAGGAACGCCTAGTGACCCAGGAGAAGAGTCTTACTCAGGAGCTCTCGGAAAAGGCCGAGCAAGAAAAGAAAGAGCTGGTCCGGGAGATGATGGAAGACTCTGCTCAAATCCAGCGCATGACTTGGGGCCGCCTCTTCCCCAATGCCGACTTTTCCTCCTGGGAAAAAACGTACCGCCAGTGTTCTGATAGATATAATCAAGAGATCCTGGCGGCTGCTGAGGACGAGGCGTTGGAGGAGGAGGAGCAGCCGGTAGTGGCGCTTGTGCCGCTTGGGGGTAATGCATTGAAGAAGGATGCAGCTAAAGCCGAGTCCAGCAAAAAGAGTGCTGACCAGGCGGCAGCTGCTAATATTGAAGATCTGCCCCCTTCTTAAGCTTTATGTCTTCTTTCCACGGCCTGCGTGCCGTTTGTTTGTATTTACCCGGCCAGGGGGCCGGGGCTCTGAATATTTGGCCGGTCTTTAATGACCGGCTTCCTTTTAATGAATATTTTTGTTTTGCTTCAAATTTGTTTAAGTATTGAATATTCTAATATCCAATTGCACACTATACCGACTGTTTTACATGGCCGATAGTTGCAGACAGGTACGGATAGTTAGTCACGCCGCCTATGCCCCTGGACGACTGGTTATCTGTTTCCAGGCTAGGCGATCAGTCGGCCATTTATCCAATCGGTATTCGACTCATTTTAAAGACTGGATCCCCTTTAGGCAGGCGGTCCTGTCATTTGTAAAATTAACCAAGTAGGAAAGTGGTTTCCTACCTGTCATGTTTTTAGGCTAGAGACTTTAGGCAATCTAGGCCGACTGTTCCCCGCCACATTTAATCTAGTGTGAACAGGTGCTGTATGAACACCTTTTTAGTTTCATACCAAATTTTTAAGGAGTGACCAAGTAAACATGATTGTTACCTAGTCGCCGAGTGACTGAGTAGTAGAGGTTTCAAGCGGTGGGTACCGGTTGCTCCCCTTTATTCGCCAATGTTTGTTGGCTATCAACTCATAAGATACCGACTGTTCTTATCCCAAGTAGTCCAGTCGGTTGGTTGACACAGATGGTTACTGCGAACACTTGTTTGACCTGATTAGTCAGTTAAGTGAGAGGTATCCTTGTCCGGGAAACAGCTACGTGGTTGTCTTGTTTAGACAGTCGTATAGGTGCCGTGTAATGATTTTATAGAACAATGTTCCACCCAAAAGGGAGCTGCTCTCTGCGACGAATTTCATCCGGATGGATGCCGTCGGACGCCTGCTATAACGTTGGGACAGGTCGAATTGAATTTTTATATTTTGATTAGTTGGCTTGACGCCTAGTCTGATCATTTTAGCCATGAGCCTTTTATAGTTCTTGGTGAACTGTATTATGGGAGAGTAGCCGGTTGAGTGAAACAAGCGGCGTGCCCCTCTTAAGTAAGAATAAAAATTAAACATGGAGAGTAGCCGACTGTTTATCAGTAGGCATGCCCCTCTTAGGTAAAAATGAAAACTAAATATGGAGAGTAGCCGACTGTTTGTTAGTAGGCGTGCCCCTCTTAGTACAAAATTGAATGAAACAGCAAACTTTTATTAAGTAGCCCTTGACTATTTACATCATTCAAAAGAAATATTTCTTAAGATTATCTACATTCCAAGTTCAAGGCAACGGTTGGCCGTCTGGTGTTTCCAGATGGTAGGTACCGTCCTGACCTCTTCATAGATTCGGTAGGGTCCTTCCCAGTTGGGAGTTAGTTTGCCAGACTCATTAGCCTTACCAACTGCTTCCATTTTTCTAAGTACAAAGTCCCCCACTTTGAGTGGACGCCTGTGTACTTTTTTGTTGTATGATCTAGTCATTCTCAGGCGGTAAATTTCATGGTGCAAGACAGCATTGCCCCTCCTTTCAGGGAGTGAGTCTAATGCCAGGCGCATGGCTTCCCAGTTTGCCTCTTCGTCATATAGCATTACTCGAAGAGTCGGCTTGTAGTGTTCTATTGGAAGAACAACTTCCGCACCATAAGTTAGAAGGAATGGAGTTTCTCCAGTCGCCCCTTTTTCAGTCGTCCTAATGGCCCAGAGAACATGTGGTAATTCATCCGCCCATAGGCCGCCTGCTCGTTCAATATTTTTCTTGAGACCGTCTGAGATGATTTTATTAAAGGCTTCTACCTGGCCGTTTGCTTGTGGACGACCGACAGATGCAAAGTAGTGTGCAATTCCTTGGTCACCCAACCATCTTTTGAGAACAGGCGTCTCAAATTGGGGACCATTATCAAAAACCATAGACATGGGAACCCCGAACCGAGTGATGACATTTTTCCAAATGAATGAAATTACATCCTTCGTCTTGATTCCCTTTACAGCCTCCGCCTCTACCCATTTAGTGAAGTAGTCGACTGCAACATGTACCTCCTTCCGCCTGTAGCAGGCGTATATGGACCCAGAATATCCATGCCCCACTTAGCAAACGGTAGTGGGCTATGAATGGTAGTGAGGTCAGTAGCCGGACGGTGAATTAGTTTGCCAAACCTTTGGCACTTGTCACATTTTTTCACCATCTCCATTGCATCTGCTTCTAAAGTAGGCCAAAAGTAGCCCTGCCGCCTTGCCCGTTGAGCAAGCGTCCTACCGCCTATATAGGAAGCACAGTAACCAGAGTGAAGATCGTCTAGTATCTCTCGCCCCTTTTCTGAAGTAACACACTTCAAGAAGGGTTGAAGGTATTCCCTTTTGTGAAGTTCTCCCTTTATCATTTCAAAACTGGTTGCTCGTTTTTTCAGTGCTGCCGCCTGTTGATGATCATCCGGCAGGGTACCGTTTGTCAGATATGCCCTGATTGGATCCATCCAGGTTGAGCTTCTGTCTAGGATTCCAATAGGGTCTTCCTCGATGCTTCTCTTCTCCATTACTTCCCAAAAAACAGTTCGAGGAGTATCACAAGAAGCGGATGATGCTAATTTTGAAAGTGCATCCGCCTGATTGTTTTCTGATCTCGGCACTTGAGTCAGACGAAAATCTTCAAGGGATCCGACCGCCTGTCGTACCGCCTGTAAATACTTGATCATGGCCGGATGGGTTGCTTCGTATTCGCCATTATACTGACTCACTATCAATTGTGAATCGGAACAGGCGTCTATCTTTCGTGCCCCTGCCGCCTTGCACATGCGGATTCCAGCTAGTAAAGCTTCATATTCTGCCTCATTGTTTGAGGCCTGAAAACTAAAGCGTAGAGCATACTCGTACCTGTCGCCCTCTGGCGACTGACATATGACGCCTGCTCCACAACCATTTGATGTAGAGCTTCCATCCACATATACCTTCCAGACTTGGTCTGGATCTCGAGAATCAGGGGGACGAGTCATCTCAACAATAAAGTCAGCAAAGGATTGCCCCTTCACTGCTTTTCTAGGCTCGAAAGTAACTTCGAGGCTCTGTATTTCTATGGCCCATTTGATCATTCGGCCTGACGACTCCATGGTGGTCAGTGGCCGCTTGATAGGTTGATCTGTATACACGATGACTGCATGTGCCAAAAAGTAGGGCTTCAATTTTTTAACAGCCATGAAGAGTGCAAGACCAAATTTCTCCACTAAGGGATACCTCAACTCGGCATTTTTCAGTACATGACTGACAAAGTAGACCGGGAGATGACAGTCGTCTCTTTCAGCAAGAAGAACAGCGCTTAACGCATGATCAGAGACGGCTAGGTACATGTAAAGTACTTCTTTGGGTAAAGGGCTGACCAACCTCGTCAAGGAATGCAAGTGAACTTTCAATTTCTGGAAGGCCGCCTCACCATCCGGCCCCCATTCAAACCTTGCCTTCTTCTTAATTGCCTGGAAAAAGTATAGGCATTTGTCGCCTGATCGGCTGAGAAATCTTCCCAAGGCCGCCAGACAACCTATTAACTTCTGAACCTCCCGGATGGTACGAGGCGACTGCATGTCGATGACCACCTGCACCTTCTCAGGGTTCGCCTCTATTCCTCTCTAATTGATAAGGAATCCGAGAAATTTCCCAGACTCAACTCCAAAGACACATTTCTTGGGATTGAGCATGACATGGTGCCGCCTGAGTGTGGCGAAAGTTTCTCGGAGGTCCGACAGATGATCTTTCTGAAGTTTATACTTGACAATCATATCATCAATATATGCCTCGACATTTCTCCCAATCTGATCAAAGAACACAGTGTTTATCATTCGCTGGAAAGTGGCCGGGGCATTCTTAAGACCAAACGGCATGACCCTTGATCAGTGACGAAGGCCGTCTTCTCCTGATCTTTCTTCCATAAAGGAATTTGATGGAAACCAGAGTAGGCGTCCATAAAGCTCATCAAAGCATGGCCGGCTGTTGAGTCGACCAGGTTATCAATTTTAGGCAGAGGGTAACTGTCTTTGGGGCACACCTTGTTTAAGTCTGTGTATTCTACACAAATTCGCCAGGTGCCATTCGGCTTTTTAACAAGCACCACATTTGCAACCCAGTCTGGGAAGTAACATTGCCGGATGAACCCTGCATCAAGTTAGTTTTTAACTTCGGCGGCTGCCGCCTGACTTCTTTCTTCGCCATGGTTCCACTTCTTCTGCCGTACCGGCTTCTTTTTCGGATCCACGACCAGTTTATGTACCGCCAGATCAGGACTGATGCCTGGAATTTCATGGACTTCGAATGCAAAGATGTCCTTGTATTCTTTCAATAGTTTCTGAAAGTCGTCACCCAGGACCCTTAGAGTATTCGTCCCAACTTTGACTGTTCTCTCAGGACGCGAGTCATCTAAGATCAGGTCCGTATGCTCACCAACCGGCTGAGGGCGGAATTCATCCGACCGCTCCTCTGCCAATGATTGTTATTTTCTGTCTTTTCTTGCGGCCCCCGTCTGGGATGCCTTTCTCTTCTTGTCGCCTGCTTCTTGAACAGGCGCACTCTCCTTGACATTGTCAAGGTCTATTTTTCCACCACTCGACCCAGTGGCCATAACAGTGGGCTTGACATCCGAGAGATAGCACTCTCGGGCCATCCTCTGATCTCCCCTTAGGGACCCGACTGTTCCATTATCCCTCTCAAACTTGAGCAACATAAGAGATGGGATTATAACATCCTTGGAATTATTTAGGGTTGGTCGTCCCAGAATCATGTTGTAGGCCGAGAGTTCTTCTACTACCAGGAACCGGACTACCATGTGTCGTCCTTCCCCTTTTTCACCCAGGCGGATGGGTAAATCCACTCGTCCCACTGGGTGGACGACTCCTCCTCCAAACCCTACTAAAGGGTGGGATGCCGGATGTATGCAATCAGTCTGATATTTTAGTTTCGACAGACATTTGCTACTGATGAGATCTGAGGAGCTTCCGGTATCTATGAGGATTCGGCCAACTCTCTGGTTGGCCACTTTACATTCAATAACGATAGGGTCGTCATGCGGCCCTCTTACCCCTCCTAGATCTTCTTCAGTGATGACAATCTCAGGAAATGAATATTTGGAGGGCCGTTCTTGGTGAACGGAATTTACATCTAGCCGTCTGATATTGTCTTTGTTGCCCCTAATAGTGGGGCCGCTTCCTGAGAAGCCGCCTGCAATGGTGTAGACGACTGCATCATCTGTATCGGAGCTGTCGGCCTGTTGATTCTTTTTGGCCGACTGCTTTTTCGAGCAAGTGTTCCCCGTAGACTTCTTGACATAAGTGTCAAGATCACCTTGCTCAGCCAGGCGGTCCAGATACCGCATGAGACTGATGCATTCATTGGTGTGATGACCAACATCTTCATGATAATCATAGAATTTTTCTTGGTTCCGGTTGTTTGCAGAACCCTTCATGGGGACCGGCTTCTCAATTGAGATCCGTCCCTTGATTTCCTTTAGGATAAATTGGCTATCTTTGTTAAACGCATACTTTGGGGAGTATGGTTTGAATTCTTTTTTCTTCTTCTGGGCCGGCTGTTTAGAGGAATCAGCCGCCCAGACCTCTTTTCTCTTCTCATCTTTGTTTGATGACTATTTCTGTCGTCCTTCTCTTTTGTCGGCCTTTTCGCGTCCGACTGTTTTACCGTACTACAAAGATCAGTCGCCTGTATATAGGCTTCCGCTTCAATCAAGGCCTCTTGAAGAGTCGCCACCCTCTTTCAGACCAAATCAAATTTGAAGGTCGACCCGTCTTTGAGACCTCTGAAAAAGTCAGTATAGGCTACCTCATCCGGTAACCCTTGAATCTGTATTCTCATCAGGTTAAACCGCCTGATGTAAGAACGAAGCCCCTCCTTCTCGCCCTGCTGAATCGTTCCTAAATCAAGGGTCGTCTTCTTCGCAGGGATGTTCATGGCGAAGTTGGAGGTGAATAAGTAAGCAAGCGTCCTGAAGTTATTTACACAACCAGTCGGCAGGTTACCGAACCATTGTTGTGCGATTCCTTTGAGAGTCGCTGGGAAACACTTGCACCAAGTGGGATCATCCAACCCTTAAAGGTACAGGTTGGTGAATGCCATCAAATGGTCTTCTGGGTTAGTAGTGCCGTCATAGGCGCCTACTAATACATTTTTCACTTTGGCCGGCTGAGCGGCTTCAGTAATTTCATTGGAGAAGGCCGACGGCTGTTCGCCAAGTCTAAGCAAGCGTAGCTGCCAGTCCATAGGTTGGACATTTTTTGCTGCATGCCCACCAAACGGAGGTGGCTGCAAAAAATACTGTTGTTGCGATACAAACGGTAAGT
This sequence comes from Chenopodium quinoa, assembly GCF_001683475.1. NCBI lineage: Eukaryota > Viridiplantae > Streptophyta > Magnoliopsida > Caryophyllales > Amaranthaceae > Chenopodium > Chenopodium quinoa. The sequence continues at coordinate 6,900,999 of NW_018745000.1, forward strand.
TTATTATCGCCTGGTCGCTATGAAAGCCAGACTGACGGGAGGTGCCGCCTGACTGACTCTCATGATACAACTGAGTATGCCTCATCGAGGTATTGCGCAGACTGTCTTGGAAGTTTGAAGTAGAGGCCGACTCTGACAATCGGTCACTCTTCTTCTGCTCTAGCAATAGCCGAGCATCTGTGTATGTTTTCCTCGACCCGTCCGCCTGAATATGACGAACAGGTTTCCTCTTTCCTAGAGTAGGAAAACGGTATTTTGTGAAACCAAGGGCAGGCGGCTCCCACTTCCTAGATTTAGGATGAGGGGTCGCCTCTCGCCCTTGAACTGGCTTCCTCTTCCGTGAAGTGGAGGGTTTCTTAGCCGACTGCTCCTTGTCCAGAGCAGGCGGCTTCTTGTTGATCAACTCTTGAATTTCTCCCTTGAAGTCCCTCATGAAGGTCATGAGTTCGTTCCTTGTGATGGGAGCAGACCCATCAGTCGGCTGCTGCCGAACAGGCGGTGCGCCTGCTGGCTCACTTCCAGTTTGAAGATGTTCCCGTTCCCTCCTTTCGGTATGACGGGTACGTCGGGCCCTTAGGGTCCCGTCTGAAGCTGTGTGAGCTTCAACTTCAAATTCATTCTCAGTATCTTGGTCCGACTGAACTAGAGGGTCGTCCAGGGGACGTCTCTCTTTAGGAACCGGTACAAACGTGGATGCCATCTCAGAAGTACTCTCCCCACAGACAGCGCCAAAAATGTTTCGGGATTTTCTGATGTCCTGCGGGAGAGTTACAATTCCGAGACTGGAACCGGACGCCTGTACCTGCAAAACAAACGGACGCTCCGGATGATTGGAGATCTGCCTCCGACGGTCAAGTTAGTACTTGATTAAGGAGTAATTAATGCGGAAATTAAAGTGATTGGGTCTCTCTAGGTGAGAGTGTTTAATGTGTGTAATCTGCGTAATATCCCCCTTAATGAGGATTAAGGGAGGTATTCATAACCTCGGGAAACGTGCCAATCCTAGGTTTAGGTTAACCTTGGGCTGATTGGGCTTCCCTCGGAAGTTGGGCCTAGGTGGCCGACTTCTCGATTAGGCATGGAGTATGCCACGTGTCATGACATAATAGGTCCAGGGTGGACGAATAAGAGTGTGCCACGTGGCAAGCCCTGAGAGGTCCAACTGGGGGAAACTTGGCAGGACCTGATTGGCCCACGTGGCGCATTCCGATTGGTGGGAGCAAAATCCCCTAATCACTAAGCTTCGCCATGACTTTTTTTATTTTGGCGAGATAGGAGTCATGGAGTAGGGTTCCTTAGCCTCATATTCGCCTCGGATCTGATTGGCGACTAGCTGAGAGTATGTCTTCAAACAGACATGTTCGGCTTCGAGGGCTATGCATAACTCTAAGCCACCAATTGCTGCTTAATATTCGGCTTCATTGTTGGAGGCCTTGAATGAAAATTTCAGTGCATAATTGAAGTTTTTGCCTTTGGGAGAGGTGATCACTACCCCTGCCCCCGAACCATTCATGGTGGCTGAGCCATCCGTGAAAACAGTCCAGATCTTCTTTCCCTCGTCGAGTGTTTCTTGATAGGAACATTCGGCTAGAAAGTCTGCTAAGGCTTGGGCCTTAATGGCTGCCCTCGGCTGATAGCTTATGCTGAACTCAGTGAGCTCGAAGGCCCACTTTGTTAGTCTACCTGATTTTTCAACCTTGCCGAGGATTTTTTCCAGCGGTTGATCTGTCAAGACCACTATCTGATGTGAGTCGAAATAAGGCCTTAACTTTCGAGCCGCTACTACCACTGCATATGCAACTTTTTCGAGCAGGGGGTAGCACGTTTCGGCGTCGGTCAGAGTATGACTGACGAAGTAGATTGGTTGTTGAACCTTTTATTCTTCTCTCAGCAGCACCGCACTCACTGTGGCAGGGCTAACTGCCACGTATAAGTACAAGACCTCTTCTTCGGCTGGTCTTGTTAGCGTTGGGAGATTAGCCAGGTGCTCTCGGAGTTGTTGTAAGGCTATCTTTTGTTCTTCTTCCCATATGAGCTCTTTAGGTTTTGGAAGTTTGAGCGCTTTGAAGAAGGGCAACCCTTTGTCCGAGGCTTTTGAGATGAACCTGGACAGGGCAGCCATCCTCCTAGTGAGATGCTGAACGTCCCTCTTTGTTTTCCGCTCAGGAAGGTCAAGGGCTGCTTGAACTTTGGCGGGGTTGGCATCAGTCCCCATTTGCTGACCATGAAGCCGAGGAATTTCCCTAACTTCACACCGAAGACACATTTCTTCGGATTCAGCTTCATTTGATGTTTTCTCAGAGTGGCGAACGTCTCGGCTAGGTCTGCAACATGGTCTTTTGCCTCTTTGCTCTTGACGATGGAATCGTCAACATAGACCTCCATGTTACGTCCCTTTGGTTTGGCGAACACTTGATCCACCATCCTCTGATATGTCGCTCCGGCATTTTTCAAGCCGAAGGGCATCATCTTGTAGTTATACACCCCGGCACTTGTAACGAAAGCCGTTTTTTCTCTTTCGTCGGGGTGCATGAAGATCTGATGGTACCCAGATAATGTGTCCATGAAACTAAGCAAGGCATGGCCGCTTGTCGAGTCGACTAACTGATCGATTCTCGACAAAGGATAGAAATCCTTCGGACAGGCCCTATTAAGGTCTGTGAAGTCAACGCACATTCTCCAGGTGCCATTAGCCTTCTGAACCATCACCACATTCGCCAGCCAGGATATTGGCAAGGCTCGATGAACCCTGCGTCTAGAAGTTTTTTTACTTCGGCTGAGATGTCTTGGTTCTTTTGAGCGGAGTAATTCCGCTTCTTTTTCTTAACTGGCCGACATGCGGGGTCGACATTAAGATTGTGAGAAATGAGGTTCAGATCACTCCCCGGCATGTCAGCTGCTGAGAATGCGAACATATCTCGGTTGTCCCGAAGGAGTTGGATTAATTCAACCCGGAGGCTCGGATCGAGCCCTCGTTCGATACTGACGCATTTTTCGGTATCTCCTTCAGTCAACGGTATTGATTCAATTTGTTCGTCTGACTCCATTGCATTGGAGCTAAGCCCTTCCGGCTTGGGCCTACTGTCAATATCAGTAGACCTCCCTGGCTTCGGCTGATCTTCTTCTGAATCTTTCGGCCCAGCTGAAGAACTAGCCTTTCCGGTCCCCAAAGATGTTTTTTTTTCTTGGGGACCCCTGAGCCGAAGCACTTAGGCCCTTCAGCCTTTTGGTACCTCGCTCTTTTTCTTTCTCTTTTTCTTCCTCGTCATCCTTGTCATTGCGGCGACTCTTGGATGGTTTGAGGAAATTGCATTCTTGGGCCTCTCTTTGGCTGACCAAGATTTTTTCGAAGCGTCCTTCGTCTGAAACGTAGATCATTGCTTGATGATATGTCGAGACGACTCCTTGAACGTCATGGATGAGGGGTCTCCCCATGATGACGTTGTACACTGATGGTGCGTCAATGACCAAGAATCCGGCCATGATGCTCCGCCTTGCTCAGTCTTGGCCGAGGCTGACGGGAAGAAGGATTTTCCCATCTGGATATGAAGAAGAGCCGTTGAATCCAATTACCGGGTAGGGAACTGGAGTTAGGTGCCTGCTCTCCAACTACAGCTGGTCGAATGCCTTTCGAAAAAGTATATTCGCCCCGCCGCCACCGTCTACCAGTGTTCGATAGACGTTGTGGTTTGCAATGCTCGTCATGATAACCAATGGGTCATCATGGGGGTATACCACCCCCCTGCAGTCTTCGGATGTGAACATCATGTTCGGCACCGGAGACTGCGGCTTTCGGAACTCGGCATGATGAATCTGATGGGTGAGCCCCCTCAGATGGCGCTTCAGTGCATTCCGGGAGATACCTCCGAAAATGGTTAAGATGTCATGATTTCCTCCCTTGGGAGGTTTGTCCCTTTTCCGGTGGTAATCCAGATCCTGCCGAGAGTCTCTCTCAGCTTTCTTATCTTCGCGACGTTCCGCGACATATTTCTTTAAGTACCCTTTCTGGACCAGTTCTTCAATCTGGTCTCTCGGCTGGAGGCAATCCTGGTGCGATGTCCACGTGATTCATGGAACTCGCACCAATGATCTTTCCCCTTCTTCTGATGCCAAGAAGGAGGTGGCTTCGGTTTCTTGATTCCTCCCTCCTCCCTCGTTACACTAAAGATCTTAGTACGTGGTAAGGTGAGAGGGGTGTAAGATTCAAATTTTCCCAAATAGGGAGCCTTGTCTTTTTTCAGCTCAGTGACCGAGGGAGGTTTTGAGGCTTTCGCCTTCCCTTTCCTCGACCCTGGAACTTCATCTGGCTGCCCTTTTGGTTTGGCAAGCCCTGATTGAGATTGCAGCTTGGCCTTGTTCCATTCCTCGGCTCGGATGAATTTATCCGAAGCATCGAGGGCTTCTTCCTAGGTTTGCGGGGGATGCATGACCTCATGTTTACCTTGCAGATAATCCTCCATGATCTCTAACTGAGCCTTGCCAAGGTAATAGCCAGCCATATCGAGAGACTCATTTGCAGTAGCCTTCAAAGTCCCGTGCACCTACTCCAACTTAGAACGGCACTCCTTGTGTTTAGCACGCTCCCCCTTCAAAACGTCAGAGGTAGCTTTGAGCTTGTTAGACAAAGAGTCACGCTCCGTCTTCATAACCTCAAAAGTCCTGGTGAACTCTGACACCTTGGCCAACACTCCAAGGCAAGATTGAAAGCACCACAGACACAACACAACCAAATTTATGAACATTGCACAAAACCTTTTTGAAAGAAAACTTTTAGGAGTATAGTTATAGGGAATTTTTCAAACATTAACTTTGAGCTCCACTATGATCATGCTTTTAGGCATGGTGGCATGGAAACTAGAGATAAAAGAGTCGCCAACAAGTTTTAGGAACTTGTAAACCGTTCACGGGTGTGAAGGTTACACCCCATTCACAATCATGGAGATCTCTAACTCCATAGTGGTTCGAAACTATGACTGGATATTCAGGTATGATGGTACGAACCCAACCTAAAAAAGATTGAACCCGCCCTAAATTGGACTCTACCTAATTCTTGTGATATTCATGTGCGCTTTTCGATCAACATACATACATCATATTAATCCTAAGCATATTTAATCTACGTTGGTTGATTATTAATGCACAAATAAATCTATTATTAGTGATCACTTGAATTAAAATCATATTAACCTAAATCAAATTATTAATTATCTTATTAGGCGTGATTTCAAGTACAAATTCCCTTTAATCCTACAAGAAGGGGCGTAATCAAGCAATAGCAATAATACATGAATAATCAAGAAATATATAATTGACACAACAATCATCATCATAATCAAAATCATCAAAACATAATTAGTAAGATCTTAGGCGTGATACTAAATAGATTAATAACAAACCCTAGCATGTCACTAATGATCAAGATCAAACCTTTAGCCTAAACATGATACTAATAATCAACATGATATTAGAAATATTAGTTAATACCCTAAACATGATACTAGGAATCAAAATCAGCATCCTAACATGATACTAGGAATTAATATAAAATTCTAAGCACGATTTCTCTATCAAAGGAATAATTAAGTAATCGAATTACTCACTTTGATGCCTCGTACTTCTTTCTATCAAAACAATACACACGTTAGTAAACTTTAAGAAAGATGAAATCAAATAAATAAATCAAATAATAATTGAAATATAGATTTGGGACCAAACCCTCAAAATTATCAACCTTTCACGTCGAGGTCGAAGGCAACTTCGAGATTGGCTAGGAGTATTCAAGGCTCGTGAAGGAGGTATGGTGTATGATTAGGAAAAGTACCAAGGATGTGTGTTTGGGATGTGTTTAGGCTAAGCTAGACTAAGAAAAACAAGAAAGAAGAGAGAGAAAATTAGAGAAAGAATAAGCTTTAGCTTAGAGAGGGGATTAGATAATGATTGTTTGTTTTGATCAAGCTTGTTGATGATTGAAAACGGGGTGAAAAAACCTCTATTTATAAGAAAAAAAGGGTCAAAAGATTAGAAAAGAGTCGGAATCCGAATCGGAATAAAACAGGTCTTGTCGCTGCACGCTGGGTCTGTCGCGGCGGGATAGACAACAGTTTTTTACGGTTTTTGTTTTATCGTAACTTTTGATTTAGAAATTAGAATAAGATAAATAATATATCGTTTGAAAGCTCTTAAAGTGTAATTTTCAACCCAATTGGAATCAGATTAATATCTTTTGTAGAATAAAATATATGGCCGAAGTAGTGGAATGGTGTCAATTTTGGATAGAGTTTGGTACTTCATTCATAACTTTTTCGTTATGGCTCGGAATTGGGATTATGATATATCATTGGAAAGATAATTTCAAGGGCTATCCAATCATTTAAGATTTGGATAAAAATTATGAGGCACGAAAATCATATTTGAACGTCTTTCAATTCGAATAGTATTAGGATTTTCAAAATGAGGAGTTTTATTTAATTTCAAACTCTTTGATCTTTATCTTTCGGAAAGGATAGATTAGAAAAAATCATATTTGAACGTCTTTTAATTCGAATAGTATTAGGATTTTCAAAAAAGACTTCTAGAAGCTCCTAATGAATCCTAATTGGTTTAGGATTGGGATTAAGGTATTTGGACCCTCACATGATCATTGGGTCGTAGGTAAGGTGGACCTAGGCTCGGTTTAGTATTTTGACCATAACTTCGCCGTTATAATTCGGATTTGTGCTTATAATATATCGTTGAAAATATCTTTTCAAGCCCCATCCAACTAAACAATAATTGTACTGAGATTATGGATCAAAATAATCAGGTTTGGATGTTTTTATAAGTTAGATACGAAATGAATGATTTTGAGGACACGAAATGAATGATTTTGGGTTTAAAGGCACGAAATAAATGATTTTGGATTTAAAGGCACGAAATGAATGATTTTTGTTTAAAGGCCCAAAATAAATGATTTTGGCTTAAAACATTTAAGGAAAGGCTAGAAATGGTTAAGGTTAAAGGGAAACTTCACGAGACTCTTCAGGTCTTCACCGAACTCAATAATCAAAGACGTGAAAGGTAATCATCACCGGGTTTGGTTTTTGGGGAGACACAATCAGTTGTCTACAGAAGCCCCCACTTTGGCTGAGTTTGGAGAAACGTAAGTTTCAAAAACAAAAGTCAAAGTAAATCGGTAGAGACGGAGAATGATTCAGAACGTCCTGCGATCCTAAATCATTCTTTTTAACGCCGATACCTGCAGACAAGCGTTAGTTTTATAAATAAAGGAGTTAAGATACGCGTATCTTGCACTGTCGGGTACACGCTTCTAAGTGACATCTCGTCAGATCCAATTTATTCTGCTTGACAGCCTCCACAATCTCAAAGAGCATTGCCGGTTTAAAATGTGTCCATGCGTCTCTGAACAAGAGCTTACTCAAGGAATGTTCACTCGTCTATGAACAAGAGCTTACTTAAGGAATGTTCACTCGTCTCCGAACAAGGGAGATTTTGGATGAAATGTTCAATTGTCACTGAACAAGGGAGCTTTGGAAGGGATTTTCCACGCGTCTCTGAACATAAGAGCTTTGAATGAAATGTCCACGCGTCTCTGAACACAAGGGATTTGAAAGGAATGTCCATGCGTCTCTAAACAAAAGAGCTTGAAAGGAATGCCCACGCGTCTCTGAGCAAAAGTGCTTTGAATGAAATTTCCACGCGTCTTTGAACAAAAGATCATTGAAAGGAATGTCTACGCATCTCTGAATAAAAGAGCTTTGAAAGGTAAATGGTGAGAGTGTTCGATTGGCTACAAACAGGAGCTTCGATGAATTAGTGAGATTGCTCGATTGACTCCAAACATAAGCTTTGATTAACTTACGACGAATGGTACGGTTTCGACGCTCTAAGCTCGATATCCGACGTCTTTGTTCGTAATACTCTAATGACTCATCTAATCCTTCGGATTGATTCGTCGCCTCGGATCAGTTACTCCATTGGGGTGTGACCCAAAGGGTTCAGTCAAGATTAAGCTATAATATTAATTATACATTAATATTACCGATCGGAAGCGGCCTCCACCTAGACATTCCGATCACTTGACCTCACTGAATAATTAGCTTTCTAATAATTCCGAACCCTCTATCGGAATAATACAGTTGTTGGAAGGACACCATTCCTTTCAATCTCCCACTTGTCCTTCCGGATAAGTGTGCAGTTAGTGTAGAACCCATATCCTATGTCACTTAATGTCTCTTCATGAACTATAAAGTAAGATTCTTCGTCATCCTTATTACGTCCAGAATTGTTTCTCGATTTCCGAGTTTGACTGTCAATAAGTAGATAATTTCTAAAATCCATCTGAGCACGGCCATGCATTTTCACAGTCTCGCTCTTTGAGAGGCCTTGTAAACAACAAAGACATGTTCCCTATTGTTAATAGGGGGACATTCCCAGTCTTGTATTGTTAGCTTCCCTTACTAAGAGGACCTAGCCGCCCGAGTGTTGCCGTTATAATCCCCATTAACAGCAGACGTTTGGCAACACCAAAACGGACTAGTACTCAAACAAGAGAACTTACAATACTCATGGTCGAGGAAAAAGGTTCCGATAGCTATAATGAGAAATATACTTATGACGATTTTAAATCTCTTAATGTATTCTCATAGGTCGATCCGGTATAGTTCCAAACCAATACCTGTGCAAATGATTTATGACAATCATGTCCTTTTAGCACAAGAAACGGTGCTATAAATCATGCTACACACTAATCTCAGGTGGTCATTAATCGTCCATCATTTAAATGACCTTGATTAGGGATAATTTTCGATTGAAATATTCAATGTTCACTTAACAGGTGTTTCTTTATCTAAGATATGGTCTTGATACCCTGTTTTGAATATTCTCAGTAAGCGAACGAACTCATTATTTAATTCTAAACCACAATTAAATAGAAATGGAGCGATAATAATTTTGTAGAAAATTTAATTAATCAAAAAATGAATGGTTCAACATAGTGTTTTACATTAAAAACCTTAAATTTAATTAAAACACATGAATAGGGAAATCAAAGCTAATCTCCAACGTGCCTGATTCCCATTGCCTCAACGTGCTTGTTGTGTTTCACTTGAGGCAAAGATTTAGTGAGTGGATCGGCTGTATTTTCGTCCGTTCTAATCTTACAAAACACCCTCGAACTTTCATTCCCTTATCATGTGAAATCGCCTCTTGACATGTTTGACCTTCTGATGTTCCCTTGGCTCCCTGGCCTGAGCAATAGCTTCATTGTTATCACAATAGAGGTCTATCGGACCCTTGATGGAGGGTACAACATCAAGTTCACCAATGAACTTACGAATCCAAACTGCCTCCTTTGCTGCTTCTGAAGCTGCCAAGTATTCGGCTTCAGTTGTAGAATCTGCAGTTGTGCTTTACTTAGCACTCTTCCAGCTAAATGCTCCTTCATTTAGGCAGAATATGTACCTTGACTGCGACTTGGAGTCGTCTCTATAAGTCTGGAAGCTCGCGTCGATATAACCTTTAACAACCAAATCATTACTCCCACCATAGACTAGAAATTTATCCTTGTTCCTTTTCAGGTACTTTAGGATATTCTTGGCCGCAATCCAATGCGCCTCTCCTGAGTCTGATTGGTATCGGCTCGTAGCACTCAAGGCATACGATACATCCGGCCTAGTCATATCATGGCATACATGATCGATCCAATAAGCGAAGCATATGGGATCTGATTCATCCTCTCTCGCTCATCAGGTGTCTGTGGACACTGCTTCTTGTTGAGAGTTATACCGTGTGACATGGTTAGATGCCCTCTCTGGGCCTCTTTCATGTTGAATCGTGCTAGTACCTTATCAATATAAGTACTTTGGCTCAATCCAATCATCCTTTTAGATCTATCCCGATAGATCTTGATGCCCAATATGTATTGTGCTTCTCCCAAGTCTTTCATTGAAAAACACTTTCCAAGCCAAGTCTTTACAGACTCCAACAATGGAATGTTGTTTCCAATGAGCAATAAGTCATTGACATATAAGACGAGGAATACGATGCCACTCCCACTAACCTTCTTGTAAACACAAGACTCATCTGGATTCTTGATAAAACCAAACTTACTAATGGCTTCGTCGAATCGCAGATTCCAACTTCTACGTGCCTGATTTAATCTATAAATGGACTTCTTAAGCTTGCATACCTTCCAAGCATTGCTTGGATCAACAAAAACCTTCCGGCTGTGCCATGTACACAATTTCTTCCAAAATCTCATTAAGGAAGGCAGTTTTGACATCCATTTTCCATATTTCATAATCATAATAAGTGGCAATTGCTAGGATAATCTGGACGGACTTAAGCATAGCGGCTGGCGAAAAGGTTTCATCATAATCAACACCGTGAATTTTCCTGTAACCTTTTGCCACCAATCTAGCTGTGTATATAGATACATTTCCATCTTTGTCGGTTTTTAACTTGAAAATCCATTTGCAATCGATAAGTGTGTAACCTTCGAGCAAATCAACCAAGTCCCAGACTTGATTTTTAAACACGGAGTCCATCTCGGATTTCATGGCCTCTTGCCATTTAGCAGAGTCGAGGCTCGTCATAGCTTGTTTGTACGTCGCTGGCTCATCTCCATCCATAATTAGGATGTCTTGATCTTCAGTTAAGAGAACACCGAGGTATCTGTCAGGTTGAGATCTTGGCCGTTGCGACCTACGTAGGGTAATAGGTTGAGCATTTGCATTGTTTGTTTGACTTTACACATTGTCGGTTTGACTCTGACCAATGTCAACAGCTGCTTCTGAAGCACTTTGATGGTTAGTTTGTCAGGTTGACTTTGTTGCTCGTCCTCTCAAACTTCATCGAGTTCAATTTTCCTCCCACTTGTCATTTTGGAAAGGTTCTCCTTCTCCAAAAAGACACCACCACGAGCAACAAATACTTTGTTCTCGGATTTGTTGTAGAAGTAATACCCCTTAGTTTCTTTTAGGTATCCCACAAAGAAACACTTGTCTGATTATGGGTGAAGTTTGTCAGAAATTAATCTCTTTGACATATGCTTCGCAACCCCAAATCTTAAGAAAAGACAACCGTGGAGGTTTCTTCGTCCATAATTCATATGGAGTCTTTTCGATAGCTTTTGACGGAGCTTGGTTCAGTTTTAGTGCCGCAGTTAGAAGTGCGTGTCCCCAGAAAGAGATAGGAAGTTTGCTAAGACCCATCATTGATCAGACCATGTCTAACAAGGTTTGATTCCTCCTCTCGGACACTCCGTTCCATTGTGGAGTTCCGGGAGGTGTCAATTTTGAGAGAATACCATTTTCTTTCAGATGATCGTCGAATTCGTGGCTCAAATACTCGCCACCTCGATCCGATCGAAGCGCTTTGTTTTTCTTGCCTAGATGATTTTCCACTTCACTCTGAAACTCTTTGAATTTTTTAAAAGATTCAGATTTGTTCGACATAAGGTAGACATATCCATTTCTACTATAGTCGTCCCTGAAGGTGATGAAATATCGATAACCATGCCTTGCGGGTGTACTCATTGGTCCACATACATCCGTATGTATAAGGGCCAATAAGTCACTAGCCCTTTCTCCTAACTTGGAGAATGGTTGCTTTATCATCTTGCCCAATAAACATCCTTCGCAATTTTCAAACAACTCTAAGTCGAATGAGTCAAGAATACCTTCATGAAGAAGTTTCTTGATGCGTTTGATGTTAATGTGGCCAAGACGACAATGCCACAAGTAGGTTTGATTCGACTCAATGGTCTTAGCTCTTTTGGCGGTATCATCAACATTATAAACTTGTTTGTCTAGAGAATGCACATAAAGACCATTTTCTGAATATTCCTTACCATATAAAACATTATCAAAATAAAACGAACAATTATTGTCTTTTATCCGAAATTCAAATCCCTTGGTGTCCAACGCCGAAATTGAAATAATGTTTTTGGTAACTCTTGGAACATGATAACAATTGTCAAGTTCTTGAACAAGCCCAGAGGCCAAAGACAAACTGAGAGTTCCAACAAATACGGCTGACATCTTAGTTTCATTGTCGACCCGTACTTCGACCTCTCCCTTCTCTAGCCCCCTATTTATCCTTAGTCCCTAAGCATTGGAACAAAGGTGTGAGCCACATCCAGTATCTAATACCCATGATGTTTTGCTAGCGAAATTTAAGTCTATAACAAAAATACCTGATACAGAATTAACGATGCCGTTCTTCTTATCTTCCTTGAATTTGAGGCAATCCCGCTTCCAATGTCCTTTCTTCTTGCAATAAAAACAATAGGAATTGGATTTAGAATAGGCTACCATCTTGGCCCTGTCTCCCTTGGTAGCGCTTGATTTAGGCGGAAAAGTCTTCTTTCTTTTCCCCTTAAACCTTTTCTTTCTACCCGAGCGCTTTGAATGGCTTGCCCTTTTTCATCGTGAGCATGTCATGCTTCCCCTCATCCTTGAGCGTTTTCTCAGCCTGCTTCAACATCCCATGAAGCTTGGTGAGGGTTTTCTCCATGCTGTGCATATTATACTTCATCTTGAACTGATCATAGCCTTTGTGTAGCGAATGGAGAATAATGTCAATTGCCATCTTGGTTGAATACCCGGCGTCAAGCCTTTCCATGTTCTCAAATAATCCGATCGTTTTAAGTACATGTGGGATGACTAGCTCTCCTTTCTTGAGCTTGCTCTCAAGGATCTGCCTGTGGGTTTCGAACCTTTCAGTTCGGGCCTGCTCTTGGAACATGTTCTGAAGTTCAGAAATGATCTCAAAAGCCGTCTCTCTTTCAAAGAAAGTCTTTTGAAGGTCCGGAGACATCGTGGCCAACATGATGCACTTGACATCCCGATTGGCAGTTTGCCATCGGTTAAGGGCAGCCTGAGTGACCTCCTCATTGGAAGCGTCGGGCATTTCCTCATCAAAGACGTATTCCTTTTTCTCTTGCATGAGAACTATATGCAAGTTCCTTTGCCGATCAAGAAAATTTGGCCCACTCAACTTCTCCTTGTCGAGAATTGAGCGTAACGAAAATTGGTTGTTTAGATTATTTGCAAACTTGATTCTACAATTAAAAGAATTTCATATGAAAAACCATTCATAAAACCAATAAGTTTGAATTTAAAGCATACATGCAAATTTTCAATCTTATTGAGCGTTTTATCCACGCATTAATATTTGTCCCTTTTAGGCGAGAATAAAACGATTCCAAGATCCCAAAAGAATCAAAAAGTGATTAAGCATGCTTTGGCTTGTTTAACACTTAATATTTTAGGGTAAGAAATCCAATTGCTAATAGCTCTAAGCTACTCTTGGTTCGATAAAACGTTGCATGTAATGCTTCCTTGACGTTTTATCTCCATTGCCACGACATCTAAGGACTCCTTACTGATATCGTTAAGCTTAACCAAAACCAACTTGTATACCTAGTATACCTTACGCTCCTAGGGAAGTAGTGATGCCTCGCTTTGGCGTAGCCCATCACCACGCGCATTAGCTCGGTAAGTGTTGTTCATGGAATGGAAAATTTGGCTCTATTTTATAGGGACCTAGGGTTTCTATGTTGGTTGATTTAAGTGAACTTAATTAATCATCACAACATTCAAAATCCTAAACATGCATCTAACATACCATTCATTCATATATAAACATAATTATATATAGAAAACATAAGTAAAAGATGCATTTGGCAACTAGCATGACCCCTTGAGTCTTCAAGTGTTCAAGAGTCTTCGATGCATCCTCTTGGCTTGTGTTCTTAGAAACGCGGCCTTCAAGACATCTCCACCAATTATGCATCTACTAGATATTATGACTAGGACTAATCTAAATATTAAGGTACAAAAACACGCAACGGTACGCAAACCGTATTTAGATTTACAAAAATACATAACGGATCGCAATCCGTATTTGCTATCCTAATCGGACCCCACTAGTTGCCAATTTCACAAGACCTGTGATAGAATATACATTCCATTCATCCATTCACTATATGTGAATGGCCCATGCATTTCACAAAGAAAAACAAGTAACAATGCATGACACGCGCAAACTAGTAACTAACTTAGGTGGTTAATCCGATTAACGCACCTAATTAAAACTAGTCAAAGTTGTTAACCGATTATGTGATTAAACGCAATAAAATTAGCTCAAGTAATTAACAAATCTCCCATTAAATTCCACATCCAAATTAATTAATCCAATTAACTAAGCCGATTAACCCAAATTTTGCCAAAATATTTTACAAGTGCTAACAAAGCTGACGCCTAGCCTCGTTAAATAATTAAATAACATAATTAAAACGACAAAGAATGCAAAATTGTATAGCCCCTCGATGCCCGAGTGCCTAGCACCTCCGGGCTTGGTGCTAGGCACCATGGTGGGCTGCCATGCGTAGCTGCTACCCCTCGCAGACCCCTTGCTGCGCCAAGCACGTGGGAGTGGCTGACAGATTCGCTTGCGCGTGATGCTTGCCACATCAGCGTGCATGCGTGCAAGCAAGACGTGGCTTCAAAGGCCCTAGAGTGTGCGGGGTTGTGCTGCCCACCAAACGGCCAAGTGCCTTGACATTGCGCGCATGGGTGCTGGCATGCCTAGCTAGAAGCGCATGCCACGCCAGCTAGCACCAGCAGCCTCGCAGCATGCTACGCATGCTTGCACGTTGCTGGCACTAGCAGCGTGTGGCTGGCCTGCTAGCACTCGCAAGCCACGCTGCCTAGCAGCACTTGCGGGCAGGCTCCAACTCCATGCAACACCCACATCGAAGCACCAAGCGTGCACCTAGCTCACGCATACCACACAGTAGCGCTTTTCGAGGCATGAGCAGCCCACACACGCACCTTGGCATCCACATGTGGGCTGCGTGAGCAGCCTAGGTAGCTACTGAAGAGTGTGCTTAGGCGGTCTTTGCCTCGGTTTACGTTCTCTTAGGTCAGGATTTAATCCTGATTTATGTGTGATATAAAATCAATTCTAAATTTATTTTAGAAGCAATTTTGAGCAAAAATTAAAATAAATCAAGTCCAACTTAAATAAATTCATTTTTAGTGCACAAACCAAAATCAATTCAAGAACCATTCTTTACATTATTTTGGTTCATCTTGATGCTACAAAATTGAAGGGCTATACTCACAATACCAAACATAAATTAATAATGAGATTTGACAAAATTTAAAGGGGTTGGAAAAAGAACACATTCATCTAATGAAAAAATTTCCGACACTAACTTGTGTATAATTGAAAAATTACATTTTCCAATATGAAGATTAATTAAATTCAATCACAAGTTTTGAACTTTCAAGACTTTAATCGACTCAAAATGATTAAATCCAAAATTAGTTCAACATGAAATTTAGAAAGTTAAGTTCCAACCAAATAAACAATTAAATATTGGATCTTGAACAATTTTAGGGACTTCAAAATTGCAAATTCACCATAAACATTCACAATTGAAGAAATTTATTTGCAAAAATGTGAAATCACAAGTTTATGTGAAAAATGAACTCACCAAATTAAGCACCAAATATGACTTCATAAACATGCTTAATGAGGGTTATTATTACAATAGATTAATGATGTAACCATACACATAATCTAACATTAACATGCCATAATTAATAAAGGTTTAAAGATTTAAAAAATTTCGTCAAAAACGAAAAACCCCTCGAAAAACATGTTTCTGGGCGGATTTTGGCTTTTGGACAGTTCTCGCAGAAGGTCAAAAACGATTTAGAACATCGATTCCACCCAAAATTCACTTTTATGGGTCGAAATCTAGGTTCTTGAGCCAAAATTAGTATAAATACAAGATTAAAACTAATTAAAACGAGCATCTAATCTAATTAGTAAGCAAAACCAGAAATTTAAATCCATTTTAAATCACCTTAATTAATTATTAGTTACAATAATTAAATGAGCGCGACTCTAATATCGCTGTTGGATTTCGTAGTGTCCGACACTACGCGAAATGAAACCCTCCCAAGACTCGCAAACAAATTATGTAACTGAACATGCATATTAAATAATAATCACATAATTAATTAACTAAGAGAGAGAAAAGACGATCTTACCTCAACACGTAATTTGCTCCTTTAGAGCTCGTACTTGAAAGCGCTAGCTCCACAAGCGCGTGAGCCTCCGACGGCTCACACCCTCGAGCCCCGACCTGAACGGTGCCTACCCCGAAGGTTAATTAGTCGGGGCTAGACCAAGAAGTTAGAGTATTAGAATTAAGGTATTCTCTTCTTGGTGATCTAATCCCTTAAAATTCCCAATCCCAAATGATGGGTATTTATAGGGAAGGGAGTCTTGAATTCCAATCTCCCATCAATGTGGGAAAATTGGTTAAAATGCACTTTATTCAATTTTTTTTAATTCAAAAACAAATTAAAATGCAAGTGAATGAACAAACAACAAGTGTCAAGTGGAGACCAAGAGGTTAGGTGAGGACCACAAGGGTTAGGGGGAACCATCCACCCCTTTCTCCCCAAGCAACCCACACAAACCGGCTCCCCACACACACAACCAATGTACGCGCGCCAGCTATGCTGCTAGCCTTGGGCGCCAAGGCTGCCTTGCTGGCGGCCTTGTCCCTTGGCTAGGCCTGCTAGCTGGGCACTGTGCGTGTACGCAGCCTAGCACGCAAGCACGCACACCCGCAGCCCACACATGCATTGCGTGCAGCTGCTGCTGCTGCTGCGTTGGCTTGTGCTAGCGAGGCCCAGCAAGCACTTGCGTGTTACTGGCCTTGCGATGGTGCGGCTGGTGCTGCTATGTGCGAGGCACTAGCCAGCGTAGCTAGCTTGCAATGCTAGCTAGCTCGACATGGTGAGGTTGCCTTAGCTAGCTATATATTGCCCTTGACTCTCATATTACTTAGGGCTTTCCGAGGCTAGGGGTATATTTGTAATTTTTTGTTTGCTTGATTCCTCGTCTCGTTGAATTCTAAATTCGACTCGACTTATGACGCTCGGTTTCGACGTTCTATGCTCGATATCCGATGTCTTTGTTTGTAATACTCTAATGACTCATCTAATCCTTCGGATTGATTCGTCGCCTCGGATCGGTTACTCGATTGGGGTGTGACCCGAAGGGTTCAGTCAAGATTAAGCTGTAATATTAATTATACATTAATATTACTGATCGGAAGCGGCCTCCACCTAGACATTCCAATCACTTGACCTCACTGAATAATTAGCTTTCTAATAATTCTAAACCCTCTATCGGAATAATACACTTGTTGGAAGGACACCATTCCTTTCAATCTAATTTGATGATTTGATAATGAAAGTATTTGGGTAACTTAGAAGCGGAAGCTAAGTACTTCATACTTTTTGATGCAATGATGATTATGATTCTAAGATGACAAAGCATGCTTCAAAGTTGTATCAATATTTCATGACAAAGGGTTCCTTAGGGAGTGATTATTTGGCTATGTATGTGTGATGTGTGTGAAAGTGACACTAAAGTTTGGCCGCAAAGGCTAAGGGTGTGGAAAAATATTATGAGAAGAACCAAATGATGGAGACTCTTAAGCTAGGTAGGCTAATGAAGTAGAGATCAAGCCCCCAAGTCTAGCTCTAAATGGATAGGGATGAGAATTGGAGATCCCTCGGTATGATCATGTATATGAATGTGAATGAATGAATGCATTTTTATTACGGCCGCACCTCAATGTGAGGTTGCCTACGTATTCGTTAGGAATCAGGCCGAATGTAGCTCTAGCCTTACCTCGCACAAGTGTGTGTATACCTCAATGAGGTCTTTTAAGGGTTGTAACAGTATTAGGCTAAAGGTTGAAGAAGAAGGGATAAAGGCTCAAGACCCAAAATAAGCCCCCAAGGTGTGAAACCTTGCATTTGAATCTTGGTATTTGTATGCTCGAGATTTTTTCTCACTTTTGAACTTTTTTCCTTTGTTTTTGCTTTTGAGATATGTATTTGAATTTTTTTTAGATAAGTGTGGGAAATCTTGATCATGCGGTCTATCACTCACTTGGCATTCATGTTTCTCAGGCACGGTGTCGAGCACTCGATAAGAGACGCAATCTGAGACGTGTTCATATCAAAGACATTTTCATATCAAAGACATTGGAACACTTGCCCTTTTGCACACTTTTATTCTTATTGTTTTGGAATTTTGAGATTTCTCAAGCTTTTGTATTTGGAAATTGCATAAGTTGCACACCGTCCTATCCCAAGGTTAGGTAGATGTGGGTTGAAAAAAGAAAGGTCTATCGTTAAACGAGGCTCAAAGTGGTTTATCAAAAGAGATTGTGTAATGAATGAAAAGGGTAAAGGTGATATGATGTGGCTACAAAGGGTGCCTCAATCATTAGTATTCCTTGTGTTTAGCTCGGCAATGTTTTTTTTTTCTTCTTTTTTTGAAATGCAATGATCATATGCAAGGAAAGAAATGCTCAATTTATAAAATGGAAAGGGTAAAAAAATCAAACTCATGAAATAAATCTAAGAAATGATGGAGGGTGCCTATGCTAGACTTTTTTGAGGGAAAGGGAAATCAAAAAATAAGAAAATAAATCATGAAATCTTGTCATTGAAGCGCGCCTCGTGCTTCGTGCTTATCATCACTTAGCCTTCTTCTTTATTAGAGGAACAAGAAGACAATTTGAATCAATGAGGTCTTAAATGCAATCCTTGAGGGTGAGGCATTTATCAGTAGTGTGACCTTTGCCTCGATGGTATTTGCAATAGGAGCTTAGATCCTAATTAGGATACCGTTTCTCAGGTACTGGATCTTGGATTGGACCAATGGGATGAATGAAATCTTGGCCATGGAGATAGTATAAAGCTTCATTATAAGTCATTCCTATTGGTTTGTATTCATCAATGGCCCATTTTTCCCGCGGCTTAGGAGCATTGAGTTTTTCTTTAGTCTTTGAAGAGAAGAAGAAGAAGGAGAGTGGCTGTTCTTTTCATTCTTCCGGTCCTGACAATGAGAGTTTTGTTCAATTATTGATATCCGATTTTATAGGCCTTCCACCATGCTTATAAGCATGCCGATGACATCTCGAAGTTTATGAACGTCTTCTTTTAGACTTGATGAGTTTTCCTTAGTAACATCTTTAGACTTGATGAGTTTTCCTTAGTAACATCTAAGAAAACTTCTTCGTCTTCCTTAAACATGGCCACTTCGTTAATGGTAGTTATATAGACTTCTTCAATCATGAGCTCACCAACAGGTGTAATGAGGAGAGAAGGATCAAAGAATATTTGATCTTCCACGACGGCTAAAACCTCGGAAATTTTGTTATCATTGATCAAATCTTGGGTAACTTCTTTGAGTTTCCAACATTCCTCAGTATCATGACCTCTTCCTTGGTGGTATTTTCAATGTTTATTAGGATCCCACTTAGGTGGTCTGGCCTTCGCGACTGGGTCTTTGATAGGTCCTATGGGCATGACCAGCCCTTTGTGGTGTAGTTTATCGAAGGCTGTTTCATAGCTCATACCAAGTGGAGTAAACACCTTTTTCGACCTTTGGATACATTGCTTAGGAGTGTCTATAGCATGTATTTCATTAATAGGATAGGAAGAAGAAGGATGGTCATTCTTATTTCCTTTCGCATTATTATTGTTAGCAGCTTTCATAAGGTCGTCTTCAATTTCGATGCCTATATTGTAGACAGCCTTGAAAGTGCTTGAGGTTGATATTTCTGGTGCTTTTGGTACTTGTCTTGAAGATTTTTGATGAACATCCTCACGGATTCCTTTTCATTTGGGACAGTGATCATCTTGGCAGAAACTTCCTTCCACACCTAGTATAGAATTCGGTGAAGCCTTCATTGTCCGTTTGCCTCAAGATTTTGAGCTCTCTATAGTCAGTTTCAACTTGAATGTTACACTTGTATCTATCAATGAAGGCATGTGTGATACCATCCCAAGTAGTAGTTTTCTCAGAGTCCACAGAAAAGTACCACTGTTGGCATACTGGCTCTAAAGAAAGAAAGAAAAGTGAGGGGAAAGCTTTCTTATCAACCTCCTTGATTCCCATGATTGTCTCCAAAGCTCTCAAGTGAGAGTAAGGATTGTTGGTAGCTTTGAACTTAGGGATGTCATTGGCAGAGAACTTGTGCGGCAGAAGTTCCCTATTCACTAAGATCCCCTTAGTGCTTATGCCAAGGTACTTGTAATCATTGGAGATTTGACTCAAGCTATCTTCGATGTGCTTGATTTTCTCGAATGATACTTGCTTGTTAGGATCCTCGATTCGGGCGATGTTTATGATATTTTCTAGGTGAAGGCAGTCCATTGACAAACGTTAGTCATAAATAAGATTAAACCACAATCAAAGATAAAGAACACATATTAAGGTTAGCACAATAATTATATAAGACTAAGAAGATGGACTAGAATTCATGGTTTGACCAAGATACGAAAGACAATAATAAAATGGATAAGAAATGAGAAAGATAAAATAAATGAGATGATGATAGAATAATAAAAAAAAGAGATAAAAATCTAAAAAGATTGACTAGAGTGGGACTCTAAAAGGTGGAAAAAAGATAATAAAAAGATAGGAATATGGAATGAAGGAGGACTCTTAAGATAAAACAATTAGAATAGGAGTAGAATTATTAAATTTTATCTTTCAAGATTTTGACATAACTTAGAATTCTAAATGGAGAAGAAGATTAGTTATGACACAAATATAGACAAGATTGACACAAAAGAGATAGAAAAGTTATCCTCCAACACTAAAGATAGAATTCCTAAACTGGATAGAATGTACTATTTCAATCATAATTTTTGATTTGTGATTTCTATTGGGACAAAATTAACTCCAAATGAAAAGATAAAATCCGGGGCTACAGATCCATAGGTGGCACGACACGTAACTCTTTCTAGAACTCCGGCTATAACCAAAACAAATTGATACTTGTGCATGATACGGGAATAAAAATCCGGGTTGACTCAAAATAAAAAAGAACTATGACTCGACTTAATAAAAAAGAAGAGGGTTAAATAAGAGAAACAACCCCTTGGTTAGTATGTTTAGACATATTTATAAGAAAAAAGTCAACATAAAGGGTTAGTTTAATCACAAACAAGCTATGCACAAGTAGTCACAATATAATGCAATGAGTTTACACCTAACTATGACTGTAGTTCTTTAAAGGTCAAGGATTATGGTGTCCAAAACTGGTCCATGGTTATGAGTCCAGATGCATCGCGTGGAAGCCTTACCTTTAGAAGGGTTGGCACGATGGATGGGACCCTGCAAGTTAGACTTGCTTCCATGGTTTGGTGAATTCACAAACTCGGATGCACCCATCGTTGCACAGAGCATTCGTTAAGGTGGATGGAGCGTGAATACCTAGGGGCTAAAACCATATGTAGAACACATATGGGTTCAGAAAAGAAGGAAAAACTCAATTAGGAAGTAGAATCGTTGAGACAGTACTAAAATCGGTCAAAACAAGAAGATAGACTCCTAGCGCAATGTCGCGAGAACTTGGCGCGAGAAGACAGTGGTTGTCACGCAGCGACAACTCTATCGCGCCGTGATAAAGTTGTCGTCCAGCGACAAACTCTGTCATCTCGCGAAATTTCGAACGCGTCATGACAATTTTCTATGTTCTACAAGTTTTTCCGATTTTCGTAGTATCTTTTAAATTCTAGTTGTGAATGATATTTCCAACTTTTCCTACGTGTAAAAATCTTATGTTTTTGACGCATTTCATATAGTCTTTCCAATGCAGACCTTTTTATGCTTATGCCATAATGTTAATCAAAATTACACACATGAATATCTAGAATCTTTCAAGTCTCATCCACTCATTCTAAATCAATTGCCAAAATAAATTTTAGGAATCAAAATTAGAAATTCTCCCCAGTAAAGTCGCCAAAATCTGTAGGGAATTTTTCAAACATCAACTTTGAGCCCCACTATGATCATGCTTTTAAGCATGGTGGCGTCCAAAGGGAAGGAAGCTAGAGATAAAAGAGTTGCCAACAAGTTTTAGGAACTTGTAAACCGTTCACGGGTATGATTGTGTGAAGGTTACACCCCATCCGGAACCATGACTGGATATTAGGAGATGATGGTACGTATCCAACCTAAAAGAGATTGAACCCGCCCTAAATCGACCTCTACTTATTCATGTGCGCTTTCGATCAACATACATACATAATATTAATCCTAAGCATATTTTATCTACGTTGGTTGATTATTAATGCACAAATAAATCTATTATTTGTGATCACTTGAATTAAAATCATATTAACCTAAATCAAATTATTAATTATCTTATTAGGCGTGATTTCAAGTACAAATTCCCTTTAATCCTACAAGAAGGGGCGTAATCAAGCAATAGCAATAAATCATGAACAATCAAGCAATGTATAATTGAAACAACAATCATCATCATCAAAATCAAAATCATCAAAACAAAATTAGTAAGATCCTAGGCATGATACTAAACGAATTAATAACAAACCCTAGCATGTTTTTAATTATCAAGATCAAAGCTTTAGCCTAAACATGATACTAATAATCAACATGATATTAGAAATATTAGTTAATACACTAAACATGATACTAGGAATCAAAATTAACAACCTAACATGATACTAGGAATTAACATAAAATTCTAAGCATGATTTCTATATCAAAAGAATACTAAGTAATTGAATTACTCACTTTGATGCCTCATACTTCTTTCTATCAGAACAATACACACGTTAGTAAACTTCAAGAAATATTAAATCAAATAAATAAATCAAATAATAATTGAAATATAGATTTGGGACCAAACCCTCAGAACTATCAACCTTTCACGTCGAGGTCGAAGGCAACTTCGAGATTGCCTAGGAGTATTCAAGGCTCGTGAAGGAGGTATGGTGTATGATTAGGAAAAGTAACAAGGATTTGTGTGTTGGGATGTGTTTAGGCTAAGCTAGGCTAAGAAAAACAAGAAAGAAGAGAGAATATTAGAGGAAAAAATAAGCTTTAGCTTAGAGAGGGGATTAAGTGATGATTGTTGGTTTTGATCAAGCTTGTTGATGATTGAAAACGGGGTGAAATGACCTCTATTTATAAGAAAAAAAGGGTCGAAATATGAGAAAGGAGTTGGAATCCAAATCGGAATAAAACAGGTCTTGTCGCGGCACGATAGATAATAGTTTTTTGCGGTTTTTGTTTTTATCATAACTTTTGATCCAGAAATCGGAATAAGATAAATAATATACCGTTGGAAAGCACTTAAAGTGTAATTTTCAACTCAATTAGAATTAGATAATATCTTTGGTAGTATTAAAGATATGGCCGAAATAGTGGAACAGTGTCAATTTTGGATAGAGTTTGGTATTTTATTCATATCTTTTTTGTTATAGCTCGGAATTGGGATTATGATATATCATTGGAAAGATAATTTCAAGGTCTATCTAACCTATGATTTGGATATAAATTATTAGGCACAAAAATCATTTATGAACATCATTCAATTCGAATAGAATTACGATTTTCAAAAAGAGGAGTTTTATTCAATTTCAAACTCTTTGATCTTTATCATTCGGAAAGGATAGATTAGAACTTTCTAGAGACTTCTAGAAGATCCTAATGAATCCTAATTGATTTAGGATTTGGATTAAGGTATATGGACCCTCACATGATCATTGGGTCGTAGGTAAGGTGGACCTAGGCTCGATTTAGTATTTTGGCCATAACTTCTCCCTTAGAAGTCAGATCTGGGCTTATAATATATCGTTGGAAAGCTCTTTTAAAGCCCCATCCAACTAAACAATAATTAGACCGAGATTATGGACCAAAATTATCAAGTTTGGATGTTTTTATAATTTAGACACGAAATGAATGATTTTGGGATTAAAGGCACGAAATAAATGATTTTGGATTAAAACATTTAAGGAAAGGCTAGAAATGGTTAAGGCTAAAGGGAAACTTCACAAGACTCTTTAGGTCTTCACTGAACTCGATAATCAAAGAGGTGAAAGGTACTCATCATCGGGTTTAGTTTTTGGGGAGACACAATCAGGTGTCTACAATATCATACCTGGAAAAAAGTCACAGCAGCCTCGTGAGAAAGGTCAACGAAAGTCTGCGAGGACTGGCATTCCCTAAAAGAGGGAAACAACGTGTCGACATAAGGAGCAAGAACATCATTAGAAAAACGCTTGGCCTCGAGATCAATAGGATTTTCCAGTTTCCTTTTGACCCCCGACGCACGAGGAGGATGGGGAAGCGGAGTCTTCTTCACACCAGGACTTTACTGAGAAATGTCCTCTCCAGACTTCAAAGCCTTCTTTCTAATACGCTCCAAAATAGAGGAAGAGCTAAGAGCAGCGTGTGACCTTAATAACCTAGTAGTATCTACCAAAACAAACAACAAATACTCAAAAAACATTACAAGGCAATCAAAATTCAACATGGCAAATCAGGACACAATAGAGCATTCAGCACACAACAAAGAAGGGAGACACAAACTAACTCCACATAGAAAAATACAACATAACACAAAGACGTACATGCTAACAAAGACAAAAACCTTGAAAACATACATATTAGACATACCTTGAGACATGGCAGGGGCAATTTCCTTGTAACTTCGTCCAGATCTTCAATATGGACAACCGCTTCAGGCTGCGTCAACTTAGTAAAAGATCTCTCCTCAATAGTTAACTCGTACAAAATCAAGGGCTGATACTTAGCACGTTGCATCAATTTGCTCACTACAATTACAACATAAATAAGGCCAAATCAATAAAAAATAAACCCATACAAAATTCAGAAATAAAAATATCTTCAGCCTCAACAGTGTTAGTTAGGAAGGAAGTATCCTTTCCCAAAGAGTCAACTCTCACAAAGACGAACTTGTTATACCACTTTTTATCAAAAGCCTTTTACAAATCAGTAATTTAAGGGTCTACACCATCCCTCAATGGAAGCACAACCCGAACTTTACCACCGGTTCTAATTGTGTAGGGGTAATAAAGATCCCTCACATCCAACGAGATACCTAGCTTATCACTTAGCAAATTGAGAATTTGCATCATTCTCCAAGTCTTGGGCAACAATTGGCAAGGCGAAACCCTAACTTTAGAAAGTAATTAATGAACAAGGGGAGAAAAAAGGAAATAATGCCCAATTTTGAAAGGATACTCGAAGAAACACACTCAACCAGCAGGAGTAGTCCAATCTGCCCTCTCCTTAGAATATGGAATTTTGACTACAACCCCATCAGGAAAGCACGCGGCAGTAGCAATTCTCCTCACATCGTCCTTCGTCAAATGTAAAGGATAAACATCCTTGACAGGGAATACGTTCTGGGCAATGAAGACAAGCTTCTTCACACCTTCCTCAGCACCAACAAACACCATTTTCAACATATCACCCATCACAAAAAAAAAAAAAAAAAAAAAAAAAAAAAAAAAAAAAACAAAATTGAAAGAGAGGAAGAGAGAGAATTACCTAAGAGAAAAATTCAAAACTGCGACAAAGAGAGTGAAGTAATTTGATGGAAGCCTGCACATTCAATAAATATTCCAAAAAGAAAACCGCCAATTGAGTTTCTCAAGGCACTGGCCTTAAAACCGTTTCCCCACTCTTATTTTTGTTAACCGTTGCAAAACCGACGTCGGGAAAACTATATCTTGACTAATCTTCCCTAGAGCCAAAACAAATTTATAATCACTTAACAAACCTATATACAAGTATAGAGGTAAGTCAAGGGTCGAACCACTAGCTAGGAACGATTATGCTTAAGTGTTTCCAATATGCGCCTAACCTAGATCAAAGTCAAGGGTGAAGAATAGCATAACCTATACTAATCAACTACCAAAATAAAGAAGCAAAAAAATGAAACACTAGTGAATGGGGATCAACAAATAATCATGATAATTGCAACAACTTGGGAAGGTCATGCCAATCAATGGTTGTGAAGACTAATGATAAGAGCTATCAATTGGAATCAAATAGCTATCTCATAATCGTTAAGCTAGGTTTCCTCTATGAATAACAAACTAGGAGAATCACAATTCAAACCAATCAACAATTGCAAATCCTAAATCAAGTGGTCATGTCATTAGGAATCACAATGCAATCTAGCATAGTTCTCAAGGCTTAATAAAACTACACACATGCAAACTTACATTAATCACTTTAATCTCAACAATCAATCAACATAATTCTCAAATTAATCGCAATCAATCAATCATACAAGTTTCACCTAAGCCCTACCAAAACAACTACTCAAGAATCATCATCTAATCAACAAGCAAGTAAATGAAATCAAGAATCAACAAATATGAAGAACAACTACACTAATCAAGATTCAATCATCAAAACCAAATCAAACAAACATGAAATTAAACAAAGCAATAAGATGAGATAGAGTTAGAAATGCTCATTGATAATTGAGAAGATCTTCAATACAATTGTCACCCTTGCATCATCAATCTCTCAAATCACTATTGAAATCTCTCACTTTCTCTCTCTAAATCTACTCCTAAAACTAAACCTAAAACTAGAGAGAGAAACTCTCAACTAAGCTAAAATTATGAGGAAAATAATGTCTAAAAAACTTCTCACAAAAATCGTTTATAAAAGGGTAATTATAGGAGGTGGGAATACGAATTCGAAATTTCCCGGAAAATAGGGAACGCCCTCGTTGCGCTAGGTGTGCGCGCCCGCGCACGTGGCCTGCGTGTCCGCGCTCTTTTGGGTTACTTCGACGCTTCGTAGCTTCATGCGCTCGCAAATGGGTCTTCGTGTGCGCATGCAATATCTTCATGATAGTCACCAAGTATGGAAGATTCAAATGGAGTTGACGGTGGGTTCAACACCATGATCTCATGAGAGCGCGGCTTGAGAGCGCAAGAGCTACAACTTAGAGATGCCACTTTCTTACTTCTTGAGCTTTCCCAATGCTATAAGCTTGCTCCAAAGGCATTTTCCAACTTGGTAAGCCACCAATATCAAGACCCGAACCTCGTACAATACCTACAACCACGTAAAGAGAACAAATAAAGGAGAAAACACTAGAAAATCCACAAAAGTGGACAAAAGCACAAAATAAGAAAGAATAATGAAACTAAAGAGAAAATTAAATGAACAAAACCAATTATTTATTTAGAAAGAAAGCTAAAAAAAACAGGTAAAAACAACCTAAAAACTCATCAAATGAGTGTCATAAATGGCACTCATCAAAAACTTCCAAAATTCAAAATATGAAGCACTTTGGTAATTTTCATCTTCAATATTGAACATACAAATTAGGGGCAATTGTTGGGCCCGTGTCTTCAATAGCCCACAAAAGGTAGGATTACAACTTACGAGACCCAAACTCGAAGTTAAGAAGAGAAGAAATCAACCTAACGACTTGATTGATACAAGTATGGCAAGGGGATCAATCAACCAATCAGTTGGGAAAGCATACCAAACATACACGAAGATGCAAGGAAAAATACAATCAATGAAGATCTTCCCTCTTTGTATATATTCTGTAAATATTTATAAACCCTAGCAATCCCTAGGTATAAATAGCTAAGAACATATAATAGCCTGATTCAGACATTAATACTCGAAAAATATATACTAGTTACTCAATAATATTATATCCATTTTGATCAAGGAAGCCGTCCTTACTCAATATTGTCATCTTTACTCTTGTTTCTTTATTAAATTGCTTAATTCTTTATTGTGTTATTGTTAGATCTTGGTTATTTTGATTGTTATTTGCAGGATTGATTGTTAATACCCCTAAAACCTAAGAAAATTCCTAGAAATCACCCCTCTAAGATTTGCCCTAAACAATTTGGTGCCCACCGTGGGGCTGATAATCATTTAACCTATCAAAAACTCTCCAAGAGACCACAAAGAACACCTTCCAATCATTACTTAACATCCAGTACCCTTCACCATAGCTGAGATCAACGAAGGAATGTACGCATTCCGCCAAACCTTAGACCATCAAAAAAGCAAGATCGAAACCATGTTGGCCTAAAAAGTCCAAACAAAAGCCAAACTCATCAGCCTAACCAAACAAAATGAAGCCCTCCGTAGCCAAATACATACAGTTGCATCCAAAACAGCTAATACTAAAAAAAAACATCGAAAGCATAGCCATGCAGCTCAACCTATCAAGAGCTTTACAAACTCCTGGCAACGGGGAAAAGGATTCTAACAACACAGATACAACCCTAGACGAAGGTTTTATCGATGTAGGTAGTTTCTAGAAAAGCAAGCAAGCTGAAACTGGGGAGGGAAACATAGAGAAAGTGGTCAAGGAATACTCAAGGCTTTCGAGGCAAAGATCGCAAAAATTCTTGGAGTGCCAAAGCCAATGGAGGAAGAAGCTGCCGATGGCCACATAGAATCGCCCTTCTCAGAAGAGATCGCCATGGTAGAAGTATCGAAAGGTTCACTGCACCTAGCATGGCCATGTACGATGGCACAATAGACGCTGATGAGCACGTGTCCCTTTACAAACAGAAAATGATGACCAGTTCTTTCCCTAGAGATATCAGAGAGTCGATTATGTGAAAAAGCTTTGGAGCCACCTTGTCAGGTCCAGCCCTAACTTGGTTCATTAATTTTGATAATGGGACTATTCTATCTTTTGCAGGAATGGTCAACTTATTCAAGATCTAGTTCGCTAATAGTAGAAATATCGAGAAACAATCCTCAGATTTGTACAGAGTAGTGTAAAGGCATGGAGAATCCTTGAGAGACTACCTTAACAGGTTCAATAGGGAGAAGATCGGAATACACAAATGCGATGCTCCCATAACCATTGAAGCTTTCAGAAGAGGACTACTGGACCAAAGTGAACTATATAAGGAGTTGACCAAGTATTTGCGCAACTTTCGAAGATGTTCAAGCCAAAGCAATGGCCCAAGTCAGGTTTGAAGAGGACGTATATGCAAGAAAGACTCCTAAGCTAGATCGTTCATCAAGAAGGAGCAATAACTTCACCAGAAGGGATCACAGGTTCAAGCATTATTAGCAGTCCCACTTTGAGGAAGGAATAGTCAACGCTGTCGAAGGAGAATTCACTGATTAGAGGGAAGATCACGAACTTCCTCCTAAATTACATGAATATTGTTTCAATGTTAACCCTACAGGTGTGATTAGGACCCTGAACAAAATGGGAGATACTGTGCAATGGCCTAGAAAGAGTGACATGCCAGGGGAAAAGAAAAATCCATTGAGGTGGTGTGACTTCCCTTCAGATATTGGTCACAATACTGATGAATGCGTAGCGCTCAGGAAGGAGGTTGCTTACCTGTTAAAGAAAGGATATCTTAAGGAGCTCATGACAAACAGGTCCAAAGCTTCAGGTAGAGAAAGAAAATCCAATCAAGGAGGACCACCTCCTCCCCCTCCAATTGTCTAAACCATCAATTTCATCTCCGGAGGGTCTGAAGTGAGCGGTTTGACGTACTCAGCAGCAAAGCGCCACACCAAAGAGAGCAATATGGACAAGCCGACCAAGAAGGCACAAACAACGTTAGATGTCCCGATTGTGTTTGAAAAAAGCTATGTAGTGTAAGAGCACCATGATGGCCTAGTAATATCACTCCCAGTTGGAAACTGTCTAATCAAGAGAATCCCAGTGAATAATGGAATCTCTGCCAACATCATTATGCTTGATATAATGAAACATATGAACATTGACGAGAAAGACATCATCAACAAGTTAACAATGCTGGTCCGGTGGATAAACTAAGAAAAGCATTTAGGAGATTACGCTGCCAATCTATGCAAAAGGGATTAATCTGCAGGTGAAGTTCCTAGTGATCGATACTCTATCATCCTACAACATAATTCTGGGCAGACCTTGGACACATGAAATGAAAGCCATCCCATCTACGTATCATCAAATCATAAAATTTCCCACCAAACGGGGAATCCAGGAAATCAAAGGAGACCCAAAGGAAGCCAAAGAATGTTATAGGATAGCCTTGAAAGCAACATCAGCAGAAAAAGAGTCAGCATAGCAATCAGAGATTCAGTTAGGCCAAGAAAAGACCTGTATAACAGAGGAACAAGAAGCGATTGAGGTCCAATTAAATCCTAATGATGAGTGCCATTTATGGCACTCAAAGGTTAGTATTTTAGGTCATTTTTACCTTATTTTCATAGCTTTCTTTGCTTGGTTTTAGTTTATTTTCCTTAGTTTCTCTACTTCTTACTTGCTTCGTGTTTTTCTTCCATTTATATAGATTCTCTTATGTATCCCTTCTATTTTGTTCTCTCTCTCTTCTTTCTTTTTCCCTTGGTGTCTTTTGTAGGTGCTTAAAGGGTTAGCTTTGGAATGGAATTAAGAGAAGCGACAAAGAAGAAGCAAGGCATCCCGGCGCACATCTGGAGAGGATGCGCAACAATTTCACTCGCTGTGGGCGCTCCGGATTTTGGTGCATTTTTGCCGAAATGAGGTAGATTTAGCCGTGCCCGGGTCGCGCCTTAGCCACGGGTGCGTAACTTCGGGAGAGGGCGCGTTGTTTTGGAGAGGGCGCACCTCAGCTTTGGAGCAGAGCATCAAACGCACCCTCACCGTGGGCGCGGCCCCCAATCACCGCGGGTGCGGCACCTGCCTAGACAGGGCGCGATGTTTGTTGGCTGTCCGTACCCTTATCGCCGTAGACGCGCACGATTTCAGAGAGGGCGTACACGAAGGGATTTTGTTCTTTGCTTATAAATACTCTTAGCTTGTATCTCCCATTTTGAAACTTAACTTAGAATACTTCATTAGCTGAATTTTTAAAGAGAGAAGTTGTAGAATTCAACATTTGATCTTCAATTCAATTTATTTCAAGTTTGATTTCCTTTTAATCTTCAAGATTGGTAAATTTCTTTTGTTCTTATTTTCATTCATAGCTTTTAATACTTGTTGTTGATGAAATTCAATTTGATTTTGCTTGCTTGAACTTGATTGGCTTGATTAATTAGATTTTTGATTTGTTTTACAACTGTGATAATGATGATGATTAGATTTATTATGTTTCTTCAATTCATAATGATTAGTGAGTAGATTTCTTAGCTAGGGTGAAAGGGAAGCATGTTTGATTCGTAGTTTGTTGTTGATTTGGGGATTTTGATCAATAGATTATATAATTAAATTGATTGATGAATTTGTGCATGTGTTTAGCATAATAGGATTTATCAACCTAGAATTCTAAACTTGATTGCATTGATGATCTTGATGACGTAACCACTTGATTTGAGATTGTTAGTTTTCATTTTTTTGATTTGTGATTCTACTAATTTGTCATCCATAGAGGAAACCTAGCTTGAATATTAGTCTAGATAGCCTTTTGAACACTTTGAATGCAATTATCATTAGTCCTTGCAACACTTATTGGTTCAATTCACCTCCAATTTGACACCTCTATCATGATTTCATGTGGAACCTAATCCCTAGCATCTTTGTGACTGATTTACCTCTATTTTTTGCTTTGTTTGATTAGTTTACTTAACTACATACTCTTACACTCTTTTCGAGGTAGATTAACATATAGACTATAGTAATTGACCCTCCTATACTAGGAGTAGGTTTGGTTATAAATTTGGTTGACTTGGGAAGACTAGCCTAACGACCCTAGTTTCACCCTTTGTCAAATGGCGCCGTTGCCGGGGAATGGCATAGTTGTTTTCTATAGTTGTTGAGTCTACTTCACTATATTTGAAAATATAAAAAGATTTACCTCTTTAGGCTACACTTGTAGCCGTGTTACTAATATTTTCATTGAGGTTTTTGCATGCATAGTTCTCGTGCTCGCTCACTTGTTCCTCTAGATCCGGAAATCGAAAGAACAATCTCTAGACTACGAGTTGCTTCAAGATCTTTGAGCCCCAATTCATCAACATAAGAGGTTGAACAAGAATTTAGACAAACAAGCATGGGAGAAAATCCAAGAGTACCCTTGGGAGTTAGGTATTCCCGAAGCCTATAGGATTGAAAGCAGCATTGCACCACCTACAACTCTCGCCAATGACTTTGAAATTCGATCGGTTATGATAACGTTGATTGAAAGAAAACAATTTAGTGGAGCTAAACATGAGAGCCCCCTAAATCATCTTAAGGAATTTGAGAAATATTGTAACATAATCAAGGTCAACGGTGTGAATCAAGAGTTCATTCGCCTAAAGCTCTTTCCCTTCTCACTTATAGGGAGGGCTTTAGAATGTTTGGGTAAGGAGGTGAAGCCAAATTCGCTAAGGACTTGGGATGAGGTCACTACGGAATTCTTATCTCGATTCTATTTCCAAAAGAAAACGACGGAAGCTAGGGCTCTTATCCAAAGCTTCAAGCAAAGGTCTAATGAGAGTCTCTATAAGGCTTGGGGGCGGTACAAGGAGTACTAAAGAGAGTGTTCTCATCATGGGATCCCAGCTTATCAAATAATTCAAATCTTCTATGGAGGCTTGAGCCCTCAAGGCAAGTCTTGTCTTGATGCGGGCGCCGGAGGCTCTATTATGAATCGAACGGAGGAAGAAGTTGTTGATATCATTGAAGATGTAGTGAGGCATTACATGGATTGGCAAGATAGTGATAAGGAGTCAACTAGCAAGAGTAACTCCTCGGTCTACTCCGTTGATCATCTAAATACAATCAATAATTTGTCTTCACAAATATCAAGCCTAGAAAAGAGATGTCTTCAATCAAAGCTAAGTTGGAGAAATCTACCTCCCAAGCTCCAAATCATCCCTCCCTATTTAAGGGGAGAGGTACATCTTGTAACTCTACTCCTCCTTCTTCCTCTAATAACATGCCTAGTGGTTGCTTGTTTTATGATGTGTGTGGTTCATATGATCATGATGCTTCTAATTGTTCTCATGCTTTTTCGGATGGATGTGATGATTTTGATAATAATGAGAATGAGCATGTGAACTATGTGTCTAATAACAATAATGGACCAAGGTTTGGTAATAAAAGAGGCCAAGGGAATAGGAATTATCACAACCAAGGCAATTTTGACAACTATAACCAAGGTGGTGGTTATAGGAACCAAGGAAATCAAGGTTTCCGAGGTAACTATAACAACCAAGGTTATAGTAGCTAAAATCAAAATCAAGGTTATGGAAATCATAACCACGGTTATGGTAATCAAAACCAAGGTTTTGGTTATCAAAATCAAAATAGGGGTAATTAGAACAACCAAAATAGGGGAAATTTTCAAAACAATGCTCAAAGAGCCCCCCCCCCCGGTTTTTTTCCAAAGACCCAAGGTTAAGGTGATAATTCTTATGCTCAACACTCTTTTTTTTCTAGGTCTAATTTAGAAGAGATAATTGAAAAACCAAATTGTTGAACACTTACATGGCAGTTAATGATAAAAACTTCAATGAAATGATGACTCATAATAAAATGCTTGAAAATCAAATATCTGAACTTGCTAATGCTTTGAAAGACCATGCAAGTCCTTCTTCTTTGCCTTCCCAAGGCCTAGACCCCAAAATTAAAGACCCGTCAATGCTATTATTACAAGGAGTGGTAAGGTGCTTGAGGACAGTTTGCCTAAGAAGAGTAAGGGTAAGGAGAAATCCAATGAGATCTTGATTGAAGATGAGAGAGATGATACACCCTTGAGCGAGATTGTGGTTGAGAAAACAATTGAAAAGAAGGAAGAGAAAGAATTTGTGAAATCCAAGCTCCCCTACCCCCAAAAATTCATGTGGCACAAATTGGATGAACAATTTGGGAGATTTATTGAGATGCTCAAACAACTACATCTTTCACTACCTTTCACCGATGTCATCAACCAAATGCTAAATTATGCTAAGTTCTTAAAGGACATTTTGAGTGGAAAAGGACTTGTGATGTGACTGAGACGGTTAACTTGACCGAAAATTGTAGTGCAATCATCATGAACAAGATGCACCTTAATTGAAAGACCCCGAAAACTTTTCTATCCCTTGTGCCATTTATAAGATGCAAATTCATAATTCCTTGTGTGACTTAGGAGCTAGTGTTAGCCTTATGCCATATTCGGTTTATCAAAGAGTTGAGTTAAGGGAACTTTTGCCTACCAACATTACCATACAATTAGCCGATCGATCGATTAAGTTTCCAAATAGTAAGGTAGAGGATGTTCCTTTGAGGGTAAAAAAGTTTGTAATTCCGCTTGATTTTGTGGTTCTTGAAATGGATGAAGATACTAACATTCCCATTATACTTAGTAGACCTTTTCTTGCTACTTCGGATGCCTTAATTGATGTAAAGAGTGCCAAGATTTCATTTAAAGTAGGAGATGAGGTTATACAATTTGATTTGAATGAAAACATGAAGTATCCATGTTCTTCCTTGGAAAATTGCATGATGATTGATTCTCTTGATGATGTTGTGACTTCTATGCATGAGTACTTTCTCACCTCTAACGATGCTCTTGAGAATGTCTTATTCAATAAGGAAAAGATAGGTGCTCCATGTAAAAAGATGACATTGTATGAGGATATGCTAAATAGAAGCATTGAAGAAGTTGATGAGAAAATTTGCATGAATATCACTAGCCAAGAAGCATTGTAAGTTGCTACAACAAAGGAAGGTAAAGGTGTTCCAATGGTAGAGCTCAATCTCTACCATCACACCTTAGGTATAAATTCTTGGGTCCTAATTCGGCTACCCCGTGATTGTTAGCTCTTCCTTGAGTGAGAGCCAAGCTCAAGAGTTATGTGGTGTGTTGAGAAAACACCAAGGCGCACTAGGCTATGCCATTGATGACCTAAAGGGTATAAGCCTCGCCTTATGCATGCATCATATTACTCTTAAGGATGGCACTTCACTAAGCATTGAAAGGCAAAGAAAGCTACACCCTTAAATGAGAGGAGTAGTAAAGAAAGAAATCACTAAGCTATTAGATGTGGGAATGATTTTCCCCATCTCTAGCTCAAGGTGGGTTTCCCCGGTTCATGCTGTCCCAAAGAAAGGAGGCATGACCGTTGTAGAGAATGAGAGAGGTGAGCTCATTCCTACAAGGACGGTCACGGGATGGCGGATGTGCATAGGCTATAGACGTCTAAACACATCCACCAAAAAGGACCACTTCCCCCTTCCCTTTATTGATCAAATGCTAGAGCGATTAACGAGGCGTAAGTATTATTGCTTTCTTGATGGGTATTCCGGGTTCATTCAAATTTCTATTCACCCGGATGACCAAGATTAAATAACTTTTACTTGACCATATGGAACTTTTGTCTATAGGAAGATGCCACTTGGGCTTTACAACGCCCCTGCCACCTTCCAACAATGCATGATGAGCATATTTGGAGACATGTTGGAGGAGGAGATGGAGATATTTATGGATAACTTCTCGGTGGGCGGTATTTCATTTGAGGATTGTCTTACAAACCTTGGAAGATGTTTGGCTTGTTGTGAAAAAGTGAACTTGGTCTTAAATTGGGAGAAGTGCCATTTCATGGTTGATGAAGGAATAGTCCCTGGCCACAAGATCTCTCACAAGGGTATTGAGGTGGACAAAGAAAATATTGAAGTCATTGAAAAGTTACCACCTCTGGTCAATGTGAAGAGTGTGAGGTCTTACTTGGGGCATGCGGGGTTTTATAGGAGGTTCATAAAGGATTTTTCTCTCATAGCAAAGCCCCTCAATGATCTTCTCCAAAAAGATGTCGATTTCATTTTTGATGATAGATGCTTGGAAGCCTATAACAAATTGAAGAGTGCTTTGATCTCTAGCCCCATTGTCCAAGCTCCAATATTGGAGTTACCATTTGAGTTAATGTGCGATGCAAGTGATACGGTGATAGGGGTGTCTTAGGTCAAAGGGTTGAAAAGAATCTTCATGTCATCTATTACATGTCCAAGACTCTAAGTGGTGCCCAACGAAACTACACTACCATGGATAAAGAATTTTTAGCTATAGTTCATGCATTTGAGAAGTTCCGTAATTACTTGGTTGGTTCTAAAACTATAGTATTCACAGACCATGCAGCTCTAAAATATCTTTTGGCCAAAAAGGAATTAAAGCCTAGGCTAATTCGTTGGGTGCTTGAGCTCCAAACTTTTTATATAGTGATTAGATATAAAAAGGGAGCGGAAAATGTAGTAGCGGACCATCTTTCTCAGCTTGAAGACTTCCAAATCCATGATGATAATTCACCTATTGAAGATAGGATGCTCGACGACTCCTTGTATGCCATAGATGTGAAGAAGCTCCATCGGTTCGCCGATTTGGTGAACTATCTTGCTTGTGGAGAGTTTCCGCCTTTGTTATCTAAGAATCAAAGGAAGAAGTTGAAGAGAGAGTTTAGGCATTATTTGTGAGATGATCCTATCTTATACAAGCTTGGAGTTGATGGTTTGTTAAGGTGTTGTGTCCCTAATGAGGAGGTTCCAAATGTTTTGAAGATGTGTCACACCAACCCTAGTGGTGGGCATATGGAAGTTTCAAAGACCGCCTCCAAGATCCTTTTATGTGGTTATGGTGGCCACATCTCTTCAATGATACTTGGGGTTTTGTAAAGACTTGTGATCGTTGCCAACGAACAGGAAACATCTCAAAGAGGAATGAAATGCCTCAACAACCTATTCTTGAGCTAAAGGTGTTTGATGTGTAGGGCATTAATTTCATGGTGAAAGGAATGGTGTCCTTCCAACAAGTGTATTCTTCCGATAGAGGGTTCAGAATTATTACGGAGCTAATTCTTCAGTAAGGTCAAGTGATCAGAATGCCTAGGTGGAGGCCGCTTCCGATTAGTAATATCAATGTGCAATTGATGTTACAGCTTAAACTTAACTGAACCCTTCGGGTCGAACCCAATCGAATCACCGATCCGAGACGACGAATTAATCCGAAAGGATTTAATGATTCGACAGAGTTTTACGAATACAGACGTCGGAAATCGAGCCTAGGGCGTCGAGACCGAGCGTCGCAAAATCACAAGCAACAAGTATGAGTGTAGCCGTAGCTAGGCTAGGCTAGTTCATCGCAAGCCTAGGCGCACCATGTGTGTGCTAGGCGCACCATGGTGTGCTAGGCACTATCGCAGCCTAAGCGTGCCCTGGAAGCCCATCGCAAGCTCGCAGTATGCTAGCATGGGTACATGGGTGCGCATGGCAGCTATCGCAAGCCCCACAAGCACCAGGCAGCCCATCGCAGCTAGCGGCGTGCTAGCCTGGGTGCCTGGGTTCGCATGGGCACTATCGCAGCCCCCTAGCACCACGCACAGCACCATCGCAGTGCTAGGCACATGCGTGTGTGCGTGTGCGTGTGCACCATAGCACAGCAAGCTGGCAGGCGGCGCTGGCCTTACGTGAGTACTAGGCACCATCGCAGGCCACGCACCAAGCACAGCTAGCTGGCAGGCAGCGCTGGCCTTGCGTGAGTGCTAGGCACCATCGCAGGCCACGCACCAAGCACAGCGCTAGTGCGTGCTGGCCTGGATGCACGTAGCTGTGCGAGCATGGGTAGGTGGTGTTAGCGTGCTAGGTGCCATGCGTATGTTGGTCATGGCTATGCTAGCTAT
This sequence comes from Chenopodium quinoa, assembly GCF_001683475.1. NCBI lineage: Eukaryota > Viridiplantae > Streptophyta > Magnoliopsida > Caryophyllales > Amaranthaceae > Chenopodium > Chenopodium quinoa. The sequence continues at coordinate 6,938,454 of NW_018745000.1, forward strand.
GCGAGAGCCACACATGTGTGTGTGTGTGCCTGCGATAGCATGGCAGCAGCACCACACATACGTGTGCGTGTGCCTGCGATAGCAAGGCAGCAGCACCACACATGCGTGTGCGTGTGCCTGCAATAGCAAGGCAGCAGCGCCCAGCACCCAGCACAAGGCGTGGCTCGCTAGCAGCACGCAAGTGCTGGGCTGGGTGATGCGTGCTATGCCAGCCAGGCATGCTAGGTGGTTGTGCGTGCTGGCAGCACCAAGTGGCAGCCAGCCCAGCTGCCTTGTGAATGGCGGTTTAAGGAGAGGTGGGGACCAAAGCCACCAAGCTTCCCTTGGGGAGCAAGGCAATGGTCCCCCCCATGGGATATGGTCCTCACATAACCCATTCTCTCCTTTTGCCAATTGTTGGCTTGTGATTGCTTTTGCCTAATTATTTATTTTGGAATTAAATAAATTATTGCAATTGCACATGATCCCACATTTATCATGAAAAGGGGTTTCAAGTCCCCATTCTCTATAAATACCCACTTGGTTGGGATTTTGAGAATACAACCTTGAGTGGAATTAAAAAGGCAACTCTAAGAAAGAGTAAACCTTTGATTCGTAAAACTCATAGTTATTTTGTCCAGGTCTTGACTAACCTTCAAGACTTAGGACGCTCGGGTCGGGTCGAGGGTACGATCCGTCGGAGATCTCGTCTTTTCGGGATTTTGAAGTAAGAGCTCTTTGGGAACGAAGCACGCGTCAAAGGTATAATTCTTGTTCTTAATCTTGCTTGATTAAGTTTATTATGCTTGTTAATTGCTTTAATTAAGGGGCGGGTCTTGGTGGGTTTCCTTCCGCGTAGTGTCGGGTCACTACAAAACCCCACAGCGGTATCAGTGCCACGCTCCTTTTAATTTTTGCTATTATTTTTTATTAAGGTGTTTTAAAAGAATTTAATTTTCTGGTTCATGTTCATCTAATTAGATTAGATGCTCGTTTAATTAATTTTTAAAACTCGATTTTATTTTCGATTTGGCTGTCGAAACCCAGATTTTGGCTCAAAAATAGTGATTTTTGGGTGGAATCGACATTTTGGAACTGTTTCAATTCTTTAGGGATGTCCATAAGCCAAATTCGAACCAGAAACCCAATTTTTCTGGGGTTTTTCGTTTTTCAACGAAAATTTTAATTCTTTTTAAGCCTTGATTAATGCAAGCATTACAAGGTTAAATTAAATGCACATTTGCATCACTAATCTACTGTCTTTAAAATATCCTTGAGCATAATAATGGAGTTTTTATTAGTGCTTAAGTTGATATACCAATTTTTCACATAAACTAGTTTTTCACAATTTTGCAAATAAATTGCAATAAAGTGTGAAAACTTGTTGTGATTTTGTATTTTAAGTTCCCAAATAATGTTAAAATTCTAATCTTTAAAGGTTTAAATGATTGGAACCCTAACCCTAAATTCCATGTTGAACAAAGTTTGGATTTTTCATGTTTGGTTGAGTAAAATCCATTAAGTTCAATTACTTGTGAGTAAAATTTGATTAATCTTCATATTGGAAGATGTAATCTTGGTATTTTTACACAAGTATGCAAGTTGGAAAATTTTATCATTGGATGGTTAATCTATTTTTCCAACTCCCATTTGTCAAATCCATTATTGATTTGCATATGGGCAAGATTAATTTTGGACATAGCTCATTTTATTTTAAGCATAAAGTTTGACCTAATTTTGTTCAAAATTGAAATTTTGGATAAATTTAGGCTTGTGCACCAATAAAATAAATTTGTTTAAGTTAGACTTAATTTTATTTTATTTTCCCTCAAAATTAATTCTAAAATGTAATTTAGAATTGATTATTGTCACACACAAATCGGAATTAAAATTCCGAGTAAAATGCACGCAAATCGATGCAAAATCGCAAGCGTCGCCAAGGCTAGCCGGGCTGCCTGTGGTGCGCATATGGCTGTGCATCGTTTTGGTGCGTGGCTGTGTGGCGAGGAGGGGTCTGCTGTGTGGTGCGTGTGCTGGTGCATGGGCCTTAGGCTGCTGGTGCGCTTGTGCTGCTGCTGGGCAGCAAGGCAGCAAGCCGCAGCCAGCCAGCCCATTGCTGCCTGCGCCAGCAAACTGCTAGCATGCGTAGCATGCTGCTGGTGCTAGCTAGCAAGGCAGGCTGTGCTAGGCACACTTGCTAACTGCCAGCACCACCGCACCATGGCGCAGGGCCATGGGCTGCCTAGCAGCCATGGTGCGCCATGCATCACAGGATGATGCCTTGTTGCTTAAGCTTGAGCTATGATTTTGCGAATTTTTTCAGTTTTAATAATTTTAAATAATTATTTTAACGAGGTTAAAAACCTCGATTTTCGAATTTGCAAAATTTTGACTAATTATGGATTATGCCGACTTAATTAATCGGATTAATTAAGTACGGATGCGGAATTTAGTGGGAGCTTAGTTAAATGCGTTAGCATTTTGCGTTTAGAAATAATGGATTAAACCACTTTGACTAGTTTTAATTAGGCGCGTTAATTAGATTAACCACCTAAGTTAGTTACTAGTTGCGTGTGTTTAATTATGTATTTCGTAAAATTGCATGGGTCATTCACAAATAGTGAATGGGTGAATGGAATATTGTTTTCAAAACAGGTTCTTTGAAAATGGCAACTAGTGGGGCCCGACTAGGATAGAAAATACGGACTGTGTTCCGTTATGTATTTTTGTAAATCTAAATACGGTCTGCGAACCGTTAAGTATTTTTGTACTATTAGATTAATCTTAGTCCTTCTAGCTAGCTTCTTTTATTTCATTTTGGCCAAGATGTCTCAAGACGGCGTTTCGACGAAGACGAGCCAAGATGAACACCCATGGAAATTGAAGATTCCAAGGGTCATGCTAGTTGCCAAATGCATCTATTTTAAGCCTTATATATTGTTATTATATATGATTGCTAGATGCATGTCTAGGATTTCTATTATGTTGCGACGATTAGTTAAGTTCACTTAAATCAACCAACATAGAAACCCTAGGTCCCTTAATAGTATTGAGCTAAAATTTGTCGTTCCAAGAACAACACTTACCGAACTAATGCGCGTACGTGATGGATTACGCCAAAGCGAGGCATCACTACTTCCCTAGGAACGTAAGGTATACTAGGTATACAAGTTGTCTTGGCTCAACGATATCAATAAGGAGTCCTTAGATGTCGTGGCAAAAGAGATAAATTGTCAAGTATGCATTTGATGCGACATTTTATCAAACCGAGAGTAGCTTGGAGCTATTAGCAATTGGATTGCTTACCTTAAGATATTTAATTATTAAGACAAGCCAAAGCATGCTTAACCATTTCTTGATCTTTGGGATCTCGGAATCATTTTATTCTCGCCCATAAGGGACAATTCTAAATGCTTGGATAAAATGTTCAATAAGTTTGAATATGTGCATGAACGCTTTAAATTTCAACTTATTGATGTATGAATGGTTTTTCACTTCAAATTCTTTCAATTGTAGAACAATGTCTGCAAGTAACTTAAACAACAACCATATGTGCCCGACACTCTCCGAAAAGTTAGCTATCAAGCTTAACTTAACAAACCTTGATGAATGGGAAGAAGAACTTAGAAGAACTCTCCGGAGTTGTTCCAAAGAGTATGTTCTGGATACTTCCCTCCCAACCCTCTGTTCCAAGACCCTCTTGAGTGACGAAACTTATTGTGCATGGTCGAAAGGCTGCAAATTAGTGTCACAACTCATGGCTAACTCTATCCCGGAAGAATGGAAAGAAAAACTTCCATTCTCTTTCCCGAACTTGTTCCTTGGAGGACTAAGGGATGTTGTCGGTGTGAGATTCTCTAAGAGTTTCAACGACAACAATGATGGACTCTTGTTTGAAGTGACTAGGTCACTTACGGACATGAATGTAAATCCATCGGATCAAGGTTGTCTTGCGAAAGAGAGGTACCATCTTTAGTCTACGGTCTGCAACACTAAGTTGAGACCGGGTATGCCCCTCCGATTCCATGTGGCAAGAATGACTAAGCTCTTCAAGCACATGGAACTCCTCGGAATTCCACTAGAAAATGGAATGGCTGGTCATATTTTGCTCACTTCACTCCACGCAGGATATGATGCACTAAAGGCATATATTTCTAAATCAAAGGAGACACATTCCTTGAAGAATGTGGTGGAGCTACTTCACTGGGACAACTCATTTGGGGAAACCAAAAGAACATCAAGAAGGAGGGATCTCAAGGTTAAGGCTAAGATGTGTTACTTCTACTGTGGCGGGAAAGGCCACTTCAAGAGAGAATGCAAGCTCTTTCGGGAAGAGGAGGAGAGGAATGGAGCATCCGCCTCAGGGATCTTCCTAAACACTTGTGGATTAAGCTTATCATAGGTATTAGATACCAAGTATGACTCACTTAATGTTGCCTTTTCAGGGACCAAGTGAAGAAGCTTATCAAGTGTTGGTGCATGGACAAGAAGACGACGAAGATGGTTTTTCGGTCGTGCTTGCATGCACTATTTTGTCTATGACATGTAATTAAACTAATTCTAGTTTTTCATCATGCTTTGAACATATTATGATCCACGGTGTTGGACACCTAGGAGTTTTGAATGTAAGACTTTGACAATAGTTGTTTCAAGTTTGTCTTACAAATTTATGTTCAATTAAATTGCATGTTTTACATATAATTAGACAAAAAGTTGATACCACTAGCTAAGACCATCGAGTCGAATCAAACCTACTTGTGGCATTGTCATCTTGGCCATATTAACATCAAACGCATCAAGAAACTTCTTCAAGAAGGTGTTCTTGACTCATTCGACTTAGAGTCGTTTGAAAATTGCGAAGGATGCTTATTAGGCAAGATGATAAAACAGCCATTCTCCAAGTTAGGAGAAAGGGCAAGTGACTTATTAGGTCTAATACACACGGATGTATGTGGACTAATGAGCACACCCGCAAGATAAGGTTACCGATATTTCATCAATTTCACCGATTATTATAGTAGATATGGCTATATCTACTTAATGTCGAATAAATCTGAATCCTTTGAGAAGTTCAAAGAATTTCAGAAAGAAGTTGAAAATCAACTTGGCAAGAAAATTAAAGCACTTCGATCGGATCGAGGTGGCGAATATTTGAGCCATGAATTCGACGATCACTTGAAAGAAAATGGCATTCTTTCAGAGTTGACACCTCCCGGAACTCCTCAATGGAACGGTGTGTCTAAACGGAGGTATCAGACCTTGTTACACATGGTTCGATAAATGATGGGTCTTAGTGAACTCCCTATCTCTTTCTGGGGACATGAGCTACAAACAGTAGCACTAACACTGAATAGAGCTCTGTCAAAAGCTGTTGAAAAGACTCCATATGAATTATGGACTAAGAAACCTCCTAGGTTGTCTTTTCTCAATATTTGGGGATGCGAAGCATATGTCAAGCGATTAATTTCGGATAAGTGTTTCTTAGTGGGATATCCAAAAGAAACCAAAGGGTATTACTTCTACAATAAATCCGAGAACAAAGTGTTTGTTGCTCGTGATGGTGTCTTTTTGGAGAAGGACCACCTTTCCAAAATGACAAGTGGGAGGAAAATCGAACTCGACGAAGTTCGAGAGGACGAGCAACAATGTCAACCTGACAAAACTGACAATCTAGATACTTTGGAAGCATCTAAAAAGATTGGTCAGAATCAAACAGACAATATGTAAATGCTCAACCGATTACCCTACGTAGCTCGCAACGGCAAAGATCTCAACCAGACAGATATCTCGGTATCGTCTTAACCGATGATCAGGACATCCTAGTCATGGATGGTGATGAGCCAGCGACATACAAGCAAGCTATGACGAGCCCCGACTCTGCAAAATGGCAAGAGGCCATGAAATTCGAAATGGACTCCATGGCTGAAAATCAAGTCTGGGGCTTGGTGAATTTGCCCGAGGGTTATACACCCATTGGTTGCAAATGGATCTTCAAAGTGAAGACAGACAAGGATGGAAATGTATCAATATACAATGCTAGACTGGTGGCAAAAGGTTATAGACAAGTCCACGGGATTGACTATGACGAAACGTTTTCACCAGTTGCAATGCTAAAATCCGTCCGGATCATCCTAGCGATTGTTGCATATTACGATTACGAAATATGGCAAATGGATGTCAAAACTGCCTTCCTTAATGGAATTTTAGAAGAAATTGTGTATATGACACACCCAGAAGGTTTTGTCGATCCAGGCAACGCTGGAAAGGTTTGCAAGCTGAAGAAGTCCATTTATGGACTAAAGCAAGCCAGCAGAAGTTGGAATCTGTGATTTGATGAAGCCATTAGTAAGTTTGGTTTTATCAAGAATCCAGATGAGTCTTGTGTATACAAGAAGGTCAGTGGGAGTGATATTGCATTCCTAGTCCTGTATGTCGATGACATACTTCTCATTGAAAACAACACAATATTGTTGGAGTCCGTAAAGGGCTGGTTGGGAAAGTGCTTTTCAATGAAGGACTTAGGAGAGGCACAGTACATATTGGGCATCAAGATCTACAGGGATAGATCTAAGAGGATGATTGGATTAAGCCAGAGTACTTACATTGATAAGGTACTAGCTCGATTCAACATGGAAAATTCCAAAAGAGGGCATTTACCCATGTCCCATGGCGTAACTCTCAACAAGAAACAGTGTCCGCAGACACCTGTTGAGCGAGAAAGAATGAATCAGATCCCATATGCTTCACTAATCGGATCGATCATGTATGCCATGATATGTACAAGGCCAGATGTATCGTATGCCCTGAGTGCAACGAGTCGATACCAATCGAACCCAGGAGAGGCGCATTGGACTGCGGCCAAGAACATCCTTAAGTACCTGAAAAGGAACAAGGATAAATTCCTGGTGTATGGAGGCCACAAAGAACTGGTTGTTGAAGGTTACACCGACGCTAGCTTCCAGACTGACAGAGACGACTTCAAGTCACAGTCGGGGTACATATTCTATCTGAATGGAGGAGCGTTTAGCTGCAAGAGTGTCAAGCAGAGCACCACTGCAGACTCTACAACTTAAGCCGAGTACTTGGCCGCTTCAGAAGCTACCAAGGAAGCTGTTTGGATTCGCAAGTTCATTAGCGAACTTGGTGTTGTACCCTCAATCAAGGGGCCGATAGACCTCTATTGTGATAACAACGGAGCTATCGCTCAGGCCAGGGAGCTGAGAGAACACCAGAAGGTCAAACACGTGCAAAGGCGATTTCACATGATAAGGGAATGGAAATCCGAAGGTGAAATCAGAATTTGTAAGATCGGCACGGATGATAATGTGGCCGATCCTTTGACTAAACCTTTGCCTCAAGTGAAACACAACAAGCACGTTGAGGCAATGGGAATCAAGCATGTTGGAGACTGGCTTTGAAATTCCCTGTACATGTGTTTTAATTAAATAGGATATTTAATGTGAGACACTGTATTAAAACCATTCATTAATGGAGTAATTAATTTTTGTGCAAAATTATCATTCACTCCATTACTATTTAATTGTGGTTTAGAATTAAATAATGAGTCCATTCGATTTACGGAAATATTCAAAACATGGTATCAAGACCATGTCTTGGATAAAGAAACACCTGTTAAGTGAACATTGAATATTAAATAGAAAAGTGTCCCTAATCGAGGTCATCTAACAGATGGACGATTGATGACCGCCATAGATTAGTTTGTAGTATGATTTACAGCACCGTTTCTTGTGCTGCGAGGATGTGACGGTCATAAATCATTTGCACAGGTATGGTTTGGAACTGTACTGGATAAGACCTATGAGAGTACTTTAAAAAAATTTAAATTTTGTCATAAGTACATTTCTCATTATGACTATCGGAACTTGTTTCCTCCGACCATGAGTACTGTGAAGTTTTCTTGTTAAAGTACTGGGCTCTTTGATGTTTCTAAACGTCTGCCGTAACTAGGGATCATAACGGGAACACTCAGGAGACTATGTCCTCTTAGTAAGAAGAACTTACAATACAAGACTGGGATTGTCCCCCTACTAACAATAGGGAAAATGTTTTGTTGTTTACAAGGCCGCTCGAAGAGCGAGACTGTGAAAATGCATGGCCGTGCTCAGATGGATTTTAGAAATCATCTGCTTATTGACAGTCAAACTTAGAGATCGAGAAACACTTCTAAACGTAATAAGGATGACAAAGAATCTTACCTTATAGTTCACGAAGAAACATTAAGTGACATAGGAAATGAGCTATACACTGAATACACACTTGTCCGGAAGGACAAGTGGGAGATTGAAAGGAATGGTGTCCTTCCAACAAGTGTATTCTTCCGATAGAGGGTTCAGAATTATTACGGAGCTAATTCTTCAGTAAGGTCAAGTGATCAGAATGCCTAGGTGGAGGCCGCTTCCGATCAGTAATATCAATGTGCAATTGATGTTACAGCTTAATCTTAACTGAACCCTTCGGGTCGAACCCAATCGAATCACCGATCCGAGACGACGAATTAACCCTGGGTGCGCATGGCAGCTATCGCAAGCCCCACAAGCACCAGGCAGCCCATCGCAGCTAGCAGCGTTCTAGCCTGGGTGCCTGGGTGCGCATGGGCACTATCGCAGCCCCCTAGAACCACGCACAGCACCATCGCAGTGCTAGGCACATGCGTGTGTGCGTGTGCGTGTGCACCATAGCACAGCAAGCTGGCAGGCGGCGGTGGCCTTGCGTGAGTACTAGGCACCATCGCAGGCCACGCACCAAGCACAGCTAGCTGGCAGGCAGCGCTGGCCTTGCGTGAGTGCTAGGCACCATCGCAGGCCACACACCAAGCACAGCGCTAGTGCGTGCTGGCCTGGATGCACGTAGCTGTGCGAGTATGGGCGAGTGGTGCTGGCGTGCTAGGTGCCATGCGTATGTTGGTCATGGATATGCTAGCTATGCGAGAGCCACACATGCGTGTGCGTGTGCCTGCGATAGCAAGGCAGCAGCACCACACATGCGTGTGCGTGTGCCTGCGATAGCAAGGCAGCAGCGCCCAGCGCCCAGCACGAGGCGTGGCTCGCTAGCAGCAAGCAAGTGCTGGGCTGGGTGATGCGTGTTGTGCCAGCCAGGCATGCTAGGTGGCTGTGCGTGCTGGCAGCACCAAGTGGCAGCCAGCCCAGCTGCCTTGTGAATGGCGATTTAAGGAGAGGTGGGGACCAAAGCCACCAAGCTTCCCTCCCTTGGGGAGCAAGGCAATGGTCCCCCCCATGGGATATGGTCCTTACCTAACCCATTCTCTCCTTTTGCCACTTGTTAGCTTGTGATTGCTTTTCCCTAATTATTTATTTTGGAATTAAATAAATTATTGCAATTGCACATGATCCCACATTGATCATGAAAAGGGGTTTCAAGTCCCCATACTCTATAAATACCCACTTGGTTGGGATTTTGAGAATACAACCTTGAGTGGAATTAAAAAGGCAACTCTAAGAAAGAGTAAACCTTTGATTCGTAAAACTCATAGTTATTTTGTCCAGGTCTTGACTAACCTTCAAGACTTAGGACGCTCGGGTCGGGTCGAGGGTACGATCCGTCGGAGATCTCGTCTTTTCGGGATTTTGAAGTAAGAGCTCTTTGGGAACGAAGCACGCGTCAAAGGTATAATTCTTGTTCTTAATCTTGCTTGATTAAGTTTATTATGCTTGTTAATTCCTTTAATTAAGGGGCGGGTCTTGGTGGGTTTCCTTCCGCGTAGTGTCGGGTCACTACGAAACCCTACACATGGGACCATTCCCTTCTTCTTAAGGAAACCAATACATACTTGTGGCGGTCGATTATGTCTAAAAATGGGTTGAAGCCATTTCCTCCCCAACCAATGACCACAAGGTGGTTTTGAAGTTATTCAAGAAGATCATTTTCCCGAGGTTCGGAGTTCCAAGGGCGGTGATTAGTGATAATGGGTCATACTTTGTGCACAAAGCTTTCCAAAAGATATCGAGGAAACATTGGGTGCATCAACAATTTGGTCTCCTTATCATCCACAAACTAGTGGACAAGTTGTGGTATCTAATCGTCAAATCAAGTTAATTCTTGAAAAGACAGCTGCAAGGAATAGGAAAGATTGGTCGGAGAAGTTGGATGGTGCTCTTTGGGCCTATCGAACGACTTTTAAGACCCCTATAGGCACTACCCCATATCGTCTTGTTTATGGCAAATCATGTCATCTCCCGGTGGAACTTGAGCACCGTGCTCTTTGGGTGATTAAGAAAATCAACTTTGATTTAACAAGTGCGGGGGAGCAAAGGTGGTTACGTCTTCATGAGCCAAATGAGCTTAGGCTTGATGCATATGATTGTGCTAGCATCTATAAGGCTCGTTCTAAGGAAGTACAGGATAAGCTCATTGAGAAGAAAGAGTTTTGTGTTGGTGACAAGGTCCTCCTCTACAATTCCAAGATGAAGTTGTTCCCAGAAAAATTTATGTCTAGGTGGAGTGGTCCATTCTTGGTACAAGGTGTTCTCCCCAATGTAGTGGTTGACATATCTCTGTTGGATTCCTCTTCCTCATTCAAGGTCAATGGTCATAGGCTTAAGCGCTACTATGATGGTGTTTTTATCGGCCTCGTTCACAAGATGGTCCTATATAACCCACCTTGATAGGTGGAGGGCGTCGAGCTAACAACGTTAAACAAAAGCGCTTACAGGAGGTAGCCCGGATTCTCACCTCTTTTCTCTTTTCTTTTCTTTCCTTTATTTTCCCTTATTTGCCTTTTTCTTTACTACTTTTCTCGTGTTGGTTTGATTGTAGGTTGATTCTAAGTAAAAGTGAGCTATTATGTTGAGGATTGAAGATGGAAGTTAGAAGGAATTGAAGAGTTTTTTATAGAGCAGGGAAACACCCTCTCTGCGCCTTCGAAGCGGCCACGGCAGCTCTTGATAAAAAAAATGAAAAAAATGAGGCAGAATAGAGTCGCAGGTGCCTCGCGACTCCACCGCGGACGAAGCTGAAGGTGGAGCGGGCATGACACTGTTGCGTGGGCACGACCACCAAGCAGGTCAAAAAAATGTTAAAAACAGGCAGAATGTAGCCGCGACCTAGTTACGGGCGTGGTGACTTAAGGAGCGGACGCGGGTTCTCTAGAGTGGGCACGCAACTTCTGCAGGCCAAAAATTAGCAAAATTGAGTAGAAAACAGCCGCGGGTGCCCCGTGCCTTCACTGCGGGCACGAGGAGTTCGTGCGTGGGCGCGACTAGCTGGGCAAACTTATTCACATTTGGTTTTCTTTCCTCTTTTCTTTTATTTCACCTAAATTTATCACAATCCACTCTTCTTTCTCTCTCATCCTCCTCTTAAACCCTAAACCCCAAATCACCAAAATTCATCACTTTTCATCAAATTCTCACACAAAAACTACCAAAATTCACATGTTTCCTCCATGTTCATCAATTTTACTTCAAATTTCTCGTAATTTTTGCCAAAATTCACATTATTTGCACATTTTAGGGTGCCTTCAAGGGTGAGCACGTGAATGAATTTGGAAGTGGTTTGAAGCCTCATCTTTGGTATAAACCTAATCTTTGTTTTATTTTTGTCAATTCATATTAATTTTTATGCAAAGATTTTGATTATTCATGGTTGTTTGATATTTTGATGATTGTGTTATTATCCTTGTGATTTTGGATTGTGATTTAAGTATGATTTGATTATTGTTGTATTGTTGTTGCTATTGGTTGTTGTTATTTGGATTTTGGTTGTTGTTTTTTTTTGCAACAGGTACTTTGTAGTTTTTGGGTGGATTTTTGAAGGAGTTTTGTGGGAGTATTGGTTGTAGTAGTGTTTGTGCTTTGGGTGGTGCCTTATGTTGTTCTTGGTTGTGTCAAGGTGACCAAAATGAATGTGTTTAGAAATAGGAAGAGTACCAAGCATAGTCCTACCAAACCGCCGACCAATCTTCTCAACCACAAGAGGATGCTCCACCTCCACCACTTCCCCCACTTAAATTCTTTAACCGTTCCAAACACACTCCCATATACAACAAAATGAAAGAGAGGAAATTTATACCATCACGCCACTACCTTAAGAGTGACATGATCAAATTCGGGATAGATGATGATCTTGGGATCCTCTTCAACAATCTCAACATGGGTTCATTTGTTAACTCCTCCTATCGCACATATATTGAGCCCACCATCGAGTTCTTCTCCACTTTTGAGTGCAATGCTGTGGGAGACTATGACCACCAAATAACTTTCCAACTCTTTAATGTCAAACAAACCATGAGCCTCCACGATTTCAATGTTGCCCTGAGTTTCAATCCTAATGCCGACATCCTTTTTCCACTCTATTCTAATCCAAACGACTACAATGAGGTTGCTTGGTGGAGAGCTATTTCTATCAAAGACGATTTTATCTCCAAATCTTCCATTGCAAGTGAAATTGTATATCCGGCCCTTCGGATATTGCATAGGATCCTTGGGTATGCCATTTTTAGTAAGCAAGATCTTGGGAAGCTTACTAGGGAGGAGGTCATGTGTTTATGGATGGCTACGAATGAGGAATATGGGCCAAGGTTAAATCTCGGGTTTATATTCTCGGAGTGTTGTAAATCCATCTCCATGGGAAAGAAGACCGGGGAGATTCATTGTGAGGCCATGATCACAAGGTTGGTAAAGTATTTTGAGCAAGAGGAGTACCTAAGGTCTTGCACCCCGGTTGGTGGGAGTTAGGAGTTTTTCTTGGACTTGAAAAAACTCAAGAACTTAGAGTTTATTTCCCCTACCCGAAATCCGGATATTTATTAATGGCGTGTGAGAAAGGCGCTCTATTGTTTGCTCCCAAACCCGGCTTCCACCTCCATCACTAGGGCATATAGGAATGTTTGGAATATTCCCAAGGACAAGGGACGAGTGGAGGTTCCAATGGGAGATGGTGATGAGGATGATGGAGATGATGATGATGGTGAGGATGATGATGATAATAATGAGGAACAACAACAACAACAACAACGTCAACGGTAACCTCGACAAGAACAACAACAATTTCCCCAAGGTATGCGTGATTTTGAGCAACAATTTAGGAACATGAGCCTTGTAAAGCAAGGTCCCTACGAGACGCAACAAGGCATGTTCCTACAATAACAAGCCCTTTATGAGGCGAGTGTTAACCAGGGAGAAGTCACCCCCACAGTCAATCATCCATATTGGCCGCCACAACATGGTATTGTACCGTCTTGGGAGGGGGGGTGACAACGATCCAACATATGCCTATTGGCAAGGTCATCAAGGACCTAACACCGAGTCACGCTCCTTCCCCGATAAGCACGGTAACTATGACTACCATGTCTCCGGCGAGAGTGACTATAGGGAGGATCCCAATTATCCCTATGTTGATCCCACTCACCCCACTCCATTGGCCTTGCCTGCTCAATTTACTCCCTTGACTTCTTGACAAGAGGACAACTTCCGAGGCCATTATGGATGGCCCCTCGGCTACACCAGTAGGTGGGACCCTCATGGTCCCCCTACTGGCTTTTCTAATGAGAGGGATAATGATGAGGCCGGCCCTAGTGGCCACTAGTCTTTCTCTCTTAGCCTTTTTTTTGGGGGGGGGGGGTGCCATCATAGCCAATGGTGGGATTCCATATGGGGGCTCGCTTGTTTGTTGCTCTATTTATTTGATGATGGGGGGAAATTGTTTATTTTTGATGATTGATGATGATATGGGTTTTGATTGTTTTTGCATATGGCTTGTTAGGTTTTGGAATCTTTCTTCTTTCTTCTACTCTCCAACTCTTTTGTGTATAGTTTGTTTCTCTATTTCTTGGTTTTCTTGTCATGGTTTTGTAGGTGTAGACATCTGATTGTGTCTCCCCAAAAACCAAACCTAGTGATTAGTACCTTTCACATATTTGATTATCGAGTAAGGTGAAGAGTTGAAGAGTCTCGTGAATTTCCTTTATCCTTGACCATTTCTAACCTTTCCTAAAATGTTTTAACCCAAAATCATTTATTTCGTGTCTTTAAACCCAAAATCCTTCATTTCGTGTCATCTTCATAAAAACGTCCAAACCAGTTTATTTTGGTCCATATTCTGGGTCCAAAAATTCTGTAGTTGGATGGGGTTTGAAAAGATCTTTTTAACGATATATTATAAGCCCAAATCCAAGTTATAACGAAGAAGTTATGGCCAAAATACTAAACCGAGCCCAAACCGAGCCTTACCTACGGCCCAATGACCATGTGGAGGGTCCATAACCTTAACCTTATTTCTAAATCAATTAGGATTTATTACAAGCTTCTAGAATTCTGTAGAAGGTTTTTTCACTCCTTAATCCATTAGGATTTATTATTAGCTTCTAGAATCTTCTAGAAGGTTCTAATTTATCCTGTTTTTGAAAAGATAAAGACTTAGTATTTTACATCGGATAAAACACTTGTTTTTCAATGATTTTATTTCTAATAAAATTAGAATATGTACGGAAATTTAACTAACCCAAGTTGATTGGAAGTCGGATTCTGTACTCAAGAGCTCATTGTGTTTTTGATTTCTTAATTTTGATTGCTTTGCCTTGACTTTGGTTGCTAGAGTTATGGGTTAAACTCTTTGGAAACCCTTACGAGATCATCACTCATCCTCTAGGGCAATCTAGGGGTTTAAATGGCTTGTCGCTAGCTAAAAGGTGACCGTGATTCCTATGTAAGTGAGTTAGTGAACATTCCCCTTCTCTTTTCTTTCTTTTCTTTATTTGAATAAGCTATCGTATGAGTGTCATTCGCTTTCTAATTCCTTTTTCTCGCTTTGTTTTGCTCGAGGACGAGCAAAAGTCTAGCTTGGGGAAATTTGATGAGTGCCATTTATGGCACTCATAGGGTAGTCTTTTAGGTCATTTTTACCTTATTTTCATAGCTTTCTTTGCTCGATTTTAGTCTACTTTCCTTAGTTTTTCTACTTCTTGCTTGCTTCGTGTTTTTCTTCCATTTATATAGATTCTCTTATGCTTCCCTTCTATTTTGTTCTCTCTCTCTCTTCTTTCTTTTTCCCTTGGTGTCTTTTGTTGGTGTGTAGACACCTAAAAATGTCTCCCCAAAACCAAACCCGATGATGAACAACTTTTCACCGCCATTATTGGTCAGGTCGAGTATTTAATCTCGGGAGTGCTTAAAATTCACTTTCAATCAAACACAGTTTACAAAATAGTTAACAGATCAGTCCAAGTGTTTGGTCAAAGCATAGTCTAATCACCATTCAAGCCCAAACCATTTCAATCCATTTCATTTTAATCCATTTCGTTTTATTTATTAATTAAGCCCGATTAAAGAATATTAAAACCCTAAACCTGAAATAAGCCTGGAATAGCTGAAACGACGCCTAAATATCACGTACTTAATGATTAAGCAAAAGGTTAAAATGAATTTGGACGGATTTCTAGAAAGCATATTTGCCTTGTCACGGCAGAAATACCGCGACACGGCAATTCTTGACGTGTCACGGCAAATTGCGCCGTGTCGCGGTAAATCCTGCCGTGACGCGGCAATTTCTAGGGTTTCCTTCGCGGCGCATTTCATTTATAGGGTTTCGTGCATCACCCTACTCTTTTCCTCTATAGATATGAGGCTGATTTCTCAATTTCGGGGCACCAAATTCTTCTCTCTCTCTCATGCTTTAGCCTACACTAGCCTTCCCTATTCTTCCACAATACATCCTCTAAGCACTCCCTGGAGTACGTACTTTACCCGAAGTTCCACATTTAAACCAAGGAGTGAAAGGTAGAACTGTTTGAGAGTTTTGCCCTAAATCAAAAATAGTTTAATTTAATTTAATTTCCATTATTGTTTATTATTTTCCTTGAAGTTACAAACGCGTTTATTATTTTATAGTTACAAGCAAACGCAATCAAAGTAAGGAATCATGTTCCTTTTGTTCCTGTTATATTTCTAATGGTTTTTGTTGTGTTTTTCATATACTAACCGTTATTTCTATGGTTAAATTGCTTCCAATGTTGATGTTAATTCTATTGTTTATATTTATGATCACCATATTGCATGTTTAAAGGGAACATGTAATTGAACATAACGCCTAATAAGATAATTTGGACGACCGGTTTAGGTTCCTTTTTAATTTTGTTGTTTAGTCAAGTGATCACAAATATTATAGAATTATGTGTTGCATTAACGTTCAACCAATTTAGCTTAATAATAGTTTGGAGCAAATTGAATCTCTATTTGCATGCCTTTGAGATCGCAGGAAATACTTTTCATTATAAGAATCGAGTAGAGGCCAATACAGGCGAATGTGACTCCATGACTCACTTCGTACCATCATCCCCGATCTTCCTTTCGTGGTTTCGAACCATATGGAGTTAGTAATCTCATGGATTATGAATAGGGTGTAACCTTCACGGGTCAATCGTTGTTTTCTATCGTTGTCCCTTATTCGTGGTTGCTTTAAATGATTCGTGAACGGTTTACAAGTTCCTTAAGAACTTATTGGCGGCTTCCTACTTTATTTGTCCCTAATCGTTGTCCCTAGTCGTATATGTCAATTCCCACTTCCTATGAGTGCCAAGCATATTCACAACATGCTTACGTAGGCGCGCTTCGAACGACGCTTACAATTTGGCAACTCCACCGGGGAGGATTCTTGGTTACTTATCGATTTGAGTGATCGGTATGTAATTAAGATGAGATTTGAAAGATTCTTGAATTGTATTCCTATGATTAATTTGGCATTTTTGCATATGCATTGATGTTTTAACGTCGTATTTAGGCTCGTCTCGTAGGAGAAATAGAATAACCTGATCACGATTGAAGAAAACGAGGCACTGCTTGAATTTTACAAACACCGCGTAACGGCAGAATTGCCGTGGTGACGCGGTGTTCAGTACCGTGACATGGAAAAATCTCTAGTGGTTCTATATTTTTCTCGTTATTAGCTTCCTTTAATTTTTCTGAAAAACCGTATGTGTACTTTAGCCCCGAGGGATTTAAGCTCTATCTAGCCGAAAACGTTCATGACAATAAGGGTTCATCCGAGTTATTAAATCCACCCAAACCATGGAGTCGAGTACGATTTAATTACGAACTTGTGGAGCCGCCCGCTGGCATACACCCTCAAGGGAGGTTGTCTTGCTAACGCGTCCAAACTCTTAACCATGGTACCCTTTGACATCAAAAAGCTTGACCATAGTGGAACATAGATCTTGACCTTAGGTTGCGAACTTTTTTTTCATTGCATCATCGTGACTAAGTGTTACTTGGCATTATTGTTATGTTGCTAACCCTAAGTGTGTTTGTTCATATTGTTATTTGGACTAACATATGACCGAGGGTTTTTTTATTCCACATAGTATTTAGTACGGACCCTAAAATTTAATAAAACTGGAAAACAGTCACAAATAGAACCTGGAACTGTTTATCGTGTCATGGTAGAAATGTTGTGCCGCAACAAATAGTTTCGTGTCACGGAAGATTGTACCGCACCATGGTATAGTTTGTCGTGCCACGACAGTTGTACCGTGGCACGTTACCCAGGTTGTGTCGCAGTCAGTCATTTTTGTTCCTCCGTGCTTGTTTTTGTAGTTTGTGTGTCTCGTCCAACGTCGAGTCTAGTTGTATGGTTATAACACGCGTCCCATAACCCCACTTAATCACTCACAAGTCAAGTCGAGTCCACACATTTACTATTTCATTCAAGTCATGCACCGTGTAGTTCATGACCGTACATTAGGATGGTCTTGTGTCGTTTCCCCCCCCCCCTTTTTTAGGGAGTAAGTCGGATGGTATCCTCCCATACATGCTTTTTTTTCTTAAAAAAAAACATTTTTGAAAACTTTCTTTATTTTCTTTTTTCATTCTTACTTTCTGGATGAATCAAGGTTGAGTCAAGTCATTAAGGGTGCGTTTATTTCAATATCACATCGCTTGGTCGAGAAGCAGGGATAGATTGGTACGATTTGAGTCACTGCCACAACAACCTCTTATACCTAAGAGGCGTACAAGGAAACCACCACAAGCGTCTCCATAAAGCTCATCTTAATCTCTAGTTTACTTTCAACCCATGGCCACTAAGGAAGATATTGAGGGCATTCACAAGTCCATTGAGACTTTTACTACCATGATGCGAAAGCTCACTACCCAAGTCAATATCATAGAGCAAACCAAGGTCACCGTTGCTGCAGTTGATAGGATTAGAGAGCAAGTGAGCAAGATTTCTGAGGACTTCACCTATGTGGAGTAACCTGCCACTTCTTTGCCTGTGAAGGACAAACTCCCTAAGAAGTTTTCAGCTGCTGATATTCCAAAATTCAAGCCTACTGACAACCCAATGTTCCACTTGAAGGCTTTCTTTGCAACCGTGGCTCTTAAAGGATTAGTTTTAACACTCTTCCCTACAGTGTTCCCTCTTTCCTTGGAGCATGCCTGCCAACAATGGTTCTATTCTTTGGAACCCAAGCATATTGCGACTTGGGAAGATGTTACTGAGAGCTTCATGAATCATTACAAATGTAACATTCAAGCTAGGACTTCTGAACGTGAACTCTCTATTCTCAAACAGAAAGAGAATGAAGGCTTCACTTCTTATCTGAACAGGTGGAGGGGAACAGTTGCACTCTTGGTGGATCCTCCTAAAGAAAGAGAGATGGTTCGTCTCTTTATCCAGAACCTGACTCACAAGTACAAACAACAACTTAGGTTCTTGCCTTTAAACACCTTTGAAGCTGTGTACAATGTGGGCATCGAGATCGAGATGAACTGATCAAGTCAGCTGGTGGTAGTAACAATAACAATAAAACTTGGAAAAACAAAAAGAACGACAATCCTTCTTCTTCGTCTTCCAAGCCCAACAATGCTACCAAAAACATCAATATCAATGACGTGTTGGCTCTCAATGCTCCCACACAAAAATTCCAAAGGAAAAGGAGGGTTTACACTCCTTTGGGAATGAATTATGATACTGCTTTCAATCGTCTGCATAGTCAAGGATTGATCATGCCTATTAGGCCATTTCAAGAGCCAAAACCTCATAATAGAAGTGCCAGCTATGACCCCAACGCTCATTGCAAGTTTCACCAAGGTAAGGGTCATACTACCGAACAATGCAGGAAGTTTAAGGATGCAATTCAAGACCTAATTGATGCTGTTTCGGGGTTTTCTGTATCCCTTGGGAGAGTTACGTCACTAAGACTGGATTCCAGGCACCTACACCTGCAAAACAACTGAGACTCCGGTTGGGTGCAGTTCCGCCTCCGACGATCAAGTTAGAACGTGTTCGAAAGATGTAAAAGGTGCAGAAAGTAAAGTAGTATACTCTTCTTGGATTCCGAGATCGGGAATATTCCCTGAGAGTTAATTATCTGCAATCATTTACTGCTCTAGTTTGTTCGTATTGAATGAATGTGTGTTCCCTAAGTGGGAACATCTCCCTTTTATAGGGTCTTGGGATTCGTGCCACTTTTCTAGGTTACGGAACCCTAGGAAAGATGGGCTGTCACGGGAATTGGGCCCGAAGGTAGTCTTTTCCCTGCTGACTAGGAGTGCCACGTGTCAACTGGGGATTGGTGAAAGGGATGGTGTCCTTCCAACAAGTGTATTATTTCGATAGAGGGTTCGAAATTATTAGAAATCTAATTCTTTAGTGAGGTCAAGTGATCGGAATGCCTAGGTGGAGGCCGCTTCCGATCAGTAATATTAATGCATAATTAATATTACGGCTTAATCTTGACTGAACCCTTCAGGTCACACCCCAATCGAAAAACCGATCCGAATCGACGAATCAATCCGAAGGATTAGATGAGTCATTAGAGTATTATGAACAAAGACGTCGGATATCGAGCTTAGAGCGTCGAGACCGAGCGTCGCAAGTCGAGTCGAATTTAGAATTCGACGAGACGTAAAATCAAGCAAGCGACAAGTTTGAGCCTAGTGTAGCCTCGCATTGGCCTAGCCATGCACGTGCTAGGCTAGGCGAGGTCACCAACCCGTGCGCATCTAGGGTGCCTAGTATCACCCAACACACGCACATCGCATGGCACAAGCATCGCAAGGTGCGTGCATGCGTGTGTGTGGTGTGGCTTTGTATGCGTGGCTAGGCGTGCAAGCATAACAACACCAGCCATCGCATCGTGCTAAGCATGGGCAAGCACAGCCTGCAAGCATCACAAGCATGGTGCGTTGTGTGCTTGCTAGCATGCTAGGCCAAGCACCCAGCCCATCGCTAGCACGCAGCATCGCAAGGCTGGGTCTTGCTAGCACGAAGCATAGCACATGCTAGCAGCGTGCTGCGCATGCAAGTGCTAGACTGTGCGTGCTTGCTAGCCAAGTTGGGCCAGGCATTGCTGCATGTTATGCTTGTGTGCTAGCGTAGGGGTACCAAGCAGCAGCACGCTATGCGTGCTAGGCATCGCATGGCAGAAGCCTAGCACCTCACATAGCAGCGCATAGGCATCAGCCCAACATGCGTGGCTTGCTAGCAGCATGCTTGCATGGGCGTGTTGGCTGGTCAGCCCAGCCTTGGTGCTAGGCGCCAACTGGCAGCCTTGGCAGCCAAGGCAGGCTGCCAGCCAGCCATGTGGCATGGTCAGCCGGTTAAGGAGGGGACCAAATGGGATGGTGCTTGGCTTGGAGAGCAAGGTGAGTTGGTCCCCCCCTTGGTGGTCCTCACCTACTCTCTTTGCCTCCTTGTGCCACTGGTGGCTTGTTGATTGAATTGCAATTTTATTTTATTTTGATTTAAATAAAATAGAGGAAATTGCAAATCTCCCACATTGATAGGAGAATGGAGATCAAGTCTCCATTCCCTATAAATATCCAAGTTTTGGGTTTTGGGAAGAACACTTAAGTGAACTAAAAAGGCATCGCCTTAGTAAAGTGAGAAAACCTTAAGTTCGTAATACTCTAGTTTTTATTGGTCAAATCCCGACTAACCTTCGGGACTAAGACCGTACAGGTCGGGTCGAGGGTGCGAGCCGTAGGAGGTCGTCGCACTTGCAAGGCTCGGGCTTTGAAGTAAGAGCTCGTGAATCGAGCGAAGCACGCGTCAAGGGTAAGAATGTCTTTTCTCTCTCTCTTTTATGTTATTAATTATGTGATTAAATGCTTAGTTACTTTAATTAGTGAGCGGGTCTTGGGCGGGTTTCTGTTCCGCGTAGTGTTAGACGCTACGAAACCAACAATTGGTTCATTTAGAACCTCTCCTAGGATGACACATGTCATCTTCTAATTAGGCCACGTGGCCTGGGTATATTTACCCAAACCAATTGCCCCTCACAAGGGTGACGTGGTGTGCCATGTGACGCCTGTTACAGTTGTCACTTAGGCGTTGGTGAACAATTTCATTCGTTCACCTTCTGAGGAAATTACGGGGATGCACCTGAAATTACCGTTCCATAAATAGCATTTTACCCTCCTCTTTTTTCGGACATTTCCAAGATTTAGAAAAAGAGTCAACCGTCCCTAGAGACAGAGCTTCTGACAACCGCCTGTGTACCTTTCAGACAGTTGACTTTTTTTTCAATTAGATACAGACGGTCTACCGTCTGTGCATTTCACAAACGGGAGAAATCTGAACCGCCTGGGTACTTTCAAGAATTCTCTTGTTTTCCAAGTGGTTACATTCGGTCTTCCGTCTGTGCACCTCACAAGCAACTGCGTGATTTCTGCCTGCCTGTTACAGCCGGGCAACGCTTGAATTCATTTTTCGAAAAATCTAAGAGGTATTGTCTCTCCCCTTCTCAACTCTTTCATACTTTTTCCGTTTGTGTACATTTCGTTCCCCAACAGCACACACGGCATAGCCTAGTTCAGTAGGCAGTCGGTCCCCTGATACGGCTGAGTCTAGGACTGGGGGTGCCATCTCTGGATGTTTAGATCACCCTTGCTCATCTCCAAATCCGACTGTCTCCGTGTCTATGCAGGACACTATGGCTCGGACAAGGTGGACGGCTGTAGATCCGGAGTATAGGGAAGAGAGCACCGAAGGTGTGCTGCCTGAGGTAGTTCAGGCTGAAGAGGAAAAAGGATCCCCTCCGGGTGCCCCTAGCACTCCTAGTGACGGGATCCTTGAATCAGAGGACAGAAACGGTGAAGAAGCCGCCTCTATGTTTGGCTTTGAGGAGGCGGATGAGGTTGTCTCTAAGAGAGGCAGGGGTAAGACCGCCTCTGGGTCTAGTTCTGAGGAGAGCAGTAGCTCACTATCTTCGGTTGAGGATAGTGAGGCAAAAGAGAGATTAAAGTGGAGCAATGAGGGGGATCCATTCCGGATCCATGTATCTGCCAAAGACAGCGCAAACATGGAAAAGCACCTAGAGATTTTTAAGTCTAAACGTCCTCTTGGAGAGGGTTATGACATCCGGGTGCCGCCTGAATTGGGTACCATTGCTCGGAAGGATGACCAGCCAAATGCCAACAACTACTTCGGCTGTTAAGAGGCGGCCTTCCTAGCCGGTCTCCGCTTCCCCCTCCACGATGCTATCAAGGCTATCCTACGAGGATATGGCTTGATAGTGTGGCAGTTAACCCCAAATTCTTGGGTTAACATCCTGGGCTACATTGCCGCCTGTGAGATGCAGGACCTTCACCCCGGCTGGAAGGCTTTTGCCCACATGCACTATCTGAGCCATAGCCCAGGCGGCTGGCGGGCGTGGTACACCTTAACCACCTACCCCAACTATTTGATGACCCTAGACAAACCGTCTAAGTGGTCTGATCGAAAGAACCTGTTCTACCTAATTTCTGCCCCCAAACAGCGAGATAACTTGGAATGTCGTTGTTACAACAAAAAGCCGGATCTATTGGGCCAGAAGTGCAAACTCCCATAGGTTCCGGCTAAAGATTATGAAAAAATAATAGAGGCGGGGTTTTTTGAACTTACAACAACCCCCTCTCATCCGGCGAATAAATTAGTGTACCCAAGAACTGGGTACCCAAACATGAATGGCTGAGAGATGAGGGGTTTCTTTCCGCCTGCGGTCTGAGTACCATTTAACAAGCGAATGTAGAGCATGCTTCCTGCAATGTTATGCCATCTTTATTGTTTCTAACATGATTTATTTTTGTCTGCTTAATGATCTGATAGACGATTCTTTTTGCAGAGACCGCCAGAAGGATGCTTCCCCAAGATAAAACGTCTGCCCGTTCCACAGCGGACATCCGCAAGGAAAATGCGGAGAATAAGAAAGCCGCACTGGTGGCTAAGGGCCAGGTATAGACCGCCTGCTCCAGCTTCTCCCTCATTACATGTTTATGTATACAGACGGTTATGAACTGACTGTATGATTAATGCCCGCTTCCGACTGTATGTGTAATGTCTAGTTCGTTTTTTCAGGATGGAGACAAGGGGGCTCTCAGATCCCTTTTCAAGATTATCAAGCGGAGGCCGGATGACGAGGTCACTAGCTCTACCAAGTCGAGAATACTATCTTCTGCTCAGACGGCTTCTGAGCTTCCGGTTGGGAAGGGTCGTCTGACCATTGGGGGGAAGAGTATCAAAAATGTTAGTTTGGGGATAGACCTTGCTAACAAGCTGGGTGCCTCATTGGTGCCGAAGGGTGGCGATCCACCCAAAGCTGCAAGCGGTTCTGCAGCGGCTGTAGGCGATCTAAGCCTTCAGCCTTATCCCCAAGGTACTGCTGATCCCTTCAACTCCTCCTTTGAGCTTGGTTGGCCCATGCGGGTCAAATCACATTCACAGCTACAATCAAAGGGTTCTTCAGGCAGCCGGCAGTCTGTTGGTGGCGCTTATGTAGCTTTCTCACCATATCTACCTTCTGCTGCACATCAATCCCCCCGGTGGCCGGATGTGCAATAGTTCTCCAAGACCATGCTGAGGTCTATTCCCAAGGAGGACAAGGAGGCGTTCAATATTGAGCGCATCCTCTCCCTGCTGTTTGAGGTATAATAACTTTACTCACATTTCTTTATGTATATTTTTGGTTCCTTTTCGTACTTTGCATATTTTGCTAATTCGTATTTCCTATTTGTTTTGGTTTGCCATATTCACCTTAATGGTAAGCAATGTTGACTATTTTCAGGTGGAGTCATGTAAATGAGTATATGGGAGTCCCCGGGATTTGCTTCACCTAATTTAGGAATGTTGGTTTTGTCTTTATTTTGAGTACTCATAACAATGTTACTATTTTTATAAGTATTAATAAAAGAAAGTTGAGTTTTCCGCAAGTTTTGGTATTGAGTTAAGTATTTTGAGTAGCCTTGCGTAATCACGTCGCGGTAATACACCTAAGTCTATCTATACGGTATAATTATACGCATTATACTGGTATTTCTGTAGAGGGAGATTTGGGGGTGTTATAGTTTATGCACACACTTAATTTATGATTTGTATTTTCTCTTACTTTTGCTTTGTGAGAAAGCATATCAAGGGATTATGAGTGTTGTAATTGAATCACTAAGGGGTTAGTGATTGGGTAGCATTTGTGGTGTGATTGCTTGTGAGTTCAAGTGCGTGTGACACCTTCAGGGTGGAGATTGTTTAGCTAGAGTTGTGTGAACAATCATTGTGTGGAGATTGTTTAGCTAGAGTTACGTAAACAGTCAGTGTAATTGGTTTAGTTTTTATGAGTTGATTAATAAGAGTAATTAGGGTAGGGAGGATGTGCGCTCTAGGTTGAGCTGAACCTCCGTAAATCTGTGTGTTCTTAATGTTTCTCGCATTGTTTCTATTTCCGCTGTGTACAAACCGTCTTATTCCCCATTATTTCGAGAAATATTTTATAAGTTCGAGATCTTTACCTGTACTCAATTCAACCCCCTTTCTTAAGTACCACTTGCACTTTCAACTTGTAATTTGTAATGCCCCTGTGTTTCATACCCCGTTTCAAAATAAATGTCCCATTTCGACTTTTTACGCTATTCACATAATCCTTTGACCTTGATACATACTAGTACTCCCTCCATTTTTAAATAATTGCTCAATTTCTCTATGCGTGGAGTTTTAGGAGAAACTGGAGAAAGTACTAAAATATAGAGGTAGTGGGGTAGATAAAAGATTAAAAAATTGTAAAAATCAAAAGTAGTTGAGAGAATTGGAGGAGAGAAAATATGAAATTAATAAAATATCATTTATGTTGGGTCCACTAGTTGAGAGAAATATATTAAATTTTGTAAAAGCTTTTCAAATAAGGAAATTGAGCAAGTATTTAAAAACGGCCGAAAATGAAAAGTGGAACACGTATTTAAAAATGGAGGGAGTATATGAAATTGTATAGTCATGTAATCCTTACTTCGTAACTTGTTGAAATCATCTCAATTTATAAATAATCCATACTGATACTTCATCTGTCCTTTATTTTTGCCCTATTTGACTTTACGCGGTCTTCATGACATGTGTGAAAGCGTCTATATCTCAATTTCCATATATATAAAAATTATAAAAAGTAGATATTAATTAAATTTATAATGAGATGAAACAAACAAGATATCACATGACTATATTTCCTTTGGTAGAACAACGGGAATTTATGGTCAAAGGTATCAAAATTTGACCCATATTATGATAATGTGGCAAACAAATAGGGACGGAGGAAGTATTACGTACGGAGTATTTCTATTTTCTACCTTGACATACATGCCAAAAAATGAGACATTTATTATAGTCGACACCCCCCACTTCCACAGCAAGCTTCCTGCAAAATTTTGAATTTGAAAAGACCCTTCTTTGATCCCTGCGACTCGCTTCATCCCCATTTTCTGCTTGATTATTTGAAAGGTTACTGTTTTACTGTTGTTGCTTGTGAGTAGAATTGTTCCTTACAATTGTTCATAATCTTAATTTTTGTTGGTGGGTGCAGTTTGATACAAGTATAATTAATGGGGGACGAAAAAGATGCATTCTATGTTGTAAGGAAAGGCGACATCGTCGGAATTTACAAAAACTTCTCCGATTGTCAAGCTCAGGCCGGTTTTTCTGTAATTTACTCTTTTTTTCAATAACCCTTTTCATTTCTTGACAATTTCTCATTATTAATCTACCATTTGTATTTTATTTGATTGTTTTTGAAATTGTGCTTGGATAGTTTGTTGTAAATTTAACCCATTTAATTCGGAAAAATCATGAAACATATTCAATTTGAACAAAGGAGAATTATGCTATTACTTGTTTTTCTGCTATATGAGTTGCATAAGGCCATCTGCTATATATTGTGGCCTAACTGTTTATGGTATTACTGGTAAGGAAATGTCTGCTTTGTTGCTTAGTCAGGCTAACTGATTATTGTTTTTCCTGCTAAAGATGATTTAGAAACCTATTTTTCTAAAAGACCTGAGAAAAATGCATATGCAAAATCTGTTTGCATAATCCTGTTGAGCATTATGCAATGCTGTGTTAAAGTTATATCAGCTTTGTGAGTTTGGAGCAATTTATCTGTGTTTCCCTTACAAAACCTTTCTTAAGGAGTGAACTTCTGGTGGTATCTAGAGATTTTATGTTCCAGCTTCCAACTGTTGTTGGCTAGAACGTTTTATGGGGTCCATCAGATTATTGATACAACTTTAGCTTTTTTACTTTCAGCAATGTGATGACGGATGAAGTGACTAATTATCCGAGTCTACCCATGCCATCTGATATTTTACAAAAGTGGAATGTGAAAAAACCATGTGATAGCTTCAATAGCTTCACTGTTCTATGGCCTTACCCTTTCGTGTTTATATTAAACTCTATAGGATTCACCTGAAAAAGTCTGATATGCCTCATATGCCTATTTAGGAACTGGATGGGTTTTTAGTTTATTTGAGCCTTGAGGTGACTAAGGTGAATTCGTAAAAGAAATGCCCTTCTCTCATTTTCCTTTACCAGAGAAATAAAAGGACCTCAATTTTAGATGGTTTCTAAAGAGAATTGATATCTAAGTAGAACCTGATAATTTCAATTGTTAGGAACATGTCAGAAAAGTTAGTAGTGGAACTGCAGAAACATTATGTCATTGTTATCTTCTTCAGGGTATATTTGTTGGGTCCTTCATTTTTTAAGTGAAGTTATGTGAGCTCGTGTCACAAGTCTCTACAAGAGCTGCCTTTGCTAGGGCCACCTAGGGGCTATTGTTTAAAGATTTACTTTGAAGTTCAGCCATTCTAAAATGTCCTGCTGGGGCTCTATGCTACGTCAGAATTTTCAATATTAGTTTGGTTTGGGTGCTTGTTTTCCATGTAGAATTTAATAATAATTATTATTATTTTAAAATGTCAGGCTAACTGATTATTGTTTTTCCTGCTAAAGATGATTTAGAAACCGATTTTTCTGAGAAAAATGCATATGCAAAATCTGTTTGCATAACGGATGCCAAGGTCTTCGATTTATCTGAAAATTCAGAGTAGCTTGTTTTTACAATCCTGTAGAGCATTATGCAATGCTTTATTAGAGTTATATCAGCCTAGTGAGTTTGGAGCAAGTTATGTTTGTTTCCTTTACAAAACCGAAGGTAAGGAGTGAACTTTCCGAAGGTATTTGGCTAGAACGTGTTATTAGGTCTCATCAAAATATTGATACAACTTTAGGTTTTTTACTTTCAGTAATGTGATGACTGATGAAGTGACTGATTATCCGAGAGTATCCTTATCATCTGATATTTTACAAAAGTGGAATGTAAAAAAACCAATGCTGCTTCAATAACTTCAGTCTTCTATGGCCTTATCCTATAGCATTAATATTAAACTCTTATCAAATTTGCCTGGAAAAATCTGATATGCCACATATGCCTATCCAGACTTGTCCTTTAACAAGAATTCAACCATGTTCATTTGAGCAATTCATCAATCTGAAGAATTTATGTATTCTATTTACAATTTATGTTTTTTCGGTCTATCAGGCTCTTCTTATACTCCACTTTTCCTAATCTATTTTGGTGAAATAGTGAGAGACTTGACATTTGGTTGAAATTGTGGGTATTGCTGACTTGTTTTGAAACTTGATACTTGAATTACTGGCATGGTGATCAAATCGATTCTCCCATCCAAGAGAGGAAATTTGATTTTGGATGTTTGGAAATTGGGAATTAAAAGTTAAAAACTTGCATATAGGAACTAGATGGGTTTTTAGTTGATTTGAGCCTTTGAGGTGACTAAGGTGAATTTATAAAAGAATTGCCCTTCTCTCATTTTCTTTAACCAGAAAAATAAAGGACCCTAATTTTTGATGGTTTCTAAAGAGAATTGATATCTATGTAGAACAACTGATAATTTCAATTATTAGGAACATGTCAGAAGAGTTAGTAGCGGAAACAATGTGTACTGATACAATTGTTATCTTCTTCAGGCTATATATTTTTGGTCCCTTGATTTTGTAAGTGAAGTTATGTGAGCTCGTGTCACAAGTCACTACAAGAGTTGTCTTTGCTAGGGCCACCTAGGGGCTATTGCTCTAAAGAATTACTTTGAAGTTCAGCCATTCTAAAATCTCCTGCTGGGCCTCTATGCTACATTAGAATTTTCAATATTAGTTTGGTTTGGGTGCTTGTTTTCCAAGTAGAATTTAGTTATTCTTCTTTTTCTTCTTTTCTTGAACGCCTTAATCCCATAAGTGGGGTCGGCTACATGAACCAATATGAGGACTTCCCAGGTTCCATCCTTGTACTACTCTTAATCATTGTGGCTCATGTCAAGCGATGTGAAAAAGTTTTACACTGTTACTGTCATTGGCCTACCGTAAGTCCGTAACCCTCCTTTATCCAGGTTTGGGACTGGCAGCGAGAAATACACTGGCGGAGTTGTAGAATTTAATTATTATATATATATATATATATATATATTTTTTTTTTTAATCTTTTGTGCTACTGATGTTATATTGTGTCGATATCCCATAAAAAGCCTCTTGTTGTATAACTTATTGTAGCTTTCATAGAATGTTTCTCAGCTATAATGTTAATAAATTAAACTATTGTCTGATTCTCAAACATGTTTCTATTCTGACATGTTAGCATTGTACCATTGCATTTAATACTGATGAGTAAGACATCCATTTTCCTTCCTTGTTCAACTCTTCCTTGATTTTTATGTTATTATTGTGGTCTTGTATTGAATGATTGGATATTATGGAAAAACATGGAAATTTTCTTATTTCTCTCCTCATTGCAGCCACTGGACCCTTCTATTTCAGTATATAAAGGATATGGATTATCTAAGCAGACAGAAGCATATCTTGTTTCACGTGGTCTTCAGCAGGCAGGTTTTTCAATCAGTGCATGTGATGTACAAGATGGACTTTTTGGGAACCTCTCTGTTTGTCCATTTCAGGTAAGAATTGAGAATACTAACTGTTTTTTAATTGAGAAAGTTTTGTTATTTCTGTAGGTAATTAACTTCTCTTTTCTATCAGATATCTGTTTCTATATCATGTTGTCAGTTGGCTCCTCAGAACTAGATTAAGAATGGTATGATAAACTGTGTAGACATTATTTCTGCTGCCTTTTGTTTCCCCTTTCTTTACCACAGTGTATATAATTTTCTAGATCTTCAAGGGCGGTGTAATGTTGACTTGTAACTTAGTTTATAATAGCGGACAAGTCTTCAAACATCTTAAGATATTTCTGTTGAAAGGTCAATTTTTGTGCCAGCCCATTATAAAATTCTAGTCCGAATAACAGTATAAGTATTAAACATCGTGTTTCATGTAGAGCTGGATTTTCTTGAGCTTTACAGGAAGCTTTCATTCTTGGTCCTTTTTAGTTTTTACTATCATCAAAGATGGTGTAGGGTGTATCTTATGGTGTGGTGCTTTTCATGACCTAGGCTCCACTTGCTCTAGGAATATCAGTTTCAAACTAAGGGAGTAACTGTGATTACTAATATATTATTATTTTGTACATAATGATGGGCATTAACAGTAATAGCAGGAAACCCTTTTCTATCCTTTAGCTATTGAAATCCTTGGGTAATAAGATTAATTTATGGCTTTTAGCTGATTTGGAAAACTGAAGAGGTTTTAGAGCTGTTGAAAATTTCATGACTTAAAAGAATTTGATTCTAATTGCTGTGACTGCCACTAGATCATTCAGTAGAAGTTCTCTAACTGATAACTTAATTTGTATATCAGGATGCTGGTTGTTCAAGCAGCTCGACAGGAAATCCTCCAAACAAACCTGTCAAGTTGGAGCATTATGGTGAATTTCAAGCCTCTGTGAGTCCTGCCTGTGCTGCTATTCCAGGACTAACTGGAAGTGTTCGGAAAAATGCGTGGTTCTAGAACTATTACAATCATTTAATTATTGATGATCCTTAGAGATATTTCAATTTTAGAGCTGTTGAAAATTTCATTTCTTAAAGAATTTGAGTCTCCTCTGGTTGCTGTGACTGCCGCTAGATCATTCAGTAGAAGTTCTCTAAATGATTACTTAATTTGTTTATCAGGATGCTGGTTGTTCAGGCAGCTCGGCAAGAATTCCTCCCTACAAAACTGTCAAGTTGGAGCATTATGGTGAATATCAAGCCTCTGTGAGTCCTGCCTGTGTTGCTATTCCAGGACTAAATGGAAGTGTTCGGAAAAATGTGTGGTTCTAGAACTATTAAAATCATTTAATTATTGTGTGATCCGTAGAGATATTTCAATTTAAGCCTGAAAAATATCAAATTGTCGTTTCTCATTGAAGGTTAATACAGGATTGAATATATCCTCAGCAAAGCAAAATTGTGATGAGTTGAAGAACTACACAGATTCTGTAGACTTGACTCGTTCTGCACATGTAAGTTACTTCAAGACAGATGCTTTATATATGTGAATTTGCTCTGGCAATTCCAACTTGGAGAAGAGATGTTTGGCTATTACTCCTTGCGCTCCACATTACTTGCACCCTTTCCTTTTTGAGCCATCCCTAATTGTTCTGCACTCTCTAATTTTGGCACGTGACATGGTACCACAAACTTACTCTCACCTTCGTATATAACTACCATCTCAAATACATCTACATTTTGTCTCTCAATATAAGAGTTCTCCATGTCTCCGATTGAATATACTTTTTCTCTTCACCAAAATAAATTTTACCCACCACACATTTTATTCTACCAATTAAAAATGGCCCTCCCACAAACATCTCTTGAAACAGAGTGCCAATTCTCACTATGCAATGCAAATGTGATATGCACTTAGAAATATAAAAGTATTACTTCCTCCGTTCTTTTTTACTTGACCCGCTTTTACTTTTACACTATTCACTACCCCTCCTTTGACCGTGTTTTGTGAATAATACGCAAGAAAAAACATATTCATGTGGGATCTTGTTAGAATCGTCTTAATAAGTACTATCACAATATATAACTTTTATATTTTTTATATATAGAGAAATAAAGTTATTGATGGTTAAAGTTGTGCATTAGTAAGCGTGATAAAAGAAACAGGTCAAGTAAAAAAAACTAGAGGAAGTATATCAAGAGTTGTGTGAGTAGTGGCAATTGGTTAGTGACTTAGTGTGAACCATTCTTATTCCATATTATATTGCAGCTTTTACAATACCATTGTAATTCTGTTGCAATGATTAACAAAGTAACAAGACTTAACCTGTTTGTATGATGTTAGCAGTTAGATCATAAACAATGGAGTATGATGTTAGTAATAAGCTCATAAACTACCTCTTGTGTCCAGGTATCTGCCGAAACAAGTTCATTCTTAACCAATCCTCAGAAGAGAATTTGCGAGCTAAAAGATTACACAGAACAACAAATGGTTAACCCAACCAGTGTAAGTTTTTTAGCTACCAAATTTCTGAAATGCTTGACTTGCTAACTATTTGAACTTTGGTAAATTTCTAGTTGTATATGGCAAGTCAACTACATTTTAGGATTTTTAGCCAGTTTAACATCAAAGTTGCAATTCACTAAAGCTTCATTCTTCTTGAGGTACTATCAACAAGAGGATAATAGACCGGACCATTTCTTTCTAGACTTTTACCATGTATAGCATGGAGCACTTAGCTTGAGATAAAGTAGATTTTTTAAGAAATATTTATATGAAACATAATTAATTCTAATATCATTGATTTTGTTTAGGGAAGTTTTGAAATTTTAAACTATACAAACATTGACAGGAGAAAAACTATGTCGTTATTAGATCACTTAAACCAAATAAAGTTTTACTCTAATTACCAAAATATGAGTATAATGGTAAATTAGGGATCGCGCCACGAGGAACGGTGTAAATTCAAGCAATTAATCACTAGATTAAGCTACTTCGAAGTCGGAATTTGGATGATTAAACTAAGCTAAAACAAACAATCACTAATTAATATGAGATTGAATAATAAGCAAAACACTAGGGGCTTTGGATCCACATGGTTCACAACTAAGCAATCAAGCATTGAAAAACCAAATGATATTGGACAAGCAAAGACTAAGCATAGGGTCAATTAGGATTTCTAGATTAAGCAACCTCTAATTATGCTAATCTTAATCCCTAGATAAGAAAATTAAGCACAACCTAGACCTCAACCAATTATAATCAAACCAATATTAATTGGCTATGTCAATCAATTTAATCATGCAATCAAGTTTAACATCATGGTTAACTACTCCAATCAAATCAAACATCATGCAATTCCTCACTTAATCACTTTAATCACCTTTCAAATCATTTAATTTCCAAATTAAGATCAACTTAATTGATCACCATGCTTCACCTCCATCCCTAGCAAGTAAACTACTCACTAAGCATGTTTGATTGCAAAACTAAGTTTAATCTAATCATCATCAGCATCATGCAATTGAAATCAAAACTAAATCAACAAGCTAAATAAAAAATCAAACAATTAAAATCAACTAGAAACTTCATCAACAACAAAATTCAAATGCAAGGAAATGAAATAAGAAGAAGAGAATCTCACAATGCTTGATTATCGAAGGAATTTGAACTTGAAGTGAATTGAAATTGAAACCAAAAGTTGCAATCTACATTTTAGAGCTCTTGTAGCGGAAATATGGCTTCTACTAGATAATATGAAATTTATACCTCACAAATAAATAATATTTTAGGATAAACAAACAACTATTATGAAGGAAATAATAAATATAAGAAAATAAACTTTCTTAATGCTAATAACTTTTTTGACGTGAATAATGATTGAATTGTTAATTCTACGTTACAACCTAAAGTATTTTATCTTCCTTTGCTCAATTCCTTTTACTAAGGAAAACAACAAAGCATATTTTCTTTTGTCTTATCTCTCCTACAAATTCTCTTCTTCTTTCTTTATTTTAACCTTTAATTTCTTTAATTAGATTTAATTAATTTTGAACCAATTATATCCATATATTCCCTTAATTCTCCACCTTTGCGCTTAATTTGAGTACATTCAAATTTTGGACGAACAAATTGCGTAATCCTTATCCGGTTTCACCATTTTAACAATGATTGCGTACGTTCCCTCAACCGGGATCAAACCAATCGTAGTTTAATTTATTTCTCCATGTATTAACTTATTACCTAACAATCCATGAGATAATATTAAGCAATTCCAACATTGTTGGAACTTGCTTCCTGAACTTTCGTTAACATGTCTGCAGGGTTCTCATTTGTATGCACTTTCACAAGAGAAATACTTCCTTTCTCTATAACATCCCGTACAAAATGATACCTTACATCTAGGGTTGTTTAGAGTGCGGTTTGAAAATTGCGGTGTGGTTTTTGAATATGGGCAAACCGCGGTTTGCAGTTTGGTGCGGTTTCTAAAAAAATTTAGACCAAACCGCACCGCACTTTAATATATTTTGTGGTTTTTGTACTATATTTTTATTAAAAAAATATAAAAGAAGTAAAATATATTAGCTAATTGATGGGCGTTGGAACGGTCGTACATTCCACACTCAATCAAACACATTTATTAACAAACACCTTACAAACCAAGCATAATGACAAGTAAGAGTTCGGTCCACAAGGAACGGGATATGATTGCCAAAGATCTTTACACTTAAGCTAACTCGAAGTCAATTGGTGAATTGGGGTTCGTCTAGAAGACAAACAAACTATGGTTCTAAATCAATGAATTAAAGATACTAGGGAATGAGATCCACTCAACCAAGGCAAATAGGCAAACGGGGAGTAAAATAGACAAGATATAGCAAGGACTATATGTAAAATCAACCTCATGCAATTAGAAAACAACTCACACTACTAAACTTAGATTCCTCATTAGTTTAGCAATAGATGATACATAATCAAATTA
This sequence comes from Chenopodium quinoa, assembly GCF_001683475.1. Taxonomy (NCBI): domain Eukaryota; kingdom Viridiplantae; phylum Streptophyta; class Magnoliopsida; order Caryophyllales; family Amaranthaceae; genus Chenopodium; species Chenopodium quinoa. The sequence goes on from NW_018745000.1 coordinate 6,972,571, forward strand.
CAATAAGTAATGACGTACTCAATTTACACTTCCATGTCAAATTAGGCATATCATACTTAGTCAAGGGTAGCTAAACCTATCATGAGGAACTAACAAGCAATCTCATATAATCAATTGAATTGCAATTCAAACATCAATGCTTCTCCCACATTTGCATAGTTAACCCAAAAGGTCGAGCTTCACCCAACCCCTAGCAAGAAGACTACTCACAACTCATGTTTATCAACATGCAATCAAGAATTAGGGTTCTAAATACTTCAATAATTGGGGAAAAGTGGTTAACAATTGAAATAACTATCATCCAATAACAAATTACCAAGAACTAGGAAGATTTAAATAACATGCAAATACCAAATAAAATCTGAAATTAAAAGGAAGAAGGTTGGAGAAATTACTAATTGAAGCTTCAAATGTTGAATACAAATTGCCAAACTTTGAGAATAATTCTTGAATTTCACTAATACAATGATTTGATTTGATGAAAACTAAGCTAAATTAATCCTAAGGAATGTTTCAAACTAAGAGAGGTTTCTGAAAACTAGGCTACTGTCCCCCCTTTTCTAAATGAGCTAAAGGGGAAGTATTTATACTCCCCGAAACACATAGGGAAATCCGTCAAAAGAAAACGGATTCCCAGCGAGGAGCACCCGCTCCACAATGAGGAGCGCCCGCTCCTAAGCTGGGAGCGCCCGCTCCTTTCGGCTGCACGCCCTCTCTAGAATGCTTCAATGAAGGATCAGATTTGAAAGTGTCAGGGAGGAGCGCCCGCTCCTCACATGATGCACGCCCGCTCCCCTGTTCCAACAGCATGGGCAGATTCAATCTTCAAAGGGAGTAGCGCCCGCTCCATGAGAGGTGCACGCCCGCTCCTAACAGCACCTGAACTAGAGTCGAGGAGCGCCCGCTCCATGAGAGGTGCACGCCCGCTCCTAACAGCACCTGAACTTGGGCAGAATGTGGCTAGAGTCGAGGAGCGCCCGCTCCATGAGAGGGGCACGCCCGCTCCCCTGGAGCGCCCTCTCCAATCTTCAATCCTCTTGTCTTAAACACGATTCATGCACCGAAAGCCTGCCTAATTGAGCTCATAGACCTGCAAAACATGGACAAACACAAACCAAGAGGGGGGGAAAGCCGAGAAAAAACATTTTCATTCAAAATTGGGTTAGAAAGAGGGGAAATGATCGCAAAATCGGGTTTAAATTTACACAATAAGTGGTCAAATAAACCACTTATCAAATCCCCCCAAGCTAGCCAAATGCTTGTCCTCAAGCAATTCACATTGCCCAAAAACAAACCCAAAGATCAATTTGCTCAAAGAAAAGCACATGCATAGATATGAGAATCCTTAAACAATAAAACTCGAGCATGAGGTATATGCCTAAGATCAACCACGGTCATGACTAGCCGAGGCCTAGCTAACCTTCCCGAATGTACTCAACTTTGGTCCATTCAACCAATCTTACCGCGTCCCCAACACAAAGTTCAAATTCCCCCTAATGGTAATGTCTCATGACTCCTCGAAGGAGCCGAAAGAAAAATAGACCCAAGAAGGTTTAGAGCACTCGACATCTCAATGATAAATACCCTCTCCATATGCTTGTGAACCAACTCCCTCCACCGTCTATGGCTTCAACTATTCTACTAACATTACAAGACTCAAGGAATACGGCACAAAGTTAAGGCATAGAGAAAACTAGAAGTGCTTTGCAATTAAAGTCAAGCTAAGATATATAGCACTAAGAGCAAACCTAAAGAGGTTTCTAACTTTGACCCAAAATACAAACTATGAATAAACTTGAAACAAAAACGCACCCCCAAGCTTGTTTCATCGCTAGGGTGGTGGCTATTCATTACTTCTTTTTTTTTTTTTTTTTTTTTTTTTTTTTTCAAACTTGGGTATTTACATCACAAACTATTATTTATAACAACTTAAAGATTGAACTAAGGAAACAAGAATGACATGCCTTAACTTTGTGCGAATGAACAATACATAACAACTTCATATTACTAAGAGTAGTTTAGGCCGCGATCTTGGGAGTCAGGACTCAAGTTCTCGATCTAGGTACTAAATCAAAGAGGATCCTTGCCACTCATTCAAATGTAGTAGGCTTGAAAAAAATAATATTACACCCTCACTTTTGGGAACAATGTGGGATCAATTACTACCTTTCGGGGTTCAAATTCCTTTGATATGGGCGACTTCATCTTACCACAAACCTAGACTTTAAGTTTCGCACATTCGGGAAAGTTATTCTCACACTAGCCTAAACTAACCAATTCTATGTTCCACCAAGGGCATCTAAACCATGCTCGAAATTTTATTACGAAAAGAAAACAAACATCCACCACATACAATTCAATATCATCATTGCAAACCGATCAAAGGCAAACAAAATCCTTTTTAAATTTTTTTTTTTTTTTTTTTTTTTTTTTTTTTTTTTTTTTTGAATAAAGGTTGAAAATGGGGGAAAGAGAAACTAATTAAAGAATTTGGATATTAGGGATTTGGATATTAGGGAATTTGGATGTTAGAGGGGTTAGAGGATAAGAAAAAGAAATTTGGATATTAAGGGAAATCATCATCAAAATTCATCATCAAGCAAGACCAAGAACAATGCCAATCAACCATGATACCAACCAACAATCAAACCAACCAAAGCATGATCATATCAAAGCCATAGATAAGATGCTCCAAATAGCACACACATAAAGAGAAGTGAGACAAAAACATCAATATGCAATTGTTCTAGCCTAGGCATGCCATAAAAACGTGAAAAGGGGTAACAACCAACCTAATATAGGCATGCAAACTAGAACATAATACCTTATGAATCCTACCACAAGTCCCAAAGGCTAGACTAAGCCTTTCATGCCAAACATTCCACATACAATCTCAAATTTCTCCATACATAGCACAAAAGGCATCACAAGAAAGCACATTTCCTACCAAAACCGAAAACTACCCTAGACACAAAGACCCCAAGACTTCCCCCAAGCTAGACATTTGATTACCGTTCCCACGATAGATGGACACAATGAGAAACATCTCCCCCCCAAGCTAGAACTCGACACCGGCCTCGGTGTTACACATGATGGGAAAAGAAGAGAAGGGAACGGTAAAAACAAATGTCTAAAGGCTACTCCCGATCATCCTCCCTAGGCGGTGATGGCATGTAGTTATAGTTGAGGTCTACATCGCCGGAAAAGGAAGGTTGATCCACGTATGGAGGAAGATCATAGCTGGGGCTACTACGATAGTGACCGTAGTCCGGTGCATTACTAGTGCTCCACCCACCATCATACCCGGGTGGAAACCCGAAGTATCCCCTTAAGGGGTGGTTATCGATTTCCTCGGGAGTCATATTACCACATGTCTCGGGGACGTGGTAATAAGATGGGTCCCCCCTAAAATCACAACCCCCGGGTTGTGTATAATCGTAGGGAGGAAAGGATCGTAGCTCCGAAACGGAGCTACGAGGTCCTTGCCAATAAGAGTAGGTGGGTTGGTTGTTGTTCCAACCCGCAACCGGCCCCTGTTGAACGGGGCGGTTAGGATAGTTGACATAGGGGAGAAAGTATCCCCTCTCAACTTGGCTTTGATATGTCATTTGAGACACATAACTTTGATATTCATTTTCTTGGAGGATTCTTTGGTTGGAAAGATTTAGGCGGTGAAAAGCCGATTCAAGGTCGAAGGAGGAAGAAGGAGAAGAAGAGGAGCCGCCGAAAAACCTAGGAGCGGTAGAAATACTATGGCGACGAGGTTGAGATGGTTGGTCAGGGATGGGAACATTCGCGGGGAGTGGCTCAAATGGCACTTGCCAAGTGTTCCCCACGGTGTTCATTACCGCCGCATTAGGGAGAAAGCAACGGTGCTTACCCTTGACCAACCAAGAGTATGTGGTGACATTACCACGGATCTCCACAAGCATTTGCATTGAGGCAAGTCCGGCAAGGTCAAGGACATTGAACCCGTTCACCGGGGTTAATTGCTCAACCCAATTAGTGAAACCCAAAGCCTTGGCAATTATTGTGATCATGCCACCACATTTTATCTCCCCTCTAAACTCCGTACTCCTCTTAATCTCAAGGCACCTTTGGATAAACAAGTATCCCATGTTCACATTACCCTCAAGGTCCCCCTCAAATCGGGAAGCTATAAAGAGGCATTTGATCTCCTCTTTTGTTAGCTTCCCGAGATCTTGTTTCGAGAAACAAGCGTACCCCATAATTCTCATGAATATACGGAGTACAGGGTGGACAATGTGGCTAGCGTGGCTAGACCGGGTGGTGAAATTAGGATACTCTGCGATAGTATTCCACCAATTTCGCTCTTCGTAGCTAGAAAGGTAGAAACTATCGGGGTTGTCTATTTGATTATACACGGGCCACTCAAATATTTCATTGAGGCGAGTTAAGGTTAGAATCTTTTCTTGATTGAAAAGTCTAAACTTAATTTCGCACTCAAGAGGCTCTCCCTCACCATTGATTCGGCGCATGGTTAAGGTTGAAAGGAACTCGAGAGTGATCGATTCGTAGGTTAGCTCCCTCTTCTTGAGGTAGTTTAACCATCCGAAATTATCGGCCACTCGCCGAATTCCTTCATCTATCCCTAAAAGATGGCAAGTTGATTGGTCGTAAAATCTTGTTGGAAGGATTTTTCGTTTTGAAAGCTCGGAGTGATACTTTTTAAATTTTTCGGGGATTCTAATGGGAGGAGGAGCATTGTCTTGGTTTTGAGTTTGGTTTTGGTTTTGGTTTTCGGATATTTGGATGCTGGAAGTCTTTCTTTTCTTTCCTCCCGCACCTCCAAATAATCTTAGCACCATCTTGACAAAATTTGGAAAAAGGAGTAAAAAGGGTTCACTCAAAACTCCTCACACAAGCACCAAAATTCAACAAACACAACCTCCTTAACTTCAAATCCCCCAAATTAAACCAAGGTACCTGCTCACAATTCAATAATAATTCCACACAACCAACCAACAATCTTAACACAACAATTCTCACACAAAAATTCACAAATTCACAAATTATAATTAATTTTTCATGCACAAGCCATTCCCTTACTCCACAATTATCCACAAAAACCAACAATTTAATTATCAAAGGCAAGAAAATTTGTTTAAATCACCTAATCATGCAACTAATTACACAACAATCATGAAATAAACAAATTGAGAGAAATATTGAAGAAAAACCCTTAGGTTTAAGAGGGAAAGTGAAGTAAGGAAGAAAATTATACCACTTTGAGTATGAAAATACTCTAAAATCCTCCAATTTCCTCAAATTCCTCCTTTACTAGCAAGCTTGCCCCTTTCCCTATTGATTTTCTTCAATTCCCACTTGTGGGTCTTCGAAATTTTTGCCCAAATTTTTGTAAAATTATGGTTTTTGGAGAGAGAATTTGATGTAGATTAAGAATTTGTGAATTTCGGTTGAAGAAAGTTGAGATTTGATAATGAAAATGAAGAGAGAAGTTGGAGATATGAGGGTAGTCCTTAACATTCTAGGTAGGAGGTATGTAGAAACCTCCTTGTATGTATGTTCCTTTGGAGGTGGGAACACTCTAGATTGTTGTAGTCTAGAACCCTCCATTTGAGGAGGTTAGGAATGTTCTAGAGAAGCATGTAAGTAGGATGGAGCACTATAAATAGGCTCCAAGGCTCATTTGTACATTTAAGTTGGGAGATCAACAAGTTAAGAGCTATAAGTTGGAAGCAATACAAAAAGCCTTTCTTAAGCACTTGTGTTCTCTTGCAACTCAATCCTTTCCTTCCAACACTTAGAGAGTGTGAGGAAAACTAAGGCACGAGGGTGCCAAGTGAGTGATCGGGCATACCAGCAAGGGTGATAGCTTGGGTGCTCAATTGTCTACGACACTTAGTCGTAAATTCGGACTAAGGCACTAAGGGTGAGTGCTTAGTTCAACCAAAGGGGACTTGTTAGCACAAAGGGATCGTGCTAGCAAACTTATACTAGCAGCACAAGGAGTTGTGCTACGTGGGCACAAGGAGTAAGTGCCAAGGAGAAAGCCTGACTCGTCTTACGACGGACTGTAAGCGGGTGGCGCACGGTGCGTGACTAGGGCAAAGTAGTCGGCACGTGACAGGGCGCTCCTCATAGGATGCGCGCCCGCTCCTATCGGATTGGGCAAACCGCTCAGCTTCAAATGAACATATCTCCCACGTTTTACAACAGAATTGGGCATATGACCTGTCTTTGGAAAGCTCTCAAGATAAGCTTTCATCTCCAATTGGAATTGCCCCAAAATGTTTTGTAGATCAAAAGATATAGGCGTTTGAAGTTCGATCATTGAAAATCAAGTACACATTTCTTCATTACTTGTTCTTTTATGTTTTATATTTCTTCAATCTTGAGCAATGAACTTATCCAAGTGTTCCTAAACATAAGAATAAACCAATAAAGTTTAATCTAATGCCATAAGCAACTAAAATATGCAAGAAAAGCCAAAATTGAGCAATAACGACATTTCACACGCAATCATGACAAATGTAATAAAATGTTATTAAAACCAAGTAAAAAGATATAAAAACTATGAAAAAATAACTAGAAAACTCTTAAAAATAGCGACATAAATGACACTTATCAAATTCCCCCAAGCTTAACTTTTGCTCGCCCTCGAGCAAAACAAAAGAAACACAAGGGAATGTGATGCACTTTATACAAACAAAGAAAACTAGAAGGGGAAGAATATACACTAACTCACTTTCGTAGGAATCACGAATACATTTAGCGTATGCATCAAGCACTTTAAACCCTTAGATTGCTCTAGAGGACGAGTAAGCTCTCGTAAGGGTGTCCTAAGAGTTTAACCCATAACTCTTGAAAAAAAATCAAGGCAAAGCAATAAATAAATAAAATAAAATAAATCGAAGTAAGAGAAAAGTTACAAGCGTTCTAGAGTGGACTTTTATGATGGAACAAACACTAATGAATGTCAATATTTCTAAAATAATAAAGGTATGCACGTTCTAAGATGTCCAAGGTTGGTTGAAACATAACATATGCTAAGCATAGAGAACTAAAGGAAACACATTCCACCTTTTGTTCCAACCAATCAAACCACGTTCTCTCTACTAGTTTCAAATCCACTTTCAAGTTAGCTTCTCATGATTCCACGAAGGAACCGGAAAATAAATAAGAAATTAAAAACATTGAGAAGGTTACCCAACATCTTGGCTATGCAAACTCGCTCTATAGGCTTGATTCCTATTTCCCGCCATCATTGAATGACTTAACCCTTTAGGATCAAAGGACTTTCAAGGTTGTAACATATAAGCTAGGAGAGTAAGGGTGTGGAGAACTCTTGAAATTGGCGGTAAACCTATGTGAAGCACGGGTGGAACTTCTTCCACAAGATCCAAATGATTCCAAAACAAAAGTGCCAAGTATGCTTATTAAATAACTTTCCCCCAAACTTATTTAACACAAAATAACAAAAACAGGGAAAACAACAATAACAAAACCTCTTTTTTTTTTTTTTTGTGCTTTACATTCTTCTTTACTTTTTTTCGATATTTTCTTTTTCCAAGCTTTTGCTTTTGCTATTTTTTTTTTTTTAATGTCCTTGCCTCTTTTAACTTTGGGCGGCTTTTTCTCAAAATGCATTTGGTTTTATGCAAAAAATTATATACAACACATACTTGCTTTGCAAATGAACTCACAATTCTAAACTTGCACCATAAACAATAAAACAAGCTCCAAAACAAAATTGCTTCACAAACTAAAGGTAGGAGTTAAAGTGAAACCAAGGCTGGAAGGCTTGTATTGTGGTTAGAGAAAAGAATGTATATGGCTCAAATGGGCTAGTAATAGGGGCAAATGCAAACCAAATCTAAAATTTAAAATTAATCCTATAAAAAGAGAAATGTCTTTGTCATCCCCTAAAGTGGCTCAGTCGCGATCTTGGGAGCTAAAAGTCAAGTTCTAGATATGAGAATGCAATAGCCAAGGATCCAAATATGCCGCTCAACAAAGTATGATGAAGGCTAGAACAATTATACCTCACTAGGGATAGCAATAACGAACTCTTGATTTCATATCCACTATAGAGAGCAACTCCATCTTACCACAAGCAAGTGAACTAGAGCTTCATGGTCCCAAAGTTCTTAGCCAACTACCTTAGCATACCATATTCTAGAGTCAACCTAACACATTCTCAAACCGTGCACACCTCTAAAATTTAGGAAGAAAGACATTCAAGAATACAAGTCCAAAAGTATTATGTCCAAAGCAAGAACAAAAGAAAATACATTGCAAATTTGCCTTGATAGAAACAAAAATCTTTTTGTGATTTTCAAGACATAGAAAATGGAAAAGCATATACAAATGTGCATGGAATATATATGAATCAAAATCTACCAAATATGATAGAATCCCCTCCCCCAAGCTTGAATGAGACAACATGCTCAAACATAAATCAAATAATCCATGGGAGGGGAAAACAAGGAGATCAATCCAACAACCCAACATATCTCCTATTTCAAAGCCACTTTAGGTATCAACCAATGGAGAAAGAGCAAGGAATGATATTACCGGATTTTAGGTGGGTGTATATACCCGCAAATGACCCAATTAAACTTTTCAAAGCCACTCTTCTCAAGAATTGAATCTTGTTTTCCATATGCTAGCAATTGTGGTGCCAAACTTCCTTGATTCTTGATCCAAACCAATGCACCAAAGTATATCAAGTTATGTACCTAGAAAAAGGCACACAAAAATTTCCATGAGAGAAAATCTATTGTAAAAAGAAAAGAAAATGAAAGCAATAAAACACGGGTTACTTCCCGAGAAAGGCTTGCTTAAGGTCCAAGCTTGACCGCTCTAGTAAATAATATTGCAACGATCGCAAGAGCTTGTCAAATGCACTACTACACATCTCATAAGATAACAAGTAAGCAAATGATATAAGAAGGGCATGCACCAAGATTAGTGCACGCAAAAGAAGGTGAAGAGGGAGTTGCCAAGAAGAAGAATAATCAAAAGAAAATTCAAGAAAATAAGAAGAAGAATAGAAAGGCAAACTCTCTTCACAAAAATCTTTTTGGGTGGCAAAATCACCCTTTTCCTCATAGAAGACGAATGAGGGACATGAAAATCATCATAAGCAAGGGGTTCCCCAATAGGCTCATTAACAAAGGAAGGAAGGGATATAGGAGTGTAGGGGATATGGTTGAAATTCCTTGAAAAAGGGACATGAGAAAAGGGGATAGGAGCAATGGTCTTACAAATGGTCTCTTCTTCACCACCATTCCTCAAATCACCAATTTGAGCATGAAAATCAATCATAGAATCCTCAAAAGAAGAACACTCATGATCATGATCTCCCTCAAACATCCAACTTCCAAGAGGAACTACATAATCCCCTTCACTACAATCATGAACAAAAACTCCCTTAACTTCTTTAAAGCCTAAAATCTCAAAGCCATGCATGAATGGATGCAAATTCATTTCAAAATGGTCTCTCTCCCATGAAGCATTCTTAATGAACTCACTCAAAAGGCTATGGGTTTTCATTTGACACTCAATAAACACATTAGACATAACCTTAAATGAATCCAAATACTCATGGATAAAAGGATCACAATCATGCACTTGAGACTCATCATGATGGGAAAGAGGGTTAGGATTTTCAAAATCAACTCTCTCTTCATTCTCAACTCCTTCACCATCACTCATATGCTCACCAATGGGATCCTCACACTCTCTTGGTTGCTCAAAATCATCATCATCATCCTCAACACACACATTAAATTGGGATTTTTCACAAACAAGCATCAAGGGTGACAATTGGCTTTCTAACTCCTCTTTTCTTCTCCTTCCCTCCTCAAGACGCTCCTCATTCTTTTTCATTATCTCTAATTGACCTCTCATAGAATTAAGAATCATTTCCTTACTAGGCCCAAGCTCATTATCAAGCTCAATGCACCTAATTTGAGATTCAAAAGTAGAAATAAGGGGTTCAAAAGGTGTTGAAGGTTGAGGCTCAACAAGAGAAGAAGAAGTACAACCAAGATTGGAAAAATCAACACTAATATCATGAGCATATACATCACATTGGGGAGTGGGGGCACAATCAAACACATGAGATTCATCATTAAGGGAACGAAGCACATCACAAGAAGGCATGGTAAATAATGAAGAATATTGAAACACACCATTAGCATCAACTTGAGCATGTACCTCATCATCATGAACAAAAGAGGAAATAGAGTTGAAATCATGTGTTTTAGGTTCACTTAAGGGATCATGTAACAAATCATGGGAATTCATGCTAATATTAGAAGTATCAACACATTGCATATCAATAATAGAATCATGATTACCCTTATTATAGACATCCCAAGCAAACCAAACATAAAAATCCCAAGCATCATCAATTGATAATGCTCTAAATTCACCATTATGCATGCATTCAACTTCATCCCTAGTTTGCTCATTCAAACCAAAATAACAAATCTCACAAGCCTCCCAAAGACTACAACAATCAAAATCCAAATATCCCTCAAGTCTATTGAAATATTCACAAAAAGGCTCATTGTCATATTGAGGAAACGAGTTACTTGCCATTTTTTTTACAAAAACAAGAAAAAATAAAAAAATAAAATAAAAAGAAAAGTATACACAAAGACCTAGACTCAAGAAATCAAAAACAATCAAGCATTGACACCGTTCCCCGGCAACGGCGCCATTTTGAGCGCGGGGAAATTATGTCGTTGACTAACCTCCTCACGGCCAAACAAAATTTATTATAATCCTAAACTAACCCCTAAACAAGTCTAGTGGTAAGTTCGGAGTCGAACCACAAGGAACGGTAATGTTGGATTATTCTCGATCTAATGCTTAAGCTACGTCGAAGTCGGTTTATGGATAGTAGACACTACAACTACACTAACACACATATAAAGATCAAGATATTACAAAGTCTATTAGGGGCAAAGATCCACTTTGAACAATTAACAAGTTAATGGGAATCGATTTGATAATCAATCATGCAAAGAAAGAATTAAAATGGGAATTAATTACCATCAAGAGCAATCTCTCAAATTCCTAGCCTAGATCCCTCATTGACTAGGTGCATAGAAGAAATTTACCCAAAATGCAATCAAATATATAAATTCTAATTCACAATCCCTTGTCAAACTAGAACTAACATGCAATTAAGTTTGCTATCTTGGGAGATCAATCCAATCTAAAAAAAACATGCCATCATCAATTCAATCAATTTAATCACACAATTATTGATTAGGGGATTTTGCTCCCACCAATCGGAATGCGCCACGTGGACCAATCAGGTCCTGCCAAGTGTCCCCCAGTTGGAACAGCCAGGGCTTCCCACGTGGCACGCGCTTATTCGTCCACCTTGGACCTGTTATGTCACGACATGTGGCATACTCCATGCCTAATGGAGAAACCGGCCACCCAGGCCCAACTTTCGAGGGAAGCCCAATCGGCCCTAGGTTTACCTAAACCTAGGATGGGCACGTTTCCCCAGGTTATAAATACCTCCCTTAATCCTCATTAAGGGGGATTACACAAAAAGATTACAAAAAGAGAACAGAAACATTACGGAAGAAACACATTAATTACACACAGTAATAACCGGCTGATCTCGCTAACAAAGCAGATTGCCTACGTTAATCACTCTCACCTAGAGAGACCTAATCACTTTAATTTCCGCATTAATTACTCCTTAATCAAGTACTAACTTGACTGTTAGAGGCGGAGCTCCCAGGAGTCTCCGTTATTTTGCAGGTACAGGCGTCCGGTTCCAGTCTCGGAATTGTAACTCTCCCGCAGGACATCAGAAAACCCCGAAACATTTGGCGCCGTCTGTGGGGAGAGTACTTCTGAGATGGCATCCAAGTCTGTACCGACTCCTGAAGAGAGGCGTCCCCTAGACGACCCTCAAGTTCAGTCGGACCATGATACCGAAAGTGAATTTGAAGTTGAAGCTCATACAGCTTCAGACGGGACCCTAAGGGCCCGACGTACCCGTCATACCGAAAGGAGGGAACGGGAGCATCTTCAAACAGGAAGCGAGCCAGCAAGCGGACCGCCTGTTCGGCAACAGCCGACTGATGGGTCTGCTCCCATCACAAGGAACGAACTCATGACCTTCATGAGGGACTTCAAGGGAGAGATTCAAGAGTTGATCAACAAGAAGCCGCCTGCTCCAGTCAAGGAGCAGTCAAGAAACCCTCCACTTCACTGAAGAGGAAGCCAGTTCAAGGGCGAGAGGCGACTCCTCATCCTAAATCTAGGAAGCGGGAGCCACCTGCCCTTGATTTCACAAAATTCCGTTATCCTACAGGAAATAGGAAACCTGTTCGTCATATTCAGGCGGACGGGTCGAAGCAAACATTCACAGATGCTCGGCTACTGCTAGAGCAGAAGAAGAGTGACCGATTGTCAGAGTCGGCCTCTACTTCAAACTTTCAAGACAGTTTGCGAAATGCCTCGATGAGGCATACTCAGTCGTATCATGAGAGTCAGTCAAGCGGCACCTCCCGTCAGTCCGGCTTTCATAGTGACCAGGCGGTACCAAACTTACCATTTATGCCGCAACAACAGTATTTTTTGCAGCCACCTCCGTTTGGTGGACCTGCAGCAAAAAACGTCCAACCTATGGACTGGCAGCTACGGTTGCTTAGACTTGGTGAACAGCCGTCGGCCTTCTCCAAGGAAATTACTGAAGCCGCTCAGCCGGCCAAAGTGAAAAATGTACTAGTAGGCGCCTATGACGGCACTACTAACCCAGAAGACCATCTGATGGAACAATTCAGCAGGGCGAGAAGGAGGGGCTTCGTTCTTACATCAGGCGGTTTAACCTGATGAGAATACAGATTCAAGGGTTACCGTATGAGGTAGCTTATACTGACTTTTTCAGAGGTCTCAAAGACGGGTCTACCTTCAAATTTGATTTGGTTCGAAAAAGGGTGGCGACTCTTCAAGAGGCCTTGATTGAAGCAGAAGTCTTTATACAGGCGACTGATCTTTATACGATAAAACAGTCGGACGGGAAACGGTTCGACAAAAGAGAAGGACGACAGAATCAGTCGTCTAACAAAGATGAGAAAAGAAAAGAGGTCTGGGCGGCTGATTCCTCTAAACAGCCGGCCCAGAAAAAGAAAAAAGAATTCAAACCATACTCCCCAAAGTATGCGTTTAACAGGGATAACCAGTTTATCCTAAAAGAAATCAAGGGACGGATCTCAATTGAGAAGCCGGTCCCCATGAAGGGTTCTGCAAACAACCGGAACCAAGATAAATTCTGTGCTTATCATGATGATGTTGGTCATCACACCAATGACTGCATCAGTCTCATGCGGTACCTAGACCGCCTGGCTGAGCAAGGTGATCTTGACACTTATGTCAAGAAATCTACGGGGAACACTTCCTCAAAAAAGCAGTCGGCCAAAAAGAATCAGCAGGCCGACAGCTCTGATACAGATGATGCAGTCGTCTACACCATTGCAGGCGACTTCTCAGGAGGCGGCCCCACTATTAGGGGCAACAAAGACAATATCAGGCGGTTAGATATAAATTCCGTTCACCAAGAACGGTCGTCCAAATATTCATTTCCTGAGATTGTCATCACTGAAGAAGATCTAGGAGGGGTAAGGGGGCCGCATGACGACCCTCTCATTATTGAATGTAAAGTGGCCAACCAGAGAGTTGGCCGAATCCTCATAGATACCGGAAGCTCCTCAAATCTCATCAGTAGCAAATGTCTGTCGAAACTGAAATATCAGACTGATTGCATACATCCGGCCTCCCACCCTTTAGTAGGGTTTGGAGGAGGAGTCGTCCACCCACTGGGACGAGTAGATTTACCCATCCGCTTGGGCGAAAAAGGGGAAGGACGACACATGGTAGTCCGGTTCCTGGTAGTAGAGGAACTCTCGGCCTACAACATGATTCTGGGTCGACCTACCCTGAATAATTCTAAGGCTGTTATAATCCCATCTCTTATGTTGCTCAAGAGAGGGATAATGGAACAGTCGGCTCCCTAAGGGGAGATCAGAGGATGGCCCGAGAGTGCTATCTCTCGGATGTCAAGCCCACTGTTATGGCCACTGGGTCAAGTGGTGAAAAAACAGACCTTGACAATGTCAAGGAGAGTGCGCCTGTTCAAGAAGCAGGCGGCAAAAAGAGAAAGGCATCCCAGACAGGGGCCGCAAGAAAAGCAAGAAAATAGCAATCATTGGCAGAGGAGCGGCCGGATGAGTTCCGCCCTCAGCCGGCTGGTGAGCATGCGGACCTGATCTTAGACGACTCACGTCCTGACCGAACAGTCAAAGTTGGGACGATGCTCTGAGAAACCTTGGTGACAACTTTCACAAACTATTGAAAGAATACAAGGACATCTTTGCATTCGAAGTCCATGAAATGCCAGGCATTAGTCCTGATCTGGCGGTACATAAACTGGCCGTGGATCCGAAAAAGAAGCCGGTACGGCAAAAGAAGCGGAACCATGGCGAAGAAAGAAGTCAGGCGGCAGCCGCCGAAGTTAAAAAATTACTTGATGCAGGGTTCATTCGGCAATGTTACTTCCCAGACTGGGTTGCAAATGTGGTGCTTGTTAAAAAGTCGAATGGCACTTGGCGAATGTGTGTAGACTACACAGACTTAAACAAGGCGTGCCCCAAAGACAGTTACCCTCTGCCTAAAATTGATAACCTGGTCGACTCAACAGCCGGCCATGCCTTGATGAGTTTTATGGACGCCTATTCTGGTTTCCATCAAATTCCTTTATGGAAGAAAGATCAGGAGAAGACGACCTTCGTCAATGATCAGGGGTTATACTGTTACACGGTCATGCCGTTTGGTCTTAAGAATGCCCCGGCTACCTTCCAACGAATGATAAACACTGTGTTCTTTGATCAGATTGGGAGAAACGTCGAGGCATACATTGATGATATGATTGTCAAGACTAAACTTCAGAAAGATCATCTGTCGGACCTCCGAGAAACTTTCGCCACACTCAGGCGGCACCATGTCATGCTCAATCCCAAGAAATGTGTATTTGGAGTTGAGTCTGGGAAATTTCTCGGATTCCTTATCAATCAGAGAGGAATAGAGGCGAACCCTGAGAAGGTGCAGACGGTCATTGACATGCAGTCGCCTCGTACCATCCGAGAGGTTCAGAAGTTAACAGGTTGTCTGGCGGCCTTGGGAAGATTTCTAAGCCGATCAGGCGACAAATGCCTATACTTTTTCCAGGCAATTAAGAAAAAGGCAAGGTTTGAATGGGGGCCGGATGCTGAGGCCGCCTTCCAGAAATTAAAAGTTCACTTGCATTCCTTGCCGAGGCTGGTCAGCCCTTTGCCCAAAGAGGTTCTCTACATGTACCTGGCCGTCTCTGATCATGCGTTAAGCGCTGTTCTCCTTGCTGAAAGGGACGGCTGTCAGCTCCTGGTCTACTTTGTCAGTCACGTACTGAAAAATGCCGAGTTGAGGTATCCCCTAGTGGAGAAATTTGGTCTTGCACTCTTCATGGCTGTTAAAAAATTGAAGCCCTACTTTTTGGCACATGCAGTCGTCGTGTATACAGACCAACCTATCAAGCGGCCACTGACCATCATGGAGTCGTCAGGCCGAATGATCAAATGGGCCATAGAAATACAGAGCCTCGAAGTTACATTCGAGCCTAGAAAAGCAGTGAAGGGGCAAGCCTTTGCTGATTTTATTGTAGAGATGACTCGTCCTCCTGACTCTCAAGTTCCAGACAAAGTATGGAAGGTATATGTGGACGGAAGCTCTACTTCAAATGGTTGTGGAGCAGGCGTCATATGTCAGTCGCCAGAGGGCGACAGGTACGAGTATGCTCTACGCTTCAGTTTTCAGGCTTCAAACAATGAGGCAGAATATGAAGCTTTACTAGCCGGGATCCGCATGTGCAAGGCGGCAGGGGCAAGAAAAATAGACGCCTGTTCCGATTCACAATTGATAGTGAGTCAGTACAATGGTGAATACGAAGCAACCCATCCGGCCATGATCAAGTATTTACAGGCGGTCCGACAAGCAGTCGGCTCCCTTGAGGATTTCCATCTGATCCAAGTGCCGAGATCAGAAAACAACCAGGCGGATGCACTGTCAAAATTAGCATCATCCGCCTCCTCTTATACTCCTCGAACTGTTTTTTGGGAAGTAATGGAGAAGAGAAGCATCGAGGAAAACCCTATTGGAATCCTAGACAGAAGCTCAACCTGGATGGATTCAATCAGGGCATATCTGACAAACGGTACACTGCCGGATGATCCTCAACAGGCGGCAGCACTGAAAAAACGAGCCACCTGTTTTGAAATGATAAAGGGAGAACTTCACAAGAGGGGGTACCTTCAACCCTTCTTAAAGTGTGTTACTCCAGAAAAGGGACAAGAGATACTAGACGATCTTCACTCTGGTTACTGTGCTTCTCATATAGGTGGTAGGATGCTTGCTCAAAGGGCAAGGCGGCAGGGCTACTTTTGGCCTACTTTGGAAGCAGATGCAATGGAGATGGTGAAAAAATGTGACAAGTGCCAAAGGTTTGGCAAACTAATTCACCGTCCGGCTACTGAGCTCACTACCATTCACAGCCCACTACCGTTTGCTAAGTGAGGCATGGACATTCTGGGTCCATATACGCCTGCTACAGGCGGAAGAAGGTACATACTTGTTGCCGTCGACTACTTCACTAAATGGGTAGAGGCGGAGGCTGTAAAGGGAATCAAGACGAAAGATGTAATTTCATTCATTTGGAAAAATGTCATCACTCGGTTCGGGGTTCCCATGTCTATGGTTTTTGATAATGGTCCCCAATTTGAGACGCCTGTTCTCAAAAGCTGGTTGGGTGACCAAGGAATTGCAAACTACTTTGCATGTGTCGGCCGTCCACAAGCAAACGGCCAGGTAGAAGCCTTTAATAAAATCATCTCAGACGGTCTCAAGAAAAAGATTGAACGAGCAGGCGGCCTATGGGCGGATGAACTACCACATGTTCTCTGGGCCATTAGGACGACTGAAAAAGGGGCGACTGGAGAAACTCCATTCCTCCTAACTTATGGTGCGGAAGCTGTTCTTCCAATAAAACACTACGAGCCGACTCTTCGAGTAATGCTATATGACGAAGAGGCAAACTGGGAAGCCATGCGCCTGACATTAGACTCACTTCCTGAAAAGAGGGGCAATGCTGTCTTGCGCCATGAGATCTATCGCCTGAGAATGACTAGATCATACAACAAAAAAGTACACAGGCGTCCACTCAAAGTAGGGGACTTTGTACTTAGAAAAATGGAAGCAGTTGGTAGGGCTAATGAGTCTGGCAAACTAACTCCCAACTGGGAAGGACCCTACCGAATCTATGAGGAAGTCAGGGACGGTACCTACCGTCTGGACAACCGTTGCCTCGAACTTGGAATGTAGATAATCTTAAGAAATATTTCTTTTGAATGATGTAAATAGTCAAGAGCTACTTAATAAAAGTGCACTTACTATTCAAATTTGTACTAAGAGGGGCACGCTTACTAACAAATAGTCGGCTACTCTCCGTGTTTAATTTTACTTACGAGGGGCATGCCATCTGTACCTTTACAGTCGGCTACTCTCCATTGAGTTTTTCACTCTATCTTCAGAGGGGCATGCCGTCTGTACCTTTACAGTCGGCTACTCTCCATTGAGTAATTCACTCACAATAGGGGCATGTCGTCTGGGCATATAGTCGGCTACTCTCCATAAGAAGATGGCCGACTGGTTCCAAACACATAGCCACCCCCTAAAACTTAGCTAAAAAGATTAGGGCCTGGCCGACCCTGTGCCTAACAGGCGGCTACCCTCCTTTTACTTAGCACCTACGTTCACCAAGAACTTACCAAGGCCACAGGCCGAATGATCAGACCAGGCGCCAAGCCAACTGATCAAATCTACAAAACTAATACGACCTGTCCCAACATCATAGCAGGCGTCCGACGGCATCCCTCCGGATGAAATTCGTCGCAGAGAGCAGCTCCCTTTTGGGTGGAACATTGTTCTATAAACTAATTACACGGCCCCTATACGACTGTCCCCAAGGGCAACCACGTAGCCGTTTTTGAGACAAGGATAACTCTATCACTAACCAAACCAGTGGTAGCAGTTGACATCTGAGTCAGATGACCGCCTGTATTACTTGGGATAAATGCAGGGGGTACCTATTGAGTTAATAGCCAACAAACATTGGCGAATCAAGGGGTCTAGCCGGCCTACGCCGCCTGGTACCTCTACTTCTCAAACAAAAGTGACGGCGACTGAGTAACTCCAACGTTAACTCATAGTCACTCCCTCAAATTTGGTATGGAACCTAAAAGGTTTGAGTCGTCCGCCTGTTTTTAACAAACAGGGGCACTCAAATCCCTATTCCAACTAGGTAACCTATTGAGTTAATAGCCAACAAACATTGGCAAATCAAGGGGATCAGCCGGCCTCCGCCGCCTGGTACCTCTACTACTCAATCTAGATTGTGACGAAGACTAAGTAACTCCTATGTTAACTTAATAGTCACTCAAACTTAGTATGGAGCCTAAAAGGTATGAGTCGTCCGCCTGTTTTTAACAAACAGGGGCTCTCAACCACTACTCTTGCTAGGTTAACAAATTATGAGTTAAAAGCCAACAACATTGGCAATAAAGGGAAACAACCGGTACCCGCCGCTTGTTATCTCTACTACTCAATTCCTTGGCGACTAGGTAATACTCTATTTACTTGGTCAGACCACTTTCCTACTTGGTTAAATTTACAAATGACAGGACCGCCTGCCTAAAAAGGATCCAGACAAAATAGTTCGAATACTGATTGGATAAAGGGCCGACTGATCGTCTATCCTGGAAACAGATAACCAGTCGTCCAGGGGCATAGGCGGCGTACTAACTCTCCGTACCTGTCTGCAACGTTCGGCCATGTAAAACAGTCGGTCTAGTGAACAATTGGATATTAGATATGGAATACTTAGACAAATTTGAAGCAAAACAAAAATTCATTAAAAATAAGCCGGTCATTAAAGACCAGCAAAATATTCAAAGCCCCGGCCCCCTGGCCGGGTAAATGCAAAGCAAACGGCACGCAGGCCGTGGAAAGAATACATAAAGCTTAAGAAGGGGGCAGTTCAGTATTAGCAGCTGCCGCCTGGTCAGCACTCTTCTTGCTGGACTCGGCTTCAGCTGCATCCTTTTTTGATGCCTTACCCCCAAGCGGCACAAGCGCCACTACCGGCTCCTCCTCCTCCTCCAACGCTTCCCCCAACGCCTCTTCTTCAGCAGCCGCCAGGATCTCTTGATTATATGTTTCCGAACACTGGCGGTACGTTCTTTCCCAAGAGGCAAAGTCGGCACTGGGGAAGAGGCGGCCCCAGGTCATGCGCTGGATTTGAGCGGAGTCTTCCATCATCTCCCGGACCAGCTCTTTCTTCTCTTGCTCGGCCTTTTCCGAGAGCTCTTAGGTAAGACTCTTCTCCTGGGTCACCAGGCGCTCCTTTACGCTAGCCAAGGATTTCTCCATGGCTTCGTAAGAGTACATTTTCAGGCGAAGAGGTTTCAGCTCGGCCTTGAGATTTGTGATGGTCGCCTCCAGCTCGTCATTCTTCTTCTGGGCCGCCTCTAACTGAGCCCGAACAGCGGCGGTAGCCTGCGCCTGATAATAAAGAATATCAATGGTCAGTACTTCATTTTGGGCAATTTGAAACATTGCCTTATCACAGTCAGAGGCGGCCATAGCTTTTGCAGCCTTTACCTCTTTGTTCTTCCGATCAAGCGGCTTGCGAAGGCCGTTAACTCGGAGCAGGGCCTAAGTACAAAAAAACAGGCGTCAGTTTCCAAACAAAAAAGAAAACAGGCGTCCAGAAATTCAAATACTAAAAATATGCTAAGTATACCTCAGCAAGGACCCCTGCAATCCCGTCAAGGTCAAGGGTGCCGACACCCCTGACCGCCTCCCTTTCAGCTGGAGGAACTGCCCTGATCATAGACTTGGCCATCTCTACCAAGTCAGGCTCCTGGGGGCCGGCTGCATCAAGCATAAACAAACGGATTAGACCTAGTAACAAAGGGAGCAAGTCTAAAATTTACAAGGACAACTT
Organism: Chenopodium quinoa; assembly: GCF_001683475.1. NCBI lineage: Eukaryota > Viridiplantae > Streptophyta > Magnoliopsida > Caryophyllales > Amaranthaceae > Chenopodium > Chenopodium quinoa. Next base: position 6,992,687 of record NW_018745000.1, read on the forward strand.
CATACCTCTAGGCGGCCCAGTTGGAGTTTTAGAGGAAGTGGCCGGCTGATTCTCAGCCGCCACCTGTTTCCTGGCAGAACCAGGAGAGCTCCCAACAGTCGTCTTCCGGGCCTTGGGGTCCGGCTGTTGAGAAGATGAAGCTCTTGGAGCACCCGTCTAAAAAAGAAGAAAAAAGTCAGTATATGCATAAACACTCCAAAAAGAGGGTGAAAGGTTCGGAGCTCACCAAGGGTGCCCCCTTCTTGGGGGAGTCGGTTGAAGCTTGTTGCATAATGGAGGCCCGCAACATGGCCGCCGCAGTCTTGGAGGCGGTGATTTTGCTCATGGCGTCATCTGCAAAAACAAACAGCAAAGTTAATAAAAGATAAACAACAAATGTATGGAACAACAGAGTATTCGACAGGCCGACTACCTCTTGAGCACCGACTGCTGAGGCCGCAGGCGGCCAAAAAGTACTCGTCATAGAGCCACTTGAAGCTCGGGACGCAGTGCAGGGGTACTTGCTCTCGTACCCCTGAAGTAGAGTCGACCCTCGACTCTACTTTAAAGAGTCCTTTATCAAGGATCTCTTTCTTAGCCTTGGGGGGAACAGGCGGCATGCTACGGCCGCCTGCAAGAAGGGGCGGATTCCTGTTCCACCTATTGAAGCGCTTGTTCTGCTCAATGTCAGAACTCTCAATGATGAGGAAGGTGCTCCGCCAGTCCTTCCACTTGTTTGCTTTACCTCTTGTCATGAGGTAGCCCCTGTGGCTTGTCAATTGATACCAGCTGGTACCGCCTGTCTTAGGGGTCCGGCTGAGATAGTTCATATGGGCGAAAGCCTCGAAGCTCGGCTCCACCCCGTGCAGTTCGCAGGCTACATAGCCGAGTACGTTGACCTAGGAGTTTGGGGCTAACTGCCATAACCCCAACTCATACCCATCCAAAATCCGCTGAACAGCCGGATGTAATGGGAAGCGAAGCCCTGCCTTGATGGCCGCCTCGTAGCAGCCAAAGCAGGAGCTTTCATAGCTGGAACCAGCCGGCCAGACGACTGTGTCTTCGGGATCCGGCACAAACACTAGAAAGTCGGGGCCCATGGTGTGGTTTGCAATAAAGCTCTCCACTTTCTCTTGCATGGCTGTGATTCAGCCCCGAGGTACCGTGCAGTAGTAGGGGGTATTTAGCTCTCGGTAAGAGGCGGATGGTTCCGCCCAATTGTCCCCCTTCTCAACTGCGTGAGAAAGTCTCGCCTCTTGCAGGCGGCTGTTTTTCTCTTCTGTACCCAAAGAAGCATGGCCAGAAGAGCTTGACTCGGAATCGTCCTCCGACGAGTCTGAAGAGGACGACTCCTCCCCTCTCCCGGAGGGGCCCGCCTCCTCTCTTTGAAAAGGAGCAGATTTGTTAACTGTTAAATGGGAAGGGGTCACTATGACTCCCCCCACAGAATTGCCGGCATCCAGGCCGCCTTGTTTCACTTCCACATCTGGCGCCTGGTCAGATGTTTCACTAATCGGCACCGTGTGGGAGGAGTCGTCTGAATTTGAGATCCTAGCTGTCTTTTTCGTTCTGGCCATCCTGCTCTGCATAGACACAGATACAGTCGGACTTTGTATAAAGGGCAAAGATGGGTCCGGAAAAGGGCAGGCGGCACTCCTAGTCCTAGATTCAGCCGTCCCCGGTGACCGGCTGATCACTAACCTAGGTCGTGTCGTGTGCTTCCGTGGTGCCATTTCAGAAAATAAAAAGAAAATTAAGAGTAAGAGAACTGAGTTACCTGAGCGAGTGACGGTTGATGAAGTTCTGGAAATCCGGTGCAGTCGGCTTGTCAGAACAGGCGGTAGGCAGAAAAGGTCCAAAATGTCAGAGCAAGTTCAGGGGTCCGAATGTTCTCAAAAAGTTCTCAAAGTGTGAAAATGACTCAAGACAACTCTCCCTTATATAGGCGAAGTGAGAAGGCGAAGGGTCACTTTCAGAATTCAAAATTTGGGCGGGAAAATCTCTCGTCCTTTCGCCGACTGACACCTGTAGCAGGCCGTCGCCCGTTACAGTGCGACACCTGTCACAGGTAACGACCGTGACCAATCACGTGCCACCTGTGAGAACTTTTTGAGAACAATCCAATCTAAAACAAACAACATGCCATCATCAATTCAATCAATTTAATCACACAATTATTGATTAGGGGATTTTGCTCCCACCAATCGGAATGCGCCACGTGGACCAATCAGGTCCTGCCAAGTGTCCCCCAGTTGGAACAGCCAGGGCTTCCCACGTGGCACGCGCTTATTCGTCCACCTTGGACCTGTTATGTCACGACATGTGGCATACTCCATGCCTAATGGAGAAACCGGCCACCCAGGCCCAACTTCCGAGGGAAGCCCAATCGGCCCTAGGTTTACCTAAACCTAGGATGGGCACGTTTCCCCAGGTTATAAATACCTCCCTTAATCCTCATTAAGGGGGATTACACAAAAAGATTACAAAAAGAGAACAGAAACATTACGGAAGAAACACATTAATTACACACAGTAATAACCGGCTGATCTCGCTAACAAAGCAGATTGCCTACGTTAATCACTCTCACCTAGAGAGACCTAATCACTTTAATTTCCGCATTAATTACTCCTTAATCAGGTACTAACTTGACCGTTGGAGGCGGAGCTCCCAGGAGTCTCCGTTATTTTGCAGGTACAGGCGTCCGGTTCCAGTCTCGGAATTGTAACTCTCCCGCAGGACATCAGAAAACCCCGAAACAATTATCATCAAATTTATCTCAAATAACTCAATTAACCATAACAAAGCTCCACTCAACACCTAGTAGAAGGAAATCTACTCAAACATGATTAACAAAGCAATTAATAAATCATAAAGAGAGAAGAGAGTAAGAAATGCTCATTGATATAAAATGGAGATCTTCAAATCATCAAATTCCTCCTTTGATTATCCAAAATCCATGAAAACCATTGTTTCTCTCACTTTCTCTCTCCAAAATTTGAGAGTTTCTCTCTCTAAAAACCTAAAACTACTGAAAATATGAATTCTCCCCCTAAAATGAGCAAAAAATCTATTTATACCCCTTACTAAATTGCCTAGGAAGCTCCGCAAAAAGTCGAGCAGCGTGCAGAGGAGCGGGCGCTCCAATTTCGTGCACGGGCGCTCCTAGCTGCAGCAAAATATGGCAGAATCGTTCCAGAAAGTTTAGAGCGGGCGCTCCTCATAGGATGCGCGCCCGCTCCTATCGGACTGGGCAAACCGCTCAGCTTCAAATGAACATATCTCCCACGTTTTACAACGGAATTGGGCATATGACCTGTCTTTGGAAAGCTCTCAAGATAAGCTTTCATCTCCAATTGGAATTGCCCCAAAATGTTTTGTAGATCAAAAGATATAGGCGTTTGAAGTTCGATCATTGAAAATCAAGTACACATTTCTTCATTACTTGTTCTTTTATGTTTTATATTTCTTCAATCTTGAGCAATGAACTTATCCAAGTGTTCCTAAACATAAGAATAAACCAATAAAGTTTAATCTAATGCCATAAGCAACTAAAATATGCAAGAAAAGCCAAAATTGAGCAATAACGACATTTCACACGCAATCATGACAAATGTAATAAAATGTTATTAAAACCAAGTAAAAAGATATAAAAACTATGAAAAAATAACTAGATAACTCTTAAAAATAGCGACATAAATGACACTTATCACTAATCTTTGACTATTACCTAATTAAAGGTTAAAATAATAGTTTAATATTTGAATTATAAATTAATAATTTCAAAATAAAATAAAAGTTTTGTTTTACAAAAAATAATTATAATTTTTAAAAAATACGGTTAAACCGCAAACCGCACCACACCAAATCGCATTTTGCGGTGCGGTTTGGTTAGAAGTGCAGTTTGAAAAAAATACAAACCGCAATTATGCGGTTTGGTGCGGTTTAGGATCCAAACCGCACCGCGAACACCCCTACTTACATCTATATGTTTGGTACGAGCATGATGAACCGTTTAGATTCACACTATCCTGCTTCAACCCCAAATCATTTAGAAGTCCCCGCAATCACAATGCTTCCTTGCCTGTAACATTGATTGTCAACTAACTAACTGAGCACCATGTATTGTTAACACTTAACCAGTAGTAGATTGTCGTCTATCTAAATCTCCAGCATAATCCAAGTTAACAAAGCCACTTATTTGACATGTATCTCCACCAAAGCATAAACCTATGTCAATGATATCTTTTAAGTACTATAAAATCTGTTGTCAATGATATCTTTTAAGTACTATAAAATCCGTTTCACAGCTTCCCAATGTGCTTTATCTGGGTACGCCATGAACCTAGTGACAACATTAACTGCTTGTGAAATATTACATTAAACTGCCAACAGCACTAGCATAAGGTACATAGTATGCCTTATCTACCGTTGTAGTGCCAGATTGTTTACGAGAGAGCCTAAAATGTGGAGCCAATGGAGTCACCACTGATTTAGCACTTTTCATCCTAAACCTTTCAATAACCCGCTCGATGTAGCTTTTTGGCTCAAGATCAATTTCCGGCTTGATCGCTCTCTTTTAATCTCCATACCTAGTATTTTCTTTGCAGCACCCAAGAACTCTTCACCGAGCTGAATTTTTAAGCTATTTATCTCCACCTTGCTTTTTGAAGCAATAAGCATGTCGTCTACATACAATAGGAGATAAATATAATCACCTCCATGAAGTTTGTGGATGTATACACAACAATCATAACTACTTCTGGAAAATCCTTGTTTTAACATAAATGAATCAAATCACTTGTACCAATATGGAGGAGATTGCTTTAATCCGTAAAATGATTTCTTCAAGCGACATACCTGATTTTCACCGTTTCTTTTATTTTACCAATTCTTAGTGATTTGATTTTCTGAACTCCATATTCTATTATTTAGGTTTTGTAAATTTGGGGATTTAGATGATTGATATAATTTAGGGTTTCTGCTTTTTTTAATCTTCACTTTTGCTTTTCTACTTGATTTTTTTTTTCTTACAATTATAGTAATAAATGATCTATTTCCCAAATGTATTCATGATTTATAATTCTACAATTGAAATTCGTTATTTCAAATGAAATATATGTTCCCAAACGCTACATAATAGTAATAATAATAATATTAGAAGAAAGAAGAGTTTGTTTTATTTTATTTTTTATTTTTTTATTTATTTTTTAAACATGCATGCATGCGACAACATAAGGGAAGAAGGAAGTTGCGCTTGCAACATCTAAACAGCAGAAGCAACGGAGGGAGGGCAGCGAGGAGGGAGGTAGCAGTAGTGGTGGTACAACATGTCCGAAGTTAGTAAGGGGTTGTGGTGTTTTTTTTTAGCAAAAAATTGAAGGAATTCTAGAAAGAAAGAAAGGATGAAGGAGAACGTGAGTTTAGGTAGTAGAGGGAGGAGATAATCTGATTTTTGATGTGAGTAAATGAGAGAAATTAAGGATCTATTTATAGTGTTTAGAGTTTAGAAAGGATAGAGTTTAAGGTATGATATGATTACTAGAAAATATGTTAAGTTTTGGGGTTTGTTATCGTTCTTGAATCAAAGTAAGTCTAGATTAGTTGTTAGGTATAAAAGTTGAGTAGAAAAATTAGATAAAAATTCATTTGATTAGAGGATTGGAAGGAGGAAGATAAGAATAAGAATAAGATAATGAAGAAAGTTTAATGGTTAAGTTAAAAATATGATAAAAATCACAAAATAATAATAATAATAATAATTTTTTTTTTCCAACTTTTTCAGACAGCTGCTGATGTTTATAAAATCTTTTTTTTTTTTAATAATTAATTCCTACAAAAATCATATTTTAATTAAGAAAATAAATATTTGTGAATAAATCAAGTTTATCATTGCAAAATAAATTAAATTAAATACTTTAGATAATATCAAGGCCAAAAATAGGTGTAAAACTGTTGAAATTGTTAAGTATTATTAATAAAAATCCGAAAAATGATATGTACAAAATAAAATATGAAACTTTTGATAAAAGATAATTTAACAAGATTAATAAATATTATTAATTTAGAAATCCAAATATAATTAGACGCATATATTGGCGCCAAAATTTAAAATTTATTTTGGCTCCCAATTCAAATAATTGAATAAATTATTAAAATAATTAAGAAAGTATTTTCCAAAAATTCGGGGTATTACACTCCATCGCTTGAAAATGTTGAATACCTCATTCTTATGCTTAAGAAAATAAATCCAAGCATCTCTAGAGTGATCATCAACAAATGTAACAAAATACTTGGAACCACCTTTGGAAGCAACTTTAGCTGGTCCCAAACATCCGTATGCACATAGTCTAACAACCCTCTTCTCTTGTGCTTGCTTGTAGAGAACTTCACCCTATTTGCTTTTCCATACACACAATGCTTACAAAATTACATTTGTGGCTTCTTCATGTTCATCAACAAACCTTGTCCACTAAGCAATGATATACCCTTTTCCGACATATGCCCGAGGCACATGTGCCATATCCTTGTGCATTATGTTTGGTCTTTACTTCCATCGATTCCAACTGCTAGTTGTCCCCAAAAGAGGATAAAGATTACCGTGATGAATCCCCTTATCACTACCAAGGAACCACAAACAACTTTTAAAACTCAATTCTCCCAGACTATTTTGTAACCTTTTTCTCTAATATACCAAGAGAAATAAGGTTCTTCCGCAAATTTGGGATGTGTCTCACATCCTTCAAGGTTATTATTGTTCAATCATGCATCTTGACTTACCTGACAGTCTTACAAGCATGATCGTTTCCCATCAAAACAGTATTACCATCCAAACTCTAATAAGTTGTAAACCACTTCCTGTTTGGGCACATATGGTGAGATACACCCGAATCAAGCATCCATTTACCAGATATCTCATTGCATTGTTCTCTGAGTAACAATAATCATTCTCGTCATTTGAGACAAAACTAGCTTCTTGGAATATATGGATATAATTGGTTCAAAATTAATTATATCTAATTAAAGAAATTATAGGTTAAATAAATTAAAAGAAGAGAGTTTGTAGGAGAGATAAGAGAAAAGAAAATATGCTCTGTTGTTTTCCTTAGCAAAAGAAATTGAGCCCTTCTTTATTTAGAGCATGGAAGATATAAATTCTTTAGGTTGTAACGTAGAATTAACAAGTCAATCATTATTCACGTCAAAAAAGTTATTAGCATTAAGAAAGTTTATTTTATTACATTTATTATTTTCTTCATAGTGGTTGTTTGTTTATCCTAAACTATTTTTATTTGTGAGGTATAGATTTCATATTATCTAGTAAAAGCTATATTTCCGCAACAATAGCTCTAACAATTGGTATAAATATCAAAATCTTAAGTGGTAAAATTCTTGATTTTGAATTTAATTATAATGGCATCTACTAGTGGAATGATTAAAGTTGAGAAATATGAAATCGAAAAATTTAATGGTAAAAACGATTTTTCTTGTTGGAGGATGCAGATGAATAATTTGCTTATATCACAAAAGTTGCATAAGGCATTGGCGGGAAATGAACAAAAACCCGAGGACATGAAGGATGAAGATTGGGAAGAGTTAGACCTTGAAGCACGAGTGGCTATAATCTTATGCCTTAAGAGGGATGTTACATTCTTGGTAAATGAAGAAGCAACAGCCGCTGGCGTGTGGTCAAAGTTAGAGACAAATTTCATGACGAAAACTCTGACAAATAGGATCTACTTAAAATCCAAATTGTATACATGCAAGATGGAAGAAGGCACCTCAATCTAGGAGTATATCAATAAGTTTAATAGGATTATGTCAGACTTGAAGGATATTGATGTGAAGGTAGATGAGGAAGACCAAGCAATCATGTTATTGCTTTCATTAGCGAATCCTATGAAAATTTGGTTCAAACATTAATGTTTGTGGGTGATACTTAAACCATGGATAAAACTAGAACATCGCTTTTAGTGGATGACCTTCGAAAGGTTGCTAGAAGTGGAATGTTGTCTTGTAATGGAAGAGAACATAACGAACAAGCTCAGGGATAGAGGACGAGGCAAGGGAGGAAAGTTTAGATCAAAATCTAGACCTCTTGTAGAAAGGCCATGTTTCAAATGTGGTGAGCTTGGTCATTTTAAAGCTAATTGCCCAATTAAGAGGGTAATATTGAAGAAGAACGACAACTCTAGAGGAAAACAACAAAGCGTATTTTCTTTTCTCTTATCTCTCCTACAAATTCTCTTCTCCTTTCAATTTATTTAACCCTTAACTTTCTTTAATTAGATATAATTAATTTAGAACCAATTATATCCATATATTCCCACACTACACTTTCTCTCTCTAATTAGCCTAACAAATCCCTCTAAAATTTGCTAAAATGAAGTCTCTTTAGAAAATGAAAGGAAAAGCTATTTATAGTATAACTAACAAGAAAGAAAGTAAGGCATATACCCGAAATAGGTCTAGTCGGGCGCGCCCTCTCCACATATATGCACGCGGACAACCTGCGCGCCCGCGCATCCCGGTACGCACAATGTAGGATGAGTACGCGAGCGTCGGGAAACATGGCAATTTCAATATGCAATTTGTAGTGACTTCAACAACCAATTTTATGAGAGTGCAGCATGAGAGCATAGGAACTAGGACTTGGAGTTTGCCATTACTTTGCTAGGACCTTGCACCAAAAGTCTCTTTCAACCCGGAAAATCATCGTGAACGGGTCCCGAGCCTCACCTTAATCAAATAAAAGAGAAAAGAAAAGAATAACTACTAAAATGAACGAAAACATGAAATAAGGAAGAAAAAGGAAACTAAAGCTCAAGGGAGCAAAACTAAGCCTGAAGTGAGCCATTATTTAGGAATAAAGCTATGGAAAGAGATGAAAAACAAACAAAAACACTACTCTTGGAGTGTCATGAATGACACTCATCAGACATCACGAACCTTCATACTATCCCAATCTTTTCTGTAGAATTCTAATCAAGTTTGAGCCACTTCTCAAGCTATGGTCCTTTGGGAAAAGGGTATTGAATGATTCTAAAAAAAATGTGACCAGCTATTGCAATTTGTTTGGAAATACATGGTTATCATGCCTCCTTTTGGGGGAAGAGTGTTAAATGATTTCAAATTTGACTATCTATTACATTTCGTTAGGAAAGGGATGGTGATCATGTTTGCTTTGAGGGAAGGGTAGTAAATGATTCAGAATTTGACTAGCTATTTACATTTCATTTAGTAAAGGAATTCTATATAAGCCTCCTTTGGGAAATGGCCGGAAGGGTACTTAATGATTCAAAATATGGCTAGCTATTACTACTCATTAGGGAAAGTCAAGGAATCGAAGGAAAAGGTCAGCTTCTAGGCTTTCTAGGAAGGGTTCCTTCATCTAGACCTCCAAACCTAACAAAACAACCCTTCAATACTAAGATCAGATCATTCTTACACAATAAAATATAATCATCACTTTAGAGCTGATCCTATCATTCCACTCTCAAAGCGCCTCATTTCTTGAATCTCGATTGCTTAAGCTAAAGCAGACAAGCATAGTTAGCACCTATATCTTCTTAAATTTCTCATCCTTTGTATCCTGTAAATTCTTTTCCTTAGCTCCTGATATTTTTGTCTGTTTGTCACTCAGCCACTTAAACATTTGCTCAAGACTAAGTGAAAATCTAAAAAATTTAGTTTAAAGTTATTTGGAGAGTATATTGTTACCAAAAAGGTGTTGTCTCTCCAATAGCCTCTTCATGTCATTTAATTTGTTAAGAAATTGAGGAACATACTCTCCCTTGAAAAACCTCTTTTGAATAATCTTACAAAACACCCTCCCTTTTTCCCATTCGAATTCATAGGAGATAGGCAAGGGCCAGTTAACCCTTTCTGTTCTCTGGCTACTCACTGTTTCTACTGTAGACCAGTATTTTAACATTATCATCTATTTTCCTTCTTTCTTTCTGACACTGCTGCTCTGCTATATTTAGCTTCCTTTTTGGATATCAGGTTCAGAAACAGAGTCATGGTTCTAATACTTTCCTTTTATAACCTGAATAGGGTATGCTTAAACTGTTAGAGTTACACAGAATTTACTGTTAATTTTGTGAATTTGTGTTTGGTGTCTTGTGGTCGTGTGTCTTTTCCTTAGAACTCTTGCATCGTGTTGAGTGGGCTTTATTTGTTGGGAAACTAGTCATGGTTTCCGGAGATGCATGTGAATCAACTAAGGGAATCTCACTGGGATAATCAGGATGATAACTTAGTAAAATAAATCTCAAACTTGGTAAGTCCTAGAGGTTTCTTAGATCATATTACGTCTTTCAAGATGGATCTAATTTTTAAGTTCAAGAATGGGAAGTTTGAGGAAGCTATGGAAAGTATGGAGTGGCATCCAAATTCCTTACTTTCCTCACCATTAGGAGGAAGATCTGAAAGTTTCAGCCAATGATTTTAAACCAGCTTATTGTATCAATTTGAAACCAGCTGCGTGTTTTCTGAAGAAATTTAGTACGTTCAAGTAGGTCAGCTTCTCATAACATTGTCAAAGCACTTTTTAGGAGAGCTTTGGATGCTTTGAAAATTGTGCACACTGTAGAGACTGAACTAATTTATTGGGATCTGTCATCAGCTTCAGTGATTGAGCCCTCAAATGAAAAGGTGGTCAATAGTTTTGAAATGGTTAGGACTTAGGGGCCAACTATTTAGTAGCTCATTGAAGGAGCACGGTTGAAAAAAAAAGTTCCTATTGGTCCAAGGGTTGTTTTTGTCCAAAATTCACTAAAGAGTAGTTAGTAAAGTAGAGTAGATAATAAAAGGTGAAATAAAGTAGGAAAAGTGATACATGGGCTAAAAGCCTAAAAGTCCTAGTTTTGGTGAGAATGGAGATGAGAATACTCTCATGAACTAATATGAAGAGATGATAGATATGTACATGCAGAGTGATGCAGGCAAAAATACTGTTTGGAAAATTGTGCCAAGTATTGTCAAGTAATGGTTACTATTGGATGTGCTATTAAAATAATGCAAATAGTTAGTACATTGTGAACGTTTTACATAAACTAGAGATGATATCTGGCTGCTAATAGATTACTCTGCTTATTGGGCTTGAATAGCCCCCCTTGTATTGTAAAGGCCCTCGCAAAATAGTTGTCTTTCTCTTTGGTCTCTTGGTGATTTATGTTGTCTCAAGTAAAATTTGGCACATAGAATGGATGCTTTATGACCAAATGAGGGTGTCTTCATTTATGCTGTAACCAGAGATAGTTTTTGTTATATATGTGCAGCAATCTTGTACAATTGAATTTGATGGAGCTTCAAAAGGAAATCCTGGACTTTCTGGTGCCGGAGCTATTTTGCGTGCCAACGGTGGAAGTCAGGTATGGTGTATGGAGCATCTCATGTATTTTATGATTTCCATCCTAAGATTTTTTTATTTTTTTTTATTTTTATTTTTTATTTTTTATTTTTTTTTTCAAATTTCATAACCATGTTTTGGGCAGGTTTGGCTTTTGCGTGAAGGTGTTGGAATTGCTACTAACAATGTTGCTGAGTATCGATCAGTGATTTTAGGTTTGAGAATAGCTCTTGAGAAAGGATTTAAACATGTTAATGTTCGAGGGGACTCTCTGCTGGTTTGCAATCAGGTATCAAATTGCATTTGTACTAATATTGTCTTCCTTTCTAATTTCAAGCACCAAATTATGCGGTTGTATATCGATGTGAAATGCTGTGGTCGTACACTTTTTTTTTTTTAAAGGTGATTAAGGTACTCGAATTAAATAAAGGATAGTGTTGGCAGGGTTCATATCAGTGATATAGTACACCTTTTATTCATAAAATGTGCCCCTCTCTCTCTCTCTCTAATGACAACCATATTGAATTGAACAGATTCTGGGTAAATGGAAAACCAAAAATGAAAACATGGCCAACCTGTGCAAGGAAGCATTACAACTGAAGAAACAGTTTCAGTCATTTACTATTGAACAAGTTCCTAGGGTGAGTGCTTGATCTCAGGGATAAATTTTGATTGCTTTCAGATTTTGTGCAATCCATATTTTTTGTTTAAAGTGACTTTAATGTTATAAAAGTTGTTTACATTGTGTGCATTTTCCTATAGTATGATAGAACCATTTACTATGGTGATTTTTTTTTTTTTTTTTTTTTTTTTTAAAGTTAAAATTGGGCCAAATTGTGCATCATGTGGGTTGAGGAAGTTGTTCATGTCTGATAGCCTTTTCTTCTTTTTATTTAGATTAAGGTAAAGAAGGAAATATTAGAAAACCATCATCATGAGGGTATTCCTATTGCAATGCTGATAGCTAGTTGTCTAAGTGTTGCAAAGCAAGGGATATTGCCCCCTATTCTCATCTTTTCTACTCCTCCCCACCCCCTCCCTTTCTAATGTACCTAATCACTATAGACTTCTTTATTAAAAAAGTGAGTGGGTGAAAGAAAAAAATTAGATTAAGGAGAAAAAAAAAAAAAAAAAAGGGAGGGAGTTGCAGAAATAAACTTGCAATGTCATGATCTTAGTTGTTAAATCATGTCTGGATCGAAAGGTTGTAGCTTGTAGTATCTCACAATCCAAAAATGTCAAAAACAATCTTGATCGCTTGTAGAATCATTAAGTAGGTAGGATCGTTATAGGACCACATATGATTGTACAAAATCACATAGGATCGGTATAGGATTGTACAAAATCACATAGAACTAGTGTAAACAACTTTTTTTATTTTTTTTGCCCTTTTCTTGTATGCTATAATTATTACAATTGATCTTGTGGATGTTTATATTCATACCAAAAAGATTAAATAAACAAAAATTTTATGCTTCCTCCATTCCCTAAATTTTGCACCATTTGCATTTTTGACACTTTTCACACTTCTCTTCAACCATATATCGTGGTGTAAATCTAGTAATGTGATGTCTTGTTAAATTCTTCTTGATATATAATTTCATAATATCAAGATTTTATAATTTTAAATGTTATATTCAGTATACTTAACAATTTTTAAGGTTAAATATGTTCATTGGCATCAGGCAATATTTGAAAAAATTGTAAAGATAATACCAGCTTTGGCCGATCTTTTAAAAATAAATACTCCCTCCGTCCCATAATATAGTTCCTGTTTGTGTTTTTTCACAGTATTTAAGAAATAGGTAGAGAAAGTGGATAAAGTACATTAATAAAAGTGAAAAGTACAATTATAGACAAAAGTTAGATAGAGAGTGGAAAAAAGTACAAGGCATGTGCAAAATTCAAGGGTAATTTAGGAAGTACAATTAATAAAGTTAAAAATTGAGAGTATAATGGTCTTTACATACTATCTAAAAATGGAAACAGGAACAATATTTTGAATCTCCAAAATAGGAAAACAGGAACTATATTATGGGATGGAGGGAGTAGAAGTTTTGATTGTCCTAAAATAGTCATTGGTTTAGCTAGTTATATGAGTGTCCCTATTTAATTTTTTTGGATTTCTAAATTTTAATATTAATTTTATAAAAAATAATTTTGTTGTTTTTGGAAGAACACCTCTCTCTCTCCCCCCCTCCCTCTTCCATTGCCCTTCACTTTATCTTTCTTCCTTGACTGCTGCCACTGCACCTCCGTACACCGTTGTACCTCACCTCGTAACAGGTTTGTGGGTTGGGTAGCAATTTATTGTGGGAATGACTAGAGGTCGATGATGAGACATTGGTTGTTTGCGGCGGTGTTGGTGGAGAGTGCGGTTGATCTAGTTGCGTGCGGGGTGGGAAGTGGCGGTGGTGGAGATGGTATGGGCGGGATAAAGGAGGCGGGGTTAACGGTGTTGGTTTGGTTTGTATGTGGGTGGCCAGATAGGGAGTTAGGGCTGATGTAAGATTAGTTCATGGGTGATTGTCAAAAAGGGATATAATGGTGGCGGTAGAGAAGAGGGAGGAATAAAAAAAAAATCTGGCTAACATTTTTTTTTTTTTTGTTTATTTATTTATTTTGTATCTATTATTGTGGGACGGAGGGGGTAGAAGTTTTGATTATCCTAAAATAGTCACTGGTTTAGCTAGTTATATGACATGTGTCCCTAGTTTATTTGTTTGGATTTCTAAAATTTAATATTTATTTTATAAAAAATAACTTTTTTTTTGGAAGAACACCTCTCTCTCTCTCTTCCCTCCCTCTTCCATTGCCCTTCACTCTATCTTTCTTCCTTGACTACTGCCACTGCACCTCCATACACCGTTGTACCTCACCTTGTAACAGGTTTGTGGGATGGGCTATGGCAGGGAGGAAAGGATGGGATGGTTGGGTTCATGGGCTAGGTTTGCAATTTATTGTGGGAATGACCAGAGGTCGATGATGAGACATTGGTTGTTTGCGGCGGTGTTGGTGGAGAGTGCAGTTGATCCAGTCGCGCGCGGGGTGGGAAGTGGCGGGGGGTGGAGATAGTATAGGTGGGATAAAGGAGGTGGGGTTAACGGTGTTGGTTTGGTTTGTATGTGGGTGGCCGGATAGGGAGTTAGGGCTGATGTAAGATTAGGTTCATGGGTGATTGTCAAAAAGGGATATAATGGTGGCGGTGGAGAACGGGAGGAATAAAAAAAATCTGGCTAACATGTATTTTATTTTATTTATTTATATATTTATTTATTTTTTTCTCTATTTAAAGCAACAAGCGAACACCCTGGAGATGGTATTATTTTAGGATTATTTAAAAGTCATTTTATTTTTGAAAGATCGGCCAGAAGTGATATTATTGTTGAGATGTATATCAATTACAAAAGTGTTTGTATCATATTTTAGCTAACTTGTAGGGATGTATGATTCTATGAGTCCTCAGTCCAACGCAAAATCTTGATCTTGATATCGCTTTTATTTTTTTTATTTTTTATTTTTTATTTTTTATTTTTTTGACAAAGGATCTTGATATCGTTGGTAATGGTAACTAGCCCCATCTATAATATTCCAAATTAGGGGAATTAAAAACACACAAGAAGAAAAGTAAAGAAGCTTGATATTATGATTACTTTTAACAAAAACTATTTACTGAAGTTCCTAGTCGAGGGAAGGTGATATAATCTGTACACAACATTAGGGCCAGTGGAATGATACATTCCCAAACCTAGGTGATGCTATTTGATTGACATTATGTTGTCTGCAGGAGTTCAATTCTGCTGCTGATTCTCAAGCAAATCGAGCCATTAATCTAAGAGGTGAGTACCTTTACTGCATCATTGATTTTGAGTGCGCTGCTATGTACGTTTCTCATAAGCTAGTTTGTGCTATGTTGTGCAGATGGACAATTTGAAATTGAGATGACATCTCGAGCATAATTATGTGAATGCTTTAATGGGGTAGCTGCTCGATTCTTGTTCCTTAAGCTGTAAAGTAAAATGGTTCTTGATTGAACTCGGTTTAGGGCCTCAGGTGGAGATGTTTGATTTAGGTTGAAAGATTGTTGTTGAAACTGGAGTTTGTGTTTGTGTAAATGCTAGAAAACTACTATTATACGTAGTAGAACTTTTACGGCTAGACAGCTAATTCTTGAAGTTGTGTACTGATAAACAGATGTTGCTAGTTTATGGTAAATTCACTGAGACATGTGACCAACTAACCAAATACAAGCTAGTTCCATCCACTGTCCTCTCCTCCTTTTTCGCCTTGTATAAAACTGCCAATAATTCGAATTGATCAATCTCTTTAATTGTACATTGATTAGTGGACAATATGTAAGCATTTCTTCAACAAATTAATGAGAAGACGGCTGGGACGGTCATTCAGCGGTGGAGACGAGAGATGAGAGGGTGGAAGCTAAGAGAGGAAGCAATTAAATAGGTGAAGGCTAGCGTCAAAATGAAGAAGTGAAGATTGACGTTTTTTTTTTTTTTTTTTTTTTAAATAAACATTTATTTGTAATGGCCAAAATGTAGGTTACGAATGGAAATTTATATTTTCCTTGACCGAGCAATTTATATCGGGCAAAAGGTGTCAGTTACAAAAAATACAATATTTGTAAAGGAGTTATATTATTTGTAACTGATAGTTTCTTGCTCGTTTCAAAAACCATCTATATTCTACTAATTATGCTACTTTATTGTTAATGAATCTTGTTATGCTTGTTACAAATAGGTTTATTGTAACCAACATAGTTTTGCAAATTACAAATCCTTTTTTTCCACTAATGTACATGGCCAAATAACATTAGGCAATTTTCCCTCATCTTTTATTCAATGGAAGTAATCCTTACTGTCTTCTTATTTATCTCATTCCTCAATCGATCATTTTCTTGTATGGCGACACACCCATCGTGATTTACGCATCTCTCACATTTTATCTTATGCACGTGATAATGCTTCACAGCCCAATATTCGGTACCATATAACAATATATACCTAATTATCGTTCAGTAGAATATACCATTCAATCTATAAGGCATGTCAGGATCACATGAAACTTCCTTAGCACTCTTCCACTTCAACTAACCTGCTTTGATCCTATGAGCTACTACATCTCCATCCAATATTCCATCCTATTTTAGCTATATAAATCCTATATATTGGACGACCTTATAACCTTGGACAATCTTCTCATCCAGGTGATCATCTCTGTTGTCTTTCTCATGTGCTATAAAGCGAATGCAGGACGTAGATCGCATGATGTTTAACTTCAACATGAATTGAAAAGAAGTGATGATCGTCATGGACTCCTATGTTAATCTGGATTAACAAAAAAAGACCACTAAGATGGCCCATGTTAAAATAGCTGCCAGAACTTGTCAACTTTTGTGGTTCGATACATATCAATCCAACAGGCAATAAGACTTACTTGTGTTGTGTTATTTTCACAAATGGAGCACAACTTAAAATATCAAGTTTAAAGTCCCGGAAAAGGACATTCGTTCTGTAAGAATTCCAATCCAAATCAAACAAAGATATGGGTTGTGCGTAATGAAGCGAGAATCAAAATAAATAAAGCGAAAAAGACACATGGGATGTTTAACTTACCAATGGATCAATAAATTTAATATTCAGAAATTTACGTATGAGGATGTCACAGAAGACGCCACATTGTTCTGTTTCCAATTCTTTAGCGTCAAGATACTGTTGAAGCGTATATGGTATAACCCCCGATGTAGATGCCTGTTCCCTGCTTATACATATCTTTATCCTCCTGAGAAATAAAATTTGGCTAAAAAAAAATTGTAAGAACGACAAGGGTGTTTTACGTATATATTAAGATTCTGGTCAATAGGAGTTATAAGATGAAACCTTTTCGGGGTCTCTGAAGTCGGGTATTAGATTGTAACCATTAGTCTCAACATTTAACATTCGAGTAAATTCGTATTCTTGAATACTTCGAACTTCTCTTCCTGCGATGATAATTTAACACGACGTCTTCAAACAGAATCAAATACTTTCTAAAGATAGAATAAAGCTTTCTTCAACATCAAGCATACCATAGAAAGTTTGTCAAAGTGCTTCTTAAGGTGAGATAACATATTTGATGCAATTGTGGGTAGAGAAACATTAAATTCTTTGTCAATCAAAGATGACAACATAAACTTCTGAGCACGTTTTTCGGTGAACTTTTTCCCATTTGATATTCCTTCAGTGCTCATTCCGCAAAACCAACTCATCAAAAACATCTAAAAAAAAAATCCAAACTATATGAAAACATCTACATTGTTTGAAAACATCATAACTAAATAAGAAAAACATCTTAACTGTGCAATATTATCGTAAATCATCAAAAACATCTGCACTCAAGAAAAACATACAAACTATATAAAAACATCCACACTGTTTGAAAACATCATAATTAAATCAAAAACATCCTAACTATGCTGTATCATTGTAAATCATCCAAAACATCCGAACTCAAGAAAAACATCCAAACTATATAACAACATCCACATTGTTTGAGAACATCATGACTAAATAAAAAACATCATAACTGTACAATATCATAAATCATCCAAAACATCTGAACTCAAGAAAAACATCCAAACTATATAAAAACATCCACACTATTTGAAAATATCATAACTAAATAAAAAAAACATTTGCAATATCATCGTAAATCATCCAAAACATCTGAACTCAAGAAAAACATCCAAACTATATAAAAACCATCCTCACTATTTGAAAACATCATAACTAAATTAAAAACATCCTTATTTTTTGGGTTTTTTTTCCTAGATCATCCTAATTAGAAGAACCATCCTAGGTTAGAGGAACCACGATCAAAGGATTTCAAAATGAACATTAAGATTAAATATCAAATTAAGTAAATAGCATTCCAAATTACATATGATTTTGAATGCAAAATTAGTGTACAAATGCAAAACTACAGTAATCCAATTCTACCACCCCATGCGAATTACGAAGGATGTGAATTTAGAGTAAAACAAAACCCAATAAATAGTAATACAAAAAACATGCTTGGCGGATGAGGGAACGGGATGGCGTTGAGGGTGGCGACGACGTTGAAAAACTTTGGAGAGTGAGATAGATGAGGGAGAAGAAAATCAGTTTCCCTTGTTTGGATGAGGGAGAAGAGGAAGGAATGGGAAGGTAGAAATGATCAACAAATATTAATCTAGGGGTTTCCTTAAAAAAAATATATTTTTTTTTTTCAGAAAAAAATAATTATCTAGGAGTATAAATGTCATTTTATTCAACTGTGTAAGTAGTATGTAATGGTGTACTGGTCACTGTGATCGCTATAAAATAAGTTTGCCGTTAAAAATTATTTCCGCACTTATAGGGTGATTTTCATAAATAATGCTGTAAATATGTAAATATTCAATATATATGTCCCTTTTAACAAAATTCCCAAATTACCATTCATATCAACGGGCCTTTTTTCAATCATCTCTAAACCGCTAATTAAATTGGCGGTTTTCTTAAGTATAAAACCGCTAATTCAATTAGTAGTTCTTAAAATACAATAATAATAAACTCATAATTTTGGATCAAAAAATGTCAAACGAACCTAGATTTAATACACCGCGGGATCAGGTTTTTAAATGCAATAATCAAATTCATACAGTTATTATACGTCAATTGAATAAGCAAAATGAATTTAAGGCTAAATTAACCGCTAGTAGTGGTGGCGAGGAGCTGCGCTGGGAGGTGGAAAACAACCAACAATCAATCTTAGCTTCTTTCTCATATCTGCTTGATTTTCTTTGAAACAAACTTCCTCCTTTGGTTTTGAAAGAAACCTACACCTACACAGTTACTGGTGGTTGATGTGAGGGTGGGTCTTGGATGTGCTACTTTGCTAGAGGATATGGCATAGGAATCCCGGAAGCAAGGTTTGCTAAGTGATGCTCTATTTTTTTTAATTGAGGATGAGAAGGCAAAGGAAACAAACAAATTTGCACATTTGATTAGAAACCGCTATCTCAGTTAGTGGTTCAACTAGTTCAACCGCTAGTTGAGTCAGCGATTTTGTGTTGACTCATTAAAAAAAGATAGGTCAATTTTTTTTTTTTTTTCTGCTAATGTGGACGGTAGAAGGGGAATTTTGATAAAAGGGGCTTTTTTATGGAATTTTGACTTCTTTCAACATTTTTTAAGAAAATCGCTTGCACTTATATTAATTTGTTTATTTGCATGAAATAAGAATCTTAAGTTCTTAACCTCTTAATCAATCAGTAATCAATATCAATTAATCAATATATATATAATACTAAAACAGACACCAAGAATGACATATGTCACGTCCCGGTGCTGTTTATTTCCTCCAAAATCACGTGAGGAAAATCCGGCTTCGCCTACTAATGACAGTACTCGGTTTCAAGTCGCTGAGCTTGCGAAAGGGTATAACATCATGTATTCTAGCTGTGTTCACAAAGTTCGCCCCTTCTTATCAATTTTCCTTTCTTCTATAGAATTCCTAGTGTAGTACCACAAGGGCAATGTAGGAAAACTCACTGTAAGAATATCAGGAAGCCAAGAAGCAAAACAAAACAGTGAAGATGATGATGATGAGAAGCAAGGAATTCTTGAAAGAGTTTACAATCGTGGTTTAAGCTTAACTTTTTGTATGGTGGAAATGAAAGCAGATGCAACGATGGAGGCAGGAGTGTCATTAAATGGGTTACTACTCTTTTGCCTTACTAGCATAACCCCTACTGACATAATGGACTCAATCAAAATGAATCTTTTGAGATTTTATATTTATATTTATAATTTATTTATTTTATTTATTTATTTATTTATTTATTACAATAAAACCAAGTGGGTGCAGATTCTTATCCAAAGAATTAATCAACGATTAGTTCAAAACTTAACTTTTGAAGTGATTAAATCTTTTAGGTCGTGGTTGGTATTTAAGAACCTCTACTAGCCTATCATCTGCTAACTTCTATTTCATGGTTTTTAAGTTCATTCATTATAATCATAATCATAATCATAATTCATAGTTCATTAAAATAACAATCATAAAATCAATGTCTTTTGCGTATCTTCCTCTGACGTTCGTACAATCATCCTTTCATAGCAAAATTCATTTATATTAGTGTTAACGTTGTAGTAAAAAATGGATTTGGATACAGGTCTAACTAAAGTACCTGTATCCAGATTCGTTTACCAGTTTTTATTTTTTTACCAAGCCCACTAGAACATGCGATATCAACCCCTATCTTTTTCTCAAACAGCAACCCAAACACCACTATCTCTTTCTCCCTCTCTCTCCGCCATCTCTGTTGCGACATCAACCCCTATCTCTTTCTCAAACAATAACCCAAAACACCACAAGAACATGCGACATCAACCCTTATCTCTTTCTCAAACAGCAACCCAAAACACTATTGTTGTGACATCAACCCCTTTTCTCTCCGGCGACTGCCATTAATCTAATTGAGAAAAGAAATCCAACACAAACGTCCGACTTTCCCGCTAGTATTCTCTCCATCTTTTGTTTTTAATTTTTTAATTCTAATTTATAAAATTTTTTGAAGATTTTGATATTTCTTTATTTTTGTTATCCTAATATGTGATTCTATCTGCTAGTTGTGAATGCATTTTGGTGGGTATTTTGCAGATTTTGATATTTCTGGATTATTTAGCTTAATTTCTGTTTCTATCTGCTATCTGTTGGAAGGCATTTTGTAGAAAATTATCTTTTCTTTGATTTCATTTTTTTGGGGGGGGGGGTGGAATTCAGATTATTTGGGTAGTCACTTCATTTGCCCTCTGAGTAGTCACTTCATTTTCCCCCAAAATAAGTATAATACATGTATGTAGTTTGGGATCATTGTACATGAAGAGACACCTATTTCATTAATTGGTTTTTGATAATTAAAATATTGAATGTCTTTTAGGTTTTGATAATTAAAGCTAATAGGTGTCTCTTCGTGCATTGTATTAGGTTTAATTCATCTTAATCTATTCCCTTCATAAAGATGTCTCAGTTAGATCATTTTACCTCTCAAGTCTCAACTCTCAATCATTTCTATTTTTCATTCTTCAAATACTCACTGTCAAATAAAATGGCATCCCAATTCCTATAGCCATCATAATCATCATCATTAAACTCACTGTCAGATACTCCTCCAAATTCTTCAGCACCCTCGCCTGAATTCACCATTTTAGAAGAACCTGCGGTATTTCTTGAATAATACATTGTTTACAAAGAACGTGTTGTAGCCAAATTTAATCTCAGAGAAATGGACACTCCACTTTGAAATTTTTTACGTGGAGTGTTGTTGTACTGGAGGATAGAATTGAAGGCTTGTTAATCCTCAAACAAATTGATTTTGGTAATTTGGATTATTTTACAAGATAGGAATTTAAAAACGACATTGTACAACCATTTGAATTTAAGACCTACAACAGAAAATATCTATCTAAGGCCTAATCTAGAAAACATTCATTGGGAAATGTTTAACGCAACTTTTAAGGAGAATGTAACTTGTCAGATTTGCAGAGTTTAATAAGAGATTCACGCCCTATTTGCACCTTAGGAATAAAACATCATTGGTTAGAGATTCTCATGATTACACTATTAGAAACATTTAGATTAAATTGATAATGTGGACTTCATTGGTATTGGTTCTGAGTTTCTGTCAATGTGGTTTTCTAATATTGTTATGTTGAAATTGATTCCGATATTGATTATGAGATGTGTGAGCAATGGTGGTTTCGAAATTTAAGCTTGTAAATGTATGTAAATTTAGATTATCAGGGTAGTCAATTCATTTTCCCTCTTAACAATTACTTCATTTGCCCTCTGAAGAGTCACTTCATTTTCCCCCAAAATAAGTATTGTGCATGTATCTAGTTTGGGATCATTTTACATGAAGAGACACCTATTTCATTAATTGTTTTAGATAATTAAAACACTGAATGTCTTTTTGGTTTTGATAAATTAAAGCTAATAGGTGCCTCTTCGTCCATTGAATTAGGTTTAATTCATCTTAATCTATTCCCTTTATAAAAATGTGTCTGTTAGATCATTTAACTCTGAAGTCTCAAATCTCAATCATTTCTATTTGTCATCCTTTAAATAATCACCGTCAAATAAAAATTTCATCACAATCCCCATCGCCATCATCATCATCATCAAACTCATTGTCAAATACTCCCCTAAATTATTCAGCACCCTCGACTGAATTTACTATTATTCCAGAAGATCATGTGTTATTTCTTGAACAACACATTAATTACAAAGAACGTGTTGTAGCCAAAAAAATTTATATCTCGGAGAAATGGACACTCCACTTGGAAATTTTTTACGTGGAGTGTAGTTGTACGTGGATGATAAAATTGAAGGCTTGTTAATCCTTAAACAAATTGATTTTGGTAATTTGGGCTATTTCTTTTATAGGCCCCGAAACTAGTTACAAGATAGGAATTTTAAAATGACATTAAATGACTGTTGCAATTTCAGATCTACAACGGAAAATATCTGTCCAAGGCCCAGAAAACATTCATTGGGAAATGTATAACGTAACTCTTAAGAAGTATGTAATTTGTCAGATTTGCAAAGTTCAATATGAGATTCACGCTTTATTCGCACCTTAGGAAGAAAATATTATTCCTCAGAGATTCTCATGTTTGCACTATTATAAACATTTAGATTAAATTAATAATATGGACATCATATTGTGTTTTGGAAATTTAGTCTTGTAAATTTATGTAAACAATCTAAAAAGTTTTGGTTTTAGTATTGGTTATGAGTTTCTGTCAATGTGGTTTTCTTACATGGTTATGCTGAAGTTGTTTCTGATTTTGATTATGAGATATGCGAGTAATGGTGTTGTCGAAATTTAAGCTTGTAAATGTAATACCTCGTATCTTGAGCTAATATCTTTTGCGAGTAATTTTCCCTAGTAACTTATTTTCTGATAAATTATTGTCTTTAATTACGAAAATAAATATACGTATATATTTTATCGTATCTTGTCGGCTTATAAATATTAGTTGGGAAATTTGTATGGTACGTATGTGGTTAATTAATGCATGATTAGTATGTTATTAGAGGTAGAGTGTTGTCTTATTATCTTTGTTTTTGGACCAACTCTCACTTCTTGAAACCAAGTTTTTTTTTGTTCGTGAAAGTTGATAGATGGGCACTAATAATGTGAGGAGATTAAGAGATCATTGTTGGTTTAGTCCTAACCTTTGGATGTCCTAACCCCACTTTATTTCATTACCCTATTAACTTTCAATCACTTCTTATTCTTGTAAGCTCTTCAAGTTCCCACTCCATTCAACTTCTAAATTCATCTATATTAGGAAGTAGTATGTCGTGAGTCTTGGTTGCCCAAAACCTCTTATTTTTCCTCGCAAAATTTCACTCAAATTCATCTATTATACTCAAGGGAAGGAGCTTGAAGGGGGGAGCATCGTTCTTGGTCTTTCTTGTACAACTTTCTACTCTACAATAAGGTAACTAGCACAATAATCCCTTAAGCTTAGAGTTTCATAGTATGGGTGTTAGATTATTAGTTAGAAAGTGCTAGGATTTAGTTGTTAATTAAATTTTATATAGTATCAATCATGTTAGGCGCGTGGTTCCTCTTGCAATATATATGTCCTCGTGATTATTTTTAAGTATGCAATTGTTAGTTTACGAAATGACTAGCATTGTAGATTGTTGTACCATGCACCTGGAACTATGACAAGTATATGATTAGGATAATTATGCTACTTGTTTGATAGTTATTCATGCTTAGGATTTAGGGGTGAGAAATTATATTGTAATCCGTGGTTTATACACACGGGTGTACAATGCTCATCATACACCCGGATAAATAAAAAAAAAAAGGCGGAAAGAACATCTTGTGTTTCATAAAGAACATACTTGTATTTGACAAAGAACATGTTTGTATTTGACAAAAACATGCATTACCGAAGAACATAAAGATATAATAAAAAGAACGAGATAAAAACTTAATAAAATTTTCTGAAAAATTACACATTATTAACGGAAAAAATTTAGAGGTGATAAAAAATCGAGTAGAGCCGGGCCATATCATAATTTCTCGTGCCCAAACCCGTAGAAAAGTAGCGGGTTTTGGGCTTTTTTCGAACCCGATTCGAGTTTTAACTAAAAATGCATTTTTAGGTTTGCCTATACCCACCCTATTTCGGGCCGGATCGGGTCGGGAAGCGAGTCATGCCAATATTGATCAACTCTTAAAAAATCCTTACCAAAAATATCATTTCCCCAAAAAATAGTTTTCTATCTCTCCAAAAAAAAATTCAACTTCCCATAATAATTTAGTTTTTTTTACTCTAATATTATTTTCAATTAAAAATAATTTAAGATTTCAATATCAAATTTCAAAATAACATATGTTAAAAGAACATAATTTATATTGTAAAGTACATATAGTTAATACCTAAATAACACACTAATCAAACTCAAAGAATATATGATAATAAAAGTAATTTAAATATGACATATGATAATAAAAATAGAATTTGGACGTCATTACGACCTTAAAGAACATACACGCCAAATTCAAAGAACATAATTTGTATTGTTAAACCCCAAAAAAAATATATGTTTATCAACATATGTTAAATAACATAAGTTATAATGTAAAGAACATATAATTTTACTCAAAGAACACACTGATCACACTCAAAGAACATATTAAAGGTATGTTCTTTGTTAAACATAGGTATGTTCTTTATCAAACATTATATGTTCTTTCCGCCTTTTTTGTTTACCCGGGTGCACCATGAACATGGTGCACCCGGGTGTATTATCTAATTTTCAATTACTATATTGTGGGTATGCCGTGAGTTGGAGTATGATTATTATGTTTTGCCCATGATAAACATGTAATTGTCTTGTAGTCATTTGTATATTCATGTAGCTTTACTTAGTTAATATTCTAGGCTTGCCTAACTTACTAGCTGTAACCATGGAGGTGAAATAATTGCCTAGTTATAAGCTTAGTAATTCTTACTTTGCTAGCCATGTATATTATCTTTTTATTTCTAAAACAACTAGGTTGTAAAATGAATAAAAACCCATCCTAGTTTATTGATTTAGTTGTAATCCTATGATTATGTCAATAATTGGTCGGCTAGCAGAAATGCTTAGGAGGAATTGGTGTCAACAGTAGCTTTGTAGTATTAATAACCAAGTTAATTTCAGTATTCTGGACTTATTATATATGCTTACATTGTTGAACGAGAGGTTATTGATGTGATTTTTAGTTGTATTGGTTGTATGTAAATTGTGTGTAACTGGTACATTTTGTTTGATTGATGAGCATGAGTGTAAGGCCGTTTTGGCTTCTCTACTATTTTTGGATGATTTTTGAGGAGGTATTATATTATTATTGATCTTAAATAATTGAGTGTAAGAAGCCATTGGATTGTGGGATTCAATGGTTAGAACATGCCAACTACTTGGGCTGCGGGATTCAAGTAGTATCACCTAGGTTAATTGATGTCGTACGGAACTACTCGAGCTGCGGAATTCCAGTAGGCAAACTGGAAGTTTGGCCATTCTTAGACACATACGGCTGCGGGATCGTCTAGAGGTTCGCCTTGACAAACCTTAGGAAATGGGCTGCGGGATCCACTAGCATTTATTAAACCTTAATTTATTTTATTTGAATAATTACTTTAAGTTTTATTTCTATTGTTTTGAGCTATTTTTAATTATGAGGTGTAAGAGTGAAATCTTAAACATTTACTCATGTTGTTTCTCTTAGAAGATTAAACTTTTTTTTGGTAAATAAAATTTGTATTACCAAAGAACAAGCCAAAAATATGACAAGTACAGTATAAAACACACGATCAAAGGGCACAAACCCTAGCCTAAGGTCCAAGACCCAAAAGCCACCTTCTAGGAAGGGTTCCCTTGGAACTCGGACCAAGTAAAAGAGAAGGCTACCTTACCTCAAAAGACGGGAGCTACCCTCTAGGAGGGGCACTCCCGACCCAAGGGGAAGGACAACACGCTAGAAGTCAAACCAAAATAACAAGGTCACCAAGCTAAAAAAGCAACAAGAAAACCAAAACATAAAAAAAAAGTTACAAGCCATAACAACAAAAACATAGCCTACCAAACCTATGCCTCAGCACCTTAACATAACCACAGCCACAACACAACAATCCCATCAGCACCCTGGCTAATTTCACCCAGCAGGCAGCAACGACAACGGAGAAGGCAACAAGCAGGAGAACAACACCTTCAGCAGGCAGCGAGGAAGGCAGGCAGCCTGTAGAGGCAGTGAGGCAACAACAGTATAGGCAGTAGCAAGCAGCTAGCTGGGAGCAGTGAAGGCAGCAGCAAGGAGAGGGCAGTGAAGGCAATAAGCATGAAGGCAGCAGCAACTAGTGAAGGCAGCAGGCAGTGAGGCCAGCAGCAGCAGCGTGCTGCCCAGGCAGCAACAGTGGAGGCAACAGGAGCAGCATGGTGACCTGGCAGCAGCAGCAAGCTATGTGATTCTAATGAATTAGAAGATTAAACTTGTTATGTTGTGAGTTTCTATGTTTCTCGGTTGCATTATAATGACGTAATCTTTCATGTATACTATGCGATTCTATATGTTTTTGGGAGAACTACTAGTTACACCCCACTGATTGTGGAATTTTTGTGGTGTTACAGATGTCAATCGAGTGACTATAGAATAATCACCGTCTAGGTTGGGTTAGTGAGGATTAGCTTTAGGACCTATCCCCTTATGTTGGCTATTATAGACTCCTACGAGGACAGTGTTAGACAGACCTTCTATGTAATAGTGTATCTCTAAACTACTTTTGTTACTTTGGTTTGGTTTGATGGAGGTGGTTTAGTACTAAGACTTTTGATGTATCTCGGATAATGTTTTGAGTTAAATAAGCCTTTAAAGACCACATTTGCACCTAGTATTAACTACTTTGTTATGAAACACTTAAATTAGGCTTTTCCTTTGTACATCTCTTTACATTTCTTAAGTGACATTTCCGTCTGGATGTTATTCCGCTGACATTTCTTCGTTGATAAGGACGGGGTGTTACAGTAAATGTATGTAAATTAAGATTATCGAGGAAGTCACTTCATCTGCCCTCTTAACAGTCACTTCATTTTCCCTCTGAATATAGTCAGTTCATTTTCCTTCAAAATAAGTATAGTACATGTATCTAGTTTGGGATCATTGTTCATGAAGAGACACCTACTTCATTAATTGGTTTTAGATATAATTAAAAGACTGAATGTCTTTTTGGTTATGATAAATTAAAGCTAATAGTTGCCTTTTCGTGCATTGAATTAGATTTAATTCATCTTAATCTATTTGATTTAAAAAGATGTCTCAATTAGATCATATTACCTCTCAAGTCTCAACTCTCAATCATTTCTATTTGTTATTCTTCAAATACTCATTCTCAAACAAAAATGTCATCTCCATTTCTATTGCTATCATCATCATCATCAAACTCACCATCAAATACACCCTCCAAATTCTTTAGAACCCTTGCTTGAATTCACTATTCCTGAAAATCGTGCGGTATTTCTTGAACAATACATTGTCTACAAAGAACGTGTCGTAGCCAAATTTAATCTTCGAGAAACAAACACTCCAAATTAAACAAATTTTACGTGGAGTGTTGTTGTATATGGAGGACCAAATTGAAGGCTTGTTAATCCTCAAACAAATTGATTTTAGTTATTTGGATTATTTCTTTCATACGCTCAGAAACGAGTTATAAGATAGGAAGTTAATAACCACATTGTATGACCGTTTAAATTTCAGATCTACAACGAAAAATATCAGTCCAAGGCCTAGTACAGAAAACATTCATTGGGAAATGTTTAAAGCAACTCTTAAGGAGAATGAAACTTGTCAGATTTGCAGAGTTCAATATGAGATTCATGCTTTATTCGCACCTTAGGAAGAAAACATCGTTGCTTAGATATTCTGATGTTTGCACTATTATAAATATTTAGATTAAATTAATAATATTGACATCATATTGTGTTTTGGAAATTTAATTTTGTAAATTTATGTAAACAATCTAAAAAGTTTTGGTTTTGGTATTAGTTCTAAGTTTCTGTCAATGTGGTTTTCTTATATGGCTATGTTTAAATTGTTTATGATTTTGGTTATGAGATATGTTAGCAATGGTGTTGTCTAAATTTTATCTTGTAAATGTATATAAATTAAGATTATCGAGGTAGTCATTTCATTTGCCCACTGAATAGTCACTTCATTTGCTTTCAAAATAAGTATAGTGCATGTATCTAATTTAAGGTCATTGTACATGAAGAGACACCTATTTCATTAATTGATTTTAGATAAATTAAAATATTGAATGTCTTTTTGGTTTTAATAAGTTAAAGTTAATAGTTACCTCTTCGTGCATTGCATTAGGTTTTATTCAGCTTAGTGTAATCCCTTTATAAAGATGTCTTAGTTAGATCATTTCACCTCTCTAGTCTCAACTCTCAATCATTTCTATATGTCATTCTTTAAATACTCATTGTTAAACAAAATTGTCATCCTAATCCCTATCGCTATCATCATCATCATCATCATCAAACTCATGTCCAATACACTCTTCCAAAGTCATCAGCACCTTCGACTGAATTTACTATTCCCGAAGATCATGCGGTATTTCTATAACAATACATTGTCTACAAAGAACGTGTTGTAGCCAAATTTAATCTCGAAGAAACGGACACTCCAACTTGGAAATTTTATACATGGAATGTTGTTGTATGTGGAGGATAGAATTGAAGGCTTGTTAATCCTCAAACAAATTGATTTTCGTTATTTAGGTTATTTCTTTCATAGGCTTCGAAACAGATTACAAGATAGGAATTTTAAAACGACATTGTATGACCATTGGAATTTCTGATCTACAATGGAAAATATCTGTCCAAGGCCTAGCTAGTCCAGAAAACATGCATTGGGAAATGTATAACGCAACTCTTAAGGAGATTGTAACTTGTTAGCTTTTCAGAGTTCAATATGAGATTCACGCTCTATTCGCACCTTAGGAATTGAAGAAAACATCATTACTTAAAGATTCTCATGTTTGCACTATTATAAACATTTAGATTAACTTAATAATAGGGACATCATATTGTGTTTTGGAAATTTAATCTTGTAATTTATGTAAACAATCTAAAAAGTTTTAGTTTTGGTTTTGATTGTAAGTCTCTGCCAATGTGGTTCTCTTATATAGTTATGTTGAAATAGTTTCTGATTTTGATTATGAGATATGTGAGCAGTTGTGTTGGCGAAATTTAAGATTGTAAATGAATGTTAAGTAAAATTATCGTGGTTGTCACTTCATTTGCCTTCTAAATAGTTATTTCATTTTCCCCTAAAATAAATATAGTGCATGTATCTAGTTTGGGATCATTGTACATGAAAAGGCACCTATTTCATTAATTGGTTTTAGATAATTAAAAGACTAAATGTCTTTTTGGTTTTGATAATTAAAGCTAATAGTTTCCTCTTCATGCATTGCATAAGGTTTAATTCAGCTTAGTTTAATCCCTTTATCAAGATGTCTTACTTAGCAAGTCTCAACTCTCAACCATTTCTATTTGTCATTCTTTAAATACTCATTGTCTAATAAAAATATCATCCTAATCCCTATCACTATCATCATCATCATCATCATCAAACTCATGTCTAATACACTCTTCCAAAATTTTCATCACCTTCGACTGAATTTACTATTCCTGAAGATCATGTGGTATTTCTTTAACAATACATTATTTACAAAGAACGTGTTGTAGCCAAATTTAATCTCGGAGAAACGGACACTCTAGCTTGGAGATATTTTACATTGAATGTTGTTGCATGTGGAGGATAGAATTGAAGTGTTTTTAATCCTCAAACAAATTAATTTTGGTTATTTAGGTTATTTCTTTCATAGGCTCAGAAACTGGTTACAAGATATGAATTTAGAAACGACATTTTATGACCGTTGGAATTTTAGATCTACAACGGAAAATATTTGTCCAACGCCTAATCCAGAAAACATTCATTGAGAAATGTTTAACATTATTTTTAAGGACAAAGTAACTTGTCATATTTACAGAGTTCAATATGAGATTCATGCTCTATTCGCACCTTAGGAAGAAAATATCATTGCTTATAAATTCTCATGTTTGCACTATTAGAAACATTTAGATTAAATTAATAATATGGAAATCATATTGTGTTTTGGAAATTTAATTTTGTATATTTATGTAAACAATCTAAAAAGTTCTGGTTTTGGTATTGTCAATGTGGTTTTCTTATATGGTTATAATGAAATTGTTTCTGATTTTGATTATAAGATATGTGAGCAATTGTGTTGTCGAAATTTAAGATTGTAAATGTATTTAATTAATATTATCGTAGTAGTCACTTCATTTGCCCTTGGCTCTTAACAGTCATTTCATTTCCCTCTGAATAGTCACTTCATTTTTTTTCCTTAAAATTAGTATAGTGCGTGTATCTAATTTGGGATCGTTGTACATGAAGAGGCACATATTTCATTAATTGGTTTTAGATAATTAAAAGACTGAATGTCTTTTTTGTTTTGATAAATTAAAGCTAATAGGTACCTCTTCGTGCATTGCATTAGGTTTAATTCATCTCAATCAATTCCATTTATAAAGATGTCTCAATTAGATCATTTTACCTCTCAAGTCTCTACTCTCAATCATTTTATTTGTCAATCTTCAAATACTCATTGTCAAATAAAAATGTCATCCAAATCCCTATCACTTTTATCATCATCATTATACTCACCGTCAAATACACTCCTCGGAATTCTTCAGTACCCTCGACAAAATTCACTATTTCGGAAGATCATGCGGTATTTCTTGAACATTACATTGTTTACAAAGAAAGTGTTGTGGCCAAATTTAATTTTGGATAAACGGACACTCCAACTTGGAATTTTTTACGTGGAATTAAAGGCTTGTTAATCCTCAAACAAATTGATTTTTGTTATTAAGGTTATTTCTTTCATCGATTCTGAAACTAGTTACAACTAAAAAAAGGGTTTTTAATGACAAACAAATTTGTCGGTATAAGCCTAAAAAGTGGTAGTTAAACTTTTAACTACGAAAAAAAATTTCATCGTCAAGTTGATGTAATAGGTTTCCTCATTATTTGTTATAAGGACAATGTTCGTCGTTAACAACTAACGACAATATTCATATATGTCGTTACTTAAGAACGACAAAAAATCTTCTCATCGTTATTTATTAACGACGATGCACCTTGTTGTCGTAATTAAATATCATAACATGACAAACTTTTATTCAATAACGACCACATTATCCCTCGTTAAATCATATAAATTATTCAAAATTTTGTGAAACAACGACGGTAAATGTTTGTCGTTTTATATGTATATTTATAACAAGGTGCTGCATTATTGTAACAATTATTTGAATCTGTATTTTTATGATGAAATAATTAATTAGTATAAACATAATATTTACAATCATGAATAATTTAATATTCAAGTAAAAAACAAAGTCATACATTAGTACGATCCATACTACACAATTAATAAATAAAAACTCCATGTCAAAGTTCTAAAGTAAACCTTATATTAATGCTAAATGTAATTATTTATTCTTAAAAAAAGGGGGTTGTTAAATATCGCCCTCGATTTTCCGACTAACGCCCGCAAATAAAATTTATTGTACAAGTTTGCCCTTATATAAAATAAAAGAATTTACCTCCCAAACACTACTTACCTCCCAAAACCCTCACTCCCTCTCCTCCCTCTTAAAAACAATTCTCTCTCTACACCAACACCACCACCACATTCTTTTACAACCCACCACTACCACCACCTCCTCTTTGAACCACCCACCACCAACTCCTCTTTTAATCACCCACCACCGCCTCCTTTTTTAACCA
The DNA here is from genome assembly GCF_001683475.1 of Chenopodium quinoa. Lineage (NCBI taxonomy): Eukaryota > Viridiplantae > Streptophyta > Magnoliopsida > Caryophyllales > Amaranthaceae > Chenopodium > Chenopodium quinoa. Next base: position 7,024,984 of record NW_018745000.1, read on the forward strand.
CATACCACCACGCCCTTTAACCACCCACCACTACCACCACCACGTCCCACCAACCACCACGTACAAGGGAAAGGCGCGAAAATGACGAGGAAGGACAAGGGAAAGGCCGTCGTCGAAGGAGTCGTCGGAGACAAGGTGAGTATATATTTTTTTTTCTGGAATTGGCGGAAACGCCTAATTTTTTCGCTAGATCTGGGCTGAAACGCCTAGAATTTTCGTTTATCCATACGATTATACGAAAAATCTAGGCGTTTCAGCCTAGATTCGACGAAAAAATTGGGCGTTTACGCCCGTTTTTCGTATGATGTTGCTGTTGTTTATTATTGCTGCTGTTGTTGTTTAATTGCTGTCGTTGAGATGTGGGGTTTGATTTTTGGGTGTGTATTTTTGATGATTGATTATCAGTTTTGTGTTGCTATTTGTTTCAATTTGGTGTTGGAATTGATGGTGAGTTTAAGTATTTTTATCTCTATTATACGGTAATGATGAATTTATTTGTGATATGATTAAGTATTATATGGGCATATAATTTTCCTACAATCAGAAAAATTAAAGCTTTGTAGATTGAGATTAAGTTTTAGAGAAAATTAGGGTATTTATACTTGAATCTCAGTAGCTCGGCATAAGCTTTATGGTAGCAAAGAGGCATACTGAGTTGAATAAGTGAAATATGAAGCGTTGTGGTAACGACTTAGTTTTCTATTTAGTCATGGGTCATGGGATATGTTGAATTTCACTCCCCTTTAGGCTAATTAAGTATTGGAGTGTCAATTAGTGGGATCAGAGTACGCTGCCGTACTCAAATGTCTAGCTAAGTGTGTAAAATAAAAAGAAATCTGAAAATAGGACTACAGTAGACAAGGGAATCACAAGTGTGTATGTCAACAGAACCTAACTAAGACAAATTACATATATACGAATCCAGGAGAAGAAATCCCACAGCCCATGGGTGAAAAAGCAAACAAATGCAAGTGATCTGAGATAAGATTGTTGTTGAGTTTGTGTAAAAAATCCGTGTCTAATGTTATAATTAAATATTACTAGTAAAATATAAGTCGTAGTACTCCTTTGGTTTTTCTAAGTGTAAAAAGATAGGTATTATTGTTGTTATTGTTGTTTATTATTATTGTTTAATACTCGTAATGATTTTATTAAAATGATACATAGAACACATTATTGGTTTTCTTTTGTTTGCATCACCTATTTTGTTTTTATTATTAATATTATAATTTATTTTAAATTTAGAATGTAGTTGAGGGTTCTGGTCCACGACATGCTAGATCACGCGGTATTAACGCATCAATTAGGAGAGATAGGGGGATTAGTATACGGGAAGGTAGTTCAGTACCGAAGCGCGACAGGGTAGTGGGTGATTATGGGACTCCGGGTTCGGGTTCGAGTTCGAGGTACGAGGATGATGGACCTGAGGATGATGTAGATGAGGGTGAGGCTGATGCTGAGGAGCAGCCGCCTGTTGTGACGAGAGGTCCTGATGGGAGATTTACGAGTTCCCGACCACCTCGATCTGCAGCGACTTGGCTTGTTCAGGGGCCGATGGACGGTGGGCCCGAGGATGGGAGCGTTATACCTAGTTTCGGGGCCCATGTTGCTTGGTATATTTGGGATGGGGAAGATCGACGGTTTTTTCGGTGTCATACTAGAGCTGGTGTGTGTAGAGATTTGACTTGCTAGAGCGATTTACGGCTGCCACCACTACGCGGATACGACAGACTGGGTTGTTTCACCTGCCTAGCATTATGCACGACCACCTTGATTTTCCGCTGATTTCTGCCTTTGTTGAGAGATGGCAGCTAGACACGAACACATTCCACCTACCTTTTGGTGAGATGTCCATCATGTTGCACGACGTACACCACATACTTGGTATTCGGGTTGATGGGGATATGGTTGTCGGTGATCTCCCTAGTGACCAGTATTGGACATTGGTAGGTGGGTTATTACAGTTGACTCCGGAGGAGCTACAGGTCAAGACTCAGAATTCCATCTATAGGAACGGTGGCGTCCATACTGACCAGATTATTGCTAGGTGTCGTAGTGAGGAGTAGCTGGAGGCGGTTCAGGCCATTGGTTACATGTGGGTCCTTTTTGGTAACACTCTCTTTACTGACAAGAGCGGTACTCATACTCACCCTTCTTTTCTCGGTGAGTTGTGTATCGAGGATAACCTGAAGACGAGATACTCCTGGGGTTCAGCCACACTAGCGTACTTGTATCGTCAGCTCGGGCATGCCACCCGAAATGGATGTGATTCTATCGTGGGTTGTCTGACTCTTCTACAGGCTTGGATATACGAGTACTTTCCATGTTTTCGGCCTCACCAGGGTGTGTTGACACAGGACGTCCCTCATGCTCGTGCAGGGTTATGGGATGTTGGTATGACGCGGAAGCATCAACAGCGTCTCGTGTCCTTTCGTACTCGACTTGACCAGCTGGGTGACTATGAGGTATAAGTAGATACGTAATTACTATTTGTCTTATATTGATTTTATTTACAGTTGATTTGCAGGTATAACTAATTTGCAAGTATGTTGGTTGCCATACGGTGCTTTTCCTGCACAACAGGTACCTAGGACTATGTTTACTGGATGTATTCGCTATCGAGGCATCATAGAACCATATATGCCCGATCGAGTTGTTCGACAGTTGGAGTTTATACAGGAGATTTCCGGTGACATGATTAGGCCTGATGATGCTCAGAGACCACTTAGTGTGAAGTCTTATAGGGTCAGTTTTTCAGCTCAGATGACCACTCTCATGTGGGATAGATTTGTCCCCGGTGCTGCGTTCAGTCTTCTTCTTAGTGGATATACTAGAATTCCACGTGGCGGACATACTAATTGTGCCCCTGACTACCTACCATGGTTTGGGAGAGTTAGCCATCCTATCGTCACTCCTAATGTTGAGGATGATGTCGGTCTTCCTAAGAGGACCAACGTTGATTACGTAAGTTTTTTGTTAGTTTTTTTTTTAATTTAATTATTTTTTTCCTATTATTTCTATTAATACACAATTATAATGGTTTGTGTAGTGGGTAGGGCAATTCATGGTTACAGCGCAGCGATCACTTACTGAGTACCCTACGCTATCAAGGGACACCAAAGTAATGTTAGAGCAGGTGATTAATGATTTGAATACAATAAATGGACTTAGAGATTAGGTGTAATATGTATTCTAGCTTTGACTTTATTGTTTTATTAGACTATGTTCTGGATGTTGTTAGTGGACATTTATGTTTTATCACATTTGTTGAGAATTATCAAGTTGACATTTATATATTATTATTTTATTTTCTAATTACGTAGTACTTACTCAGTAAATTTTCAAGAGAATTGCTTAAAAAAAATTAAAATAAAATCATCATGTTTATTAATAAAGTTATATAAAGTTTAATAAAAATCCATAACAGTACTCAAGAGCTAACTAATGTCTGCCACAATTGAAGCCTTCTCTCATACCTTGCCTCCCATCCGTGTACACTTGCCTGTCGAGCGTTAAACCACATTGGTGAAATTGGAGGAAGTGGGTGGTCTTGATCCATATGCAAACGAATGGAATGCGATCCACCAACAGTTCCAATCACGAACTCTGCACTAGGCCTGTCTAAGCATCCACGATTGTTCAACGGTAAAACAGTGGTAGATGGATAGTAGCACGATGGTCTATTTCCTACTCCATAACAAATCACTGCCACATTCCATATTGTGGCAATAGCAAACAAATCCTACTGTGCTACCATCCAATGCTCCTATCCACACGCATCACCATCCCATCTGATCCGGTCTACCTCCCTCTACAATCCTGAACCAACCTATTGACCCCATATGTCGTAGTAAATCATGATGTACAACCAAGGATGAGAACCAACCTCATTTGCGATATGATGTCGAACCAATCGCCATTCCTCCTGATCTCCGTAACAAAAATTTGCTACGCAACGAAATCCGTAATTCCCATCTCCAATTACATCCTTAACACCTACGATGTAAGGTTGGGAATCGCGTAGCTGTATCTACATTGTCGCATGTCGAACCCGGTACCTACAAAATAAAAAACATAATATGACATATAATTAAGTTATTACACAAAATAAATTAAAATATACGATGTATGAAAACATTATTTAATTATATCGATAATCACCTGTATCAAATGGGGGCGGTCTACTTCTGGATCGATTATCTCGCCCATTACGTTGAACATGCTCAAAAAACGAACGATCTCGCATGTTCCTTCTCTCGGGAGGTCGTCCCCTTACTCGAGGCTCCTGAAGGTCATCGTAGTTAGGATCCATCTCACCCTCAATCACTCGAGACACGTGCCTAAGCATCACAGGGTCGCTGGCAATAACCTGATCAACAAAGGTGCGGAAATAAGCTCGATCCTCATCATTTTCATCAACTATATCAGGAATGTCGACACCCGCTCCAATGACAAGGGTCCTCCAATATGGATGAATGTCCTTCGTATACAACCCCTTCCCTGCAGTAATCGAGTCATATATTTGGCACGCACAAGGTAACACGTGGGTAGTACGTAGAGCACACCCACAACGTCGATGGACATCCGTACTCAACCCTCGCATCCTGTTCGTCTCACCAAGAAGAATAGACAGACAATTGTGGGATACCTTTCCGTTCAGCTGCTGCAAAGGCTTCTGCTTGTACTTCTAACCATGAGTTGCTCTACATGCCTCCAACCCATTACGAATGGCTATGATCTGGTTCTCAATCGAGCAGTACACCTGAGCCTAAACTGTATCTAAAGAACCTGTAGAACTGTCAATCCAACATTTCAATGCCGAATGCTGGATCTTAACCCTGCAGTTGTTAACATTGCCAAAGTGCAGTACCTGGTTCGTCCAAAACATCACAAACTTCTCCTTGTGTATGAGCCAAGTGTCCACAACATAGCCAATCGCTTTCGGCCATCGACCCCACTTGGTTTTCAGCTCTACAAGCTCTCTTTCATATGCCTCTTCAGATGTAGCATTAATCACATGCCTCCACCTCCCATTTTTGAACTTGGCACCAATCTCTTTCTTTTTTTCAAACATGGAAGTAACCTTCGCCTCAACATCTTTGTTAATATGCCACACACACAGCATGTGTTTTGTGTTTGGAAACACGCTCTTCAACGCTGCACAAAGGCCAAGCTCCCTATCTGTCAGTAGTACCGACGGCTCTCTATGATGACCAATCAACAACCTCAAGCACTGAAGCCCCCACCGATAACTTTCTTCGGACTCCGACCTCATGAATGCGTATGCAACAAGAAAGTTCTGATTTGTCGGTGTAACCCCAACAATCTCAAAGAATGGCATGCCGTATCGGTTCGTCTTGTAAGTGGAATCCATACCTATCACGTACGAGTATGTGCGTAGCGAATTTGTCATGATCGGGTGTGCCATGAAAGCATGTTGCAACACATTGTTAGTATCAGTCACAACCCAAGTAAGGTATTTGCTCTGTCAGGCCAAATGAAGCACCTGGTGAACCACCTCTCTTCCCTCGAATCGCTCCATTCTGATATTACTTCTGCAGTTGTAGACATGCTTGATGTTTGGATGGTCTCCGGGAAACTTTTCTACAAGAGTTCTCATGATATGCCGAGGTGGCACCTGTGCCTGAGTCATATCACGTACTACCTGCTTAGCAGCAAGACTAAGACCGCTGATTTGTCGATGTCCTTCGGGATACACAACCAAAGAATGATTGTGAGTGTCGTTCAAGCAACTGAGCTTCCAACCACTTACTACTCTGACATACTCAACCTTGAGTTTGAAGGGACAACTGTTTACCTTGCTTTTCGTGTCTTTGCGTATCGTGTTCATCATGTCTCTTATCATGCTCTTTTTTCCACGATCACAACTCACATATCGATACGGCCGACCACTCCGATCAGTCTTGTAAGAAGCCTTCACTAACATAAATCCGAGCGGGCGTTGTGTCCACAGAAAAGCATCCTCAAAACTCGGAAACACAGTGTCTGTCAAAAAATTTCCGCTATAGTCCACACCATCACCATCCTCGGACTAAGAATCCTATATAATAATAATAAAAATAAACAAATATTAATAAAAGTTGACAAACAACAAAAACACAACTACTAATAATAATCTAACAACGTACAACTAATATAATAATAATTCCAACAATACACAACTAATTATAATAACAACTAAAAGGTGTGATCCCTCACTTATAAACGATTGAGAATTTTATAACTAGAGAAATTAATTAAGTAGAGTAATTCAAAACGACCCTCAACAAATTCGTAGTATATAACTATAATTTTTTAAACAACATACTTATGAACAATACAAACAATAACATATTAAGATTGATAGAACGATACGACCCTCCTAAACAAATTCGATGCCTTTTGAACAATTCATCCAAATACAAACAATATATTTTACAAATGATCTTGGTCATCTTTCAAAGTAAACCAATCGGAATTGATAAAAAATTCAAAATTTTCTAAACGCCCATAAATTTCGAAAAACCTAGGCTGAAACGCATAGTTTTTTCGAACTACCCTAGGGTATCCAAAAAACTAGGCGTTTCAGCCTAGGTTTTTCGAAATTTCTGGGCGTTTACCTGGAAATTTTGAAAACATAAAATTAAATAATCGGTATTTCGAAAAAAAATTTAAATAATCGTACCGATTCCGTACGGTCCGACGAGCCTCCGGCGACCAACGTAGGTGGTGTTTCCGGCCTTTCGTTGTCTTCCATGAGATCCGACGAATTAGGTTTTGCAAAATTTAAATTATTTGTTTGATTTTGAAAATTATAGTGGTTGGTGGTTCAACGCGATCGTTGGTGGCCGGTGTGAGCACTAGAGAGAACGGTAAAAAATTTTATGTAGGGTAAAAGTGTTAAGTTCATGTAAAAATAATTATTTTATAATATTTTTATAACAAGGCTACATACATCATTTTACGTTATTTTGCGGGCGTTAGTTAGAGATCCGAGGGCGACGTTTAGCGTTCCACTAAAAAAACTAAATAATAATTGAAATTTAAATCTATGGGCTTGACCATCAAAGCTCTTCAAGCACAATCAGGTACTCGGAGTTTGTGTGTTGGAACCATTGTTCGAAAACGAAGCATTGAATTGTTTTATCAATGTATCTTTCAACATGTTCATTTCAGCTTCAACCAAACCCATGCGACTCTTAAGTTCGGTGTTTTCTTCTTGAATAGTCTCCACATAATTTGTAAGATCTTCATTTTTTTTTGGGCTGCAGTCAACTCAATTTGAAGCTCTTCTCTACTTGGTTGTGGTCCAATCATATCTATTAAAGTTATTCCTCCTCCTAAACCAACAACACGATCTCGAGACTTGGATTTTAAAACCTTTTGTGCAACCTAAGTTTCAAAAAAAGAAATTAAAGTATGGTACCGAACACAAAATTAATCATAGAGAAAATTACATCAAGATACAAATAAACAAATTAAATTAATAAAACATCAAATAAAATCTGTTTTCGAGAGTCAACAAAAGACAAACAGAACAAATCTGCTCACACCGAACCATTGATGAGCTACCTAAATCAACAAGACAACCTGACAAGAGCAACAACCAAAAGGTAATACAAACTAGTACAAACATCCAAAAGACTATGCTGAAGCAACACAACATACATTATTTATTCTTAAGGAGATAGCATAAATGATATGTAATTGATTGGTTAGTTAGTCACTCAATTCCATCTGCAATAAAATCACTAAAGCAGGCCTCCGTCAGTTTCTGTTACTAATCAAAGCCCACTAAATTAATTAAAAAGTCATCAAGTAAGAAATGCTAACTGATTATCATCATTCATGATCCAGACTATTAATAATGGTGTACTGAAATGCTAGAATTGTTAGTATAGGATCTGGTACATTCCTGAAAGAATATCAATAATCGACTTAAAACTGGTCAAAACATCATGTACATCAAGCTTGAACTCCATTAGTAGATGGTTTAAACAGGTTTCTTTATTACTTGCAATTAGCTGTAGGTTTTTAAGGTGATCCTAGTTCTTTTTGCTATATAAAACAGACATCTTTAGGCCATCTAGAAGTTAATCGCACTGATATTGACCTCTAGAAGTGAATCCAGGGAACAGAAATGCAGTTGGGGTTGGCAATTGATAACCAAAAGGCCACATTATCAGTAAAGAGGAGGTTAGCATGCGAGGAGCAGACCTTATTCACCCAGGTAAAAGTTCTAGTAGCGTGCACCTCATTCAGGTCAGCAAAACAGGTTATCCCTAGGCATAACAGGCCTGGATACTCCGAAAATAGGAAACGGTGCATGAAGAGGACAGCTCTGAGAACCTTGATGAATCCGAGTTCTTATCAACTAAAAATTGGCAGTTACTTTCTCTTTCTAATAGCCTAAAGTCCCAGGCTACTGCTACCCCAGAACGAAGAGAAAGGGAAATAGTTGAACTCTTTAATAAGGTTCAGGCTCAACTTCAACAAAGAGCAGTTGAAATTTACCTTATGTCTTTGATGGGTATAGAATGGCTTACTTCTGATGACACTTGGATTTTTCTATTTGATTTCATATAATTGGATTCTCTGCCTTTTTTTAGATATAACTAACTTATATAACATATTCAATTTTAGTGTTAATATCATGGACCCAAGTAACCCAGCCCTTCATTCAGGTCAGCCACCTTACTCAAGTCAGCCACCCCTTCAGGTTTATGCTAGAAGAAAGAAAAAACTCAAGGGGACAGAAGTACAAGCAGCAGAACAGCAAAATCAGAACAATAGAGTAGCAAAATCAGAACAGCAAAATCAGCGAGCACTAAGGGGAGAGGGAAGTGACTGAAATTCTGATTATATGATACCATTGGCAGTTACCTGAAGTAGTCCACAACATTTAACAACTCACATGAAAAGAGAGTAATAGTTACCTGGACAAAGGAATGTGATGGTTCTTTTTCCATTGTTTCTTGAATTTCAGCCTACAGCATAAGCATGACCGAATTAATATTACAGAATAAGAAACTTAAAAAAAAAGAAAAAAAAAAAAGAGAGAGAGAAAAAAGTTAACCAAAGTAAATGAAGTACATACATGTTTCTGGATTGTCTCCGCGTTTGGAAGGCTATTGCCTTTTTTGCGAGTGGTATAAAACACATCAACCAGAGTAGGTTTATTCCCTTTACTTCCTCCCTATCATGCCATGTCACATTATTGTTATCCCAAGCATATCAGACATTCTGAAATCAAATTAAAAAAATAAACTAACAAACTAATTATATACCAGATCGTCCCAAATGATTTGCCTAATAGGCTTGCTCCCAGTACGTGGCATTAACGCTTTAGCATATTTACTTCGGTTAACAGAGTTTCTTTCACTTCTTTTCTGAAAAAAAAATTATCATCTAAAAAATATTCAATACATATATTCATACTATCTGCTCAAGTAAAAAGTACCTTGAAGTCATCCTTTGAAAAAATTTCCTTTATGAGCCACCTCCACTCATGCTTATCAAGTCCCTTAGGTGGATCACCTTTAGCAGCAACTTATAAAGATAGTTTTTCTTTGCAACATTATACCTTAATAGATCTCCTCTCCAATTTGTCCACAACTTTTTCATATGCCAAGAACATGCTCCTTATAAGTGTCCATGTTTTCACTTGTGAAAACATCCTAAGAAAAGATAATGTTATGAAGTGTTCAGAATATATAAATAATGTATATAACATCCAGCAACCCGTAAAAACTGGTCTTAAACAATTCTCACTCGACTGAATAAATAAAACAAAACTTGGCAAACAAAAGTAAAAGCATCAAAATTATTTTCTTAATCCTTACTGTGACTGCTGTCCACATGTGATCTTTTTCTCTGTCCCCATTATCATCCCATTAGCGCACTCTTAGAGGACAAATGTTAGTATCTCGGACTATGATCCCCAAATGTCTTGAAAATACTTTGTGATTCTCCCCTATGGCTCGATTGTTGATGAACTCGATATGTAGCTTCTCATTGGGTTTTAGTCTAGCAATTTCTTTACATTTGTTTCTTCCTCTTTTTTTTTCCATTCCCTGCTTTCTTCTTAATAGTAGATTGGTGAAAAAGCCTGTCTTGCTTGGCTAGCTAAGATAAATGGTTCATTAGTTTTTAATTGCTTATTGCAATTAACAGTAACAATTCCATATTTGTCTTCTTTTATTCCTCTAAGCTTATCAAATACATCCCACCATTTACAACGAAATAAAACAGCTCAATTTCCACCAAGATATTGCATCTCAATTATATCTGTTACTACTCCATAATAATCTATGTTATCATCTCTTTCTCCCGTGTTTCCAATCACAACCACTCCACTATTTTGTGTTCTCAAAGCGTTTTCGCGATTTTGTATGTGAAATCTATACCCATTCACAATATAACCACCAAAAGAGGTTACATATTGGGTTGGGCCACGTGATAGTGAAAGGAGATTTTCTATTTCTTTGCTCTTATTAGTCTCATATAACCGAGCAACCTACCAGAGAAGAAAAAAGAAAAAAAAAATTAATATAGTTCAAGTTTCAATGATCTAAAAATCTGATGAAAATTCAATGGCTTACTTCTTCTTTAAACCATTTTTTAAAATTCTCACTCCATTCCTCCTCAGATAATCCATTGTTTGTATTAGCTGAGAAAAATTTCTGGAAAAAAAAAAAAAAAAAAAAAAACTACAGCAAAGAAAAAAAAGAAGAAACTTACTAAGGCTAAGAGTCTTAATCAAGGAACGGTTGAACCTCATCACAATTCTTCAAAATATAATTATGAGCTTGATCTAACTCACACTTTGGAACATCAATGATATTTGGAGCACCTAAGCCTCGACCAGGATGACTAAATTTAGGCAAGGCCTCATCACCACCATATGCATTTTCATAATTTCGCTCAAGACGATTAAATCTAGTTTCAACATTCTGCATGTACCTTGAGCAAAGAGTTATGCACTCATCTGCTAAATATCCCTCTACGATTGAAGCCTTTGGATGAGCCCTATTCCTTATATAAGAGTTAAGCTTGTACATATATTTTTCAATAGGATATATCCATCTGAACTGAACAGGACCCGCAACTATGGCTTCACTAGCTAGATGAATAGGCAAATGCATCATCACATCAAAGAAAGAAGGAGGAAATACTCTCTCTAGTTTGCAGAGAGTAATAGGAATTTGAGACTCTAGTTGCTTCAACTCTTCCACATTGATTACTTTAGCACATAATATAGTAAAATACCTCAAGTGGAGTTAGTAGGCCACGCATTGCTAAAAGGAAGAAGATGTTCGAGTATGACATGGTAATCACGACTCTTTAAACCTAAAATTTTGGCCTCCTTAGAGTTAACACAGTATGATATATTAGATGAAAAAACCATCAGGAACCTTTAACTCTTTCAAAGAGGAAAAAGTAAATGGGGCTGGTGGCATCTTCCATTTGTCCCCTTCTTTGGTTGGATGCAATGATGGCCTCAACCCCATAACCTGTAAGTCATGACGAGATTTTATGGTGTCTTTTGTCTTCCCTTTAATATTCATCATCGTACCAAGAATTCTTTCACATATGTTTTTCTCAATATGCATACATCCAAATTATGTCATAATAGATGTGTCCTCCAATATGGAAGCTTAAAGAAAATGCTTTTCTTATTCCAATTGTCTCCCCTAAGCTCATGAGATATCTTTGTCTTCACTCGTGGATCATTAGACAATATGATATTTTCTAGATCCTTTAGCTGATGAAGAATTTCGTTGATTGAACAAGGCTTTGGAGGTAAACCCTGCTTAATTGTTCCATCAAATGAAGCCTTATCCTTTCGCCATCTATGATTCTTTGGCAAATACACTCGATGGCCCATAAAGCATTCTTTGGCCCCATGAGATAGCCTCTTCGACCAGGTATCTTTAAGACAACAAGGACATGCTAAATTCCCCTTAATACTCCATCCAGATAACATTGCATACACTGGAAAATCATTAATTGTCCACATCAAAGCTGTGCGTAGTTGAAAATGATGTTGAGTTGCTGCATCAAAAGCATTTACCCTAGTGGCCCATAAGTACGTCATTCAATTCCTCGATTAAGGGTTGCAGATATACATCAATTGCGTTACCCGGACCTTTAAGACCAGGAATACGCATTGATAGAATCATATTTGACTGCTTCATACAAAGTTCAGGGGGTAAGATATAGGGAATAAGAACCACTGGCCAAATACTATAGTTGGTTTTCGAATTTGCAAAAGGTTGAAAACCATCACTAGCAAGCCCTAACCTAACATTTCGAGGATCTGATGCAAAATCAGGAAACTCTTTGTCAAATGATTCCCAAGCCGATCCATCTACAGGATGTCTCATCGTACCATCTTTCTGCTTTTTGCCATGTTTCCATGTCATCAAAGAAGCAGTTTTAGAGCACATGAATAGTCTTTGAAGTCTTGGTTTTAGAGGAAAGTATCGCAGTGTTTTTTGAGGTATTCTCTAACCATTTTTCTTACATTTGTCCTCCCCATTATGTTTGTCAGTTTTCCATCTTGAAGCACCACACACATTGCATGCATCCAACTTCTCATTATCCCTCCAATATAACATGCAATCATTGACACAAGCATCAATTCTCTCATATGAAAGCCCCAAATCTTTCATGATCTTCTTTGACTCATAGTAAGAATCAGGAAAATTTGATCCATCGGGCAAAAGATCCTTCTTATGGAAAACTAATAGCATGGTAAACGATTCATTACTCCAGCGACCAAGAGTCTTGATATGAAGGAGATTTAAGAGTGCGGACATTCTAGAACTCTTGCAACCTTCATAAACTGGATCTTGTGAATCTTTCAGCAAGCTATAGAATTTCTTAGTGTCGGCATTTGGCTCATTAACATTATTGACATCAATGGGTGAACTCCCATCACGGTACTCTGGATGAAGATCCCGCAAGATGCTAAGCATTTCATCATGGTCTTCATGATCTCTCCCATCAGCCTCATCATCATCAGAATCAAGTTGAGTCTCATCTAACTCCTCTCCATGATGATACAAAAAGGTATACCTTTTAACTACTCCAAAAACTAGTAGATGTTCTCTGACTTTTTCACGATTACCAGACTCTCTATTCATACATTGACAACAAGGACAACGTATTATCGACGAAGTTTTTAACTTTTGAAATGCATAGTCTAGAAAATTATCTACTCCCTCCACATATAATGGGTCATTAACATAATCTTCAATGGTCATCCAATCCTTACTAGGAGTCATTTTCTATAAGAAAAAGAAAAGAAAAAAAAAAACTAACATAAAATAAGATAAAACACAATAATCTCAAATATAGATGGAACTAAGATAAACAAAACTATCTTTACAAAAAAATAAAAGTAGAAACAAAACTAAGTGTCTGATTATACTTACATACTTGATTATGTTTCGTCGTAGTAATTATAGCTTAGCAAATTATAGGTCTAGTTAATGAAACCTTAGGTTACATACTTGATTATGTTTTGTCAGCACTCATTTTTTTATTTTACAATCTTTGTAATAAAGATAAAACTTTCGTCCATATAAATAGAACCATTATTCAATCACTTAACTTTATCTCAAAAATATGTTTATTACCTACTTTAAGAGTTTGAGACATCATTATTGATTTCCTAGAAATTACAAAAAGACCTGCAACTTTGCAACTACTCTGAAGCTAATCAAACTCAAAATATAAAACAATGTCACTAAAAAAGAAATTAGAGTCAAGAGTAGTTAAGTGAGTGTTTAATTTGATAAACTTAATATCATTAGAATGAACCAGTGGTATGTGATTGTCTTTTGGGAATTCAACAATTCTTATAATCATACTTTAATATCCAATCTTAAATTGAGAGAGTTATACAGGTTATTCTACTGTTCTCAAGTTATACCCATGTCCTTTTTCAATAACTTATCATACAAAATTCATTAAAACACCCAAATTAACAAAGCTGTCCTTTTACAATACATATCAGAGCTTCGAATCAACAAATCTTGTGAATTTTTTTTAACTAATACTAAAAATATACAACCAAATTTAGGATGCATTATTGGAGCTTATAGCATTGTGTTGTCTCCCCTTCTTTTATTGCCAGGAAATCAGAAATTAGCAATTCAGTACAATAGTTCAATAGTTTGAGAGAAGAAAGGTAATTCAAGGCTTATGTGTAAAGAGATATAAATGTGCGTTCTGGTCTGATACAGCTACTTTGTACTTCAGAAAAGGTCTTATATGGACGAGGAGATATAAATCCAGTTGGGCTAAGGGAACTTTGTAAATCTAGTGTGCTACTCCTGCAGTTGACTACTCTAGATTGTTTACATGGATCCTATAAGAAGAAAGTGCTCTGGCTGTCATTGCAGCAGTGGTGTATCAAGTATAATTATATGAAACTTTAGAAAACAAGGCTTTGTGGGATTTGAAGGTTGCTATGATTGATACAGCTGCAGAGGAATAATGAATACTATCAAAAGCAAAATCAAAGGCATCGTGGAGAAAAAGGTTACAAAGAATGCAATACAAATGATAGCTTGTTCCCCACCATAAATTCATTATGCAATTATTCAATTAAATTCATTATTCAGTTAAATTCCTTATTCATTATTCAATTAAATTCGACAACTTTGCACAATATTATAGAAAACATGAGAAAAATAAATCCATATACATACATCAAATCATCAAGAAGTTGGAATGTGAACATGCAAACAATTAAAAAGTTCAGAAAATTAAAATCAAAGTACTTTTTAACATAATTTATCCGACCAAATAAGCAAATAGCATAATTCAATTGAGAAGCAAATGAACAAATTATACTATGAAAAAGGGGAAACTAACGAACCTGATTATCAACAAAGCATAAGAGCTAACTTAATCAAATTAATTATTCAGATTTATCATAGCCATAATTGATTCAAACCCAATTTATACACATTAACTATAGAAAAACTCCTAACTATCAACAGATTAACAAAAATTGATTCAAACCCCAATTTGATCTTATATAATTCAATACAAATATAGAAACTTACCGATCGAAAGTCTGAAATCAACCCCTTTTAGCTTCAAATTTGGAAAATTGATGAGCCAATAGCAACAATTACGAGCAGGTCTTGAAGATCGATTTTGATTTTGAGTGAATTTAAATTGTGCGTGGAAACTTAAAAGGATTTTGCTTGATTATTAGATTAGAAATTATGAAAAAGAAATAAACTGCAGGAATAAGTTAAAAGTTTTGCGTTAAAATTTTTAGAAATTAATTAAAGATAGAAAAGGTAATTCACTTTTAGCGCTTTCTAAAATTTTAGCCCGCGTACTGTTTAACGACAGACCAAATTTTATTTATTTTTTTTTTTAATTCTTTTCTCAAATTATTAACGACGCACATATCATATCATTAATATTAAGTACGGAAAATACTCTTATCATTCACGAGCAACATTTTTCGTCATAGTTATAAAGTGGATAAATAGTGCTTTCAAAGACGAAATTTTTAGTTCGTCGTTATTGAATTGTCGTTAACTATATAAATTCTAGTAGTGTATATAAGATAGAAATTTTAAAACGGCATTGTACAACCGTTGAAATTTCATATCTATAATGGAAAATATTTGTCCAAGGCTTAGTCCAGAAAATATTCATTGGGAAATGTTTAGCGTAATTCTAAAGGAGAATGTAACTTGTTAGATTTGCGGAGTTCAATATGAGATTCACGCTTTATTCGCACCTTAGAAAGAAAACATCATTGCTTAAAGATTCTCATGTTTGCACTATTATAAAAATTAAGATTAAATGAATAATATGGACATCATATTGTGTTTTGGAAATTTAATCTTGTAATTTATGTAAACAATCTAAAAAGTTTTGGTTTTGGTATTGATTCTGAGTTTCTGTCAATGTGGTTTTCTTATTTGGTTATGTTGAAATTGTTTCTGATTTTGATTATGAGATATGTGAGCAATTGTGTTGTAGAAATTTAAGATTGTAAATGTATGTTACTCCCTCCGTATTTTAATAAGTGTTACACATTCTAAATGCGGCCGTGTTTTAATAAGTGTTACACTTCCTTCTTTGACAAAAAACTACATTTAAATATAATATCACTCTCCTTTCATGGTTCCCACTCAAACCCATTACTACTTTTTTTATTATTTCTTTTTTCTCATATTCATTACTTTTCAATAAACTTTTAACTCCACTATCTTTCTTTTACAATTTTTTTAATACTTCAACTAACCCACTAACCTCTTATTTTATTTAAGTATATTATATTGCCTAAACTATGTGCCGGTCAAAGTGTAACACTTGTTAAAACACGGAGGGAGTAATTAAGATTATCGTGGCTGTCACTTCATTTGCCCTCTAGTGATTTCATTTTCCCCCAAATAAGTATAGTGCATGTATCTAGTTTGGGATCATTGTACATGAAGAGGCACCTATTTCATTAATTGGTTTTAGATAATTAAAAGACTAAATGTCTTTTTGGTTTCGATAAATTAAAACTAATAGTTGCCTCTTCGTGCATTGGATTAAGTTTAATTCATCTTAATCTATTCCCTTCATAAAGATGTCTCAGTTAGATCATTTTACCTCTCAACTCTCAATCATTTCTATTCGTCATTCTTCACATACTCATTGTCAAATAAAAATGTCATCCTAATCCCTATCGCTATCATCATCATCATCAAACTCACCGTCAAATACACTCCTCGAATTCTTCAGCACTCTCGACATAATTCACTATTCCTGAAGATCATGCGGTATTTCTTGAACATTACATTGTTTACAAAGAAAGTGTTGTAGCCAAATTTAATATCAGAGAAACAGAGACTTCAACTTCGATATTTTTTATGTGGAATGTTGTTGTATGTAGAGGATAGAATTGAAGGCTTGTTAATCCTTAAACAAATTGATTTTGGTTATTTAAGTTATTTCTTTCATAGGTTCCGAAACTGGTTACAAGATAGGAATTTAAAAATGACATTGTACGACCGTTGGAATTTCATATCTACAATGGAAAGTATTTGTTCATGGCTTAGTCCAGAAAACATTCATTGGGAAATGTTTAACGCAATTCTTAAGGAGAATATAACTTGTCAGATTTGTAGAGTTCAATATGAGATTCATGCTCTATTCGCATCTTAAGAAGAAAACATCATTGCTTAAAGATTCTCATGTTTGCACTATTATAAACAATAAGATTAAATTAATAATATGGACATCATATTTTGTTTTGGAAATCTAATCTTGTAATATATGTAAATAGTTTTGGTATTGATTCTGAGTTTCTGTCAATGTAGTTTTCTTATATGTTTATGTTAAAATTGTTTCTGATTTTTAATCTGGGATGTGTTACCAATTGTGTTGTCGAAATTTAAGATTGTAAATGTATATTAATTAAAAATTATCGTGGTTGTCACTTCATTTTCCTTATAGTCATTTCATTTTCCCCCAAAATAAGTATAGTGCATGTATCTAGTTTGGGATTATTGTACATAAAGAGGCACCTATTTCATTAATTGGTTTTGGATAAATTAAACACTAAATGTCTTTTTGGTTTCGATAAATTAAAGTTAATATTTGCATTTTCGTGCATTGCATTAGGTTTTATTCAGCTTAATTTAATCCCTTCATAAAGATGTCTCATTTAGATCATTTTACCTATCAAGTCTCAAGTCTCAATTATTTCTATTTGTCATTCTTTTAATACTCATTGTCATATAGAAATGACATCCTAATCCTTGTCGCTATCATCATCATCATCATCAAACCCACGTCCAATACACTCTTCCAAATTCTTCAGCTCCTTCGATATAATTTGCTATTCCTTAAGATCATGCGGTATTTCTTTAACAATATATTGCTTATAAAGAACGTGCATTCTGTAGCCAAATTTAATCTCGCAGAAACGGACAGTCAAACTTGGAAATTTTTTACATGGAATGTTGTTGTATGTAGAGGATAGAATTAAAGGCTTGTTAATCCTCAAACAAATTGATTTTGGTTATTTAAGTTATTTGTTTCATAGGTTCCGAAACTGGTTACAAGATAAGAATTTAAAAACGACATTGTACGACCGTTGGAATTTCAAATCAACAACGAAAAATACTAGTCCAAGGCCTAGTCCAGAAAACATTCATTGGGAAATGCTGAACACAATTCTTAAGGAGAATGTAACTTGTCATATTTGCAGAGTTTAATATGAGATTCATGCTCTATTCGCACCTTAGGAAGAAAACATCATTGCTTAGAGATTCTCATGTTTGCACTATTAGAAACATTTAGATTAAATTAATATTATGGACATCATATTGTGTTTTGGAAAGTTAATTTTGTAAATTTATGTAAACAATCTAGAAAGTATTGGTTTTATTGGTTCAAAGTTTCTGTCAACATGGTTTTTTTATACAATTATGTTAAAATTGTTTATTATTTTTTATTATGAGATTTGTGAGCAATGGTGTTGTCAAAATTTAAAATTGTAAATGTATGTAAATTAAGATTATCGTGGTAGTTACTTCATTTACACTCTTACAATTACTACATTTGCCCTCTAAATAGTCAATTCAGTTTCCCCCAAAACAAGTATAGTACGTGTATTTAATTTGGGATCATTGTACATGAAGAGACACCTATTTCAATTCATTAATTGGTTTTAGATAATTAGAAGATTGAATGTGTTTTTGGTTTTGATAAATTAAAGCTAATAGGACCCTCTTCGTTCATTGTATTAGGTTTAATTCATCTTAATCTATTCTCTTTATAAAGATGTCTCAATTTGATCATTTTACCTCTCAAGTCTCAGATCTCAATCTTTTTATTTGTTATTCTTTAAATACTCCCCGTCAAATAAAAATGTCATCCATATCCCTATCACCATCATTAAACTCACCGTCAAATACTCCTTCAAATTCTTCAACACCCACGACTGAATTCACTATTCTAGAAGATCATGCAATATTTCTTGAACAAGACTTATTTACAAAGAAAGTGTTGTAGCCAAATTTAATCTCGGAGAAACGGACACTCCAACTTGGAAATTTTTTACGTGGAGTGTTGTTGTATGAGGAGGATATAATTGAAGGCTTGTTAATGCTCAAACAAATTGATTTTGGTAATTAGGGTTATTTATTTCATAGGCTTCGAAACTGGTTACACGATAGGAATTTAAAAACGACATTGTACGACTTTTGGAATTTCATATCTACAACGAAAAATATCTACCCAAGGCCTAGTGCAGAAAACATTCATTATGAAATGTTTAACACAACTCTTAAGGAGAATGTAACTTGTCAAATTTGCAGAGTTCAATATGAGATTCATGCTCTTTTAGCACCTTACGAAGAAAACGTCATTGCTTAGAGATTCTCATGTTTTCACTATTATAAACATTTTGATTAAATTAATAATGTGGACATCAGATTGTGTTTTGGAAATTTAATCTTGTAATTTATGTAAAACAATCTAAAACGTTTTGGTTTTGGTTTTGGTTTTGGTACTGATTCTGAGTTTTTGTCAATGTGGTTTTCTTATATGGTTATTTTGAAATTGTTTCTAATTTTAATTATGAGATATGTGACCATTTGTGTTGTTGATATTTAAGATTGTAAATGTATGTTTAAGATTAACGTGGTTGTCACTTTATTTGCCCTCTGAATAGTCATTCCATGCATTTTCCCCCAAAATAAGTATAGTCCATGTATCTAGTTTGGGATCATTGTACATGAAGAGGCACCTATTTCATTCATTGGTTTTAGATAATTAAAAGACTGAATGATTTTTTGCTTTGATAAATTAAAGCTAATAGTTGCCTCTTCGTGCATAACATTAGGGTTAATTCAGCTTAGTTTAATCCCTTTATAAAGATGTCTCAGTTAGATCATTTTACCTCTCAAGTCTCAAGTCTCAACTCTCAATCATTTCTATTTGTCATTCTTTAAATACTCATTGTCAAATAAAATTGTCATCCTAATCCATATCGCTATCATCATCATCATCGTAAAACTTATGTAAAATACCCTCTTCCAAATTCATCAACACCTTCGACTGAATTTACTATTCCTAAAGATCATGCAATATTTCTTTAACAATACATTGTTTACAAAGAACATGTTGTAGACAAATTTAATCTTGGTGAAACGGACACTCTAACTTGGAAATTCTTTACGTGGAATGTAGTTGTATGTGGAGGATAGAATTGAAGGCTTGTTAATCCTCAAACAAATTGATTTTGGTTATTTAAGTTATATTCGCACCTTAGGAAGAAAACATAATAACTTAGAGATTCTAATGTTTGCCCTATTAGAAACATTTAGATAAAATTAATAATATGGACATCATATTGTGTTTTGGAAAGTTAATTTTGTAAATTTATGTAAACAATCTAGAAAGTTTTGGTTTTGGTATTGGTTCTGAGTTTCTGTCAACGTGGGTTTTTTCTATGATTATGTTGTAATAGTTTTTTATTTTGATTATGAGATATGTGAGCAATGGTGTTGTCAAAATTTAATATTGTAAATGTATGTAAATTAAGATTATCGTGCTAGTTACTTCATTTGCCCTCTTAAAAGTTACTACATTTTGCCTCTAAATAGCCAATTCATTTTCCCCCAAAACAAGTATAGTGCATGTATTTAGTTTGGGATCAGTGTACATGTAGAGACACCTATTTCAAATCATTAATTGGTTTTAGATAATTAGAAGACTGAATGGGTTTTTGGTTTTGATAAAGTAAAGCTAATAAGAGCCTCTTGGTGCATTATATTAAGATTAATTCATCTTAATCTATTCTCTTTATAAAGATGTATCAGTTAGATCATTTTACCTCTCAAGTCTCAGCTCTTAATTATTTTTATTTGTTAATATTCTAATACTCCCCGTCAAATAAAAATGTCAACCCTATCCCTATCACCATCTCCATCATCATCATCATACCGTCAAATACTCTTTCAAATTCAACAACACCCACGACCGAATTCATTATTCTAGAAGATCATGCAGTATTTCTTGAACAATACATTATTTACAAACAAAGTGTTGTAGCCAAATTTAATCTCGGAGAAACGGACAATCCAACTTGGAAATTTTTTACGTGGAGTGTTGTTGTATGTGGAGGATAGAATTGATGGCTTGTTAATGCTCAAACAAATTGATTGTAATTTGGGTTATTTATTTCATAATTACAAGATATGAATTTAAAAACGACATTGTACGATTGTTGGAAGTTCATATCCAAGGAAAAATATCTATCCAAGGCCTAGTGTGGAAAACATTCATTATGAAATGTTTAACGCAACTCTTAAGGAGAATACAACTTGTCAGATTTGCAAAGTTCAATATGAGATTCACGCACTATTAGCACCTTACGAAGAAAACGTCATTGCTTAGAGATTCTCATGTTTGCACTATTATAAATTTTTTTGATTAAATTAATAATGTGGACATCATATTGTGTTTTGGAAATTTAATCTTGTAATTTATGTAAACAATCTAAAAAGTTTTGGTTTTGGTTTTGGTTTTGGTTTTGGTATTGATTCTAAGTTTCTGTTAATGTGGTTTTCTTATATGGTTATTTTGAAATTGTTTCTAATTTTGATTATGAGATATGTATGTGAGTAATGGTGTTGTCAAAATTTAAGACTGTAAATGTATGTCAATTAAAATTATCTGGGTAGTTACTTAATTTGCCTTCTTAAAAGTCACTTCATTTGCCGTTTTAACAGTTGTTTCGGGGTTTTCTGATGTCCTGCGGGAGAGTTACAATTCCGAGACTGGAACCGGACGCCTGTACCTGCAAAATAACGGAGACTCCTGAGAGCTCCGCCTCCAACGGTCAAGTTAGTACCTGATTAAGGAGTAATTAATACGGAAATTAAAGTAATAAGACCTCTCTAGGTGAGAGTGTTTAATGTTGGTAATCTGCTTTGTTAGCGAGATTAGCCGGTTATTAGTGTTCCGTAATGTTTCTGTTCTTCTCTGTTCTTCAGGTGAGATTAATTGCTTGATCAATTGCCTCTCAATTGCTTGATTGCTTTTAATGAGGATTAATTAAGTATTTATAGTCTTGAGAAGCGTGCCACTCTCTAGGTTTAGGGTAAACCTAGGGCTGACCGGGCCTCTAGACAGGATTGAGCCTTGTTGGCCGTTTTTCCCATTTGGCATGGGTGGACACGTGGCATGCCTCGATTGGTCCGTAGAGGACGTATCTGTGATTGACACGTGGCAGGCTCCTATTGGCCTTCGTGAAGGACACGTGGCGGAACCTGGTTGGTCCACTTGTCAGACGGTGATTGGTGGATAAAAATCCCCTAATCAACAGTCATTTCATTTTCCCCTAAAATAAGTATAGTGCATGTATCTAGTTTGGGATCATTGTACATGAAGAGACAACTATTTCATTAATTGGTTTTAGTTAATGTTCCATACGATGAAATAATTAAAAAGTGAGTTACTATTTGTACTCTAAAAAATTTTTTGTTTCATCCCCACCAAAAAAAAAAAAAAAAAAAAAAACCCTTTGTTGTTACATCCACTCACTTTTTCTGTTCATTTTTATAAACAACAGCCCACTGTAAACAAGCTTAGTTTTTGCAAAAAAAAAAAAAAAATTATACAAGTATTCCTTCGGATCTGACAACTTCGGTCCTTCCATTTCGTAATAATTGTAATATTTTCTTTTTGGGTAAAGACCTGCCATCAAAAAAGGATCAAAACCACCAACATGTAGTGTGAATGTACAAGCATGCCCTTAATACTTTACCTTGTAATCCCTCTTGCCACAAATCACAAACACCTTCACACCACCACCCTTCTAGGCGATCGAAGACCACCACTACCCTAACCAGCGACGACAATATCCCCCTCAATGACGACCCACCACCTTCCCTCGCCGGCGGGAAGGTGGTGGTTTTTTTATTTCCGGAAATCGCACCAACTGAAGCCCAAAACCGGTTACCAGACACATTAATCGATTTTGGGCTCTAATTACCGTGCTAATGGAGATGGAAACCGGTTACTGGGCACGGTAACCGGAGCCAAAACCGGTTACCTGGCATGGTTACTGTAGGCGTCATTTGAACTGCGCCTACTTAAGCATGTGTGAATATGCTTAGCACTCTTAGGAAGCGGGAATTAACATATACGATTAGGGACAATGATTAGGAACAAAGCAAAGTAGGGAGCCGCCAACAAGTTTTTAAGGAGCTTGTAACCCGTTCACGGATCATTAAAAGGCAACCACGAATAAGGGATAACGATAGGCAACAACGATTGACCCGTGAAGGTTACACCCTATTCATAATCCATGAGATTACTAATTCCATATGGTTCGGAACCACAAAAGGGGGATCGGGGATGATGGTACGAAGTGAGTCATGGAGTCACGTTCGCCCGTATTGGCCTTTACTCGATTCTTATTGTGAAAAGTATTTCCTGCGATCTCAAAGGTACATAAACAAAGATTCAATGTGCTCCAAACTAATATTAGGCTAAAGTGGTTGAATGTTAATGCAACACATAATTTTTAATATTAGTGATCACTTGATTAAACAACAAGACTAAAAAGAAACCTAAACCGGTCGTCCAAATTATCTTATTAAGCGTTATATTCAATTACATATTCCCTTTAAACTTGCAATATGGTGATCAATAAATATAATAGCAACGACATTAACATTGGAAGCAATTTAACTATAAATCTAACAATTAATACATGATAAACATAATAAAAATCGTTAGAAATATAATAGGAATAAAAGGAACATGATTTCTTACTTTGATTGCGTTTTCTTGCAAGTATAAAACAATGAACGCGTTAGTAACTTCAAGGAAAATTAATAATAAAAATGAAAATTAATTCAAATGAAAGTAAAGTTAATTTGGGGCCAAACCCTCAAATAGTTCTACCTTTCACGCCTTGGTTTAAGTATAGAAATTCGGGTAAAATACGGACTCCGGGGAGTTCTTAGGAGGTGTATTGTGAAAGAATAAGGAAGGCAAGTATTTAGGCTAGAGCATAAGAGAGAACAAGAGAATTATTTGGTGCCTCAAAACTGAGAAATCAGCCTCGTATATCTATAGAAGAAATGAGAGGGGTGAGATCCGGAACCCTAGAAATTTCGTGTCACGGCAAAAATTGCCATGGCGCGGCAGACATTGATGTGGCGCGGCGTTTGTGTTTTCTGGAATTTTGTCTAAGTTCATTTTTATCTTTTATTATGCATTAAGTACGGGATAAGTTAAGCGCAGTTTCAGTGTTCCGGACTTAATTCAGGTTTAGGGTTTTAATATTTATTAATCGTGCTTAATTAATAAATGAAATGAAATGGATTTAAAAGGTTTGGGTTGAAATGAGGGTTGGACTATGCTTTGACTAAATACTTGGACTGATCTGTTGACTAATTTGTTGAATGTGTTTGACTGAATATGGATTTAAACACTCCAAACATTAACCAGACCAATAATGACGGTGAAAGGTTGTTCATCATCGGGTTTGGTTTTGGGGAGACATTTTTAGGTTTCTACAATAACCGGAGCACAAAACCAGTTGCCGGGCATGGTAACAGGAGCCCAAAACGGTTACCGTGGTAACCAAAGCTGGAAACCGGTTAGCGGGCATAGTCATTGAAGCCCAAAACCGGTTACCAGGAATGGTATCCGGAGCCCAAAACTGGTTACCATGCCCGGGAACCAGTTTTTGGGTTCCTGTTACCGTGGTTAGCGGATATGCCCGGTAACCAGTTTTGGGCTCTTGTTACCGCGGTTAGCGGATAGAGAAAAAAAAAAGCACCACATTCCGTTGGCGAGGGAAGGTGGTGGGTCGTTATTAAGGGGGATGTGGTGGGTCGCCGATTAGGGTAGTGGTGGTCGTCGCTTGTCGAAAGGGGTGGTGGGCCGCCGAGGAGGATAAGGGGTGGCGAAATAGTAAGGGGTGGCGGTGGTGATCATTTTTTATGGCGGTGTTTAATAATCCACTTAATGTTTTATTATTTCTCTCTTACCAACCCCACTTAGGCCCCGTTATTATGACAGTTATTATTTTTACTGAATTGTAATTATTTTTGCTGAACTGAAATTATTTGTTACTGATTTTCTATTATATTTCTTCTTTTAAGATACTGAACTGAACTATTTTTACTGAATTGAACTTATTTTTACTGAACTGAAATTATTTTTACTCAATATTTATTTTTTTAAGGTCAAGTAAACAGGGCCTTACACTAATTTTCTATTATTTCCCTCTCTTACCAACACCAATTTATTCATTCACCAACCCCACTTCCTTTATATTTTACTATTAGCTTTCAGCCTTTTATATGCACACAATGCGTGTGTCAAACAATAATAAAAATATTTACATCTTTTGTTTTAAATAGCAGTTGCATAGTTTCTTAAAAACAACTTAAATAGCCAAATTTAATGGTTATTTAAGAATAGGAAAAATTCATGGGAATAATCCGACCTTTAGGCCATTCTTTTTTAATAATCTCACCTTTTGATTATTATTTAATAATCCGACCTTTGGGTGCCTTTAATTTTTATTGGTCCCATTTGACCAGAAACTGGTTGAAGAGGTAAATTTTTTTTCTTTTGGTTTAAAATACACGTGTCATTACATAATTGGTCGAAAAAAAAATTAAAAAAACCCAAATAATTCAGCACCATTCACCATAACCACCACCAGCACCATTCCCCACCGCCACCTCTAAACCAAACTGACTTCACACGGCCACACCCACAACCCACCACCCCCCCTCACCTACCGCACCCCAACAGACCGAAATCCCACAACCACCTTGAAACCCACCGCGTCGATCGGAACCCCACCTAACCCAACCCCAAAACCAGATTGTAAAAGGGTAATTGAAGCTGAAGCGAAAAGGTGCCTGAAAGGATCTCCATAGTAATCGAAAATCAGAAAAAATGATGATATTTGGTATAGACTTTGGCTGAGTAATTGTATCGCTTCGCCATAGCCAAGAAGTACGGTGGCTGGCATGGTGAATGGTGTTTTTTTTTCTTTTTAAAAAAAAATTTAAAGTTTTTTTTTCAATTTTTCAAAGTTTTTTTTAAATTTTTTTTTTACCAATCACAGGCCGCCACGTGTCATGTAACATGTTATAACAGGTTACCTGACCGGTTGGGACCAATAAAAATTAAAGGCACCCAAAGGTCGGATTATTAAATAATAATCAAAAGGTGGGATTATTAAAAAAGAATGGCCTAAAGGTCATTCTCATCAATTTTTCCTTAAGAATAAAGATAATCAAATTATATTATTAAAATACTAAAAGGCTGAAAAATTGCACTTTCTTTAAGAAATAAAATACAAATACAACTTAACGAAAGTCAACAAATTAAAGATAAAATTTAGAGTGGGTAATCTAGCATACAATAAAATACATGTAAAAATTATAAACATTTTTATATGTGAATTTATGTAATAATTATTTATAATTAAAAAAAAAGATTTGAATGATAAAAAAAAAAATTAAAAAAAAAAAGAAGTTTTGTTAGTGTATTATTTCTATAACTACCAAATTAACAAGTTAGAGAAACAAATAAATGTATAGTAAGATTTTATAGGATTTGATTCGGTAAATATATTAAGTTGTTGATGAGTAGATTGATTTATGTGGGAAATAATTTAATCTCAATTAAGGAATTTGTGATTTGATTGAAATAGAAGATTTATTTTTCAAAATCGCTAGTTGAGAGAATTACTGAAATTATCATTTAGTTTAGCAAGCTATTTTTTTTTTTACACAATTTAGAAAGCTCTTTGATGTAATAGAAGATGATAAGTTAAATCACAGCATTGATTGAATTAATCAATGACGGACATATTTGATTGAAGATTGATGTGATTGTTTAATAATCGAATCACTTAAATGCAATTAAGACATAGAATAATAATTATTATTTTTACCCTTATTTAACTATAGTAGTATAATCTAAGGTGTATTAAGATCTTTTCAGGGGCATGCTACAACCTACCCTCTTAGCTTACAGAGTACACTGGCGGATCCAGGATTTCCGATGAGATGGTGAGTCACCATCAACTATTGATCACATATGAAAGTACAAAGTTTTTTTTGGGTTTAGTTTATAATTGATTTCAATCCAAAAATTAAATAAAAAAAATTATATTACAACCAACTTGATTTCAATCAAAAATAGGACACAAAAATCCATACTACAACCATATAGTACTTAAAACATCCATCTTACAAGTCAAAAGTAGTACAAATAACATGTAACAAACAAATGGGTTCCACCCATTACTCTTAATAGTAGCTGATAAGTGTCATTTATGACACATTTTAGGGTGTTTTTCTCCCTTAGTTTTAGGTTTATTTTGGTCTTTCTTGGTTATTTCCAGTCCTTTTAGTCTTGTTTTAGTTAATATTGTTTTAGTTTTATGCTTTTAGGCCTTAGTTGTGAATAATATGCTTTTTGCTTGGTTTCTAGCATGATTTGCGTGCTTTTCTATGTCTGATCTTTCACTCTTTTCTCTCTTGGTCTATTTTTCTAGGTACTTGGCACTTTCCTCGATGTTGATGACTCGAGAGAAGGCCGGAAAATTCATTAGAAGAAGCCTTGAAGCAAAGAGAAGAAGCCCTTGAAGCAAAGAGAAGAAGCCTTGAAGCAAAGAGAAGCTAAGAAGCAAGCACAAGCGGCAGCAAGCATGAGCCACGGCGCAGCCACCGTGGTGCGGCAGCCAGCCTCTGCCCACTGCGGGCGCGACTTTGGTTCCTGCGTGCGCGGTGCTTCATTTTTCCAGATTTCACTTCGTTCCTGTAGATGCCCCAGAGATGCCCCATCGCGAACTCGGTCCCCAGCCACCGCAGGCGCGGCCTTGTCGAGCGCGGGCGCGGTCTTCTAGGTTTTCTTTGCGTTTAATCTCCGATTTTTCTCCTTTTTTCTTCTTGTAATATAAATAGTGTACGACCCTATTTTGGAAGGGGGGACTTCTTTAGACTTCTTTTAGCAGATTTTTACATTTTCTCTCTCCTCTAATGAGGATTAGGGTTAGATTAGGAGTTTCTCTCTCTAGTTTAGGAGTAGTTTTAGAGAGAGAAAGTTTGGGATTTCAATGGAGATTTGAGAGCTTGAAGAAGCAATTTTTTGGATTCTCTTCTCATCTATTTAATGAGTTTTTCTAACTTTCTCTCACCTTTATTTCTTTCCTTTATTCTTGTTTTTGCTTAATTCTTTGTTGATTAGAGTAGATAATTAGATTAGTTGTTTGATTCTTGCTTTAATTCTTGTTTTACCTTGTTTTCCATGTTTTTCTTCATTATGATTGCTTAGGTTTTGTTCTAGGGATATGGATGAAGGTTATGATGATGAATTGAATGATTTATTGTGATTAGTATGCAATTGATTCTTGATTATTGTGTGTGGATGATGTTTACATTGATTAGAATCTTGTAAGCTAATAGATTCTAGGTTTTTAATTGTGCTTTCAATCAATTGTACGGAAGTGAGTTGATTGAGAGTCTAGATTCTTCCATACCTTTGCTAGGCTAGTTGCGCGAGAGTGAATTAGCTTAGTAGGATAATTAACATGCTTAATTGCGTGGGAGTGAGCTGAATGTGTTGATTGTTCCTAATTGAGATCATGATCTTTTAATTGCAGTTTGTTATTGATTCATTAATGTAATTGGATTCCACTTTCCCTAGTTTTTGTTGATTGCTTTAAGTAGTGTTTTGATTTTTTCTCTCTCTATCTCACAACCTTCCTACTAGTTTAATTAGCTTAAATTGATACACTTAGTCCTTGTGGTTCGACTCTGAACTTGCCTCTATGCTTGCTTAGTAGTTAGTTAGGAATTTATAAAGGAAAAATTCATGGGAATAATCCCACCTTTGCCCGTTCGTTTTTAATAATCCCACATTTGGATTATTTTTTAATAATCTGACCTTTACCCCCAATTCCTTTTTAATGGTCCCGGATGAACAGTAACCGGTAGCGGTTTTGGTTGATGTGTATTTTTCGATTGAAATAGAGTTTGTTTAGTAGTTTCAAGGTCAATGGCTGCAGCTGGGGTGGTTGTGGTGTTTGGCGAGGTAAGAGGGGAAGCCAACAACGAGTGGGCCTCCCAGATGCAGTCTGTTCCAATGTCGTCCTCCCCTCTCCTCTCGATCTATTTTGGTCTCTTGGTACAAGATTACAAGATTACCCCCATCCACAACCTAGCCCCATCCCCACCATAACCACCACCCTAAACCCCCCACCCTAAACGCAACCACCAGGAACCCCCACCCCCCTCACTCCCCCACACTGGTAAATCACAACCCTTTCCCATCCTTCGAAACTACAACCCCCCTCCCATACCCCGAAACCACCTCAAATGGAAACGGGAAACCACCCTAACCCCAAAACCGGATTTTTTTCAAAGGTTTAGGGTTGCGGTGGACGACGACAGCAGGGAGGGGGTGGATTACTCGGATTTCAGAGGGAAAAGGGGTGGGGTGGTCGAATTTCAGAGGGGAAGGGGGTGGGGTTGTCTGATTTGGCAGGGGAAGGGGGTGGGTGGTTGGATTTCAGAGGGAAAAGGGGTGGGGTGGTCGGATTTCAAAGGGGAAGGGGGTGGGTGGTCGGATTTCAGAGGGAAAGAAGGTGGGGTGGTCGAATTTGAGAGGGAAAGGGGGTGGGGTGGTCGGATTTGAGAGGGAAAGGGGGTGGAGTGGTCGGATTTGGGAGTGGAAGGGGTGGTTTCAGGTGAAGGGGGAGGGGCTGTGGTGGTTGTTCGGTGGTTTTCGGTCGGGTAGGGGAAGGAGATGGTGGTTTCCGGCTAGGAAGGGTGGTGGCTTGGGCTGTTTGTAATTAATTTTTTTTTTCCTTAAATAAATTTAACTTTTTTTTAATTTTTTTTACCAATCACAGGCCGCCACGTGTCACGTAACCTGTTATAACAGGTAACATGACCGGTTGGGACCATTAAAAAAAAATTGGGGTAAAGGTCGGATTATTAAAAAATAATCCAAAGGTGGGATTATTCCCATGAATTTTTCCATTTATAAATATTGTTTGATATTAGGAGGTTAGTCAACGACCTAACCCTCACCTACTTATCAGTACCATAAGAAAAAAAAAGTAAATTGACCTTAGAGACCGGTTGTTTAATATAACCGATCTCTTTAACCATCTTAATAGTACCAAAAAAAATAAAATGAGCTTAGAGATCGATTATTTAAACAACTGGTCTCTTTTAATTAGAAAAAAAGCAGTGGGAAATCGGGAATAAAACAAGAAAGTAGCGGAAGTGAATAATGCTAGCATATAAGAGACCATTTATTATAAATAACCGGTCTCTTTGATTGATTATATATATATATATATATTTTTTTTTAACTTCTTCTTTTTTTTTTTTAGTTGGTGATGCAAGTGCACTAGTGTGCACCAATATAGCTCAGCCCCCTGATGGAGTATATGATGAAGATTACTTTATAGTGTTTATACTATTTCTCCTAAAACTCTATGCATGAAAAAATGAAGCAAGCAATAAAACATGTACACCCTCCGTGTTTTAATAAGTGTTACACTTACCAAATGCGGCTGTGTTTTAATAAGTGTTACACTTTTTTTTTTGACAAAAAAAAATACATTTTTATATTATATCTTTCTCTTTTTATAGTTCCCACCCAAACCCACTATTGCTTTTTTTTTTTTTTTTTTTTTTTTTTTATTATTTCGTTCTTCTCACATACATTACTTTTCAAATAACAATTAATTCCACTATCTTTCTTTTACAATTTTATTTAAGTCAATTAAATTGTCTAAAGTATTATTCATGTTTAATACTTTAATTACCCCACTTACTTCTAATTTTATTTAAGTCAATTAATTTGTCTAAAAGTATATATCGGTCAAAGTGTAGCACTTATGAAAACACAAAGGAAGTAAATATTTAACAAAACTAAACACACTCTCTCCTTTTTCTCTCTTCTCTCTCCTCTCTCCTCCCTTCTCTCTTCTCTTGGATTTTAGTTTTCTTTGGCCATTTAGGCTGAAAATAGTTTAATTTCTTCTCTCTATTTGTTAAGGCTTGTACCAATTATTTTGGGTTTTTCCTAATTTTCTCGGATTTTTATTCTTATCTTAGAGTTTTGATGATAATTGAGAAGTGATTTAGATTTATATGGATTTAAGGTTTGTCATCAATTCTACAATCAAAACATGAACACAGATTGCGAAAAGCGGTGGAGTGTGAGCTATGCCAAAATTCAAATTAGTTATGATTTTAATTGTAAAAGTTGTGTTAAGTTCTCTAAATTTGTGGTTTTCAAGTCTTTTTTATTACTATAAATGACGTATGGCTACCCATTAATGAGATTATTTCTTCCCGTCAAGAAAGAAAGAAAGAAAAAAAAAACATAGGGAGTAAGAATTATTATTAAAAAATACTCTTTTGTAAATAGTAAAAATTATTATTAAAAAATATAATTTTCCTAAATTTTGCGGTTATTACGAAAGTGAGGATGTAGACAATAAAATCAAAAATAAAACCCAAACCTCCTGGTGGATAAACAGAGGATAACCCCTCTTCCATCCAACAATCCACACTCAAAATTCGTACACACTCCGAAACTTTCTAACAATGTCAACAATCTCAGCATTCCGACCATTCACTTCTCCACTTCACAGAACCAACTATCTGAAATCTTCTCCCATAAACCATTGTTCTGCAATTCAATTCCACAAAAATGCAATTTCTTCCCATAATTTCCAGCATTTGAGAATGACCCATAATTCCAAATTAAGGAGGGTAAAATCAGCTGAGGAAGAAGCTCAAATTCCAGAACCAGAAACGGCTGAGACAGCGGCTGTTGCGGAAGAGGAGGCTTCTCCTGAGCAAACTGTTGCCATCCCAGTTTCCCCCTCTGATAAGCTGATAATGTTTTTTCAGGTACATTCAATTTTTTTTATATTACTCCGTATTATTTTTTCATGGTTTTTTCTATTGAATAATAATGATTTTTAGCTGTTTTGGTTGAATTGGGTGACATAATTAGAGTGTTAATGTTGTTGTGGCAATTGGTTCTTGTGTTTTTTTTGGCTAATTTGGGTGGATTTGGGGTTTTTGGGGGGTTATTGATGATGTGTTACTGTTCTTGATTATATTTTGAAAAATCTAGTTGAATTTATATACTGTACAGTTTTCTAAAATAGAGATGTTAGAAATGTTATGGTATAAGGCTAGTTTCTAGCAAAGGGAAGAGAAGGGAGAACATGCCTCGAACCCGGATTGAGCATCTACTCTTTGGGGATGAATAAATTGTGGACTAATTATTGACATCTTTAGCTTAGTGATAGGATTTTACAGTGACTTTTATTGTATGCTTAGTGTTAGTGTTAACAATGCAAGGATATATGATAATCATCTACAGTGACTTTTATTATAGGCTTGTTGAGCATCTACGTTTGGCATCACTATAGTTTTCTGTTTTTTTGGGTTTTTGTTTTTCAAAATCATATGATATATGTCATATAATGAATAAAAAATTAGTCAAATTTATTAAACTCACGATAATTTTGAAAACTGACAACAGAAAGTGAAAACACCTTTTTCTTGTTTCTTGTTTTTGGTTTTTT
Source organism: Chenopodium quinoa (assembly GCF_001683475.1). Taxonomy (NCBI): domain Eukaryota; kingdom Viridiplantae; phylum Streptophyta; class Magnoliopsida; order Caryophyllales; family Amaranthaceae; genus Chenopodium; species Chenopodium quinoa. The sequence goes on from NW_018745000.1 coordinate 7,057,631, forward strand.
GTTTTCTAAAAAACTGAAAACAAAAAACATGCCAAACAAGCCTTAATACTAGTAATGTTTGTAAGATATGTTACACATTGTTTTGTAGTATTAGTTTTGGCATAGAGCAAATTTCTGTAAGCATATTTGAAGGATTCTACTTGTTATGTTTTATTAATTCTATTAGATGTGTGTACAAATGTGTATTCAAGATGATAGAACAATTGAGATCTGAAGCAATCTTCTTATTTCATGCTGATATCAGATTCATGCACTGATGTACTGATATCAGACTTATTTCTGTCTGGAATTATGGTTCAAATCAAAATATTTTGGTTGTTTTAGAATTTTTTATGTTAGTTGGATAATTGGATTGATGGTTTTCACATAATACAATAAGAGTTTAGAAGATATGATACGACCACAAAAATTCATTGATGTGATTTTTCCATTAATTTTCCTTCGCTTTGGCAAAAGATGGTTTGTATATAATTAATCTAATATCAATATGTGACAATCATTGGCAATAGATTCAGATGGGTTTGTTTTCATCTCAATTTGAGCTTTCTATCAATATCATGAAATTGTTCATCTTTTTAAATGTTAGCATCTTTTATACTTATGGTAGAACTTTGTAATTGTATACTTGCCTGTGATTTAAATGCATCTTTATACTTTCGATTGTTCCTTTACTTGATGTCCATCTTGCTACTTTAAATTTTTTTAACTTTCATTTCTGTTTTACTAATTCTACCACTAATGTAGGCAGAAGGAACGTTGACGGATTCAGCTATCCCAAACGTGACTCAAGCATTAGAGGTATCTCTTGATATCTCTCTTTAAAATATATTTTGGTTAGGTTCATCCCAATAGATAAGTATCGTATTTTCAACCTAAAAAGCTTTTAATAAAATTAAAATAGTTATTAAAATTCTATAGAATCTAGTATGGTATATATATTTGCGGTCATAATTGCGAGAACTAAATTATGATAGTTGTCTACAAATTTAGTTTTTATACTCCCTCCGTTACTTTTTGTCGTTCTCATTAGAAATTTTGGCATCAAGGAGTAACTTTTTATGTTGAATTTTAAAATTTTGTAGGTGTTATATCCCAACGTTATAATCTATAACTAATACTAAAGTATTCGCCGCTGACTAGAGCTAGGCACGGGCTGGGGTGGCCCGCGTGCCGCCCGGCACGGCCCGCCCTTCGACGAGGCACGGCACGGTGGCCCGCCGGCGTGCCGTGGGCCGTGCCACGGACAAGAGGTGGACTTTTCGGCACAGCACGACACGAGCCCGCCCCTAGGCCCGCCGTGCCAGCCCGCCCAGGCACGCTCCGGCACGCCCTAAATAAATATATATATTAATATATATATATATATATAAATATTAATATATATATTTATATATAAATTATATATGTATATATATATTTATTTATATAGTATTATAGTGTAAACATTAATAATAATAAAAAAAAAAAAAAAAAAAATCTTGAAACAGCCCAGCCCGCCAGGCCAGCACGCAGGCTGGCACGTGGCCGGCACGGCACGAGCCCGCCGTGCCAGGCCGTGGGCTGGCCTGTGAGAATGGCCGGCACGGCACGGGGTCTTCGGCATGGCGGCACGACACGCCGGAGCCCGTGGCCCGCCAGGCACGGTCCGCGGCGGCCCGGCACGATGCCCAGGTTTACCGCTGACATTACCACTGTCCATGTGTCGCCTTCTTATAAAAAAATTTCCCTCCAAAACTATTAATGACATCATTTTTTTCTTTTCTTTTCAAGATAAAGCTAGTGTTTGGAAATGATTGATTAATTATACATTTTTCTAAAAGCTTTTAAGAATAAATTGACTAATTGCACAATTTCTCTCACATTCTTTTTTTCTACCTACATAGAATTGTTTAGAAAAACTATCTCATGCATTATATTAGTGATAACAAAGTTTGGATTTTCCATTCTTTATTAAACCTTCAAATTTTCTATAATGATGAATCAAAAGCGAATGCTAACATTTTTAAAATTTTATTATAATATGAAGTTATTTAGAATATTAGAATGTATCAATTAGTCGAGATCACTTGTTTTTTTTGAAAAAAGTTTTTGAACCATTAAATATTGGTTTGGAAACTTTCAAATTTAAACCCATTCTTATTAAATTTTATTAATGCATGAATTAGTATGTAATTATGAATAGCCCTTTTGCCCATTATATATAAGCTTATTTATAATTGTTTTTGTTACCTATGAATACTTTTGTTGAAGTTAATAGGTCAAATTGCCCATTAGTATATAATTTTTTTTTTTAATTACATAAGTGTTTTATTTAGAGATGACACCAATCTTATGAAACAAACCTTAATAAAAAAATTGTAAAAAGGCAAAAATAGACTAACATTGGGAATTCCGAAAAAATAAATACATTAAAAACATTATATAATGTTATGTTTACGTGTATTTTCAACAATTTAGTTCAGCAAAGGCTATTTATAGTAAAGAAAAATGAAAATGAATACAGAAATAGATAAAAATGAAATATAGCTTTTATTATTTTGGGACAAGGTTTTCGGGTGCAATGAAACTTTTATAGTATATGAAGATTTGGAAATTCTATCATATTTGAACCTGAACCTATCCGGATGAAAGAGCTACAAAATTCGCAGGGAAGTGAGAATATGAAAGAATGCTCTTGTTTACTATGAATGAGAGTACCATGTGTTGGTTGCTTTTTACTAATGAGGGGAATGCCTATTTATAACCCTCTATGCACCTATGCCTTGAATTTTCTTAATTCTAAAATGTTTCCACCTCTTTAAGGAACTTTTTACACAAGAAGGTTATACACACTTCCACAGAATTTGTACAAAGGAGCAAGGTGTTTATTAGAGATTTTCTTGCTAGAATCATAGAGCCTAGGCTAGTTTAATTATACACTTTGGAGAGCACCAACATCTATGCTATGCACCAAGGATAATTTACGCGCATATTCTCAAAAGAGAGCTTGACCTATCATCCTAAACTATAGCGGACCTTCAACATTGAGCCCATTTGAAGCTTGTGTTGAACTGACCCATTTGTATGCTGATGCCAAAATAAGGCTTTATAGAGGGAGTGTTGGTCCTTGGCATCCCATTGTCAATCCCTAAGCCCATAGTAGACAGGATAGATGGAATATCTGACAAATGTTAAATTTTGTTGTATCTCGAATTGAAAGTACATAAGGAATTCGAATTAACCATCTTAAATTTGGCAGATTAGCACCAGGTACAATGAGATAGCTGGGGAGATGTAGCGGTCCAGGATAATAGGCTATCATAGAAAACATGCACAATTAATAAAAATTGGTTTCATATATAGTTCCATCATTGGGTACATTGGGCTATGAACTTTCTATCAAGAAGTTGACGTTTTTAATCTCATCATTTTGTGCTTGATGTGCAGTAGATGAACCCTTAAATAGCATTCAGTCTGTTTCATAAATCAGAAATATATTGTCTTATTATTGTTACAATTTTAAATTTTCCAGGGAGCGGAAGGTGTTTCTAATTTGAAGGTTCAGATTTCTGAGGGCATTGCAAGTGTTGAGGTGAGTAAGAACAGTTTGATCTAAAAAATTCTGTTGGCCACTGTGTTGTCTACCTATTTTGAAACTATCCAAGTGCAATGCAACTATTATGATAGCACCTAACATTAGTTTATACTTAAACTTATTTTTTTTTTTTTTTACCTATATCTGTACTTCAAACTAACTTGATCAAGTTCATTATGGCACTAATATCTATACGATTGATCATTTCAAACAACTATATCCTTGTGTGCTCTCCTACTGCTGCGAAAGTTCATGTTGTCTGTATGTTTTCCTTGAAAACTTTTCAGTTTATCTTTTTTTAGTAATTGTACCAATATATTTTGATTGAACGATTAACATGTTTGTTGCTTATTCTTTGCATGGCTTATCGGCCACCATAAAAAGAACAAGGAACTTGTTTTTAGTTCTAGATAGTTCTAATGATAATGCTGTTGGTATCCTTTTGTAGCTTACGAAGCAGACAACAATTCAAGCGACTGGAGTAGCATCTAGTCTGCTAGAATCTATACAAGGAGCCGGTTTCAAGTTGCAGACATTGAATTTGAGTTTTGAAGATGAAGAGTTGTTAGCTGGGGTGTAAGAATTTGTATATCATAATAGAGAAGAATCTCTAATGTAATTTCTGCCTGTTATATGTGGTCTTTAATACTATTGTATGCTGAGGCACTTTGATTTAAGGTTGTAATCATTGTTTTCCTTGAGAGAAGTAGATTAAATGAATTTTCTTGAAGCAAAAATATGCTCGTTCTCTGTTCTGGCTGAAGTTTAGTATTTACAAACAGAAATGACAGTAAAACAAATACTAATCAAACTAGAACTCGGTTTCTGGCGCTCCAAGAAATAACCTATGGTTTAAAGTCTTCTGCGAAAGCAGAATATCCTGTCGTTGCATACACAATACATGAATAACATGATACTCTTTGGATGCGATGCCTTCCTGTAGAGTTAGAAGCCTTAGGACTTATTGTACATTTGTACATACAATTTTCTGTTGAAAGGGTAAAGAAAGATGAAAGAAGCCCATCTTGCAAAGGGAACATCTACCACCTGTTTGCAAACTGTAGTAGATGGCAACTCTTAACAACTCCTATCTCTTTTTGCCTTGGGTGTTCCTTTGAGGTTATTTCATTACGAAAAAATACTACCTCCGTCTCATATTTTTTGTAACTTTAGAATATTTTATACATCACAAATAACACCCAAAGTTGCAAAAAATATGAAACGGAGGTAGTACAAGTTTCTCTCTAAACAAAAATTGTTTATAACATGGCATTTTCATAAATCAATAATATCAATACATCATAAGGATTTAATAACAAACACACAAGCTCTCTTATTAATGCTTTCTCACGAATTATGAAGCTAAGGTAGGAGATCAGACAATAAAGAAGATGATATTTACAGCGAAGATACTTCCCAATACACAAATTATATAATAGAAAGTACCGAGTATATTATGTACTTAACCACTCATGCACACTTATAAACATTCGGACTAACTAAAACAAAGCCTTATCCTAGTTATCTTCACGCTCTTCAACTCTTGAAGCTTTCCTTGGTTAGTTGGTTGAACCTTTTGAATCACTTCTTTCTTGATCTTCATCAAGAATGCTAAAACACTCCAAAACTCAAAATTGTTATTACTGTACATAGAGAACAATTGATAATACAAAGCACATCAACCTTGTCATCACTTCAAAACCCAATGAATTCGATAAAAGATTTCTATTTGATTTCATTAATTAGTTTTCCCACGTTAAAAGGGCTTGTAAAACTGGCATGATGAGACATTAGTTGTAACTTAGAGTATATATGTTTTGGTCCTTTCTCACGAAGTTTAATCACTTTGGTGGAAATTCACTTAAATTAACGATAAGGTCAAGTTATTCTTTCCTCAAAAAGAATACTAGAATAAATAAAAAAAATTACTATTATTCAAAGAACAAATGCAGTATTATAATGTTTCGTATATTGTTAAATCAATAGAGATTATTATATTCAAAAATAATAATTATGTTGATTGAATAAAAATCAGGCGAAGATACCATAAACTCATACATGTTTACCGTCTCCGTATTCACATTTGTACAAGTCTCAAGCATTCACTTTTTTTATAATATATCTATCTAAGTATTTTACTTTTATCATGTTTTCCTTACATCTACTCATCTATTTTATATAAATATAAAACAAAAGTTTACAATAATTGAGTAAACCTACCTTTTAAAAAGTAGGAAAAATTGTAAATAATAATCCCAACTTTGCTCCTTTTTCTTTTAATAATCCCAACTTTGGATTATTCTGAAATAATTCAAACTTTAGGGGTTGTTTACTTTCTTCAATCCCAATTACCGGTTACCTGTTGAACAAGTTAATTTTTTTTTAATAAATGCCACGTGTCAAAAGTTAATTAACCAAAAAAATTAAAAATAAACAAAAAAAATTAAAACATATTCAGAATACCCCCTTCCCTTCCCTGGCCACCCTTGCCCCACCGTCCACCGGAAAACTCACACCTTTCTTCCCACCGATCAACCGCCCCATTCCACCCACGCTACAACCACAAATAACAACAACAAACACCAGCAGCTCAACCCAAACAACCGCACAACCCGCAAACACCAAACAACCACCATCACCACCAGCCTATATCGTCAGCCGCAACACCCATCTCCACCTCACGCCAATTCGCCACCTACAATCAGCAATTCAACACCTAATTTCATCAATTTCAGCCTCCAATAGCATCAACAACTTCGAATTATGCTCATGGAGTGTGCTCACGAGGGTGGTGGTTCAAGGGGGTAGGGAAAGTGCGCTCAAGAGGGTGGTAGTTCAAGGAGAAAGGGGGAGGGGCAACGGGACGGGAGCAGAGGTGGCTCGCCGACAGCGAAGGCAATTGGGCTATTGCGGAGAACTCGATGCAGGTTTCGATCGAGTGGCGAAGGTTTAATGTTGGATCGGCGGAGTCGGAAAAAGTTAATGCTGCGGCGAAGGTTTCCGACGCGGGGGGAGGTTTCAGGGGGGTCTGGTGTTTTCGGGGTGTGGCCGTGGGTTTTTAGGTGGCGGAGGGAAAAGCGGTGGATGAGGTTGGGGGTTCTAGTGGGAGGCTGGGTGGTTTCTGGGTTGTTTTTTTTTTTTTTTTTTCAATTTAATTTTTAATTTTTTGCACCAATGACAAGCTGACACATATAATGTAACCTACTATTAAAGGTCGTTGACTTTTGCTAACTGATTTGAGATTGAAGAAAGAAAACAGCCCCCAAAGTTGGGTTTATTCAGCATAATTCAAAATTGGGATTATTTAAAGAAAATTAAGCAAAGTTTGGATTATTATTTACAATTTTTCCTAAAAAGTATGAGATAACTATTATGAATAGTGTTTGGATAATTATACCCTCTAAAATGTTTATTTACTTATTTTCCCTCATTAATGTTAATTGTCTTTTTAAAAAACTCTGAAAAATACGTACGGTCATTTATACACCTAGAAATATGTGTTTACATATTTTCCCCTACTAATGTTGTCAACAACTAAAGTTGTGACATGATATCAAACCAAAAGAGCTATCTAGACATAGCTAACTATGACACGCGAGTCAGTCGTATTAGTCAAAGTAAATATTGGGAGAGTTTAGATTCGATTGTTGTTGACAAATAGTATAATTGAATGAAAGTTGCAGGTGGATGGTGGATCCATGCAAGAAATTGGTGTCCATGATAGTACATGAAAATCAAATTTGACACTGGTGGAGAACATGTGATATTGACTTCAATCCAGAAGACATGGACCTTTCTCTTTCTTTCTCTTTCTCTATATTAATTAATAATTATTGTGTGTCTAGTGATGCTATGGGTCGATGTTTGTTCGTACTCAATAGAGAATCAATATGCTCTCGAGAGGAGTTTTAAAGGGAGTATTGTTATGTATTTGTTGATATATAATAAGAATATAATGGTAACTTACTATAACAATAGAGGTGATAGGACTATATATTTTTACTTTAATTTTTAGATTTTAATTGTATCACAATAGTCATTTTAGTACAATTACAATAAATTATTATACCATTACACTATCAATGACACAATTTCACAACCTAGTGGTTATATAAGCTTCAAAAGTATACCATTGAGTTTTGGGATTTTTCGCTTTGTCCTACGGGAGAATTCAACTCCAAGATTGGCCTAACGCACGTCTTGACCCTGCACAAACGAAAGCTCCGCTTGTTCGAATTTATTTTCGCCTCTGAAGGTCAAGTTAGTATCGAATAAGGGAGAAGGCAAAAAGTAAGGCTGAAATGTAAGGGTGTATATCTCGGATCCCGAGATAAAAGCAATAAATGCTTGTGTAATAAGTGATTAATAGTGGAAATCTAATTGTGTTCCCACTGTAATAAATGTCCCTATTTATAGGCATGTGGGAGTGCGTGCCCTCCTTAGGTCATTTAACATAGGTAAATAGGTCACTTTGTTTACGACGCCTCGGGATTTGGGCGTGAAGGCCGCCATTTCCCCAATGATGGGGGTGCCACCTTTTTGTATCCTTGTTGGCTCATTTTGAGCGCATCCTAGGTTGACACGTGTTATATTCTGATTGGTGCACGTGTCTAGGGTAATTTTTATCTTAAACACATTGTAAAAATCTTTAATACCATTATAACCATTTATAATACTATTCCACTATCATGGTACATTTCACATCTTAGTGATATCAATGTTAATTTATAAAATATTTACAAAGTTGTCATGTTATGTACCAACATATACATAACAATACTTGTTTCGGGGTTTTTTGAGGTGTCCTACGGGAGAGTTACAGCACCGGGAATGTACGCCTGACTTCTGTACCTGCAAAACCACGAAACTCCGGTTGGGTGGAGTTCCGCCTCCGAAGGTCAAGTTAGTACGATCCCGGATGAAATTATGTACGGAAGGTAAATTGGTTCTCTCGGATTTCGGGAGATTCCGCAATTAATATTGCTCGGGTTTTGTGGGCGTATTTTTGAATGCCAATAAATGAGGTAGATTCCTCTTATTTATAGCAGATGGGTCTGCTCCCCCATTGGGGGTACAATGCCACGTGGCATCCATTGGTTGGATGCCCATGGTGCAATAGGGTAATGACACGTGTCACCCCTATAGGGCCACGTGTCCAGGGTAATTTTTACCCTAAACATTTGCCCCTCACGGGTGCTGACGTGGCTATGCCATGTGGCACCTGTGACACGTGCCCACCAAGCAGGAAGGCGACGGTTTGCCTCCCTCCCCCTCTTTTTTCAAATTTCAAACTAAGGGGAAAGAGGAGGTGACGGTTCACCTTATGAGATTTCCTATAAACAGGAATCCCCCTCCTTTCATTTCCCACTTTGTCATTTTTGAGAGAAATTTCTTGAGAGAAAAAGCGAGAGCTCCTGACCCTGCCTGGTTACTCGTGCAAACATCCTTTCTTCCGGATACCGCTTGAGTTACGCAGTCCGTCTCACTAAGGTATCCTTCTGACTCAATCGGTCTTTGATTGGATGTTTGATTATGCTGAACCGGCTTTTGCCGTCTGGAGCTTTTTAGGAAATTTTTTATAAATTGCGTCTATTAAAAATCTCAACCGGTGTAGATCGTCTGAGTTATCTTCTGGCACTTGTTGAAGTTTCACTCAATAGACCCTCAGCCGGCTTACACCGTCTGGAGCATCAAACAAGCAATCTCATTGGTGAGTTGCATTCAATAGACCCTCAGCCGGTGCAAACCGTCTGAGGTATCTTCAAGCAATCTCATTGGTGAGTTGCATTCAATAGATCCTCAGCCGGTGTAAACCGTCTGGGGTATCTTCAAGCAATCTCATTGGTGAGTTGCATTCAATAGACCCTCAGTCGGTGTAAACCGTCTGGGGTATCTTTAAGCAATCTCATTGGTGAGTTGCATTCAATAGACCATCAGACGGTGGGATACCACCTTTTGGCCTGCCTTGCTGTTTTCCCAGCCAGTCTCACACCGTCTGGGGGATGAGCAAGCAATTCCCTTCTAAACTGTTTTGCTGGAACCCCTGACCGGTCTTTGCCGCCTGGGGTGCCTTCAAACAGTTTTTCATCTTAGCGAATACACAGCCGGCCTTCAGGCCGCCTGTGTTGGTTTCTCTCTATTTCTTTAAGCTGTCTTCTTGTGAAACTCAGCCGGTTTATGCCGACTGGGGGGTCTGGTCAATCTGATAAAAATCCCAGATTATTTGCTTCTGCCAATCTTACCCAACCGGCTTTTCCCGCCTGTGGTATCTTTGGGCAACATTGGTGATTAATTTTCCTTCTTTTACCAATTTGCAGTTTGGTCAAAGTGATACCGTTTGGGGTATCTTTGGTCAACAACTGTCTCCAAACTTCTATCCAATCTCAAGGTAACGTCTTGGTTCCTTGTCTTTTTTGGAGTTTATTTTTGAATCCTTTGGCTGTAAATACCTTAATGACCTCACCCATCACACACACGGCACACCACAATTTAGAGGTCAGCCGGTCTCCTGGTACGGCTGAGTCTAGGACTGGGGGTGCCGCCTCTGGGTACGGGGAGTCTCCTTGTTCATCTCCGAAACCGACCGTCTCTATCTCTGTGTAGGACGCAATGGCTCGCACAAAAAAGACTGCCTTCGATCTAGAGTACAGAGAGGCAGACTCAAGCGAGCTGCCGCCTGACCCCAGCCAGACAGAGGGGACAAGAGATTCTCCGCTTGGCACCCCAAGCACTCCCAGTGATGGGATTTTAGGAATAGGAATGGGAGGCGACGAAGATGCCGCCTCGCCTTCTAAAGTTGAGCTAGAACACCAAGAGGGTGCCAGCGACGACGAGACCGCCTCCTCATCCGGTAGAGAGCAGAGCGGCAGCAGTAGCAGCCTCTTGACACCGGATGCTGATAGTGAGGCGGAGGAAAGGCCTAATTGGAATAATAAAGGCGACCCGTTCCTCATCGCCGTCTCTGCCAAGGATAGGGCAAGCATGGCCAATAACTTGGAGGACTTTGTAAAAATTCGCCCGCTTGGGGAGAACTGGAAAATAATTGTGCCTCCTGAGATGGGCACTATTGTTTGGGAAGACGAGCAGCCCAATGCAGACGGATATTTTGGCTGCTATGAGGCGGCATTCCTAGCTGGTCTCCGCTTCCCCCTTCATAACACAATAAAGGCCATCCTTCGAGGATATGGCCTTGGTATTTGGCAGTTAACCCCCAGCTCATGGGTTAACATATTGGGTTACATTGCCGCCTGCGAGATGTAGGAAATCAACCTCGGATGGGAGGCTTTCGCTCACATGCATTACTTGAGCAGAAGTCCAGGCGGTTGGAGAGCCTGGTACACACTGACCACCTATCCCCAGTACCTGATGACTTTAGACAAACCGTCTAAGTGGTCCAACTGGAAGAACATGTTTTACTTGGTCTCCGCCCCTACTAAGGCGGAGAACCGGGAGTATAGGGTATACAATCGGAAGCCAGCCCTTCTGGGTCACAAGTGCAAAAAACCTCGTGTTCCGGATGAGGACTATGAGCGAATAATAGAATCTAAGTTCTTTGAACAGACCACCGCCACCCTCTCTAATGGGGACTTAATAAGTGTACCCAGAAATTGGGTACCTAGGCACGAGTTTCTTTGAGACGAGGCGTTTTTTTTCCGTCTGTAAGATTAGCACTCAGTTTGACAAACGTAGGTCACATTAGAGATTGCCCCTATTTTATTCTGTAATATTTCGTTCCTTGTTTTATTTGTTTCTCTGACTGGATGGGTTCTTTTGTGCAGTGCGTGGATTAGCAATGCTGCCTGCTGACAAGACACCCGCTGAAATCCGCAAGGCTAATGCGGAGAAGAAACTTGCTGCTCAGGCGGCGAAGAAGGTATCTTGCCTTTCCTTTTTTACTTCTACATAAATTTCCGTTTGGCTTCAATGCCGCCTGATTGCTATGTTTATTTTCAGGATGGGAGCAAGGTGCCCCATTCCATTTCCAAAATAATCAGGCCACGGCCTGGAGAGGAGCCGCCTGTCCAGAACAAGGCGAGGAAGACTTCCTCTTTGACGGTACCCAGCCGTCTGACGATTGGGGGTAAATCTCTCAAGAACCTCGGCTTGGGGTTCGATCTGTCGAAGAGGCAACCGGATGTTCTTGAAAAGGAGACGGCGCCGCCTAGGGCATCTGGTGCTTCAATACCGGCTGAGGGCAGTCACGACCCTCAACTTACCACCCAAGGTACTCTTGACCCCTTCAACCCTTCTTTGCTTGGCAAGCCTATGCGGGTCAAGTCACACTCCCAGCTCCTGCCAGAAGACTCTTCTGGCAGCCGGCAGTCGATAGGAGGGAAGTATGTTGCCTTCTCACCATCTGTTTCTGGTGCAGATCACTCCCCTCGCTGGCCGGATGTACAAAGGTACGCTCGGGCCATGTTGAAGGCCGTCCCAAAAGAGGAGAAGGAGGCGATCCCAGGGATCCATACCTTCAATGCCGACCAGGTTCTGGCCGGCCTGTCTAAGGTACATAATCTTTCAATTTGTTTTTTAAGTTATTATGCCGCCTGGTCACTTCTGACACTGTCTGGGCTTTTGCAGTCAATGCTGCGTGTGGAAGGGCTCAAGAAGGCTTATGCCCGCAAGTGTGTGGAGGTAAGACGGGCTAAACGGGATGCGTCTGACGCCCATAACGTTGCCCAGTATTCCATGATTATGCAAGAATTGAAAACTAAAAGCATAATCATGCAACAGGTGGATAACATCAAGCGGCTCCAAAAGGCGCTCAATGAAGCCGGCACCAAGATCCACAACCTCAAGGCGGAAAAGGATAATGCCAAGGCGGAGCTGAAGAAGGTGAACGACTCTTCCAAACTCCTGGAGGTGGCCAGGAAGGAGAACACAAATCTCCTTGCTGACAACGCCCGCTTGAAGGAGGCGGCAGCCAAGGCCAGCGACAATTTCAAGGCTACGCTGGAGGCTGAACAGAGTCGGCTCATCGAAGAGAATGAGCAAGACTGCATCGCTTGAATGCAGAAGGCTTGGTCCCTGGTCCATCCAGACGCAGAATACACCGTCTGGGAACTTGCCTACAAATATGCAGATCTTGCCATTTATGTGCAAGAAACGAACCAGCCGGCTCCAGAGCCTTATGAGGAGTGGGTCCACAAGCAAATTGAGGCCATGCAGGCGGAGAACGGCTCATAAGGGGGAGAGAATCAAGAGGAGATCGTCCCTCCTGTCCCGGGAGCTGCCTTGCAAAGCCAGGATCAGGATCAACCTCCGCCTCAGCCTTAAGCTCTTTGTCTTCTAATTTTCCGGCCTGCGTGCCGTGTATCTGATGTATCTTTTTCCACCGGACGGGGGTCCGACTAACACTTGAACAAATTTTAACGTTAATATAATTTTATGCCGACTGAGTCGGTCATCTTTGCAACACTTGTTCTATTTTGCTTTTCATTGTTTGTATGTATGCTTCTCTCTTTTTTTTTTTTTTTTTTTTTTTTTTTTTTTTGAACTGACAATGCCGAATGGGTTGACTATGCCTGCCCTTGGGTGGGTGATTGTTTAGTGCAAACACTAAGCAAATAGCCGCCCATACATGTCCTAGATCAATAATCAACCGATCTGGGTCAGGCGGGTTTGGGTCAGACGCATGTTAATGTGCTGATTGCCGCTTGAGTCGCGCTTAGAGAACGAAATTGGGGTCTATGTGACCGCTTGTGCAAGAAGTCTGAGCCAGCCTATTCCGGCTGACTATAAACTTCTCACCGGCTGGGTTACCTTGGGGTAACACCCGTATGGAATCTTTCCCAAATAGGTGGGAAGTAAATTAAATAGAATTTCCGTCGCCTTAGTTGTCTTGAAGCAAAGAAGGCTGTGGCTTGAATTGTAATTTCCCCGTCTGGGGTACCATGGGGTAACAGTCGGTGAATATCTTTTAAAAGTTGGTTAATGGGCGCATAAGCCAGCTAGGTTGCTTTTTGGCAATAGCCGTCTGCCCAACAAGATTTAATTTTGCCGCTTGTATTGCCTTCGGGGCAATAACCGGCTCTATTTTGTTTGCAATAGGTCATTCGGACGGTCATGGGCTTAACCTAGCCGGTTAAGACCGTCCGACGCTTTGACGCATAGAACAATATACCACCCGGAAGGGAGATGTTCTCTTCGACAAATTCACCCGGATGGGCGTTGCCGGACGTCTGTTCGGAGGTAGAGCAGACGGTTTAATATGTCGACTTTGTGCCTTTTAACCGACTAAGTTAGGTACTTAGCGTTTTTTGGTTTATGTTTGGGGCAAACGGTTGCCTGATCTTAAAAAATACCCGGATGTGTTGTTCACATCGGGACTTTGGTACACAAAGAAATTGAAATAAAGTATTTCCCATTAATTTACTCTATTTACAAAAAATGACTACATCTTCCTAGAAGTAGTACTTTTTCAAGTTATCCACATTCCAGGTCCTAGGTAGCTTCCTACCGTCTAGGGTTTCTAGGCGGTAGGTGCCGCCTCTGACTTCGTCATATATCCGATAGGGGCCTTCCCAATTGGGGGTCAGCTTCCCTTGCTCATTTTCCGTGCCAGAAGCTTCCATCTTTCGTAGTACGAAGTCCCCAATTTTGAGAGGGCGCTTGCATACTCTTTTGTTGTAAGCCCTCGTCATTCTCAAACGGTATATTTCATGACGTAAAGCGGCATTGCCCCTGCGTTCTGGGAGTGAATCCAATGCTAGGCGCATGGCTTCCCAGTTAGCCTCCTCGTCATAGAGCATGACTCGGAGTGTTGGCTCATAGAGCTCTATTGGCAGGAACGCTTCAGTGCCGTACGTCATTAGAAACGGGGTTTCACCGGTTGCCCCTTTCTCAGTCGTTCTGATGGCCCAAAGGACGTGAGGTAACTCATCCGCCCAAAGACCACCGGCTCTTTCGATCTTCTTTTTTATGCCGTTTGAGATGAGTTTGTTGAAGGCTTCAACCTGACCGTTTGCTTGGGGCCGGCCAACAGATGCAAAATAATGCGAGATCCCCTGATCTCCTAACCAATCCTTGAGGGTAGGCGTTTCAAACTGAGGACCATTGTCAAAAACCATAGACATAGGCACCCCAAACCGGGTGATGATGTTTCTCCAAATAAAGGAGATGACATCCTTCGTCTTGATGCCTTTGACTGCCTCGGCCTCAACCCACTTAGTGAAGTAATCTACAGCCACCAGAATATATCTTCTACCGCCTAAGGCAGGCGTGTATGGACCCAAGATGTCCATGCCCCACTTTGCAAAGGGAACCGGGCTGTAGATTGCCATCAGGTCGGTTGCCGGACGGTGTATGAGCCGGCCAAACTTCTGACATTTGTCACACTTTTTCACTAATTCCATGGCATTCGCCTCAAGGGTCGGCCAAAAATAGCCTTGCCGTCTGGCTCTCTTTGCTAGAGTCCTGCCGCCTATATGTGAAGCGCAAAAGCCCGCATGCAGATCCTCTAAGACCTCTCTTCCCCGTTCTGGGGTTACGCACTTCAGCAACGGCTGGAGGTACCCCTTTATAAAGAGTTCCCCCTTGAACATTTCAAAGCTTAGAGCTCGCTTTTTAAGCGCTGCCGCTTCTGAAGAGGCATCCGGCAGGGTGCCGTCTACCAAATAGTCCCGGACGGGGTCCATCCAGGTGGAGCTTCGGTCTAAGATTCCAATGGGATCATGCTCGATACTTCTTTTTTCCATGACCTCCCAAAAGACTGACCTAGGTTGTTCTCGGACCGGGGCACTTGACACAAACGAAACTCATCAAATGCCCCCGCCCCCTCTTTAACTTCCTGCAGGTATTTGATCATTGCCGGATGGGTGGCCTCGTAGTCACCATTGAATTGGCTGACGATCAATTGAGAGTCTAAGCAGGCGTCAACTTTCCTTGCCCCTGCCGCCTTACACATGCGCATACCGGCTAGCAGGGCCTCATACTTAGCTTCATTGTTTGAAGCTTGAAATTTGAACCGTAGTGCATATTCGTATGTATCTCCTTCTAGAGATTTGCAAATTACTCCTGCACCACAGCCGTTTACCGTAGAGCTTCCGTCTACAAATAACTTCCAAACCTGTCAGGCATCTTCCGGCTGAGCCGGCCTAGTCATTTCGACAATGAAGTCAGCAAACGCCTGACCCTTTACTGCCCGCCTAGGCTCAAAAGTTATTTCCAGGCTCTGAATTTCAACAGCCCACTTGATCATTCAGCCGGATGACTCCATGGTGGTCATTGGTCGTTTGAGTGGCTGATCAGTATAGACAGTTACCGGATGGGCCAAGAAGTATGGCTTCAGCCGCTTGACTGCTTTGTATAGAGCCAGCCCAAATTTTTCAATCATTGGGTACCGTAGTTCAGCATTTTTGAGAATATGGCTGATGAAATACACTGGAAGCTGTTTGCTGTCTCTCTCAGCAAGGAGAACGACACTAAGGGAGTGATCTGAGACGGCTAGGTACATGTAGAGAACCTCCTTGGGCAGGGGGCTCACTAGTCTGGGCAACGAGTGCAGGTGTTGCTTGGAATGCCGCCTCAGCCTCTTCTCCCCATTCAAATTTGGACCTCTTCCTGATTGCTTGGAAGAAGTAAAGGCACTTGTCGCCTGACCGACTGAGGAATCTTCCTAATGCCGCCAGGCAACCGGTTAACATTTGGGCCTCCTTGACGGTTCGGGGTGATTTCATGTCAATCACTACCTGGACCTTCTCCAGATTGGCCTCTATGCCTCTTTGATCAATCAAGAATCCGAGAAACTTCCTAGACTCAACACCAAAGACACACTTCTTGGGGTTAAGCATGACCTTGTGCCGCCTGAGTGTGGTGAAGGTTTCTCGGAGGTCAGCTAGGTGATCCGCCTGGAGCTTGGATTTGACTATCATGTCGTCTATATACACCTCTACATTCCTTCCGATTTGATGGGTGAAAACCGTGTTGATCATTCGTTGGAAGGTAGCAAGCGGATTCTTCAACCCAAACATCATCACCGTGTAGCAGTACAACCCCTGATCAGTGACGAAGGTCGTCTTTTCCTGATCCTTCTTCCATAGGGGAATTTGATGGATGCCTGAGTAGGCGTCCATGAAGCTCATCAGGGCATGGCCGGCTGTAGAGTCAACCAAACTGTTTATCTTAGGAAATGGGTAGCTATCCTTTAGACATGCCCTGTTCAGGTCCGTGTAGTCTACACACATCCGCCAAATACCATTCAGTTTCTTGACAAGGACCACATTAGCTACCCAATCCGGGTAGTAGCATTGCCGAATGAACCCAGCGTCGAGGAGCTTTTTGACCTCGGCGGCTGCCGTCTGTGACCTCTCCTCACCATGATCCCTCTTCTTTTGCCTAACTAGCTTTATTTTGGGATCAACAACTAGCTTGTGGACGGCTAGATCCGGGCTGACACCTGACATCTCCTCCACTTCAAAGGCGAAGAGGTCTTTGAACTCTCTCAGGAGCTGGAGCAAGTCTGCCCCCAACTTTTCAAAAGCAACCGTCCCAACTTTAATTATTCTGTTAGGACGGCTGTTGTCCAGGACGACATCAATGCTTTCACCAGCCGGTTGGGGCCGGGAGTCATCCGGCCTTTCCCCGGCTAGTGATTGCTATTTCATTTTCTTAGCTGGGGCCAATTGGTCCGCCTTTCTCTTTGTACCGCCTGCCTTAGGGACAGGCCCGACTTCTTTGTCATCGAGGTCAGTAGGTTCCTCGCTGGTGCCGGCTGCATGGGCAGTCGGCCTAACGTCTGAGAGATATCACTCTATAGCCGCCTTTTGGTTCCCGCTTAGGGAGCCTACTGACCCATCACCCCTCTCGAATTTTATCAGCATGAGGGAGGGGATGATTACCGCCTTGGACTCATTGAGGGTTGGACTTCCCAATATGAGGTTGTAGGCAGTCAGCTCTTCGACTACCAGAAACTTGACGACCATGTGCCGTCCTTCCCCCTTGCCTCCCAGCCGGATGGGTAAGTCTATCCTACCTACCGGATGCACTACCCCACCTCCAAAGCCGACTAGGGGGTGGGGGGCCTTGTGCATACTGCTGGGCTTGTATTTCAGCTTCGCCAAGCAGCGATAGCTTATCAGGTCAGACGAGCTCCCGGTATCGATTAGGATCCGGCCAACTCGTTGATTGACAACTTTACATTCGATGACAAAGGGGTCATCGTGGGGCCGCCTGACCGTACCCCTGTCTTTCTCAGAGATGAAGACCTCTGGGAAGACGTCTTTCGACGCCTGGCCTTCGTCCTCTGAGGCGGACAACTTCCTGATGTTGTCCTTGGCACCCCGAATGGTGGGACCACCACTAGCGAAGCCGCCTGCAATGGTGTAGATATGCTCTTCATCTGTGTTAGAGCTCACCACCGGTTTCTTAGACGATTGTCCTCCATTTTTAGGGTTACCCTTGGACTTTGTCAGATAGGACTTCAAGGCCCCTTCATCAGCTAATCGATCCAATAGCCGCCTGAGGTTGTAGCAACCATTGGTGTCATGGCCAATGTCCTCATGGAATTGGCAATACTTGCTCTTATCCCGATTTTTAACAGCGCTCTTTAGAGGAGCCGGCTTCTCAATGGTCAACCGGTTTTTTTATCTCCATGAGGATGGAGGAACAGTCCTTGTTGAACTCGTACTTGGGGACGTACGGTTCCAACTTCTTTTGCTTCTTCTGGGATGACTGACCTGGGCGGTCAGCTGCCCAGACTTCTTTTCTTTTCTTTTCTTCTTTTCTGGCCGGCTGATGGAACCGGCTCTCTTTTACGTCAGATCGCCTAGGTTCTGACGGGTGCTTGACGGCACAGAGCTCCGTCGCCTGTATATAGGCTTTGGCCTCCATTAGTGCCTCCTGGAGGGTAGCAACCCCTCTTGCGCACTAGGTCGAACTTGAAAGTCGACCCATCTTTCAGACCCTTGAAGAAGTCTGTGTACGCAACTTCGTCAGACATTCCTTGTATCTGAATTCTCATCAGATTGAACCGCCTGACATAGGACCGAAGTCCCTCCTTGTCACCCTGCCGGATCGCCCCTAGGTCGAGACTGGTTTTCTTGGCCGAGATGTTCATGGAGAAGTTGGACGCGAACAAATATGCAAGCGTCTTAAAGTTATTGATGCACCCAGCCGGCAGGTTTCCGAACCACCGTTGGGCTATGCCCTTTAGTGTTGCCGGGAAGCATCGACACCAGGCAGCGTCATCCAGCCCCTGTAGGTACATGAGGTTGGTGTAGGCCATCAGGTGGTCTTCCGGGTTGGTGGTACCATCGTAGGTGCCTACCAACACGTTTTAAACCTTAGCCGGCTGTGCCGCCCCGGTTATATCCCGGGAGAAAGCCGAAGGCTGTTCTCCTAGGTTTAGCAGCCGGAGCTGCCAGTCCATGGGCTGGACGGTGTTTGCCGCCATTCCCCCAAAAGGAGAATGCTGCATGTATGGTGATCCAGCTCCATATGGTTTCTGAGGCACAAATGGAGCCTGGTGGATCACATGAGGAGCAATACGGACAGACGTGCCGTGCGTCTGGCTCCTAAGGTGAGTTTCCGAATGCTTGATCGAAAAATTACGGAAACTGTCTAGGTATGTCGACGTAGAAGCCGTCTGGGACATACTCTGACCTCTCTTATCGAGGATAAACAACCGGGCATCTGTGAAGGTCTTTTTTGACCCATCCGGCTGTATTTGCCGGATGGCCTTTCGCAGCCCTGATTTAGGGAAACGAATTTTTGAAAGGTCAATTAGGGGCCCATCCCCCCCTTTAGGCTTCGGGTGAGGAGTAGACACCCGGTCTTTGATTGGCTTCTTTATTGAAGCCCTCTTAGCCGACTGGCCCTTGCTGGAGCTAGCTGACTTCTTGATGATGTCCGTGATTTCCCCTTTGAAACTACTCATGAGGTTCATGAGCTCATCTCTGGTGACGGGGGCCGACCCCTTCGTCGCCTGGGGTTGTCCGGTATGCTTGCCGCCTGGGTTGTTGGGGCAAGCCTTGTCTTGGCCCCGTTCCTTCCTTTCTTTGGAACGGGTGCGCCTAGAGCGGAAAGACCCGTCTGGGGCCATATAGGGTTCGACATTGTAGTCGTCCCCACTTCCTCCTTCATGGTCCGTGTGGACCTCAGGGTCAGCCGGGGGCCGGCTGCCCTCTACGGTTGGTACATTTTCAGATGCCATCCAAGTGGTACTCTCCCAAAAGACGACGCCAAATGTTTCGGGGTTTTTTGAGGTGTCTTACGGGAGAGTTACAGCACCGGGAATGTACGCCTGACTTCTGTCCCTTTAAAACCACGAAACTCCGGTTGGGTGGAGTTCCGCCTCCGAAGGTCAAGTTAGTACGATTCCGGATGAAGTTACGTACGGAAGGTAAATTGGTTCTCTCGGATTCCGGGAGATTCCGCAATTATATTGCTCGGGTTTTGTGGGCGTATTTTTGAATGCTAATAAATGAGGTAGATTCCTCTTATTTATAGCAGATGAGTCTGCTCCCCCATTGGGGGTACAATGCCACGTGGCATCCATTGGTTGGATTCCCATGGTGCAATAGGGTAATGACACGTGTCAGACCCCTATAGGGCCACGTGTCCAGTGTAAAACCTAAACAATATTGCATTTCAACTTCCTCTGCTATCGGTAACATTTTTCCTAATCAAAAGTATGAAATATTTTTAAAAGATGTAAAATTACAAAAGTGTCGTTAATGACACGAGGAGCACTTTGATCATCTGATTATGAAGATCTTGCGTTCTAAATTAGTTCTCTATTTTCAGAAAGGGAGGGGGGGTGTGTGTCACGTGATCCAATCCCTTAGTGACACGTGGCCCAATGGAAAGATGATATGTGTCCCTGTAGGAAAATGATACGTGGCAACCCTAAGAGCACCTGAATGAGAGAAAGACCTCCTTACATTAGGAGGCCCAAATTCCGAGAAAAGCGCAAAAGCGACGCCCCCAAAGGACACATGTCCTCTCTTGATTGCGCCGCCAATCAGAGCCCACCTTTTAAGGGTACCAACCTTAAAGTGGCACACATTCCCACCCCTATAAATACCCCAAGCATTTACGACGGGAGGGGTGGATTAAGACATATCATTCTAGAGTAATAAATTGCTTTAATTTCTCTCTACTTTCTCTATCTACATTACTTTGTTTTCCGGTTACTAACTTGATTGTTGGAGGCGAATATTCCGTCAACCGGAATATTTGTTATTTTACAGGTGTCCAAGACCGTCCGGCAGTATTCACGACCTGTATCCCGAGGGATTCCAAAAAACCCCAAAACATTTGGCACCGTCTGTGGGGATACACGTTTGAAATGGCTAAAGATGGTCAGACACCCGGTCCTGGTCAGGAAGGACATGTAGAGAATCTCATTGTAACAATCAATACTAGTGATCCTTGGTTGCTTCATTTCCCCTGTAACGGCTGCTTCCTTGAAGGTCGCCTTAGAAAAGCTCCAAAAGGAGCTTGAGGGTAAGATCCCCTCTTCTTTTAGACAATTGTCCAGAAGAGAAGGAGAGGGTTGTCTAAAAGAAACCCCAAGGGAAGACGGCCAATACTGAGGATGCCGGGAATACTCCATTCAAGAGACATGCAAGGTCACCAATGGTGCCCCGGATGAACTGGTCCAAGCTACTTGAGAAAACACAGTAGGCTGGGGGGCAGACCAAGCAGCCTCAAAGGCAGCGGAACGAGTCATCCTAATGCTAGGGATGAAAGTTCGGTTTACGGTGTGGTTTATAGCCCAAACCGAAACCAAACCACATTAATTCGGTTTTGGGATTTTTCAAACCACACCGCACCAA
Organism: Chenopodium quinoa; assembly: GCF_001683475.1. Taxonomy (NCBI): domain Eukaryota; kingdom Viridiplantae; phylum Streptophyta; class Magnoliopsida; order Caryophyllales; family Amaranthaceae; genus Chenopodium; species Chenopodium quinoa. The sequence goes on from NW_018745000.1 coordinate 7,078,982, forward strand.
ATTACTATTGAAACTAAACCAAACCACGCCGTTTTAAATTCGGTTTTTCAAAAGAAAATCAAACCATACCGAAATTTTTCATCCTCTCCCTTTTTACTCCATCGAACTGGTCATCCATTCCAACATCGCCCACATTGGTTGACATTCTAGGACATTAAAAAAACACAAGTTTTATTATTTTTTAGCTTTATATATGTAGGGTAGAAATTAGTATTGGGCTAGGCTATAATTTGGATATGGGCCATAATTCGGTTTGGATTTCGGTTTTTTGGTTTTTCAAATCTTAAAACCGAAACCAAACCATATTAATTTGGTTTTGGGATTCCTCAAACCGCACCAAACCATATTAGAAAAAAAAAGCGCACCATATTTCTAATTCGGTTTGGTTTGATTTGGTTTGGTTTCAAACTGCATTAATTTCACCCCTACCTAATGTTGGATGGATGCTAGAGATTATCTCCGGCACAAGCGGCAGGAGCAGGCACACTACTCGGACACTGCCTCCACTCCTACCATGCCAGATGAATTCTCCAACCACACCCTCTCCAAGCATACCAGCTCGGCAAGGACAAGCAAGAGTCAAGCTCTGTAGGGTTTCGTAGTGACCCACACTACGCGGAATGAAAACCCTCCAAGACCCGCCCCCATAATAAATGCAATTAACAAGAAAAACATAATTTAAAGCATAAGAAAGGATAAAAGATTATACCTTTAATGCGTGCTTCGCTCGCAAATCGAGCTCTTACTTCAAAAGCTCGAGCGTCACAAGTGTGAACGCCTCCAATGGCTCATACCCACGAACCCGACCCGAACGGTCCAAGTCCCGAAGGTTAGTCGGGACCCGACCAATAAAAACTTGGAGTTTTACGAACTTAGAGGTTTTCTCTCCTAATGGGAGATGCCTCATTGAGTTCTACTCAAGTGAATTCCCAAATGCCCAACCATTGGGTATTTATAGAGAAAATCAACTTGTCATCCCATTCATAATCAATGTGGGACAATTGCATTTTCCTACTAATTTATTTTAATCAAAAACAAATTAATAAACAATGCAATCAATGAGTTACAAGTGGCACACGCAGAGGATAGGGTAGGTGAGGACCATTCCAAGAGAGGGGGGGGGGACCATGGCCTTGGTGCCCAAGGCAATGCTCACAACTCTTGGTCCCCACCTTGCTCAAACCGGTTCTTCCACGTGGCTGCTAGGGACAGCTGGCTGCCAAGGCAGCCTTGCTGGCGCCTGGCGCCTAGGCGTTCTAGCAAGCCAGCCAGCACTCACATGTGCACAGCCAGCAAGCTACGCACACCATGCGAGCTGCTGCTGTGCCATGCCTTGTGCTGGGTGCTGCTTTGCAAGGCTGCTAACCCACGCCAATGTTATCCTCGCAATATGCCTAGCCCAGCTCTCGCATGCACAGCACGCATTGCTAGCAAGGCCCAGCCTTGCGATGCTGCGTGCTTGCGAGAGGCTGGCTACTGGGCGCGCGCCATTGCCTAGCTTCATGCAAGGCTGACAGTGCCTAGCACCATGCATAGCCTTGCATGCTAAGCACGCTGCTGTGCGATGCTCAATGCGTGGCTGCGATGGCTTGGCGCTGCTATTGCCAAGCGTGCTAGCAAGGCTGCTAGCGCCCAGCACCACGCATAGCATAGCATGCTGCTATGCGATTGTGCGTGGCTGCGATGGCTAGGCCAGTGGTGCCAGCCCATGCCTTGCACCAGCGCGAAGCATGCATAAGCCTAGCACGCCTAGCATGCTAGGCTTGCGATGGGTCTTGCCTAGCCTAGAACTCACATGGCTAGGCCAATGCGAGGCTACGGCTAGGCTTGTACTTGTAACTCGATTGATTTTGCGTCTTGTCGAATTCTAAATTCGACTCGACTTGCGACGCTCGATCTTGACGCTCTAAGCTCGATATCCGACGTCTTTGTTCGTAAAACTCCGACGACTCATCAAATCCTTCGGATTGATTCGTCGTCTCGGATCGGTTGTTTGATTGGGTTCGACCTGAAGGGTTCAGTCAAGATTAAGCTGTAATATTAATTGTACATTAATATTACTGATCGGAAGCGGCCTCCACCTGGACATTCCGATCACTTGACCTTACTAAATAATTAGCTTTCCGATAATTTTGAACCCTCTGTCGAAATAATACACTTGTTGGAAGGACACTATTCCTTTCAATCTCCCACTTTTTCTTCCGGACAAGTATGCATATAGTGTATAGCCCATTTCCTATGTCGCTTAATGTCTCTTCGTGAACTATAAGGTAAGATTCATCGTCATCCTTATTAAGTTCAGAAGTGTTTCTCGATCTCCGAGTTCGACTGTCAATAAACAGATGATTTCTAAAATCCATCTGAGCACGACCATGCATTTTCACAGTCTCGTTCTTTGAGTGGCCTTGTAAACAACAAAGACATATTCCCTATTGTTAATAGGGGGACATTCCCAGTCTTGCATTGTAAGTTTCTCTTACTAAGAGGATCTAATCTCCTGAGTGTTCCCGTTATGATCCCCAGTTACGGCAGACGTTAGACAACATCAAAGAGACTAGTAGTCAAACAAGAAAACTTCACAATACTCATGGTCGAGGAAACGAGTTCCGATAGCAATAATGAGAAATGTATTTATGACAATTTTGAATCTCTTAAAGTACTCTCATAGGTCGATCTAGTGCAGTTCCAAACTGGCAACTGTGCAAATGATTCATGACCATCATGTCCTTGCAGCACAAGAAACGGTGCTGTAAATCATACTACACACTAATCTCTGGTGGTCATCAATCGTCCATCAGTTATATGACCTCGATTAGGGACAATTTTTGATTTAAATATCCAATGTTCACTTAACAGGTGTTTTTTTTATCCAAGACATGGTCTTGATACCCTATTTTGAATATTTCCATAAATCAAATGGACTCATTATTTAATTCTAAACCACAATTAAATAGTTCGTGGAATTTTATTAGTAAAATTTTATTCCACTATGAAACTTCCAAACGTTTCATCTTATGATAAATGGATTTCTTCAAATGTTTTAAGAGTAATACTCTTCATTAAACATTTGTAGAAATCACACCCATATCTAATATGCTTGATTTCTTTCATGCAATTGCGAATGTTGTCGTTCACTTATTGCATTGGTTTAGCCACTATTACTTTGCAAATCTTAGCATCTTCATTATCGAACAATTTCATAATAAGATAACAAGATTTTGAGAGTGTTATGGATCATATGTAATTTAGGATTTATTGTCCAAGTGATGGCTCCAACTCATTTTCATGACTTGAGATCTTTCAACTTGACAACCTACAATCAACGTTCGACAACGAACTTTCCATTGAACACTTTCCTTTTATTGCCTTCCAGGCAACAATATTCTCAACGTATATTTCAGTAGACATTCTGGCGTTGCTTTGCTTGGATTTTATTCCGAACGACTCACAAAGATTTGGGAGGCCCATCACTTGTGATTATGGAAATTTACCTTAAATTTCCGCACATTATACATGTATCCGTGTCCATGTTACCATTCTAAAGCCACGACGCATTCTAGCTCGTGCTTATAAATGGCTTCCTTATTAAGGATCTAATCCTTGCTAAGGATGTGCTTGCAACATCAATTCTCAAATTGCAATTGTTTCTATGCGTCAAGAACATATCCTCTTTTACTCATCAAAGTACTTTGGATTTTCTTGACCATAATCTAACGATATATTACTTAGATTTAGATCGATTGGTATTTTATACTTCTCATGCTCTAAGCATGTAAATTGAGCAACGACTCCATATCATAGCATACATGATGGTTACAATCGCAGAATTATTCCCAATATGTTCCATTCATGTGACCTTTTAGCTCATCCAGTTTCACTGAGTCTTGCTAAATTGTTAGCTATGTGATACGGTTGAAAGTCTCTACTAGAGTCTTTCTTGTTTGACTTAGTATTTTCCCAGCTTATACTTAGTTCAAACATTTACTTAGTTTTATACATATGGGTCGAAAGCCTTTTGAAGTCCTTCATGTTTAACACGGTAAATTCCTCTACTCGTTTAAACATTTCATTAAGTCTATCCAATAGATCTTAATTCCCATATGTACTAAGTGTCGCCTTTTGCTAGGTCCATTGTCGAAAATCATTTCAAATCTAAGAATTTAGCATTTGATAGTCATTTCACAATAGAGTTCACAAACTTCTTGTTGGACCCTACAGGATTGACTCTTGCTCCCACTAAACTTATTGTTTGTAATAATTTCTATGATTCTCCTTTAGTCAAACCTTTTATTGACTTTCTGAGAATACATGTTCCAATTCCTTCATGCAATGCTTCATTTAATCCCACAACGGATTTCTTGAGCTTGCTTTCAAATCTAGCATTACTTAGAATTACAAAACCCTTAGACTGTTTCCATAGTCTCTTCCAAAATCCAATTTTAGGAAAGCGGTTTCGTATTTTTGCAATATTTCATATGCGCAATTTTGCTAGAACAATCACGAAAAGACTTTAGCGTTCCGATTGGTGAAATAGGTTTTTATTTAAATCAACGCCGTGAATTAATTGTGTCCTTTTCAACCAATCTAGCTTTGTATGCTTGTGCATTTCCACATTTGTCAGTTTTCTTCTTGAAAACTTATTTGCGATTGATAGGTCTGTCACCCTTCACGCAAATGAATCAAGTTCCAAACATGATTTACAAACATGGAGTCTATTTCGGATTTTATGGCCTCTAACCATTATTCAGAATTTGGATTTGTCGTAGCTAATTTACAAGACACTATTCCCTCACCATCCAATGGTGAATAATATGCTTGTAAGTCTTAGGTTTATAGGATTAAATCCAAGCCTTTGGTGAATTATATACCTATACGGGGTAATAGGTTGAGAATTTACATTGTGTGTTTGATTCTGACCAATCTTATCAACTGCTTCTAAAGCATTTTGATTGTCAGTTTTATCAGGTTGACACTGTTGCTCGTCCTCTTGAACTTCATCAAGTTCGATTTTCCTCCCACTTGTCATTTTGGAAAGGTGTTTCTTTCCAGAAAGACACCATTTAGAGCAAGAAATACTACATTCTCAATTAGGTTGTGGAGGTAATGCCCGTAGTCTCACTTGAATACTTACAAAGAGACATATATATTGTCTTTGGGTAAAAGTTCGTTGTGAAACAAACAGTTAGCTCCTTCTCGAGCTATCTTAGCCCTTATTGAGCCACTTAGCTCCCACTGAGACAATGAACTCCCACTGAGCTAAGAGCCCTAGACATATACTTGAAAAGACGCTAGAAACTATTTCTATCCATAACTGAATATGGTGTCCTTTCTTAGCTTTGACACTTTTGTTTAGTGTAACATTTAGTCATTTGTGCAAATCTTAAGAATTTTATAGGAAGGGATGTGATTCATCATCCTTCGAGTCATTTCCAAATGGCATCGAGGTCTCCGTCAAGACACACTATGTTCTTTGTGGAGCTAATTATGAAATTTCAATTCCATAAGTTTGCTGTGATCACACTTGGCTCCAACAAACATCGCTCGATCTAATCTAGCTAGACGTTGTGATATATTGCCAAGTCGATTCTATACTTCACTGAATATTTGAGCTACTCAAGGTCCAGTTTGCTCACATTTGATGAATGTAGCCACATTCTTTCAAATTCTTGTGAAACGTTGAAGTAATGGAATCCTCTTTAGCTTTTGGAGTCAATTGTCTATGCCAAGTACAATAGCTCCTTTGTTTGTCGATTTCAACAAGTAAGACTTGCTTGTCTTAGAGCGATTTCAAATCAATCAATTATCAAGAGTCTATCTGATAGAGCCTTGAGTATGTTCTTGTTGATGTGACATTGCTAAAGATGTTTGGAACACAAATCATGTCCATGACTTGAACCTTGTGAGTTTTCATGTTAGGGAAATGTTTGTTTATAATCAAGCATTCTTGACTCATGGGTTAGACAACCATGCTATTCAAATAAAATCCGCAACTATTGCTCTATTACTGAATGTGAGTCTTTCCGTGTGTAAACGGATCGTTTGCTGATTATGGACACAATAACCATTATTTGTTCCAGCCTTAGGTTTAAAAGGACTTTAAACAAAACAAAAGACCTTACAACTAATGTAGCACTACTTACTTCATTCTAAGCTTGTAAGTCAATAACTTAGCTTGTCTTCAACGGTTTGAGGTCACTTTCAAAGTGGAACACTCAAGCAGTATCCAATACTTGTGAAGATAAGGAATTGCTAAGTTAATCATAATAACATGAGCTCAAGGGTAGAAAAAGAACCTTATTCCTTTATTTTGTTCCTTGTTTCCTATATTTCTTATCATACGCCATCTCATAACTATGAGAATCATTTCTTTAAGTGTCTTGACTTTTACACTTTGTTAGGCATGATTAAGCATCTAATGCACCGTGAAACAAAGTTCCATCTTTTCTTTCAATTCTTACTTGAATTGCTACATCAATGAGTCCTACTCATTTATGTATGGAGCGAAAAGATATGTTGGTTGTTGATTATTGACAATTTTTTAGTTTTTCAACTCAATATTTCATGTTTTTGTCAAAACTACCTAGTATTTTGAAAACATGATATCCAACCGTCCTTTCGGACTTAAGTCATAAAAGTCAATTATGAGAGGTTGTATTTTAGAAATGCCTTTCCATTCTTTAAGAACCATTCTCAAAATATTTCTTTTACCAATCAACAGAAACAATATAATTTGATTACGAATTCTACAAATATAAGTGCAAAGTTTAACCATTTATCAAGATCATAATAAGTTTGAAATTCAAAGCATACATGTAAACTTTCAATCTTATTATGCGTTTTATCCACGCATTAAAAATTGTCTCCTTTAGGCGAGAATAAAACGATTCCAAGATCCCAAAAATCAGAAAGTGATTAAGCATGCTTTAGCTTGTCTTAACACTTAATATCTTAGGGTAAGCAACTCAATCGCTAATAGCTCCAAGCTACTCTTGGTTCGATAAAACGTCGCATCTAATGCTTCCGTTACATTTTATCTCCATTGCCACGACATCTAAGGACTCCTTACTGATATCGTTGAGCTTAACCAAGACAACTTGTATACCTAGTATACCTTACGTCCCTAGGGAAGTAGTGATGCCTCGCTTTGGCGTAGCCCATCACATACGTGCATTAGTTCGGTAAGTGTTGTTCTTGGAATGACAAATTTAAGCTCAATATTTTAAGGGACCTAGGGTTTCTATGTTAGTTGATTTTAGTGAACTTAACTAATCATCGCAACATTTGAAATCCACGACATGCATCTAACATTCACAATATATATAAAACAACAATATATATAAGGGACAAATATATGATGCATTTGACAACTAGCATGACCCCTTGAAATATTCAATTTCCATGGGTCTTCATCTTGGCTCGTCTTCATCGAAACGCCGTCTTGAGACATGTTGGCCAAAATAAAATAACTAGCTAGTACGACTAAGATTAATCTAAAGTACAAAAATACTTAACGGTTCGCAGACCGTATTTAGATTTACAAAAATACATAACGGAACGCAGTCCGTATTTTTTATCCTAGTCGGGCCCCACTAGTTGCCATTTTCAATAACCTGTTTTGAAAACAATCTTCCATTCACCCATTCACTATTTGTGAATGGCCCATGCATTTTACGAAATACACAATTAAACACGCAAAACTAGTAACTAACTTAGGTGGTTAATCCGATTAACGCGCCTAATTAAAACTAGTCAAAGTTGTTTAATCCATTATTTCTAAAAGCAAATTGCTCAAGTAATCAACTAAGCTCCCACTAAATTCCGCATCCATACTTAATTAATCCGATTAATTAAGTAGGCATAACCCATAATTTGTCAAAAATCAAAATTTTGCAAAAGCCGGAAAAATCGAGGTCCAACCTCGTTAAAATAATTACATAAATATTTTAAAATGGCAAAATTTTCGCAAAATTACATAGCCCGAAATTAAGCCAAAACTGATAAGTCTATTTTATATATATATTTATTCCCCGTCCCGTGATCATAGTTAGGAGTATTATTGGCTCTTTAGAGCCAACTTTATTACTAATACGCGTTTTCTAGTGTTTTCATAGTTGTGGCATTATTTTACAGGAAATTGCAGATTTGGTGCATTTTCCGGCATTTAGTGGAGCCACCACGAGCATTGGAGTTGAAACGTATTTATATGATCGTGTTTCGAAGCCCAAGACCGTAATTGATGATTCAATCCGGTGATTAAGGGCTTAATGAGGAGATTTGAAGCTTGGGCAATTCGATCCAAGAAGGATGACGAATTGGGCTAAGGTAACAAGGCCCAAAGGACGAAGAAGAGTAAGCCCAAGCATCCGTCCTACCGGGCAGTGCCCTCGGCCTGAGGCGTGCCCGGCCGGGCGAGAGGAGAAGACCATAGGGCGAAGGTTCGCCTGGATGCGCGTCCGACCGGGCGCGAGCAAGGCTTTAAGTGTGAAAAAGGCGCGCCCGGCCTGGCGATGCCTCGCCCGACCGGGCGCGTGTTTACATTAGGATTTTTATTTTGTTTTAACTTTTTCTTTGATTTAGTTTTTTAGTTCAGTATAAATACGCTTTTGTTAAGTGAGTTTAGGGGCGTCTTTGACACGGACGAATTTTCTTTTTCTCTCTCTCTCTCTCTCTCCCTCTTACTTTCTCTCTCTACACTTTTTCTCTCTACACACTCTTGATTTATGCAATTCATTATTTCCTTTAATTTTGGCAATGATTTCTTCCCTCTTTACTTTCAGTAATTCCATTGTTTTGATTTAATTATGCTTTCTTTAATTGCTTTGTCTAGTTTAATTTTAAATATGTGTGAGTAGTTTAATTCTAGGGTTATGGGGATCCATGAATAATACGAAGGGGTAATTTATTATTGTTTATTATTGATGATTGATTAATTTCCTATTGATTGATTTAATACTATGCAATTAGATTTGCGTAGGTTTTATTGTATGAGTTTAGCAATATTGATTCGAGATTCGAGAGATGAGAATTGATGTTTAGGCTTAGTTTCAATAGGCTTGTTAATCTATTAATGGTTAGGTCGAGAATCGAGAGATGAGATTTAATACCATTAGATTAATTATGTGATTATAATACGTAGCGACAACCCTTTATAATCTGGTTAATTTATGCATTGATAATTGATCGTATGTTTTACCCTAGAGTATTATTTATTGGTGAACCTATACCCTAGAGCTTTTTATTATTGATTATTCCTTTGATTATTTTCTTAGTTTTGTTATTAGTTAATCCATACAAATACAAATTGGTTACTGGATAATTTAGATTATAATTATTGATTAGGAATAAAAGAACATTGTTTCCCTGTGGATTCGACCCTATTTCCCTATCTACTTCAGTTAGAGGGCTTAGGAATTATTTTTGATTAGGTGATACAACTAGACCCTGTCAAAATTTGGCGCCGTTGCCGGGGAAACGGTTTTATTTTTATTTCTGATTATTTTTGTACTCTAAATTATTTTCTTTCGTCTCAGAGAACGCAAGTTCTTTGGAAAAGTTTCTCATATCTGTTTGTTTAGTTCTGTGTTTATGCCCAGGAGTTCTAGATCAGATTACATCCCGTTAGACCCTGAGATTGAACGTTCTTTTCATAGACAGAAGAATCTTTTTAGACAGGTACGAGCTACTTCCGAGGGTATTATACCTTTGGAACCACCATCTGATTCTAGTGATACAGAAGTTTATTCAAAACTAGAAAAAGAGATGACGCACCAACCACCTCGCAAGCTCAGCGTTTATTCGCAGCCGACCCTGACAGATTTCCCACATATTATTCCTCCACCTGATCTCGAAGGAGTACAGTTTGAAATCAAACCCCAGTTTATTACTATGATCGAAAGGAAGCAATTTAGCAGAGCTAAGGGTGAAGATCCAAATCTTCACATCTTGGATTTTTGCCAATATTGCAATACTATTATGCAAGCTGGGGTCACGTAGGACCAAATCAGGGAGATTCTTTTTCCCTTTTCTTTATGTGGTAAAGCTAAATTGTGGTATAATGGACTGAATAGAACTGCACTTGGTATTACTGACTGGGAAACTCTTGTTTTGAATTTTTACAATAAATATTACCTTGCAGAGAGAATAGCTTTATTAAGGAGTAAGATCCTAAATTTTTCCCAAGAAGCAGATGAATCTTTGTATGAAGCTTGGGAAAAATTTAAGGATTTACAGAGAGAATTCCCTCATCGTGGGCTAGCACAGTGGCAAATAATCCAAGCTTTTTACAATGGGATTGGATATAATTCAAGAATGATTTTGGACTCTGCAACTAACGGAAGATTTATGAATTTAGATGTGAATATAGTGAGTAATGTTGTTGAAGAGATGGCTATTCATAATTCCGAATATGGGAATCCCCGAGGATTTGCAAATAAGGGAAAGCACCAAGTTGATCCTATATCCTTTTTGCAAGTACAATTGACTGCTATTAGCCAGAAATTAGACAATATTAATAATTCTAATTCATCTTCCATAGCTAATGTTTCTGCTGTTAACAATAATATTAATGATGTTTTTTGTGAAAATTGTGGAATTGTAGGTCATTGGGAACAAGATTGTAGGAGTTCCATGGAGCAAGTTAATGCCTTCCAAACCTATAGGCAAAATAACCCATACTCCAACTGGTGTGCCTCAGTCGTATGCAACCAAAAATATCACAACTAAGCTAACTGCAAATAAACGTAGTTAGGGGAGTCGAGTTCGAATCCACAGGGAAAAAGGGACTAATAACTGCAAACCTAAGTGGAATTACTCTAGGAACGTAGTAATCTAAGTAACAAGGGGGTTTTGACAAGCAATGGTGACAATTAAACTAAATCAGAACAATGAACGTAAATAGTATGCAATCAATGAGAATAACGGTCTTGGTTATGCGAAATCCACAATTGAACATACAAATTGATCATAGAAGCCTCTTCAATCAAACACTATTGAACACCTTGTTGTAGAATTCTAAATTCTAAATTCTCATAAGCTAGTTAGAAATAGCAAAGCGCTCCTTTCTAACCCTTTCTAATGTATAATTTAAGACAAGCGCTCTAAATCATCCACAAGAAGAACATAAACGGAGAAATCAACAAGGATTGAATAAATTAACACAAGCGGTCTAATTTCTTCAATAATATTATTCCCTCTTTAAGTTATCAATCAAAAGCATGCATTCATAACCCAAAGTTGCTACTTTGGAAAGATTAATTAGATGCAAGCGAATCTAACAATTCTAACCTAGCAATTGATTAAAGCAAATCATGAAATAATTCAAAGGAATAATAAACATTCAATAGATAATAAAGAGAAGAGAAATCTCACAATTCGTAGCCAAAAGCTTCAATCTTTAACCAAGAATCCGGAAGATTAAGCTTCCATGGATTCTAATTCAAAAACAAAGATTTCTGAAATTTGCCAAGAACCCTAGAAAACTTTTTCTTCTCTCTAACTTAATTCTCACTAAATTAACTTCTCCCAACTCTTCATAAAAATAGACTATATATATGTTTCCATACTTAAGATAACATAAAACAATAATAAAAATAATAAATAAATACAAAACACGAGCCAAGACAAAGCAAACTACTGAAAAATAACCAAAACAGGCCCCGAAATCTGGAAGACCCGCTGCCAGCTGCTCGGGACCCGCTGGCAGCGGCTAAAGCAGCAAAACACTTCGTCCTCTCTGGCTGACCCGCTGCCAGCGGCCCTGGCAGCGGTTCTGTTGTCTTCTGTTGTCTTCTTTGCTCTTTCTTCTAGCTTTGCTTCACCTTTACTCAAGCTTTCTCCCTTGCTCTTCCAAGCTCCATCACGCTTCTCAAATCACGAGCTAAGGTCCATACTCTATAATCCTCCTCATTAGTTCCCGAACTCACTCACTAACACCTATAAATCCCGGCTTTTGCACACAAGTGAGATCACCGCCCGAAACTCACAAAAGCTATTAAAAACTCATGCACAACATCAAAACACACCCTAAAACTCTTCTCTCAACCCTTGATAAGACGGCTTATCAAATTCCCCCATACTTGAACCTTTACTCGCCCTCGAGTAAACTTAGAGAATAGAACACATCTCCCCATTAAGGTTCAAAATAGAAGATGGCGGAACCGAACAAGCTCTACGCATTCAAACTCAAGAAGACATCCTAGCAACCACCAACTGACCGCCTTCTCACTTCACAAACTCCCTTTTTCATTTTTTTTTACATTCAACTCATCCCCCAAAACCAACCTAGAACAACAAGCACATAGCCAAGAGCATAGATATTCTCAACTATCCTACCACACGAAACTTTTGATAAAATTGGGCAAACAAGACTCAACTAAGCCAAAAGTCCACAAAAGAAAACACTTCCACACTCAAAAGTCAAGAAAAATAACTCTAGCTTTCTAAGCATGATCAACACTTCTCCCGAACTTCAACTATCTCCCGAAAACATCAAGATGAGACCTACCCGACACCTCCATATTTCTCCTCCCCTTATGACACCGACTCCGGCAAATGGATGCGCAAATTCACGAATTTTTCTCTCTCTTCTCTCATTTTGCCTAGGAGCCCTTTCGGGTTTTCATCCTAGCCTCTCATCTTTTTCCAAATCTCACTTTCTCACCCACTCATTAGCCACTTTTTTGCTTAGGTCGCCCTTTCGGGTTTTCAACCTAACCGGGCCCCCATTTTTTCCTAAGCCGCCTTTTCAGGTTTTCGGCTTAGCGGGTTTCTTTTTCTTGTTCTTTCTTTTTTTTTTCAATTTTTTTTCTTTTTTCTTTTTCTTTTTGCATTTTTTTTTTTCATTGAACCACAATTAAGATAGTTATACAAAACATGAAATCAAGATAACTATACAAAATTTCAAAAAATATGCAATGAAAAGCTTCCCCCCCTACTTAAATGAGGCATTGTCCTCGATGCAAGAACAACTACAATGAAACCAAAAGTAAGGGAAAAGGAAGAAAATCGTTACCATCTCAATGAGAGGGACCTCCAGAGCCAGAAGAGCCGGCATCACCCCGAGAAGCACGCCTCTCGGAACGACGCAAAGCACGGGATGCCAGGTGATCCATGAACGCCTCAGTTGGGGGCTCATACTGTGGATATTGAGCGGTATAAAATCGACTCATGCTTCTCTGATATGCAAGCAGCTCTTGCATCCCATCGCACACCTCCTCTAGTCTATCATCTACATCAGCCCTCCAGTGAGGCCAATCATCATGCCGCATTCAGCAGCATCCTCACCCCCTTCTTCATCCACATACTCCCCGCCCATTTGAACATCGGGATTTTCCTCCCCCATGTTCTCAACTATCACTTCGGCATCTCCCAAATAGGGGGCAACATCCGGGTCGGGCGCAAGGAAAAAGTCTGCGGCAGCAGGGCCAAAAGGTAATGCTCGTCCCTCGGGACGAGGAATTCTTAAATAGTTCAAACCCTGTGGTCCGTATCGCCAGAAATAACTACCGACGACGGGGGAACACGATAACAAACCAATCTTGACCAGAGTCATGATGTTATAAGTTAGGTACGTCGAATCTACTGGCACAAGATGTGCGGGGGGTGGAACATTTAAATAACAAGCGAGCAGGGAGACCATACCACCCATGCTAATGTGGCCACTTGAATTTGACCGCACTTTCACACAGCTATCTACAAAAATATCGACCCAATTGGGGGTGCCGACACCCTCAGGGGTCATCGCCCACAAATAAGATAATGTAGCCTTGGGAACCTTAGTAGCTTCTCCTTGACATAGTATGGTGGACGAAATAAACCTATGAACGAGTCTAAGGCATGGGTGAGTGATCTTGAAGCTATGATCACCATGAGGGTCAACTTCACAACCAGTTATAGCCCTCCAAAATGTTCGGGACGAGTACGTGCTATAATCACCCCAATGGTTCACCAATGGGGGTGCATCCCAACCAAATGCCATTCGCATATCATCATAAGACACAACATAATTCCTATTATTCAAATTAAAGGATATTTGATCACGTCCTTTAGTAAGAGTTGAAAGGAATTCATAGGTATACCTGACATAGGTGGGGGCGCATTTGGTCATGAAATTCTCCAGACCCACTTTCCGTAGCAAGAGCCGCACTACTTCCTCCATGCCTAGCTCTTGCAAAGCTTCTAAGTCAAAAAACTTGGTGCATTGCACCGTTCGTCGTGGTTGTTGAAGCTTAGTCCATATCCCCTTCTCCTTGGAATTCAACCGCACACCCATGAATCCATCCCCTCGAGGCAATGGAGGTGCCTCACCTTGACTAGAAGAAGCACCTTGCTTCTTGCCCCTTGGGGGTCTTGATGGAGAGGATGCCTTAGACCTCTTGTTATCCCCACCCATGACTCTAATTGTATGCTTGTACCTTTACCTTCACTTTCAATTACGAGAAATTCAACTTGCACAACTGCACAACCAACTCAATGTCAAACCTGAAATCAAGAGAAAATGGAAAATCTAGGTTGTAATTGTGATGGAAATTGAGGAGTGGATGAAAGGCAAGGACTTGGGAAAGGGAGATTGGTGCAATTGGAGTAAGGGGATGAAAGAATAGAGAGAAGGAGGAGAAAAGGAGTAAGGGTTTGTGGGAATTGGGGTTTACGAAAGGAGTAATGAAGGTAGGAGTTGGAAAGGGGGAAATAAGGGGGAAAAAATCGGGGAGGCTGGTGGAGCCGCTGGTAGCGGCTTGAGGCCCGCTGGCAGCGGCTGATACTGATTCCTTTTCTTTTTTTTTTTTTTTTTTTTTTGAGGGGGGGGGTGCCGCTGGTAGCGGCTCTGCAGCAGCTACCAGCGGCTAGGACAGAGCCTGGGGTTTTTGGGCTGCCTGAAGACCCGCTGGTAGCGGCTGCAGAGCAGCTGCCAGCGGCTTCAGCAGGGAATGTCCCCTTTGGCTCTGTTTCAGCTTGTTTTTGCTGTGTTTCGGGCATAAAAGATGCTCCCGAGGCCTCCACCTACATAAAAACAACAAAAACACTCTTCACATCACAAGAAAAATTAAAAAAAATAAACTACGAAAAGAAATGGGGAAGAGTTTTCGATCGGGTTGCCTCCCGATTAGCGCCTTTGTTTTACGTCGTTGGCTCGACGCGACTCATCCCACTTCGCTACTCCATTGATGGCTCGTAGAGATCAATGCTCTCCACGTTCTCGGTTTTGAAACCCTCGAAGTAGGGTTTGAGCCTTTGTCCATTGACTTTGAAAACCTTATCGGTCTCGAGGCTTTGAATTTCAACTGCTCCATGCGGATATACGTTCACCACTTGAAAAGGGCCCTCCCAACGGGACCGAAGTTTTCCCGGAAATAATTTGTCGGGATTGATATAGGAGTACTTTGTCACCGACTTTGAACTCCTTCCGCGTGATCATTCGATCATGCCATAGCTTGGTCTTTGCTTTATAAGTATCGGCATTCTCATAGGACTCAAGCCGGATCTCCTCTAGTTCTTGGAGTTGCAATTTCCGATGTTCACCCGCTTCATCCAATTGCATGTTAAATGACTTAACCGCCCAATATGCTTTATGCTCAAGCTCAACCGGAAGATGGCACGGTTTTCCGAAGATAAGGCGGTAAGGGGACATCCCGATAGGTGTTTTGTATGCGGTGCGGTACGCCCATAGAGCATCCTCCAACCTCAAACTCCAATCCTTCCTATCCGGATTCACCATTTTCTGCAGAATTGACTTCACCTCTCTATTGGACACCTCGACTTGCCCATTGGTTTGTGGGTGATAAGCCGTGGAGATTTTGTGGTGAACGGAGTACTTCCTCAACATAGCACCCACTGTACGGTTGCAAAAGTGCGTTCCTCGGTCACTTATCAACGCCCTCGGGATTCCAAACCTAGAAAATATGTAAGATTTGATAAAACCTGAAACCACTTTAGAATCGTCAGTCCTAGTGGGTATTGCTTCCACCCACTTCGACACATAATCACAAGCAAGAAGTATATAAGTAAAACCGTGAGAAATAGGGAATGGTCCCATGAAATCTATACCCCAAACATCAAATATTTCACAATATAGTAAAGAGGATTGGGGCATTTCACTTTTCTGGGAAATGTTACCTACTCTCTGGCAATTATCACAAGATTTACAAAATCCATAGGAATCTCGAAATAAACTTGGCCAGTAAAAACCACAGTCGAGAACCTTCCTTGCTGTGCGTTTGGCTCCAAAGTGTCCGCCACAAGCATGAGAATGACAGAAGGTGAGAATAGGGATCACCTCATTTTCGGGAATGCATCTGCGAATGATTTGATCGGAGCAAAACTTCCACAAGTATGGATCATCCCATGCATAGTACTTCGCATCATTTCGAAGCTTGTCCTTTTGAGACTTTGTGAAACCTGGAGGAAACTGTTGAGAAACCAGAAAATTCACAATGTTAGCAAACCAAGGCCGCAAATCCTTAAGAGCAAATAAAGATTCATCCGGAAATTCTCCTAGGAATTGGTATGGAAATGATGGTTGATCAACAATATGGGACAAACGACTCAAATGATCAGCAACTAGATTTTCCGCGCCTATCTTGTCCTTGATTTCCAACTCAAACTCACATAAGAGCAGAATCCATCTTATTAGTCTTGGTTTGGCTTCTTTCTTCGTCATCAAGTGGCGAAGAGCTGCATGATCAGTGAAAACAATTACTTTAGTACCAAGCAAATAAGATCGAAACTTTTCTAGAGCAAATACTACAGCTAACAACTCTTTTTCTGTGGTAGTGTAGTTTCGTTGGGCTGAATTGAGGGTCATTGAGGCATAATAGATCACATGAGATGCCCTCCCTACTTTCTGGCCTAACACAGCTCCAACTGCATAATCACTCGCATCACACATTATCTCAAATGGTAGAGACCAATCTAGGGCTTGAATGATAGGGGCAGAAATGAGCTTAGCCTTCAATTCGTCGAAAGCCTTCTTGCAATCATCATCAAAGTGGAATTTCACATCTTTCTGCAGCAATTTGCACATAACATTCGCAAGCTTTGAGAATCCCTCAATGAACCTACGATAGAAACCTGCATGGCCAAGAAAAGAACGCACTTCACGCACATTAGTAGGATAAGGAAGAGACTGAATAGTATCAATCTTAGCCTTATCAACCTCAATACCTCTAGAAGAGACTACATGACCTAACACAATGCCCTGTTGGACCATAAAATGACATTTCTCAGAATTTAGGACGAGGTTAGAGTCAATACATCTTTTAAGGACCATAGATAAGTGATGCAAGCATTTATCAAAAGAATCACCATAAACAGTGAAATCATCCATAAATACTTCCATGAAATGCTCAACGAACTCAGAAAAGATGCTCATCATGCATCGCTGAAAGGTTGCAGGTGCATTACATAGTCCAAAAGGCATACGTCGATACGCAAATGTGCCAAAAGGACATGTAAAAGTTGTCTTCTCTTGATCTTCAGGTGCAATGGGCACTTGAAAGTACCCAGAATACCCATCAAGGAAACAGTAATAAGATTTCCCTGCAAGTCTTTCGATCATTTGGTCAATAAAAGGTAAAGGGAAATGGTCTTTCCTAGTTACTGCATTCAACCTACGATAATCAATGCAAACTCGCCAACCATTTTGAACTCTAGTAGGAACCATTTCACCCTGTTGATTTTCTACCACAGTCACACCACTTTTCTTAGGAACCACCTGCGTAGGACTGACCCATTTACTATCAGATATAGGAAATATCATTCCTACTTGCAATAATTTTATGATCTCCTTCTTTACCACTTCCATCATGGGAGGGTTCAGGCGACGCTGAGGTTGCCTCACAGGTTTGGCATCATGTTCTAGCAGAATACGATGCATGCAAGTGGATGGACTTATTCCCTTAATGTCTGCAATGGTCCATCCAATGGCTAACTTGTGCTCTTTCAGCACTGTCACCAACTTGTCCTCTTGCTCCTTGGTCAATTTGCTTGAAATTATAACAGGTAAAGTATCGTTCTGACCAAGGAACACATATTTCAAATGATCAGGAAGTGGTTTTAGCTCCACCTGGGGTGCCTGCAAAACAGAAGGTAAGAGTTTATCAGTAGGCACTGTCAATGGGGTAGGTGTCGAACCTGGTGGTCTAAGTGGGAGCTTGGAATGGCTATTCAACTCTGCTACCATCATCTGCACACTATTAGGCAAAGGGATATCCAAACAATCAGCAAATAAATCATTAGAAATGGAAGTGAGGAGCGCATCCTCGCCCTCAACATCGAAGACATCCTGCACTATAGGATCAATGATATCAACGGAACACAAAGAATGAGTGTCAACAGGATATTTCATGGAATTATAGATGTTATACACAATTTCTTGCCCATCAAACTCCATAGTTAAAGAACCAGTAAAAACATCAATTTTAGTCCTAGTAGTTTTCAAGAAGGGTCTTCCTAACAAGATGGGAACTTCTTGTCTATCATGTTCCATATCAAGCACATAAAAATCAGCAGGAAAAATTAGTTCATCAACTTTCACAAGCACATCTTCCACCACTCCCTTAGGGTAAACATTTGACCTATCAGCTAATTGAATCACTACCCCGGTTTCATGTAAAGGTCCAAGTTCCAAAGATTTGAACAGGGAATATGGAATAACATTAATTGATGCACCCAAATCCAACATAGCTCTATGAAAAGTGGTGTCCCCTATTGTAACTGGAACAGTAAACATACCAGGATCACTGCATTTTTCAGGAAGTTTCTTTTGGAAAACTGCAGAAACATGAGCACTCACTTTCACTTTTTCCTTCCCTCCTAACCTGTGCTTCCTCTTTATAGTACACAGTTCTTTCAAAAATTTAGCAAATCGAGGAACACTTTTTATTAAATTCAAAAGGGGAATGTTTACCTCACACTTGCTGAATGTTTCATAGATGTCTTTGTCTTTCTCATACCTCTTTGTTTCTTTCAAAGCTTCAGGAAAAGGTGGTGTGGGTTCATAAGATGGAAAAGTGGGAGGATTTGCTACAACTTCATGTTCCACTTCCTTCTCTTCAGCTCCAATCAACTCTTCAGCCCTCTTGGTTGCAATTTCAGTCTCTTTCAGCTCCTTGCCACTCCTCAATGTAATAGCGTTGGCTTGTTGCTTAGGATTCAACTCCGTTTGAGATGGAAGTTTTCCTGAATCTTTAGCTTCAAGTCTGCTCACTGCACTTGAAATTTGGCTCACTTGACTTTCCAAATTCTGAATACTGGATTTGGTTTCTTGCTGGAATTGCACCATGTTTTGCTGCATAGTAGAAACATTAGAAGTTAGTGATCTAATCATTTCGTCAGTTGACATATTACTCGAATTTGAGCTTTGGCCTTGAGGTTTGGCTAATGGTGCCCTATATTGCTGATATTGCTGCTGGCCTTGAGCATTTTGCTGTTGTTGTTGGTTCCCCTGGGAATTCCCATATCTCAAATTTGGATGATCCCTCCATCCTGGATTGTATGTATTTGAATATGGATCATATCTTCTCTGAGGACCTTGCCCTTGGAAACCCATTGCATTGGCCTGCTCATTCTGCTCCTCTTGTAATTGAGGACATGCATCAGTGGGATGTCCCATGGAGGTGCATAAACCACAAGCATTCAGTTGCTGTGGATTCCTTGAGCTCACCATGAACTCACGCATCATAGAAGTCAAATCAGCTACTTGACTCTCTAACTCAGTTGTATTCGAATTTGCTAAATTCACCCGGCGCGTGGGAGTTCTCTGACTGAATTGCCTAGAATTTTCTGCTAGCTCTGCAATCAACCTAGTTGCATCTCCTGGAGTCTTATTCACTAGCCCTCCACCACTTGTTGCATTCACCATCCTCAAGTCATCATCAGTTAGACCTCCATAGAAGTATAGGATGAGGTCTTGATCGGCATACCCATGGTAAGGACAACTAGCACACAATCTCTTAAATCTCTCCCAATACTCATACAAGGATTCATCTTCCTTCTGATCCACATTGCTGATAGCTTTCTTAAGGCTTGCAGAAATAGTGGCTGGGTAGTACTTCTCAAGGAAACACTTCTTTAAATCTACCCAAGTTGTTATGCTACCTGGGGGAAGATAGTAAAACCAATCCTTTGCTGCATCTTTGAGAGAAATAGGAAATGCTCTCAACTGAATTTGTTCATCAGTCATCCCAATCGGTTTCATGCTAGTGCAAACCACATGAAATTCTGCCAGATGTTTATTCGGATCTTCGCCTTTCATGCCATGGAATGCCGGCAATAGATGAATTAGACCGGATTTGATCTCAACATTAGTACCTTCCTCCAATTGCTGATATGCAATGCACAACGGCTGTTGGTTCAAGTTAGGGGTTGTAAGTTCTCTTAGAGTTCGATTGTCAGCCATCTCCTCTTCTTCTTGAATATTGAAGGAGTACGTTGATTCACTGGGGGTTGTTCTTGCCTCTTTTCGCAACCTGGAAATATTCCTTTCAATTTCTGGATCAAACTGCAAAACTTCTTTGTTAGCAGAACGGGTACTTATCATACCCTAGCGAACAAACAAAGAAAGATAGCTAAGAACAGTCCTAAAATAAATTCTACTAAGATAAACAATTAAAAAGTAACGCCTTAATTCCCCGGCAACGGCGCCAAAATTTGGTGTGCCTCAGTCGTATGCAACCAAAAATATCACAACTAAGCTAACTGCAAATAAACGTAGTTAGGGGAGTCGAGTTCGAATCCACAGGGAAAAAGGGACTAATAACTGCAAACCTAAGTGGAATTACTCTAGGAACGTAGTAATCTAAGTAACAAGGGGGTTTTGACAAGCAATGGTGACAATTAAACTAAATCAGAACAATGAACGTAAATAGTATGCAATCAATGAGAATAACGGTCTTGGTTATGCGAAATCCACAATTGAACATACAAATTGATCATAGAAGCCTCTTCAATCAAACACTATTGAACACCTTGTTGTAGAATTCTAAATTCTAAATTCTCATAAGCTAGTTAGAAATAGCAAAGCGCTCCTTTCTAACCCTTTCTAATGTATAATTTAAGACAAGCGCTCTAAATCATCCACAAGAAGAACATAAACGGAGAAATCAACAAGGATTGAATAAATTAACACAAGCGGTCTAATTTCTTCAATAATATTATTCCCTCTTTAAGTTATCAATCAAAAGCATGCATTCATAACCCAAAGTTGCTACTTTGGAAAGATTAATTAGATGCAAGCGAATCTAACAATTCTAACCTAGCAATTGATTAAAGCAAATCATGAAATAATTCAAAGGAATAATAAACATTCAATAGATAATAAAGAGAAGAGAAATCTCACAATTCGTAGCCAAAAGCTTCAATCTTTAACCAAGAATCCGGAAGATTAAGCTTCCATGGATTCTAATTCAAAAACAAAGATTTCTGAAATTTGCCAAGAACCCTAGAAAACTTTTTCTTCTCTCTAACTTAATTCTCACTAAATTAACTTCTCCCAACTCTTCATAAAAATAGACTATATATATGTTTCCATACTTAAGATAACATAAAACAATAATAAAAATAATAAATAAATACAAAACACGAGCCAAGACAAAGCAAACTACTGAAAAATAACCAAAACAGGCCCCGAAATCTGGAAGACCCGCTGCCAGCTGCTCGGGACCCGCTGGCAGCGGCTAAAGCAGCAAAACACTTCGTCCTCTCTGGCTGACCCGCTGCCAGCGGCCCTGGCAGCGGTTCTGCTGTCTTCTGCTGTCTTCTTTGCTCTTTCTTCTAGCTTTGCTTCACCTTTACTCAAGCTTTCTCCCTTGCTCTTCCAAGCTCCATCACGCTTCTCAAATCACGAGCTAAGGTCCATACTCTATAATCCTCCTCATTAGTTCCCGAACTCACTCATTAACACCTATAAATCCCGGCTTTTGCACACAAGTGAGATCACCGCCCGAAACTCACAAAAGCTATTAAAAACTCATGCACAACATCAAAACACACCCTAAAACTCTTCTCTCAACCCTTGATAAGACGGCTTATCACCAACACTTATAATCCTGGCTTCCGAGACCATCCAAATCTTTCCTACCGAAGTACCAATGTGCTAAACCCTCCACCTCCACAACAATCACAACAACAAGCACCACAACAAACACAACAACAATATTAGAACTATGTTAGCAAGTATGCAAAAACACATGCAGAGTAGGGATGCACAAATTGATTCACTTTTAGCCCATAATAAAATCGTGGACAATCAAATTGCGCAACTTTCCTCTGCTTTACAAACTCGCCAGCAGGGAGCGCTACCATCGCAGCCGATGCAACCTACAGATCACGTGAATGCAATTACGCTGAGAAGTGGTTCAAATTACGATGGGCTTTCTATGCCCAAAGATGACGAACCTATCATTACAAAAATTACTAATCATGATTCTGTTACACCAAATATTGTTGTTACTAGCCCTGTAGGGCTCCAGAGTAAAACTAACATTTTTGATGATACATTGCAGGGTATAACTCCAAGGAAGGATAAAAATCAAGACAAGAGTGGGGATGTACAGAAACCAGTTATCAAACTACCATTCCCAAATAGACATCTTAAGAGTAAGTTGGATAAGCAGTTTGGTAAGTTTCTGGAGGTTGCCAAGAATTTTCAAGTAACAGTTCCTTTTACAGAATTAATTACTCAAGTTCCTGCATACTCTAAATTTATGAAAGAGATCTTGACCAGAAAAAGATCTATTAGTGAGGTAGAGACAGTTGCTTTTATTGAGGAATGTAGTGTTATACTACAAAATAAATCTCCACCTAAGCTAAAAGATCCGGGTAGTTTTTCTATTCCTTGTCACATTGGAAATTTGATGATTGATAAAGCCTTATGTGATTTGGGTGCTAGTGTAAGTGTTATGCCATTATCTGTGAGCTCTAAATTAAATATGGGTAATTTAAAAGCTACCAATATTACTCTACAAATGGTTGATCGCTCTCTTAAATATCCTTTAGGTGTTTTAGAGGATGTACCTGTTAGAGTAGCTAAATTTTATATACCTGTTGATTTTGTTGTTCTTGATATGGAGGAAGATTTGCAAATTTCAATTATATTGGGTAGACCATTCCTTCATACTGCAGGGGCAATAATAGATGTGAAAAGTGGTAAACTTACGTTATGTGTAGGGGATGAAAATATTATTTTTAATTTACATAATGCCCCCAAAGGCTCCATGTTGGAAGAAAAGTGCTATAGTATTGATTTGGTTGATGTTTATAATTTTTCTAATAAGCCCCAAGCTCTCGTTAGAGATCTCTTGGAGGCAGTATCTTGTGTTACATCTTCCACAGGAAAAGCTACTACATGGAAGGATGAAGTGGATGCTATAGAAAGGGCTCTAAATTGTGTACGGGTTGGGTTTGAAGAGGAACAAGTGGAGAAAAAGGAACAAATTGAGAAAAATCGAACTCAAAGTGTTGTAGGGCGCCTGACCGGGCGAGCACCCGCCTGACCGGACGCGAGAGGAAGTTCGTGTACGAGCATTTTCGCCCGACCGGGCGCAAGAGAAAAGAGGATTTTTGCCCAAAATTCGCCCGACCGGGCGCGAGAACAAAGGTCGAAAAAAGAGCTAAGCTCGCCCGACCGGGCGCGAGATCGCGACAGCAAAACTGGCCAACTTCAAAAAGCCATAACTTTTGCGTTTATTTACGGAATTTTGCGTGTGACCTGTCATTGGAAAACTATTCAAGTCTACTTTTCAATGCAATTGGAATCACTGCATTATCATTTGTATAAAAAAAGTTATGATCAAAATAACGAAACTGACTTGTTTTTACCTCTTTTCTTACTAACATTTTGTTTCTTTCCTGTCCAGAATTATTCCAAGGTGATGCATTGAAATGCTTGGGATGGTGGAGGTTACGAGTTTGATGATGAGGGGTAGTCGCCTGGGTTACTTTCTTCCCTTTCAGCCAATGAGGACATTGTCTGGTTTGGCTTGGGGGAATTTCTTGTATATACAAGTACTCTTTCTTCCCTTTTCTCTTTATTTTCTATGGTGTGTTTAGTCTAGTCTAGTTTTATTGCTTTATAGGTTAGTTTTTATTGCTTTTGAAAAAATACCAAAATACGTTCCAATGAATTATAAATCATGCTTCCCTGTGCCCCGTATTTGATTCTTGGTATATGATGATGAGTATTGTGGATAGGTTAGCCATGATTTGATGTTTGATTGCTTGGATGCCCTAACCTGAGTCAATTTTGTCCAACTACCTGTGAATATGGTGCTTGACCAGTTGATTTGGTTAGGAATGTGTGTTAGTTCCTGGTATGTCAATGAAGTTGAGTATTGGTTTATAACTTTGAGTAATGTTTATATGACTCGTTATTATGCACATTGAGGAGGACGAAGGCATTTGTTCTTTTAGGTGGCCTTCAGAATTATTAGATACATATGTTCCCTTCTTGCTACCCATGTTGTTGCTTGTGCCCTTTTATTGTTTATTAGCCACATTACAAGCCTATTTAAGCCCCATTGGTTACTAGTCCCAAGCTTGGCTTGGGGGAGCTAATAGTGAGTGAGGTGAGGGAGTTGTAGTGTGCACATAATTTGCACAGTTTTGGGTGGATTTGAGAAGTTGTTTATTTGTTCTTATTTTTGTGGATTGGAAAATTGAGAAAATTGTTGTTCAAAGTTGAAATATTCCAATGTGAGATAAAAGAAAAAAAAAAGGAGCAAAAGAGAAAAAAATTGTTTCAATGTTCAAGTGTTCAGAAAAGAAAAAAAAAAAGAGTTCAAGTTTGTTTGTTCACTCAAGTTCTATAGTTTTATATTTTGTATATATGAGTAAAGTTGTAAGTGTTGGGAATTTTTAATATAATTGGATGTTTGGTGAATTTTCGGTAGAGTTGAGTTGTGTTGGAGATGATTTGGTCATTATTTAATTTTGACCTTGGTTTTATTTATTAGGATTTGGCTCCCTTAAGCATTGCTTTACTCTCTCGTTTTCTCAAATATTTCCTACCCTTTACCTAAGCCTTACATTACAAGCTTTAAAGACCTTCCGACCTTTGTGCATAGAGTTGTGTGAATGTGTAATTAGTTGTTTATCAATGCAAAGAATGATTTGATGTATTTCAAGTCGACTAGTAGGTTGAGTGCATGTCTTTTAAACACACGAGTGTTATGAGTTTGGGAGGGCATTGTTCACATTAAAGGGGTTGGATGGAGAGCAATCGGATACATTTTATATCCGCCACATAAATGAGAGTTGAGTGTGTGAGCACTAGTCTTGAATTCTATATGCTCTTGTGGTTTGCTCTATTTGACAATTGTTAGGAAGGATGAGTATTTAGATGAATTTGATTGGTTAATTTTGATGCATATTTGTTGGATTTGCCCTGAATCGGTTATATTTGGTTTTGATTGATGAATGGGGTGAAGTATGATTTGTTTATCCATTGATGAGCTCTTTTCTTTGGGACAAGCAAAGGTTTGGCTTGGGGGAGTTTGATAAGTCTATTTTATATATATATATATATTCCCCGTCCCGTGATCATAGTTACGAGTATTTTTGGCTCTTTAGAACCAACTTTATTACTAATACGCGTTTTCTAGTGTTTTCGTAGTTGTGGCATTATTTTACAGGAAATTGCAGATTTGGTACATTTCCCGGCATTTAGTGGAGCCACCGCAAGCGTTGGAGTTGAAACGTATTTATATGATCGTGTTTTGAAGCCTAAGACCGTAATTGATGATTCAATCCGGTTATTAAGGGCTCAATGAGGAGATTTGGAGCTTGGGCAATTCGATCCAGGAAGGATGACGAATTGGGCTAAGGTAACAAGGCCCAAAGGAAGAAGAAGAGTAAGCCCAAGCATCCGCCCGACCGGGCAGTGCCCTCGCCCTGAGGCGCGCCCGGCCGGGCAATGCCTCGCCCGACCGGGCGCGTGTTTACGTTAGGATTTTTATTTTGTTTTAACTTTTTCTTTGATTTAGTTTTTTAGTTTAGTATAAATACGCTTTTGTTAAGTGAGTTTAGGGGCGTCTTTGACACGGACGACTTTTCTTTTTTTCTCTCTCTCTCTCTCCCTCTTACTTTCTCTCTCTACACTTTTTCTCTCTACACACTCTTGATTTATGCAATTCATTATTTCCTTTAATTTTGGCAATGATTTCTTCCCTCTTTACTTTCAGTAATTCCATTGTTTTGATTTAATTATGCTTTCTTTAATTGCTTTGTCTAGTTTAATTTTAAATATGTGTGAGTAGTTTAATTCTAGGGTTATGGGGATCCATGAATAATACGAAGGGGTAATTTATTATTGTTTATTATTGATGATTGATTAATTTCCTATTGATTGATTTAATACTATGCAATTAGATTTGCGTAGGTTTTATTGTATGAGTTTATCAATATTGATTCGAGATTCGAGAGATGAGAATTGATGTTTAGGCTTAGTTTCAATAGGCTTGTTAATCTATTAATGGTTAGGTCGAGAATCGAGAGATGAGATTTAATACCAGTAGATTAATTATGTGATTATAATACGTAGCGACAACCCTTTATAATCTGGTTAATTTATGCATTGATAATTGATCGTATGTTTTACCCTGGAGTATTATTTATTGGTGAACCTATACCCTAGAGCTTTTTATTATTGATTATTCCTTTGATTATTTGCTTAGTTTTGTTATTAGTTTAATCCATACAAATACAAATTGGTTACTGGATAATTTAGATTATAATTATTGATTAGGAATAAAAGAACATTGTTTCCCTGTGGATTCGACCCTACTTCCCTATCTATTTTAGTTAGAGGACTTAGGAATTATTTTTGATTAGGTGATACGACTAGACCCTGTCAAAAACCGCCCACTCGCATCCTAGTGGGCTGTGCACCGTGGCTGCTAGGCAGCCCATGGCCTGTGCGTGTGGTGCTGGTTGCTAGCAAGCACGCCTAGCGTAGCCTGCTCTGCTAGCTAGCACCAGCAGCACGCTACGCATGCTAGCTGCTAGCTGGCGCAGGCAGCAGTGGGCTGGCTAGCTGGGGCTTGCTGCCTCGCTGCCCAGCAGCAGCACAATCACGCCAGCAGCCTAAGGCCCAGCACCCAGCATCATGCAACAACACGCAACACACGCAACATCCCTCGCCACACACTGCACAGCAGCACCATGGCATGACCCCTGTGCGCACCATAGGCAGCCAACATGTGGGCTGCTAGGCAGCCCGGCTAGCCTTGGTGGCGCTTGGGTGTTTTTGCCTTGATTTACGTGCCATTTCTCGGGATTTTAATCCCGATTTACGTGTGACATAAAATTAATCTAAATTTATTTTAGAATTAATTTAAGGGCAAAAATGAAAATAAAATAAGCCAACTTAATTATATTCAATTTTAACGGTGTACAAGCCTAAATCATCCAAAATTTTATTTTGAAACAATTTAGGTCTTCCTTTATGCTTAAAATTTAAATAGCTATGTCCATAATTAATTTAGCCAATATGCAAATTAATAATGGATTTGACAAATGGGAGTTGGAAAAAATAAATTAACCATCTAATGATAAAATTTTCCAACTTTCGTACTTGTGTAAAATACCAAGATTACATCTTCCAATATGAAGATTAATCAAAATTTTACTCACAAGTATTTGAACTTCATGGATTTTAATCAACCAAAATGAAAAATCCAAACTTTGTTCAATATGGAATTTAGGGTTAGAGTTCCAATCATTTAAACTTTTAAAGATTAGAATTTTAACATACTTGGGAACTTAAAATTACACATTCACATCAAACATTCACACATTAATACCATTTATTTGCATAATTGTGAAAAACAAGTTTGTGTGAAAAATAGCATATCAACTCAAGCACTAATTATAACTCCATAATTATGCTCAAGGATAATTAAAATAGCAGTAGATTAGGGATGCAATAATTCATTTAATCTAACCTTGTAATGCTTGCATTAATCAAGGCTTAAAAAGATTTAAAATTTTCGTTGAAAAACGAAAAAACCCCCAAAAACATGGGTTTTCGGTTTGAATTTGGATTCAGGACAGTCCTTAAAAAGGGTTGAATCTGTTTCAGAATGTCGATTACACCCAAAAATCACTATTTTTGAGGCAAAATCTGGGTTCGACAGCCAAATCGATAAAAATACGAGTTTTAAAATTAATTAAAACGAGCTTCTAATCTAATTAGAAAAACAAAACCAGAATTTAAATCTTACTTTAGAACACCTTAATTAATCAATAATTGCAAAAATTAAAAGGAGTGTGGCTCCGATACCACTGTAAGGTTTCGTAGTGACCCACACTACGCGGAATGAAAACCCGCCAAGACCCGCCCCCATAATAAATGCTATTAACAAGCAAAACATAATTTAAAGCATAAGATAGGATAAAAGATTATACCTTTGATGCGTGCTTCGCTCGCAAATCGAGCTCTTACTTCGAAAGCTCGAGCGTCACAAGTGTGAACGCCTCCAATGGCTCGTACCCACGAACCCGACCCGAACGGTCCAAGTCCCGAAGGTTAGTCGGGACCCTACCAATAAAAACTTGGAGTTTTACAAACTTAGAGGTTTTCTCTCCTAATGGGAGATGCCTCATTGAGTTCTACTCAAGTGAATTCCCAAATGCGCAACCATTGGGTATTTATAGAGAAAATCAACTTGTCATCCCATTCATGATCAATGTGGGACAATTGCATTTTCCTACTAATTTGTTTTAATTAAAAACAAATTAATAAATAATGCAATCAATGAGTTACAAGTGGCACACGGAGAGGATAGGGTAGGTGAGGACCATTCCAAGAGAGGGGGGGACCATCGCCTTGGTGCCCAAGGCAATGCTCACAACTCTTGGTCCCCACCTTGCTCAAACCGGTTCTTCCACGTGGCTGCTAGGGACAGCTGGCTGCCAGCAAGCCTTGGCTACCAAGGAAGCCTTGCTGGCGCCTGGCGCCTAGGCGTGCTAGCAAGCCAGACAACACTCACATGTGCACAACCAGCAAGCTACGCACACCCTGCGAGCTGTTGATGTGCCACGCCTTGTGCTGGGTGCTGCCTAGCAAGGCTGCTAACCCACGCCAATGCTATCCTCGCAATATGCCTAGCCCAGCTCTCGCATGCACAGCACGCATTGCTAGCAAGGCCCAGCCCTGCGATGATGCGTGCTTGCGAGAGGCTGGCTACTGGGCGTGCGCCATTGCCTATCATCATGCAAGGCTGCCAGTGCCTAGCACCATGCATAGCCTTGCATGCTAAGCACGCTGCTGTTCGATGCTCGATGCGTGGCTGCGATGGCTTGGTGCTGCTATTGCCAAGCGTGCTAGCAAGGCTGCCAGCGCCCAACACCACGCATAGCATATCATGCTGCTATACGATTGTGCGTGGATGCGATGGCTAGGCCAGTGGTGCCAGCCCATGCCTTGCACCAGCGCGAAGCATGCATAAGCCTAGCACGCCTAGCATGCTAGGCTTGCGATGGGTCTTGCCTAGCCTAGCACTCACATGGCTAGGCCAATGCGTGGCTATGGCTAGGCTTGTACTTGTAACTCGATTGATTTTGCGTCTTGTCGAATTCTAAATTTGACTCGACTTGCAACGCTCGATCTCGACGCTCTAAGCTCGATATCCGACGTCTTTGTTCGTAAAACTCCGACGACTCATCAAATCCTTCGGATTGATTCGACGTCTCGGATCGGTTGTTCGTTTGGGTTCGACCCGAAGGGTTCAGTCAAGATTAAGTTGTAATATTAATTGTACATTAATATTACTGATCGAAAGCGGCCTCCACCTAGACATTCCGATCACTTGACCTTACTGAAGAATAAGCTTCCCGATAATTCTGAACCCTCTATCGGAATAATACACTTGTTGGAAGGACACCATTCCTTTCAAGCTCTCCAACCACACCCTCTCCAAGCATACTTGCAAAGCGTAGATGACGCCACCTGGTGCAAATGCTTCTCGGCAACCCTCAAGGGTGTGGCTCAGTTTTAACAGTCTACCGGGCGGATGCATCAATTGCTTTACAACTCTCAGCTTATTGTTTATTGGAAACTTCTCCTACAATATACCACCCCGGAAGACTAGTCTTAACTTGGTGACCATCGTCCAAGGGAAGAAAGAGTTGTTGCGTTAGTACGTACAGAGGTTTAATATGGAGAAGGAACAAATTCAGAATCTGGCGGATGAAATGGCCTACTCGGAGTTTCTTCGAGGGTTAAGGCACAATGGTTTCAAGTTTGACTTGATCAGAAAAAAGATTCGGACATACGCAGGTGTGCTGCAAGAGGTCAAATCATATATTGAGGCAGTTGATTTTTGTTCCCTTACAAAAGTCGAACAACCGGCCAAGGGTGCTGAAAAGAAAAAATCTTCTCAGTAAGACTCGGCTTGCAAAAAGAAGGAAGGAAACAACAAAAGAAAAGAGGTCTGGGTGGCCGACTACCAATAGACAAAGTCGTCTGGGTGGCCGAATGCCAATAGACAAAGTTAGAGAAAGCCAATACGTACGAGCGCAGTATGAGTACAACAAAGATTGTTATTCAATTTTGATGAAAATCAAAGATAAGTTCGAATTCGAGAAGCCTCAGCCTTTGAGAGGGTCGACCTAGTACGGAAACAAGAACAAGTACTGTCATTACCACAAGGATGTGGGGCATGACACAAACGATTGTAACAATTTAAAGAGGTTGCTGGAAAAGCTAGCCGAGAAGGGCATGCTCAACTCGTATGTTCTGAAGTCCAAGTTCACCTACTCTCAGACATACAATAAGTCCGAGAAGAAGAAAGAAAAAGAAAAAGATGATGATGAAAATAGCACAGAGTTAGGGTTTTTGTTCGTCATATCAGGCGGCTTTGCTACAAGTGGCTCGACCATGAAGGGAATCAAGCAAGATGCTTGGAACTTCGAAAATGTGATGCACATCGAGGGGGTAAAGACCGAGCCCTTTCCAGAAGTGACGGTTTGTGAAGTTGACCGAGGCAAGATCAAAGCCCCCCATAATGATCCCATGGTGTTCATCATGAAAGTTGCCAATTTGAAAGTTGGACGAGTGCTAATAGACACAGGCAGCTCATCCGACATAATCAGTTTAGCTTGAATGAAGAATCTGAAGTTTCAAGAGGATGTCGAAAAGGATATATCCCACCCGTTGGTTGGGTTAGGTGGGAGAATTATCCACCAAGTCTGACGGATAGACTTGCCCCGATTTGGGCAGAAGGGAGAAGGAAGGGACATGGTTGTCTGCTTCCTAGTTGTTAAGGAACTCATCGGCTACAATGTTATCATCGCCGCCCCACTTTGATATCATCAAAGGCAGTAATTGTCCCTCATTTGATGTTTATGAAGTTTGAGAAGTCGGATGGGAAAATAGGTTCCATTCAGGGAAACCAAAAAATTGTAAAGGAATGCAATCAGCTGGCCGTAAAGCCAACAACACTCGAACATGGGAATGCGCCCGTGCAAAGTTTTGAAGAAGGGTCACTCCAAGTATACCAGGTCGGCAAGAAGCGCAAGTCGATCAAAAAAGAGCAAGCATAGCATGACCGTCGGCCGGCCAGAAGAGTTGAGCCCACAGGCGCCCGGCGACCATACGGGCATAGTGCTAGACCCACACCAGCTTGATCGAACGGTCAAAGTGGGAATTATGGCCATGAGCTTGCTTGGAGATGACTTAGTGAATCTGTTAAGAGAGTTCAGAGATGTGTTCGCATTTGAAGTTCATGAGATGCCGAGTATCAGTCCAGACTTAGCAGTTCACAAGCTAGTTGTGAATCGGGTTTTAAAACCTGTTCGTTAGAAGAAGAGGAATCATGGTGAAGAAATGAATAAGGCAGCCACAACCAAAGTTAAAAAGTTGATGGACGTCGGTTTCATTTGGCAGTGCTATTACCATGACTGCGTGGCCAATGTAGTTCTAGTCAAGAAGGCAAATGGAACTTGGAGGATGTGTGTAGATTACACTGATCTCAACAATGCATGCCCTAAGGATAGCTTTTCCTTGCCTAAAATTGATCGCCTGGTTGATTCAACGGGTGGGTATGTCTGATGAGCTTTATGGACGCATTTGTGGGAAGAAAACCAAGAAAAAACATCATTTGTGACCAAGTAGGTGCTATATTGCTACAAAGTTATGTCATTTGGCCTAAAGAACGCCCCTGCCACATTTCAGAGTTTGGTGAATATGGTCTTCAGAGATCAGATCGGCCGATACATGGAGGCTTATATTGATGATATGATTGTTAAATCAAAGAGGCCGACCGACCTTCTTTGGTGTTGGTGTTGAGTCCGGCAAATTTCTCGGATTTTTGATTGATCAGCTTGGCATTGAGGCCAACCCTGAAAAGATTCAGGCGGTCTTAGACATGAAATCGCCCAAAACCATAAAAGAAGTTCAAAGATTGACCGGCTGCTTAGCTGCACTCGGACGATTTCTGTCAAGATTATGGGATAATGCTGCTATTTTTTCCAGTCTATCAAGAAGAAAGTAATGTTTGAGTGGACAGAGGAGGCCGAGGAAGCCTTCGTACAGTTGAAGAATCATTTGCGTACCTTTCCTCGGCTCGTCAGTCCCCTCAAAGATGAGAAGCTGTATATATGTACTTGGCTATTTCAGATCATTTCTTGACCGTTGTCCTACTTGCTAAAAGGGACGGCCAACAGATCCCTGTGTATTTCATTAGCCATGTTTTGCACAATGCCGAGCTTAGGTATCCACTCATTGAAAAGTTTGGCTTGGCATTGTTCATGGCATCAAAAAAGCTAAAGCCATATTTTCTTGCTCATTCGATTGTGGTCTATACAGACCAACAGTTGAAAAAGCCGTTTACGACATTGGAGGCCAGCGGCCGAATGCTCAAATGGGTCGGGGCAACAAAAATTGATGCCAGTTCGGACTCTCAGCTGATAGTCAGCCAAGTGAATGGTGACTACGAGGCCAGGGAGGCGGCAATGATGAAGTATTTACAAATGGTGAAAAATGAGGCCGAGAGCCTAAAACATTTCACGCTGCAACAAGTACCCCGGTCTGAGAATCATCAAGCAGACGCCCTATCCAAGCTAGCCTCCTCGACATCATGTGATACTCTAAAATTTGTGTTCTGGGAAATCAAGGAGAAGAGGAGTATTGATGTCGAGTTTGTGCAAACCATTGACAGAAGCTCCATATGGATGGACGGAATAATCTCCTATCTCAAAAATGGAGTTCTTCTGGACGACCCAAAGGAGAGCTGACTAATGAATAAAAAGGCGACATGGTTTGAGATGAAGGGGGAGGACTTGTTCGAAAGATCATTTGTAAATCCCTTCTTAAAGTGTGTTACGCCAGAGAGGGGGCATGAGGTGCTGGACGACCTCCACCAAGGGCAATGCGGATCACACATAGGCGGACGAGCCTTAGCTGAGAAAGTTACCCCTCTTGGGTATTACTAGCCGAGCATGAATTTGGACGCCATGGAAATGGTGAAAAAGTGTGACAAGTGCCAGAGATTTGCAACCCTTGTTCATTGCCCGACAAATAGCTTGTCGGCCATAAGTAGTCCACTTCCCTTTGCAATATGGGGTATAGACATCTTGGGGCCGTATACTCCAGCGTCCGAACAAAGGCGGTATGTGTTAATAGCAGTTGCCTACATCACAAAGTGGGTGGAAGCCGAGTCCATCCGAGGGATTAAATGGAGAGATGTATCTGCCTTCATTTGGAAGAACATAATCACACGTTTTGGTGTACCGCAATCTATGGTGATCGATAATGAACCGCAATTTGACACTAAAAACTCAGGGATTGGCTGAGCAACCAAAGCATAGCACATTGTTTTACCTTATTCAGACGCCAAAAGTCCAATAGCCAAGTTGAAGCGCACAAAAAATTAATCTCCAATGGCATCAATTCTAAGCGGAAGCTTGAGAAAGCGGGCAGCCTATGGGCTGATGAGTCAGTAAATGAGTTATGGTTCATTCGAGCGACAACAAAGAGTTCAACAGGGGAAACCCTATTCTTTCTGGTCTATGGTGCTGAGGTCGTGCTCCCAATTGCAATGTATGAGCCCACTCTACAAGTGATGTTATATGATGAGTCGGCCAATTGGGAGGCCATGAAGATCGCCCTTGACTTCCTCCCAAAAGTAAGGGGAAATGCGGCGCTTAGACACGAAATATATTGTCTAAGGATGACAAGGGCATATAGTCGCAAAGTGTCAAAGCGATCGCTTAAGATTGGAAACTTGGTCCTGAGGAAAATGGAAGCGGTAGGCCGAGAAAAAGAGGATGAAAAGCTAACCCCGAAATGGGAAGGGCCCTACTGAATTGAAGAAGAATTACGGGATGGTACATACCGTCTTGAATCCCTAGATGGTCGTCCTACTCCACAAACATGGATTACGAACAATCTCAAAAAAAATTATGTATAAATTTTTGTACTTAGCCAAAAAATTGTACATATAACTAGGTCTAAACGGCCGAGCAATGTAATTAAAGCCGTACGGTGGTAGACAATGTAATTTTGACAAAATTAATGAAAAATTAAAACATTTTTATTAAAATTTGACCATTTATATTGTGTACGTTTACTTAATGATAAGCAGAAATGCCGCTTAAAAACAGAAATGAAGTTGCTTGCAACATAGCAGCTTGGCCCTAAAGGGTCATGTTTAAGCGGCCGGGTTAAATGCCTTGCAAGGGCATTTCTCAGTAAAGCAGCTCGAACTTAATGGTTAAAATGTTATTCACTTCATCTACCCATGTGACAGGTTGGACGGATGTAACATAAGGTAGTCCAAAAATTGCCTAAGGTATTTTCACCCTAAGGGAAAGGGCATACTTAGGTTCTCAAGCCCTACAAACACTTAGAAATAATCAGGTTGAGATAATAATTGAAACCTCACGAGTTCGTCTGAGAGATAGTATCAAAGGACGACTCAACACAAGCCAATTAAACGGCCGTATAACTAAAATTTATTCGGTATTCACCTAGTCCAAGGGCAATCATTATTATGATTTGATTAACTTACTAGTCGTAATACCCTTTGAGGTATATAATCTACTAAGTTAATCAAACCTTTTTAAACATGGACTAGGCGAAATGCCGAATAAAGGGACATACCCCCAGCATACATCATTCGTACGCAAAAGCAAATAAGGGCACGAAAAATTTGCTAAAAAATGCTAAGTTTGGAAGAAGGTAGAACATCTCATAAATTAAAGCCGCTCAAAACAGACGGCAAAATAAAAAGAGAGTATATTACAAGACCGCTCAAAACAAGCGGTAAAATTTGATAGTGTTTAAAGCAAGGAATTAAAAAAAAAAAATTAAAGTACAGAAAGCTTGAAAACTGCAGCAGGGGGACCCGAGCTCCTCACTCGGCTGGGACCCCATCGGTATTGGCCTTAGCTGGCTCCTCATCAGCTTTAGCAGGCTCCTCCTCCTCCTTGGTCGGCTTCTGCTCCTCTCCTTTATCATCTTCCTTGACCTCAGAGTCAAAGGAAGTCTCAGCGCTCTCGGGATAAGGCTTACCTATAGCTTATGCCTATTTCTTGAGGCAAACGTGCTTGAGACGGCGAGTGAAGCGCTCTTGATAATAGGCCACCTCGCCTTCGTTAACCATCATGGAGAAGGCCTCATAGAAGCGGCTCTTCAGTTTCTCCTCAACCTTATGCTCAATGCGGATGGCCTCTTCAGGATCAACCGGCCGAGGAGTCTTCAGTTGCTCAAACAAGTCCTCAATAGACTTGTTCAAGCGCTCAACCTTAGGCCTGAGGGAGTCCACTTAATTTAGAGGAGTCTGAAGATCTTCTTAGGAGGAGGCTATCTCATTTCTTTGCTTCTCGGAGGCTTCGAAGCCCTCGTTCCACTGGGTGGCATTCACGACCACCACATTCCTTTCCTGCTACAGCGTCTCTCGAGCCAGCTACTCCCGCTTGAGAGCATCGCCAATTTTGACGATGTCTTCGGCCCGCTTAGCCGACTACTCTGTCAGCGTAGTGATGTTGGCCTTGTGCCGAATCTCCAGCAGAGAAATTGTGCTTGTGTTTTCATCCTGAATCCGTTTTATGTCGGCCCAAGTCGCCTTGATCTTCTTGTTTACTTTGTCCTTCCATTCTAGGAAGGCACTGAGCTTGAGGAAGATCTGCATTCGGACAAAAATAAGTCAATAAAACCAAAATGTGAAAATAAAGTATTGAAGCTGTGGTTACCTCGGCGCTGCAGTTTATCATAGGGCCGAGGAAGCCTCATTAATCCTGCGGAACTTGTCCCACTGCTCTTTAGGGACGACCCGCTGCATGGCCTCTCGAATAGCCTTCCGGTTAGCGCCTGTGAGCGAATAGCCGGCAGCTTCATGTGCATCTCCTTGATAATATATGTGCAAAGTAAGAAAGGAAGTTAGCTTGACAATAGAACTCTTAAAAACACGAGTGAGAAGCGTACTTATGTTCCATATACCGTTCGAGAAATATGGGATGTTGAATGTAGAAGTGTGAGGGGGTAGCGACTATTCCCCTACCTCCAGAGTGCGGCCGAGTTGCTCTTTAACTGATTGAGAGGCATCATTCACCCACTCAAAATTTTCAATTACCTCGACATGCGGAGTCGAGGCCAAGTTGCCGATCATTTTAGTCGGGGAAGACTTACCCCCATCGCCCCGTATGGACGGACTTATCGTGGACCGCCTTTGTTTGTGGTTCCACGAGCTTGGAGACCCCACTAGGTGACTGTTGGGGTGGCTCTCCTTTAGACTGCTTTGGAGCAGCCAACGGCGTGACCTTGGCCGTGTTGGAGGAAGACTTATATATAGTGGTTATTGTCTTCCTAGCTTTGGACGATTGGATGTCCTTAGAAGCAAAGGCCGACTGCTTCCTCTTCGCCAGGGGAATAGGACTGGCCATCTTAAAGAAATAAGACAAATTAAAAAAATGAAATAAGAGTCTGAGCAAAATTGAGAAGCAACTTCTTCCCAACCTACCAACTCGGCAAACGAAGATAAAATATGGTGTCCGAGTGAATCGGTTAGGATACCTTCCTAACATATCAACTCGGTATAATGGAAAAAAAAAAGAAAAGAAAAAAACTATCAGTACCTCCTTCGCTTGTTCGTGCTGTTGTCGGTGAAATTTATACGCATTAAGTCCAGCTCCGACATGTCGGTCTCTCCCTTCTGTTCGGGATCCAACATTTCAAGAGCTACGTCTGAAGAAGAAAAAGAAAAGAAAAAAAAGTTAAAATATTTTCATAATGTACGAAACATTCGAACGGCTAAATCACAAGGTTCCACCTTGGGTAGTTCCGGCATAGGCCAAAGGCCGACATGAATACCAGGCTCCTAAGCCAATAGGCCAGAGGTATCTAACTAGATGACACAATCACCGTCTTTCCATCCCTGACTACCTTCTTGACTTTGAAGTAGTCTAGTTGAAAGTAGTTGTCAGGGTGGACGGGTGGCTTTGAGGGTATGTGCTGACCGCGACTGAGTTAAATTGGGACGGCATTAAACCGATTCATCTGCAGGTTGAATGCCTCGTTGTCAATTTTGATGCGGTAGAATTGGTGCTTCCAGTCTAGCCACTGGGATGGTCTGTTCAGAAGCACCATATACTCTTTCTAGGTGCTCAAGATAAACCAGTCGTCCGTCCCGAATTCCTGGCGGGCCATGGAATGCATCTCACAAAAACCTGGGACGTCCAGATTGAAGCCTTGCCAAAAGTACTTCACCAGATAGCCAAAAATATTTACCCAGCTGTTCGGCACTAGTTGGAAAATAGCAATGTTGTATTTGTCTAGCAGAGACGAACAGATGTAAGGGGAAGCAAAGGCCTACTTCTAAGGTGGCGCGGTAGACACTAAAACAGTTCTTCTGCTGCCTCTTGTTCTCCTAGGCGGCCACTAAGTAAGAGCGGGTGGGCGCCACAATTTAGTAGCCTTCTCCCAGGTGGAGGAACTCTTTGAACTTCTCAAAGTTCAAATGAAGAAAAGCCAAGGCAAAATCGCCAATCGTACAGGCGTATGGGTCTTAAAAATTATCGATGTTGGCCTTCTCTTCTGCTTGATTGGCGTCCGGGTTCTCAGCTTCTTTCCGATGGCTTGGGGTTCAGGGACCCTGGTTTTGCCAAAGTCAGAGGACAGCACCTTGTCCAATTCAGCCGCCACGGCCGAGCTGCCACCTATCGAGCCTTGACCCGGCTCGGCCTTACCAGGCCTTCAGGCACAAAGGGTCTGTTGCCGTTATCTTGTTTTCCCCAAGCGTCCGTCTTATTTCCAGAAGGAGGAGAGCAGCGAGGGGGCAGGTCGGTCGGTTCAGCAATGTGAATGCCAGTTCTAGGCCTGGCTGACCTAGTAGTTTAGATTGAGGGTTATTGTGGATTTTGGTCGGACGACCCTACATGGCCGGACCTAGCGTCCGCTTGATTTTGTGAAGGATGCCTTTTAGTAGATGGCAGCTCGGACGACATCAAGACCAAGCTGGTATATTATGAGAGGCGTGGTACCAGATTTCGCCCGCGACGCCTCCCTGGAATAAGAAGTGCCTTGCTGATTTTGGCATTTAGAAAAGGAGGTCGTCACTTCTATCACGGAGCATGCACTACCACTAACAGTAGTGTTTGTGTTTTCCCCATCCGTGTTGCTCGGATCATAAGGGACTAGGGGGTCCACCATACTTCCGTTTGGATTTCTAGGGACATCCGGCTTGTACCGTTATCTCGTACACGCCATGTTCGACTACAAGGACAGAGAAGAATAGGTGGGGGTAAGTTGGTACGTACTAGAAATGGACCCACTCCAAAGAGAGGAGAAGTCGTCTCCATCCACTCTAGACTCTAAACAAACTCCAACGACCGACCTCATGAGGAGAAACGGACGAAGCCAAGTGTTGTGCCAGTTCATGCTAATAAATAAAAGTATGATAAAAGGAAGAAGTAAGGAAGAGCAGGCGGTTACCTCTGTACGTGTAGAAAACCTTGAAAGTTTTTGAAGATCTTGAAGGTTGATCGGAGAACTCAAAAACTCGAACGGAAAACTCAAGACCACAGAGGAGCTCTCGAAAATTGGGGAAGAAAATCACTTTCGCTCTCTAAAAAGCTCTAACTTCTCTCTAAAACGCAAAGTTCTAAAGTAACAAAGTAAAGTCAAATAATTCCTATTTATAGGCAAAATGGAAAAACCAATTTTCCCGCCCAGAATTCAAACGGTTTCTTTTGAAAAGTTTAACCTAGAAGTTCGAACGGTTAAAAAACCGTTCTGTCATTTAAAACGGGAAGATGTACGGCTACTTTTACGGCACGTTAAAATAAACGGCCAGGTCAGCAGAATTCAAACCGTCAGTCTGAAAAATACGGAGGACATGTTTTCCACTTAAAGCAAGTTGGCACAACACGTCCTCTTGATTTTAAGACTTAAGTCCACTAATGAAATCAGACGGACCGATTAAGGCAGATAGCCCAAGGGAATAATCCCAAGACGAGACTTACTGAACAGTCCGCCTCTTTTTAATAATAATACTCCACAGCCTGATATTCGAACGTCCCTGGATGAGTAAAGATCAAAGAAGGCGGCCCGTGGGTTACGAGCCACCCCCTTTAAGGGGAAAATGTTTAGGGTTAAAAATACCCCAACACGTGGTCCAATCCCATAGTGACACGTGGCCTAATGGAAAGGCGACACGTGTACCTGTAGGAAAATGACATGTGGCAACCCTAAGAGAACCTGAATGAGAGAAAAGCCTCCTTACATCAGGAGGCCCAAATCCCGATAAAAGCGTAAAAGCGGCGCCCCCAAAGGACACATGTCATTTATGATGGGAGGGGTGGATTAAGACATATCATTCTAGAGTATTAAATTGCTCCAACTGCTCTCTACTTTATCTCTCTACATTACTCCGTTTTCTAGTCACTAATTTGATCGTCAAAGGCGAATATTCTGTCGACCGGAATATTCATTATTTTGTAGGTGTCCAAGACCGTCCGATTGTATTCACGAGCTGTATTCCGAGGGATTCCAAAAAACCTCGAAACAGTGTGTATAACATGTTTCATGCTACATATATTATGTACTCGTACATGTTTATTTATTTATTTATTTATTGGTAAGTAAGGTAATATATTAAAAAATGATCAAAATATGTACAACAAAAAAGGAGTTCCCTTAGAGAATCTCCTAAGTCCGACCAAAAAGAAGCAGACCACAACACCCCCAAAAGCCACCCTCCACAAAAACCAACACACCCCACCAACAAACTACACAACTAAGCTACTGTACAGAATTCTTCAAATTGTACAACCATTTACAATCAGCTATGGTCCATTTTTTTATCAATTAATCGTTGAATTCTCAGGCAAACTTCAGTTTTAATCCTCTTCACAACCCACTCAGGAGTGTAGACAGCTTTACTTCTGAATGCATTGTTTCTAACATACCAGATGTTGTAGACCAAAGCAGTCAAGATAGCATAACCAACTGTCCTCTGCTTCCCTACTTTTAATCTTTTTCCCCATTCCTTCTAAGTTGCTAAAATCCCCATTTGAGGGAAGTTATCAAGACCAATCCAAGACAAAATACTATCCATGCATCTCTTGGTATACTTGTAATTAAAAAATAGATGTTGCTCTGATTCTTCTACATCTCCACACAACAAACAAGTGTTATCAGAGCAAACCCCATATTTCCAAAGCTAATTTTTCGTTCTCAGTCTTTTTTGGATGGCCAGCCATGCAATAAAGGATTATTTTGGAATATTCAGCCTATTCTAAACCCAGACAGTCTAATAGCAATGAATAACTAGTTCAAATCGAAGCCATTTATAACATTTAGCTATTGAATTTTTGTTGTTTTCCCACCTATTTTAAAGAAAACCTTGCTTTAACTTCTCTTTTACTCTGTACATCATTTTCAAGCCCCAACTAGCATCTTGGGGAGGCTTATACTCCCACAAACATTTATCTTTTATATACAGAGCATGAATCCACCTCACCCACAGAGAATCAGCTTTTAGAGCTATCTGCTATATATACTTCCCCAAAGCAGCATAATTCCAAGTTAAATAGTCTCTGATTCCCAACCCGCCCTCCTGTTTTGGTTTACAAATCCAATCCTAGGACATTAAAAGAATTTTAAAGAGTGGAGCTTTCCCTTCCCACAGGAAAATTCTACAAATTTGGATTATTCTAAGCATAACACACTTAGAAAGAAGCATCACCTGCGCCCAATATGTATGTAGACTAATAAGTAGTACAGAAATTAATTAATACTGTTCTAGCAGCATAAGAAAGATGTCTGCTAGACCATCATTATACTCTTTTTGTGATCTTATCAATTAGCACATCATAATCACTCACCCTTAGTCTTCTGGTGCTTAAAGACAGCCCTAAATATCTAAAGGGAAAGCTTCCCTTTACAAAACCATGCTGGTGGGGCACCTTCTCTTGAATCTCTGAAGGAACATTACCAAAGTATACTACAGTCTTATCACCATTTAGCATGGAGTCCAAAAACTTTTGAGAAAGTTTCTAGAGCTTTCATAGCTAACTTGATAGATCTCACATCACCTCTTTTAAAGATCATCAAGTCATCTGCAAAAACCAGATGATTGAGCTTCATACTAGCACATCTCTGGTGAAACTGAAACCCTCTCTTTTGCCCTATTTTTTTTAAGAGCCTGGTCAGGTATTCCATTGCCAATACAGACAAGAGGGGGGACAAAGGGTCACCCTGCCTTATGCCTTTCTTGGAAGGAAAGAAACCATGGAGACTACCATTCAACATGAGAGAAAAATAAGGGGTAGTAACACACTACATAACCCACTCTACAAACTAACCTTCGAACTTTAGAGCAACCAACAAATCTTTAAGAAACTTCCAGTCAATAGAATCGTATACCTTCCTCAAGTCTACCTTGATTGTACACTTAGGCACAGAATGTTTGAAATTGTACCCCTTTAACATATCTTGACAAACAAGAAATATTGTCCAATATAAATCTTCTAGAGATGAAAGCACCTTGGAGCTGATCAACCAGAGTATGCAAAACCACCTTTAACCTACTGCAAAGCATTTTTGAAATGATTTTATAAACCACATTGCAACAAGCAATTTGTCTACATTGATTGACCTTGGTTACTTCATCCACCTTAGGAATGAGAGTGAGAGTTGTGCAATTAATCTGCCTTAACATCTTACCAGACTTGTAGAAATCTAGCACACCAGCAGTAACCTCTTCCCCAACAATATCCCAAGCAGCATTGTAAAATCTACTTGAAAATCCATCAGGACCGGGTGATTTATCATCATTAATCCCTTTTAGAGCAGCAAATACATCATCCTTAGTGAAAGGTCTACACAAACTCTCTTCCTGCTCCTCACTCAAGATAGTACGTACCCTCCTCTATGACACTCTGGTGATTTGGAATTGTCTCATCTGCAACACCAAGTAACTTTTTATAGTAATCCACAAAAGCACCTGACGCACTGCTAGGATTAGTGTAGACCGCCCCATCTTCATTGATAATAGTGTAAGTATTATTCAGCACTCTCCTCTTTCTGATAGCTGCATGAAAATAAGCAGTATTAGCATCTCCCAAAGCAAACCAAGAAACCTTCAATCTCTGCTTAAGGTGTTTATGGTGTGCCACATGAATTTTAGCAAAAAATTTCCTGGCCACAGCTTCAGCCTTAATCAAGTCTCCATTCCTGGGATCCTTCTGCAACTAATCCTGAACCTCAAAAAGACCTTGCTCAGCAAACATAGCCTTACCCTCAATATCAAAAAATTGATCTTTATTTAACTGTTTTAAGACTTGCTTAGTGCTCTTAAGCTTCTGACACACTTTATACATAGCAATACCCCTCACCCTAGCTGACCATGCCTTTTTTAACTTTGTCTTTAAAATCAAAACAATCAGTCCACATATTAAAGAACCTAAATGGTTTCTTCTTGTTATCTATATATCTCCCCAAGCAAATTACACACGCAAGGACAGTTATCTCTAAGCCCTTCAGACAAGAAAATAGCATTGAAATTAGACATATTGTCCAACCATGCTGCATTTACCCAAATTAAATCAGTCTTAGTGCAAATTCTATACTACCCCTCCTGCTTGCTATTCCACGTGAGAAAACTACCACCCACATCCACATCAAACAACTCACAATCAGCCATACATGTTCTAAAGTTCTCTACCTCCTCCTAAGGAAATAGGGGTTGTAATTATGTCCTGCAAATTCAAGACATTATTGAAGTCACCCCTATTACCCAAGGATCTTTGGATCCCCCATTTATGGTTCTCCAATCATCCCAAAGTATCTCCCTACCCTTGTCTTCATTTAACCCATACACCACTGTATAGAAGAATCTCAAACCAGAAGGTCTATGAATCACTTCAAAATGAATTAGTTGACCAGAAATAGTACAAATACCAACATGAAATACAATAGGACTCAAAATAACCCATATCCTACCACCATGGTGAGCAGAGTAATTAGCTCAAACACTCCAATCACTACCAAACAAAGTAAAGGCATTAGCAAATTTAACAGCCTTTAAAATAAGCCAATATTATTATGTCTCAAAAACCGTAAGACATCAAGCTGCTTATCTCGCGTATTTAGTCCCCTAACATTCCAAAAACGAAACATATACATACAGAGGATGAGAGCACTCCCCCTCCTCCAAAACATACACACCCTTTCCTTTCTCCTTATTATATCGTCCTACAACAATTACTGTTACAGCTCTCTCTTCTTGGACCTCCTGAGTGTCTTCTGTTTGATTCACCTGCTCTGAAATCCCTTCCTTCTGTATGTTCTGACTATCATCAGGCAAACCTCCCACCTTTTTCTGCCTCCAAACCTGTTTTGGTTTGTTTTGAGCCACATATTGTCGTTTCCTTTGCGCCACCTTGATATTAGGATAGACATCCTTAGAATGCCCCAACCCATTGCACATGGTGCATTTGGTTGGCCTCCATTAATATTCAACCTTCTAAACCACCTCTATACCCACCTCATTTATGAATGAAATCCGCTCAGGGAGCGCAGCTTCCGTCTGAACTTCTACCGTCACCCTAGCATATTCCAATATGTTTTTATTTTCAGTGCCTGCAACAATTTTGATTGAGGTGCCCACCAAACCAGAAATCTTCCCCAAGGAATTAGCTCCCCATTATCTTAAATCAAGACCTGAAAATCTAA
Source organism: Chenopodium quinoa (assembly GCF_001683475.1). Taxonomy (NCBI): domain Eukaryota; kingdom Viridiplantae; phylum Streptophyta; class Magnoliopsida; order Caryophyllales; family Amaranthaceae; genus Chenopodium; species Chenopodium quinoa. Next base: position 7,123,146 of record NW_018745000.1, read on the forward strand.
CCCATATTGGTGTCTTCGCAAACATCTTAGATCTGAAGTCAATTCCAAGAACCCACTTCTTCACTATGACTGGTTTCTTGTCAAACATAATAGGACCAGCACCTAGAGCATTATCTCTTCCTTCAACAATAAAGAACTAGACCGTGAACACCCCACTTGAGAAAAGGGAGACTTTATCAATACCATTGAAGACACCTGATTGTGTCTCCCCAAAAACCAAATCTAGTGATGAGTACCTTTCACGTCTTTGATTATCGAGTTAGGTGAGGAGTTGAAGAGTCTCGTGAATTTCCCTTTAGCCTTAACCATTTTTAACCTTTCCTTAAATGTCTTTATTCAAAATCATTCATTTCGTTTCCTCAAAATCATTCATTTCGTGTCATCTTTAAAAAAACGTCCAAACCATTCTATTTTGGTCCATAGTCGAATTATTGTGCAGTTGGATGGGGTTTGAAAAGATCTTTCCAACGATATATCATAAGCCAAAATCTGACTTATAATGAAGAAGTTATGGCCAAGATAATAAACCGAGTCCAAACCAAGCCTTACCTATCACCCAATGACCATGTGGAGGGTCCATTAACCTTAACCTCATTCCTAAACCAATTAGGATTTATTACAATTTTCTAGATTCCTCTAGAAGGTTGTTTTCGATCCTAAATCCATTAGGATTTATTATTAGTTTCCAGAATTATAAGCATTGGTTAAACGTGCCTAAGCATTGGCTGAAAATAAAACACCTAAGCATTGGTTAAACACGCCTAAGCATTGGCTGAAAATATTACACCTAAGCATTGGTCAATCTCGCCTAAGCATTGGCGAGATTTAAAGATTGCTAAGCGTTGTGATCTTCGACGACTCTCCCTAGGATGTGGAGGATATCAACATTGGTTAAACCTACCTAAGCATTGGCGAGGTTTAACGGTCACTAAGCATTGTGATCTTTCATGACTGTCCCTAGGATGTGCAGGTCGTCAGCATTGGTGGGTACCGTCTAAGCATTGACGAGATTTGGAGATGGCGACACACTGTGATCTTCAACGATGTCCCTAGGATGTGGAGATTGTCACCTTAATTTGAAGATGGCGACACACTTCCACCTTCGACGACTTTCCCTAGGATGTGGAGCTTCTCACCCTAACATTTGAAGACCTCTAAGCATTGTGATCTTCGACGATGTCCCTAGGATGTGGAGATTGTCACCTTTATTGGAAGATGGCGAAGCACTGCCAACTTCGACGATATTCCCTAAGATGTAGAAGATTGTCACTTCAAATGAAGATAGCAAAGCAGTGCTACCTTATAGACGTTCACTAATATTGTGGAGGTTGTCAAACAAAACAAATTTGATCCGACGTGATGTCACCCAGAGACGTGTACCCGACAGTGCAACATACGCGTTTCTAACTCCTTTATTTGTAGAATTAATGCTTTTCTGCAGGTATTGGCGTTAAAAAAGAATGATTTAGGATCGCAAAATGTTCAGAATCATTCTCCGTCCCTATTGATCTACTTTGACTTTTGTTTTCGAAACTTACGTTTCTCTAAACTCTGTCAAAGTGGGGGCTTTTGTAGACACCTGATTATGTCTCCTCAAATACCAAACCCAGTGATGAGTACCTATCACGTCTTTGATTATTGAGTTAGGTGAATATTTGAAGAGTCTCGTGAATTTCCCTTTAGCCTTAACCATTTCTAACCTTTCCTTAAACGTTTTTTATTCAAAATCATTCATTTCGTATCCTCAAAATCATTCATTTCATGTTATCTTCATAAAAACGTCCAAACCAGTCAATTTTGGTCCATGATTATTGATTATGGGATTTGGCTCCCACCAATCGGAATGCGCCACGTGGGCCAATCAGGTCCTGCCAAGTGTCCCCCAGTTGGAACTGCAGGGTTTGCCACGTGGCACACGCCTATTCGTCCACCCTGGACCTATTATGTCATGACACGTGGCATCCTCCATGCCTAATGGAGAAACCGGCCACCTAGGCCCAACTTCCAAGGGAAGCCCAATCAGCCCTAGGTTAACCTAAACCTAGGATTGGCACGTTTCCCAAGGTTATAAATACCTCCCTTAATCCTCATTAAGGGGGATTACGCACATTTAACACTCTCACCTAGAGAGACCCAATCACTTTTATTTCCGCATTAATTCCTCCTTAATCAAGTACTAACTTGACCGTCGGAGGCGGATCTCCAATCATCCGGAGCATCCGTTTGTTTGGCAGGTATAGGCGTCCGGTTCCAGTCTCGGAATTGTAACTCTCCCGCAGGACATCAGAAAACCCCAAAACAATTTGGCACTATCTGTGGGGAGAGTACTTCTTAGATGGCATCCACGTCTGTACCGACTCCTAAAGAGAGGCGTCCCCTGGACGACCCTCAAGTTCAGTCGGACCATGATACTGAGGAAGAATTTGAAGTTGAAGCTCACACAGCTTCAGACGGGACCCTAAGGGCCCGACACACCCGTCATACCGAAAGGAGGGAACGGGAACATCTTCAAACTGGACTCAGTGATCCAGCAGGCGCACCGCCTGTTCAGCAGCAGCCGGCTGATGGGTCTGCTCCCATTACAAGGAACGAACTCATGACCTTCATGAGGGGCTTCAAGGGAGAGATTCAAGAGTTGCTCAACAAGAAGCCTGCTCTGGCCAAGGAACAGTCGGCTAAGAAACCTTCCACTTCAGGGAAGAGGAAGCCAGTTCAAGGGCGAGATGCGACCCCTCATCCTAACTCTAGGAAGTGGGAGCCGCCTGCCCTTGATTTCACAAAGTAGCGCTTTCCTACTCCAGGAAAGAGGAAACCTGTTCGTCATATTCAGGCGTACGGGTCGAAGAAAACATACACAGATGCTCGGCTACGGCTAGAGAAGAAAAAGAATGACCGATTGTCATAGTCGGCCTCTACTTCAAACTTCCAAGACAGTCTGCGCAATACCTCGATGAGGCATACTCAGTCGCATCATGAGAGTCAGTCAGGCGGTACCTCCCGTCAGTCCGGCTTTCATAGTGACCAGGCGGTACCAAACTTACCATTTGTACCGCAACAACAATATTTTTTGCAGCCACCTCTGTTTGGTGGGCATGCAGCAAAGAATGTCCAACCTATGGACTGGCAGCTACGGTTGCTTAGACTTGGGGAACAGCCGTCGGCCTTCTCCAAGGAAATTGCTGAAGCCGCTCAGCCGGCCAAAGATTCAAGGGTTACCGGATGAGGTAGCCTATACTGACTTTTTCAGAGGCCTCAAAGACGGATCGACATTCAAATTTGATTTGGTCCGAAATAGGGTGGAGACTCTTCAAGAGGCCTTGATTGAAGCAGAAGCCTATATACAGGCAACTGATCTTTGTAGTACAAAAAAGTTGGACGGGAAAAGGTGCGACAAAAAATAAGGGCGACAGAAACAGTTGTCGAACAAAGATGAAAAGAAAAGGAAAGAGGTCTGGGCGGCTGATTCCTCTAAACAGCCGGCCCAGAAAAAGAAAAAAGAATTCAAACCATACTCCCCAAAGTATGCGTTTAACAAGGATAGCCAAGCTATCCTAAAGGAAATCAAGGGACGGATCTCAATTGAGAAGCCGGTCCCCATGAAGGGTTCTGCAAGCAACCGGAACCAAGAAAAATTCTGTGATTATCATGAAGATGTTGGTAATCACACCAACGAATGCATCAGTCTCATGCGGTATCTGGACCGCGTGGCTGAGCAGGGCGATCTTGACACTTATGTCAAGAAATCTACGGGGAACACTTCCTCGAAAAAGTAGTCGGCCAAAAAGAGTCAACAGGCCGACAGCTCTGATACAGATGATGCAGTCGTCTACACCATTGCAGGCGGCTTCGCAGGAGGCGGCCCCACTATTAGGGGCAACAAAGACAATATCAGGCGACTAGATGTAAATTTCGTTCACCAAGAATGGCCCTCCAAATATTCATTTCCTGAGATTGTCATCACTGAAGAAGATCTAGGAGGGGTAAGGGGGCCGCATGACGACCCTATCGTTATTGAATGTAAAGTGGCCAACCAGAGAGTTGGCCGAATCCTTATAGATACTGGAAGCTCCTCAGATCTTATAGTAGCAAATGTCTGTCAAAACTAAAATATCAGACTGATTGCATACATCCGGCATCCCACCCTTTAGTAGGGTTTGGAGGAGGAGTCGTCCACCTAGTGGGACGAGTGGATTTACCCATCCACCTGGGTGAAAAAGTGGAAGGACGACACATGGTAGTCCGGTTCCTGGTAGTAGAAGAACTCTCGGCCTACAACATGATTCTGGGACGACCAACCCTGAATAATTCCAAGGCTGTTATAATCCCATCTCTTATGTTGCTCAAGTTTGAGAGGGATAATGGAACAGTCGGGTCCCTAAGGGGAGATCAGAGGATGGCCCGAGAGTGCTATCTCTCGGATATCAAGCCCACTGTTATGACCGCTGGGTTAAGTGGTGGAAAAACAGACCTTGACAATGTCAAGGAGAGTGCGTCTGTTCAAGAAGCAGGCGGCAAGAAGAGAAAGGCAGCCCAGACGGGGGCCGCAAGAAAAGACAGAAAATAACAATCATTGGCAAAGGAGCGGTCGGACGAATTCAGCCCTCAGCCGGCTGGTGAGCATACGGACCTGATCTTAGACGACTCACGTCCTGACCGAACAGTCAAAGTTGGGACGACTGCTCTGAGAGTCCTGGGTGACGATTTGCACAAACTATTGAAAGAATACAAGGACATCTTTGCATTCGAAGTCCACGAAATGCCAGGCATTAGTCCTGACCTGGCGGTACATAAACTGGTTGTGGATCCGAAAAAGAAGCCGGTAAGGCAGAAAAAACGGAACCATGGCGAAGAAAGAAGTCAGGCGGCAGCCGCCGAAGTTAAAAAACTACTTGATGCAGGGTTCATTCGGCAATGTTACTTCCCAGACTGGGTTGCAAATGTGGTGCTTGTTAAAAAGCCGAATGGCACCTGGCGAATGTGTGTAGACTACATAGACTTAAACAAGGCGTGCCCCAAAGACAGTTACCCTCTGCCTAAAATTGATAACCTGGTCGACTCAACAGCCGGCCATGCTTTGATGAGCTTTATGGACGCCTACTCTGGTTTCCATCAAATTCCTTTATGGAAGAAAGATCAGGAGAAGACGGCCTTTGTCACTGATCAAGGGTTATACTGTTACACGGTCATGCCGTTCGGTCTTAAGAATGCCCCGGCCACCTTCCAGCGAATGATAAACACTGTGTTCTTTGATCAGATTGGGAGAAACGTCGAGGCATACATTGATGATATGATTGTCAAGTCTAAGCTTCAGATAGATCATCTGTCGGACCTCCGAGAAACTTTCGCCACACTCAAGCGGCACCATGTCATGCTCAATCCCAAGAAATGTGTATTTGGAGTTGAGTCTAGGAAATTTCTCGGATTCCTTATCAATCAGAGAGGAATAGAGGCGAACCCTGAGAAGGTGCAGGCGGTCATCGACATGCAGTCGCCTCGTACCGTCCGAGAGGTTCAGAAGTTAACAGGTTGTCTGGCGGCCTTGGGAAGATTTCTAAGTCGATCAGGCGACAAATGCTTATACTTCTTCCAAGCCATTAAGAAGAAGGCAAGGTTTGAATGGGGGCCGGATGCTGAGGCGGCCTTCCAGAAATTGAAAGTTCACTTGCATTCCTTGCCGAGGCTGGTCAGCCCTTTGCCCAAAGAAGTACTCTATATGTACCTGGCCGTCTCTGATCATGCATTAAGCGTTGTTCTTCTTGCTGAAAGAGACGGCTGTCAGCTACCGGTCTACTTTGTCAGTCATGTACTAAAAAATGCCGAGTTGAGGTATCCTTTAGTGGAGAAATTTGGTCTTGCGCTCTTCATGGCTGTTAAAAAATTGAAGCCCTACTTTTTGGCACATGCAGTCGTCGTGTATACAGATCAACCTATCAAGCGGCCACTGACCACCATGGAGTCGTCAGGCCGGATGATCAAATGGGCCATAGAAATTCAGAGCCTCGAAGTTACTTTCGAGCCTAGAAAAGCAGTGAAGGGGCAAGCTTTTACTGACTTTATTGTTGAGATGACTCGTCCCCCTGATTCTCGAGATCCAAACCAAGTGTGGAAGGTATATGTGGATGGAAGCTCTACTTCAAATGGTTGTGGAGAAGGCGTCATATGTCAGTCGCCAGAGGGCGACAGGTACGAGTATGCTCTACGCTTCAGTTTTCAAGCCTCAAACAATGAGGCAGAATATGAAGCTTTACTAGCCGGAATCCGCATGTGCAAGGCGGCAGGGGCACGAAAGATAGACGCCTGTTCTGATTCACAATTGATAGTGAGTCAGTATAATGGAGAATACAAAGCAACCCATCCGGCCATGATCAAGTATTTACAGGCGGTACGACAGGCAGTCGGATCCCTTGAAGATTTTCATCTGACTCAAGTGCCGAGATCAGAAAACAACCAGGCGGATGCACTTTCAAAATTAGCATCATCCGCCTCTTGTGATACTCCTCGAACTGTTTTTTGGGAAGTAATGGAGAAGAGAAGCATCGAGGAAGACCCTATTGGAATCCTAGACAGAAGCTCAACCTGGATGGATCCAATCAGGGCATATCTGACAAACGGTACCCTGCCGGATGATCATCATCAGGCGGCAGCGCTGAAAAAACGGGCAGCCAGTTTTGAAATAATAAAGGGAGAACTTCACAAAAGAGGGTACCTTCAACCCTACATAAAGTGTGTTACTCCAGAAAAGGGACGAGAGATACTAGGCGATCTTCACACTGGTTACTGCGCTTCCCATATAGGCGGTAGGTCGCTTGCTCAACGAACAAGGCGGCAGGGCTACTTTTCGCTACTTTAGAAGCAGATGCAATGGAGATGGTGAAAAAATGTGACAAGTGCCAAAGGTTAGGCAAACTAATTCACCGTCCGGCTACTGACCTAACTACCATTCATAGCCCACTACCGTTTGCTAAGTGGGGCATGGATATTCTGGGTCCCTATACGCCTGCTACAGGTGGAAGGAGGTACATACTTGTTGCAGTCGACTACTTCACTAAATGGGTGGAGGCGGAGGCTGTAAAGGGAATCAAGACGAAGGATGTAATTTCATTCATCTGGAAAAATGTCATCACTCGGTTCGGGGTTCCCATGTCTATGGTTTTTGATAATGGTCCCCAATTTGAGACGCCTGTTCTCAAAAGCTGGTTGGGTGACCAAGGAATTGCACACCACTTTGCATCAGTCGGACGTGCACAAGCAAACGGCCAGGTATAAGCCTTTAATAAAATCATCTCAGACGGTCTCAAGAAAAAGATTGAACGAGCAGGCGGCCTATGGGCGGATGAATTACCACATGTTCTCTGGGCTATTAGGACGACTGAAAAAGGGGCAACTGGAGAAACTCCATTCCTCCTAACTTATGGTGCGGAAGTTGTTCTTCCAATTGAACACTATGAGCTGACTCTTCGAGTAATGCTATATGACGAAGAGGCAAACTGGGAAGCCATGCGCCTAACATTAAACTCACTCCCAGAAAGGAGAGGCAATGTTGTCTTGCGCCATGAAATTTACCGCCTGAGAATGACTAGATCATACAACAAAAAAGTACACAGGCGTCCACTCAAAGTGGGGGACTTTGTACTTAGAAAAATGGAAGCAGTTGGTAGGGCTAATGAGTCTGGCAAATTAACTCCCAACTGGGAAGGACCCTACCGAATCTATGAAGAGGTCAGGGACGGTACCTACCGTCTGGAAACACCAGACGGCCAACCGTTGCCTCGAACCTGGAATGTAGATAATCTTAAGAAATATTTCTTTTGAATGATGTAAATAGTCGAGGGCTACTTAATAAAAGTTTGATGTTTCATTCAATTTTGTGCTAAGAGGGGCATGCCTACTGACAAACAGTTGGCTACTCTCCATGTTTAATTTTCATTCTTACCTAAGAGGGGCATGCCTACTGACAAACAGTCGGCTACTCTCCATGTTTAATTTTCATTCTTACTTACGAGGGGCACGCCGCTTGTTTCGTAAACCGGCTACTCTCCCACAACACAGTTCACCAAGAACTATCAAAGGGTCATAGCTAAAATGATCAGACCAGGCGCCAAGCCAACTGATCCAAATATAAGTTTAATTCGACCTGTCCCAACATTATAGCAGGCGTCCGACGGCATCCATCCGGATGAAATTCGTCGCAGAGAGCAGCTCCCTTTTGGGTGGAACATTGTTCTATAAAATCATTACACGGCACCTATACGACTGTCTAACCAAGACAACCACGTAGCCGTTTCCCGGACAAGGATACCTCTCACTTAACTGACTAATCAGGACAGACAAGTGTTCGCAGTAACCATCCGTGTCAACCAAACCGACTGAACTACTTGGGATAAGAACAGTCGGTATCTTATGAGTTAATAGCCAATAAACATTGGCGAATAAAGGGGAACAACCGGTACCCACCGCTTGATACCTCTACTACTCAGTCACTTGGCGACTAGGTAACAATTATGTTAACTTGGTCACTCCTTAAAAATTTAGTATGAAACTAAAAAGATGCTCATACAGCGCCTGTTCACACTAGATTAAATGTGGCGAGGAATAGTCGGCCTGGACCGACTAGAGTCTCTAGCTTAAAAAACAAAAAAAACAAACAAGGCAGGTAGGAAACCACCTTCCTACTTGGTTGAAGGAGATCCAGTCTTTAAAGTGGCCGACTGATCGCTTAGCCTGGAAACAGACAACCAGTTGTCCAGGGGCATAGGTGGCGTGACTAACTACCTCGTACCTGTCCGCAACTATCGGCCATGCAAAACAGTCGGTATAGTATGCAATTGGATATCAAAGTTTCGATACGTAGCAAAATCGAAACAAATTTAAACGAAACATTTTTTACATAAACATTCATACCCCCGGCCCCTTGGCCGGGTAAAAGATACAAAAGAAGCCGGTCATTAAGACCGGCAAAATATTCAAAACCCCGGCCCCCTGGCCGGGTAAATAGAAACAAACGGCACGCAGGCCGTGAAAAGAAGACATAAAGCTTAAGAAGGGGGCATATCTTCAATAGTAGCAGTTGCTGCCTGGTCAGCACTCTTTTTGCTGGACTCGGCTTCAGCTGCATCCTTCTTCGATGCATTCCCCCCAAGCGGCACAAGTGCCACTATCGGCTCCTCCTCCTCCAACGCCTCGTCCTCAGCAGCCGCCAGGATCTCTTGATTATATCTATCAGAACATTGGCGGTACATTTTTTCCCAGGAGGAAAAGTCGACATTGGGGAAGAGGCGGCCCCAGGTCAGGCGCTGGATTTTAGCAGAGTCTTCCATCATCTCTCGGACCAGCTCCTTCTTTTCTTGCTCGGCCTTTTCCGAGAGCTCCTGAGTAAGACTCTTCTCCTGGGTCACCAGGCGTTCCTTAACGTGCGCCAAGGATTTCTCCAAGGTGTCGTATGAGGACATTTTTTGGCGAAGAGGTCTCAGCTCGGCCTTGAGATTGTTGATGGTCGCCTCCAACTCGCTATTTTTCTTCTGGGCCGCCTCTAACTGAGCCCGGATAGCAGAAGTAGCCTGCGCCTGATAATAAAGAATGTCAATTGTCAGAACCTCATTTTGGACAATTTGAAACATTGCCTTATCACAGTCAGAGGAGGCCATAGCTTTTGCAGCCTTTACCTCTTTGTTCTTCCTGTCAAGCGGCTTGTGAAGGTCGTTCACTCGGAGCAGGGCCTAAGTAAAAGGGAACAGGCGCCAGTTTTCAAACAAAAAACAGGCGTCCTGGAATTTAAATAACCAAAAATATGCTAAGTATACCTCAGCAAGGACCCCTGCAATCCCGTCTAGGTCAAGGGTGCCGACACCCCTGACCGCCTCCCTCTCAGCCGGAGGGACGGCTTTGATCATAGACTTGGCCACCTCGACCAAGTCTGGCTCCTGAGGGCCGGCTGCATCAAGCATAAACAAACGGGTTAGACCGAGTAAGGAAGGGAGTAAGTTTAAAATTTACAAGGACAACTTCATACTTCTAGGTGGCCCGATTGGAGTTTTAGAAGGAATGGACGGTTGTTTCTCAGCCGCCGCATGTTTCCTGGCAGAACCAGGAGAGCTCGCAACAGTCGTCCTCCGGGTCTTGGAGTCCGGCTGTTGGGAAGAAGAGGCTCTTGGAGTGCCCGTCTAAAAAAAAAAAAACAACAGAAACAAAACAACACTCGGTCAGTATATGCATAAACCCAACTCCTAAAAGAGAGTGAAAGGTTCGAAGCTCACCAAGGGCGCCCCCTTGTTGGGGGAGTCGGTTGAGGACTGTTGCATGATGGAGGCCCGCAACATGGTCGCCGCAGTCTTGGAGGCGGTAATTTTGCTCATGGCGTCCGCTGCAAAAACAAATAGCAAAGTTAATAAAAAGTCATAACAGTAACGCATGGAAAAACAAAGTATTCGACAGGTCGGCTACCTCTTGAACACCGACTGCTGAGGCCACAGGCGGCCAAAAAGTACTCGTCGTAGAGCCATTTGAAGCTCGGGACGCAGTGCAGGGGTACTTGCTCTCGTACCCCTGTAGTAGAGTCGACCCTTAACTCTAATTTAAAGAGTCCTTTATCCAGGATCTCTTTCTTAGCCTTGGGGGGAACAGGCGGCATGCTGCGGCCGCCTGCAAGAAGAGGCGGATTCCTGTTCCACCTGTTGAAGCGCTTGTTCAGCTCTATGTCTGAACTCTCAATGATAAGGAAGGTGCTTCGCCAGTCCTTCCACTTGTTTGCTTTACCTCTTGTCATGAGGTAGCCTCTGTGGCTCGTCAATTGATACCAGCCGGTACCGCCTGCCTTAGGGGTCCGGATGAGGTAGTTCATGTGGGCGAAAGCCTCGAAGTTTGGCTCCACCCCGTGCAGTTCGCACCCGGCCACATAGCCGAGTACGTTGACCCAGGAGTTCGGGGCTAACTGCCATAACCCCAACTCATACCCATCCAAGATCCGCTGAACAGCCGGATGTAGTGGGAAGCGCAGCCCAGCCTTGATGGCCGCCTCGTAGCAGCCAAAGCAGGCGCCATCATAACTAGTACCAGCCGGCCAGATGAGTGTGTCTTCTGGATCCGGCACGAAAACTAAAAAGTCGGGGCCCATTGTGTGGTTCGCAATAAAGCTCCCCACTTTCTCTTGCATGGCCGTGATCCGGCCCCGTGGGACAGTGCAGTAGTAGGGGGTATTTTGCTCTCGGTAAGAGGCGGATGGCTCCACCCAATTGTCCCCCTTCTCAACTGCGTGAGAAAGCCTCGCCTCTTGTAGGCGACTGTTTTTCTCTTCTGTGTCCAGAGAAGCATGACCAGAAGAGCTAGACTCGGATTCGTCCTCTGACGAGTCCGAAGAGGACGACTCCTCTCTCTCGGAAGGGCCCGCCTTTTCTCCTTCAAACGGAGCAGGAGAGAATGTAGACTTGTCAACTAAAAAATTGGAAGGGGTCACTTTGACTCCTCCCTCAGAACTATCAGCTTTCAAGCCGCTTTGGTTCACTTCCACATCTGGCGCCTGGTTAGATTTTTCACTAATCGGCACCCTGTGGGAGGAGCCGTCTGAGTTCAAAATCCTAGCAGTTCTTTTTGTTCTGGCCATCATGTTCTGCATAGACACAGAGACAGTCGGACTTTGTATAAAGGGAAAAGATGGGTCCGGAAAAAGGCAGGCGGCACTCTTAGTCCTAGATTCAGCCGTCCCTAGTGACCGGCTGATCACTAACCTAGGTCGTGTCGTGTGCTTCCGTGGTGCCATTTCAAAAAAGAATAAAATAAAGATAAAATTAAGAGTAAGAGAACCGACGGTTACCTGAACGAGTGAAGTTGATGGAGTTCTGAAAATCCTGTGCAGTCGGCTTGTCAGAGCAGGCGGTAGGCAGAAAGGGTCCAAAATGTCAGAGCAAGTTCAGGGGTCCAAATGTTCTCTCTAAAAAGTTCTCAAGTGTGAAAATGACTGAAGTCAACACTCCCTTATATAGGCGAAGTGAGAAGGCGAAGGGTCACTTCCAAAATTCAAAATTTGGGCAGGAGAATCTCTCGGCCTTTCGCCGAGTGACACCTGTAGCAGGCCGTCGCCTGTTACAGTGTGACACCTGTCACAGCTAACACGTGACCAGTCACGTGCCACATGTGAGGGGCAAATGATTAGGGGATTTTTCTCCCACCAATCGGAATGCGCCACGTGGGCCAATCAGGTCCTGCCAAGTGTCCCCCAGTTGGAACTGTCCGGGTTTGCCACGTGGCACACGCCTATTCGTCCACCCTAGACCTATTATGTCATGACACGTGGAATCCTCCATGCCTAATGGAGAAATCGGCCACCTAGGCCCAACTTCCAAGGGAAGCGCAATCAGCCCTAGGTTAACCTAAACCTAGGATTGGTACGTTTCCCAAGGTTATAAATACCTCCCTTAATCCTCTTTAAGGGGGATTACGCACATTTAAAACTCTCACCTAGAGAGACCCAATCATTTTTATTTCCGCATTAATTCCTCCTTAATCAAGTACTAACTTGACCGTCGGAGGCGGATCTCCAATCATCCGGAGCATCCGTTTGTTTTGCAGGTACAGGCGTCCGATTCCAGTCTCGGAATTGTAACTCTCCCGCAGGATATCAGAAAACCCCGAAACATTTATGGTCCAATTATTGTGTAGTTGGATGGGGCTTGAAAAGTGCTTTCCAACGATATATTATAAGCCCAAACCGAGCCTTGCCTACGACCCAATTACCATGTGGAGGGTCCATTAACCTTAACCTCATTTCTAAACCAATTAGGATTTATTACAATTTTCTAGAATCCTCTAGAAGGTTGTTTTTGATCCTAAATCTATTAGGATTTATTATTAGTTTCTAGAATCTTCTAGAAGGTTCTAATTTATCTTGTTTTTGAATAAATAAGGACTTAAGAATTTTACGTCGAATAAAACACTTGTTTTCAATGATTTTAATTCTGATAAAATTAGAATACGTACGAAAATTTGATGAACCCAATTTTATTGGAAGTCGGATTCCGTACGGTCTATTTTCCAAAACCATCGCTGACCGATAGAACCATCGCGTCGCGATAAGCCTATCGCGCCGCATGGACTCTGTTTTACTCCGAGTCGAATCCTGACTCTTTGCTTATCTTCGACCCTCTTTTTCCTTATAAATAGAGGTCGTATCACCCAGTTTTCATTCACCAACAGTCGTCATCTCTTCCCCTCTCTAAGCTAAAGCTTCTTCTCTCTCTTTTCTTGATTTCTAGCCTAGCCTGAAGCTAGCCTTAGCCTAAACACATTCTAAACACAACCTTTGATACTTTTCCCAAACAAACACCATTCGTCCTTCACAAGCCTTGAATACTCTAAGCCAATCTCGAAGTTGCCTTTGACCTCAACGTGAAAGGTTGATAGTTCTGAGGGTTTGGTCCCAAATCCATATTTCAATTCTTATTTGATTTATTGCTTTGATTTAATCTTTCTTGAAGTTTTCTAACGTGTGTATTGTTTTGATAGAAAGAGATACGAGGCATCAAAGTAAGTAATTCGATTACTTAATTTATTCTTTTGATATAGAAATCATGTTTAGAGTTAATTCCTAGTATCATGTTAGGATGTTAATTTTGATTTCTAATATTATGTTAGGATGTTGATTATGATTTTTAATATCATGTTAGGATGCTTTTATGATTTCTAGTATCATGTTAGGATGTTGATTATGATTTCTAGTATCATGTTTAGGGTGTTAACTAATATTTCTAATATCATGTTTCTAGTATCATGTTTAGGTTAAAGCTCTGATCTTTATTATTAGTGACATGCTAGGGTTCGTTATTAATCCGTTTAGTATCATGCCTAGGATCTTGTTAATTATGTTATGATATTATTATTATGATGATTGTTGTGTCAATAATTATATGTTGCTTGATTATTCATGATTTATTGTTGTTGCTTGATCACGCTCTTTCTGCAGGTTTAAAGGGGATTTGTACTTGAAATCACGCTTAATAAGATAATAAATAATTTAATTTAGATTAATATGATTTTAATTCAAGTGATCACCAATAATATATTTATTTGAGCATTAATAATCAACCAACGTAGACTAAATATGCTTAGGATTAATTTATTGAATTTATGTTGATCGAAAAGCGCACATGAATATCATAATAATTAAGCATTTAGGGCGGGTTGAACCTCTTTTAAGTTGGATTTGTACCATCATCCCCGAATATTCAGTCATGATTCCGGACCACTATGGAGTTAGCGATCTCCGTGATCGTGAATAGGGTGTAACCTTCACACCCGTGAACGATTTACAAGTTCCTAAAACTTGTTGGCAACTCTTTTGTCTCTAGCTTCTTTCCCTTTGGACGCCACCATGCTTAAATGCATGATCACATTGGGGCTCACAGTTGAGTTTGAAAAATTCCCTACAACCATGTTTAACCCCACATCCTTCTAACAGAACTATTGATAATGGAGAAAGAGGGTTTGCAGGCCAAAATGTACCCAACAATCGCCGATCCCCAACATTCAATCTCAGGTTGGATATCCTCCAGAGTGATACTAAATTTAGCCTCAATATAATTAGTATTTCTATTAGGGTTCTCCAATCCTATCCCATCCTCCAGATTCCTCGCAAATAAGGAATTTCTCCAATTAGACCCAGATGCCCTGTTTTGTGATTGCACCAATGCTTCCTCTCCTACTACACCAGACCTATTCCTAGTAATCATACCACCATTAGAATTGATTCCTGCATTCATACCCATATAAGTTTGGTGAGAAGAATTCCCCAAATCGAGCTATCGAGTATCCAACCCACTATCTCTGTTTTGCCCAGAATTACTATCCCCCAATTACTTGCATTCCAGAATCTACCCTATTACGATTGATGCTAGAATCAACAATTGGCAAAAAATTAGGGCAAGAAATTCGAGCTGAACTTACCTCTATCTTCTTCTCAGCCGAAAGGATAACTTGCAGCCATTCATTGAGTTGCTTCCTTTGAGATTCTCTCTCTTCCACCCGAACTTCCACTAATGGAAGGTCCTCAACCCTTTGCGAAGGAGCTATCCAGCTCTCTACCGATACCTCATCATTCGATTAAGCCTTCTTCCTTCGTTGATTATTCCTTGATTTCGCCTTCTGCTGCTTCTTTCTGCGATTTTGAGCTCGAGCCCTTAGTCCCTTTTCCTTTCTTGCCCTTAGCCATGGGTGCAAACCGAAGTTCGAAGGTGCAAAAATGGCAAGTTGCTGAGATTTTCACACAATAATCTTAGAGTTTCTCTCTCTATTTTCTCTCTCTATTTCATAATAAAACCTAATGCACAAACAATACATGTTTATTCTTGAGTCATTTTTTAGTATTGTACATTTACAAATAGATGCTTTGAATAAAAAAAATTGATTTTGAATGATATGCCTATACTTTTGACTTAATCGGTGGTACTCAATTTTATTTATTTTTTTTTATAATCTAATATTGTTAAACTTCTTAGCCATATAGCACTAATGATGAAAAAACTAGAAAAATTTGGTAAAAAGTAATCCCAACTTTAGGTCGCTCTCTTTATACAATTCTAAATATACCTTATTTTTAAATAATTCAAATCTAAGTTGTCATCCGCTTTTTATAGGCCTAAGTGACAAATAATAACAGAATAAATTTATAAATATTTCCAATTAATCTTACTTGCAAAGACTGGATTGACATTCCCATAGAAGAGAGTATTGACTGTCACAAGAGTCACGCACTCACATAGCCCTCAACACCACCATTATGTTCTCCAACGCCATTACTAGCAAGATCTCCACCAAAATCAATTGGAATAAGGTACATACGGGGTTTAGAGAGATCTCTGCCACCAATAACAAGAATAAGGTGTTTTTGGTCAACTTCTTCACCATTTAGGGTTTCATGTGAACCACCACCACAAATAGTGATCCCTCCAAATTTAAATCAATTTTGGTTTTCAGAACTTTCATAACTTTTCATTTGTAACTCAGAATAAGGCATAAAATTAACAACGTTGAAAGATCTAAAACTCTACTTCCTAACCCAATTAGAATTAGGTCAAAATCATTTGTAGATTATAAAAAATAAACGAAATAGTGCAAGGGTGTCAGTTTTGGACCGGGCTTATTTATTATTTGGCTCATATCTTATTTATTTAAAATTAGAATTGGGATTATGGTATATCAATGGAAAGCTTATTTCATGTCTATTCAACCATATAAGATTTGTACAAAAATAACAAGGCACGAAAATCAGATTTACTCGGTAAAAAGGTATGAGCTTGAACGAGTTTAATAAAAATGGTTTATGGATAGTAAAAAGAAAAATGGGGTAGGCTAAGGGAAATTAAGCAATTTTCAGATCTGATATGAACCCGACCAAATGGTGGTGAAAGGTCATTCATCATTAGGTTTGAGTTGGAACTAGTTTTTGGCCCGAACGATGCCTCGGGTCATTGCTTATATTTTATTATATTGTAGTTAATTTTGTAAAAAATTCAATATTAATTGTTTAATTAGTCACTTTGATTAGACATCAAAGGGAGTAAACTAAAAAATATATGGTGAAATATTTGATCCCATCAACGGTTACAAAATTTCAATATTGAATAAAGTTGAAATTAAAAATGAATTTAGGTATGCTTATTAATTGAATAATAAATAATAAAACAATAATATAGTATTGAGTAGTTAATACAAAGTTGCGAAATAAGGAGCATTACAGTCAAATTAGAAAGTTACAACGCGTACTTTAAATCTTCTATTAAGAACAATAAGTATTAAGAGGCATTGATATATAGTTTGATGGTAAATGTCGTTCTTATGTTTAGTGGTTCAAATTATATTTCAATCATAATTTTGCATTGAATTTTGATATTTAGTGTAGAAGAATAGGTCTTGACATGTCATTGCTCATGTGGCGCCAAATTTATTAAATGAAGGATGACATATGTCGATACCATGTTATTCCATTGAGTTTTTATAATATTATAGATTTCTATAATCAGCAAAGTAAACAGTATAAGAAGAAGTTAGATGGAATGTATGAGCTTCAAAATCCAACGACCAATAGAAGGTGTTTTTTTTTTTTTGCCAATTTTGTAATTTTGGAATATTTAATATGATTTTTTTACTAAAAATTTAGGAATTAGTGTAGTGCTCAGAGGTTCGTATTACTAGTAGTGCTTCTTATATGTGTTTTTTTTTTTCTTTCATTTTTCATTATAGAGAAATGCTTATTGATTTCTGTAAATGTACTGTCTAGGCTTGATGATATGATTTGTTGGTTGGATAACATGGTTAATTGTTTGGATGAATTGATTAAATGTCTTGATAATATCAGCAGTCGTGGCTTGGTGGTATCATTCATTATTTGGATGCATAATATTAATCATATTTTAAAATTTTTGTCTTGTATGATATGATTAATTGGTTGGATGACATGGTTTATTATTTGGATGATAAATATGATTAATTGTCTAGATGATATCATTCAATGTCTGGATGATATTTAGTATATTAAAAAAATCTTGTCTTGGCTAGATGATATCAATCATTGTCTGGATGATATGATTAATTTTCTGGATGATATGAATAGTTTAGGTTGGATGATATAATTTTTCGCTAAATGACATTAATAATTGTCTGGAAGATATGATGAATCGTCTTGCTGATGTCTTTTTAAGTGTATTGGTTGGATGATATGATTATTTTGCTGGATAACATGGACACATATTTAATTATTTAGATGATATGATTAATAGTATGGATGATATGTCAAATGTTTATTAACTATTTTTTAAAGGTTGGATTTTCTTTATGTTGGGCATGTTTCATGATAGGCGGTCGCGAACCTAACAAAAATAATAAAAATTAACTAATCTTCTTGTAGTAGTGTAAGTCAGGGTCGATCCCACAACGAAAAGATTGTAGGGTTTCGTAGTGACCCGACACTACGCGGAAGGAAACCCACCAAGACCCGCCCCTTAATTAAAACAATTAACAAGCATAATAAACTTAATCAAACAAGATTAAGAACAAGAATTATACCTTTGACGCGTGCTTCTCTCCCAAAGAGCTCTTACTTCAAAATCCCGAAAAGACGAGATCTCCGACGGATCGTACCCTCGACCCGACCCAAGCGTCCTAAGTCTTGAAGGTTAGTCAAGACCCGGAAAAAATAACTATGAGTTTTACGAATCAAAGGTTTACTCTTTCTTAGAGTTGCCTTTTTAATTCCACTCAAGGTTGTATTCTCAAAATCCCAACAAAGTGGGTATTTATAGAGAATGGGGACTTGAAACCCCTTTTCATGATCACTGAAGGATCATGTGCAATTGCAATAATTTATTTAATTCCAAAATAAATAATTAGGCAAAAGCAATCACAAGCCAACAAGTGGAAAAAGGAGAGAATGGGTTAGGTGAGGACCATATCCCATGGGGAGGGACCATTGCCTTGCTCCCCAAGGGAAGCTTAGTGGCTTTGGTCCCCACCTCTCCTTAAACAGCCACTCACAAGGCAGCTGGGCTGGCTGCCACCTGGTGTTGCCAGTACGCAAAGCCACCTAGCATGCTTGGCTGGCACAGCACGCATCACCCAGCCCAGCACTTGCGTGCTGCTAGCGAGCCACGCCTTGTGCTGGGCGCTGCTGCCTTGCTATCGCAGGCACACGCACATGCATGCGTGGTGTTGCTGCCTTGCTATCGCAAGCGCACGCACATGCATGCGAGGCTCTCGCATAGCCAGCACAGTCAGGCCAGCATACGCATGGCCCCGGCCTGCGAGCACTACTTGCCCATGCCCGCACAGCTACGCGCATCCAGGCCGGCACACACTAGCACTATGCTTGGTGCGTGGCCGGTGATGGTGCCTAGCACACACGCAAGGCCAGCGCTGCTTGCCAGCTTGTTGTGCTATGGTGCACACGCACACACGCATGTGCCCAGCACTGCGATGGTGCTGTGCGTGGTGCTAGGGGGCTGCGATGGTGCTTACACTTACGCGCACACACATGGGTGCTATGCTTGGTGCGATAGGGCTGCGATGGTGCCTAGCACACCATGGTGCGCCTAGGCTTGCGATGAGCTAGCCTAGCCTAGCCTAGCTACAACTAAGCTCATACTTGTTGCTTGTGATTTTGCGACGCTCGGTCTCGACGCCCTAGGCTCGATTTTCGACGTCTGTATTCGTAAAACTCTGCTAACTCATTAAATCCTCTCAGATTAATTCGTCGTCTCGGATCGGTGATTTGATTGGGTTCGACCCGAAGGGTTCAGTTAAGATTAAGCTGTAACATCAATTGTACATTGATATTACTGATCGGAAGCGGCCTCCACCTAGGCATTCCGATCAGTTAAACTTACTGAAGAATTAGCTGTGTAATAATTCTGAACCCTCTATAAGAAGAATACACTTGTTGGAAGGACACTATTCCTTTCAATCTCCCACTTGTCCTTCCGGACAAGTGTGCATACAGTGTATAGCTCATTTCCTATGTCACTTAATGTTTCTTCGTGAACTATAAGGTAAGATTCTTTGTCATCATTATTACGTTTAGAAGTGTTTCTCGATCTCCGAGTTCTACTGTCAATAAGCAGATGATTTCTAAATTCCATCTGAGCACGGCCATGCATTTTCACAGTCTCGCTCTTCGAGCGGCCTTGTAAACAACAAAACATTTTCCCTATTGTTAGTAGGGGGACAATCCCAGTCTTGTATTGTAAGTTCTTCTTACTAAGAGGACATAGTCTCCTGAGTGTTCCCGTTATAATCCCCAGTTACGGCAGACGTTTGGAAACATCAAAGAGTCTAGTACTCAAACAAAAGAAACTTCACAGTACTCATGGTCGGAGGAAACAAGTTCCGATAGTCATAATGAGAAATGTACTTATGACAAAATTTAAATTTTCTTAAAGTACTCTTATAGGTCTTATCCAGTACAGTTCCAAACTGTACCTGTGCAAATGATTTATGACCATCACGTCCTCGCAGCACAAGAAACGGTGCTGTAAATCATACTACACATTAATCTTTGGCGGTCATCAATCGTCCATCTGTTAGATGACCTCGATTAGGGACACTTTTCGATTTAATATACAATGTTCACTTAACAGGTGTTTCTTTATCCAAGACATGGTCTTGATACCCTGTTTTGAATATTTCCGTAAATCGAATGGACTCATTATTTAATTCTAAACCACAATTAAATAGTAATGGAGTGAATGATAATTTTGCACAAAAATTAATTACTCCATTAATAAATGGTTTTAATACAGTGTCTTACATTAAATATCCTATTTAATTAAAACACATGTATAGGGAATTTCAAAGTCAGTCTCCAACATGCTTGATTCCCATTGCCTCAATGTGCTTGTTGTGTTTCACTTGAGGCAGCGGTTTAGTCAAAGGATCGGCTACATTATCATCCACGCCAATCTTACAAATTCTGATTTCACCTTCGGGTTTCCATTTCCTTATCATGTGAAATCGCCTTTGCACATTTTTGACCTTCTGGTGCTCTCTTGGCTCCCTGGCCTGTGCGATAGCTCTATTATTGTCACAATAGAGGTCTATCGGCCCCTTGATTGAGGGTACAACACCAAGTTCGCTAATGAACTTGCGAATCCAAACGGCTTCCTTGGTAACTTCTGAAGCGGCCAAGTACTCAGCTTCAGTTGTAGAGTCTGCAGTGGTGCTCTGCTTGGCACTCTTCCAGCTAAACGCTCCTCCATTCAGACAGAATATGTACCCCGACTATGACTTGAAGTCGTCTCTGTCAGTCTGGAAGCTAGCGTCGGTGTAAACTTCAACAACCAGTTCTTTGTGGCCTCCATACACCAGGAATTTACGCTTGTTCCTTTTCAGGTACTTAAGGATGTTCTTGGCCGCAGTCCAATGCGACTCTCCTGGGTTCGATTGGTATCGACTCGTTGCACTCAGGGCATACGATACATCCGGCCTTGTACATATCATGGCATACATTCCGATTAGCAAAGCATATGGGATCTGATTCATTCTTTCTCGCTCAACAGGTATCTGCGGACACTGTTTCTTGCTGAGAGTTACGCCATGGGACATGGGTAAATGCCCTCTTTTGGCATTTTCCATGTTGAATCGAGACAGTAACTTATCAATGTAAGTACTTTGGCTTAATCTAATCATCCTCTTAGATCTATCCCTTTAGATCTTGATGCCCAATATGTATTGTGCCTCTCCTAAGTCCTTCATCGAAAAGCACTTTCCCAACCAGCCCTTTACGGACTCCAACAATTTTGTGTTGTTTCCAATGAGTAGTATGTCATCTACATATAGGACTAGGAATGCAATATCACTCCCACTGACCTTCTTGTATACACAAGACTCATCTGGATTCTTGATAAAACCAAACTTGCTAATGGCTTCATCAAATCGCAGATTCCAACTTCTGCTGGCTTGCTTTAGTCCATAAATGGACTTCTTCAGCTTGCAAATCTTTCCAGCGTTTCCTGGATCGACAAAACCTTCTAGCTGTTTCATATACACAGTTTCTTCAAAAATTCCATTAAGGAAGGCGGTTTTGACATCCATTTTCCATATTTCGTAATTGTAATATGCAGCAATCGCTAGGATGATCCGGACGAATTTTAGCATTGCAACTGGTGAAAAAGTTTCATCATAGTCAATCCCGTGGACTTGTCTATAACCTTTTTCCACTAGTCTAGCTTTGTATATTGATACATTTCCATCCTTGTTTGTCTTCACTTTGAAGATCCACTTGCAACCAATGGGTGTATAACCCTCGAGCAAATTCACCAAGTCCCATACTTGATTTTCAGACATGGAGTCCATCTCAGATTTCATGGCCTCTTGCCATTTTGTAGAGTCGGGGCTCGTCATAGCTTGCTTGTATGTCGCCGGCTCATCACCATCCATGACTAGGATGTCCTGATCATCGGTTAAAAAGATACCGAGGTATCTGTCTGGTTGAGATCTTTGCCGTTGCGACCTACGTAGGGTAATCAGTTGAGCATTTACATTGTCTGTTTGATTCTGACCAATCTTCTTAGATTCTTCCAAAGTATCTAGATTGTCAATTTTGTCATGTTGACATTGTTGCTCGTCCTCTCGAACTTCGTCGAGTTCGATTTTCCTCCCACTTGTCATTTTGGAAAGGTGATCCTTCTCCAAAAAGACACCATCACGAGCAACAAATACTTTGTTCTCGGATTTATTGTAGAAGTAATACCCTTTGGTTTCTTTTGGATATCCCACAAAGAAACACTTATCCGATTTGGGGTGAACTTTGTCCGAAATTAATCGCTTGACATATGCTTTGCATCCCCAAATCTTGAAAAAAGACAACCTAGGAGGTTTCCTAGTCCATAATTCATATGGAGTCTTTTCAACAGCTTTTGACGGAGCTCTATTCAGTGTTAGTGTTGCAGTTTGTAGCGCATGTCCCCAGAAATAGATAGGGAGTTCACTAAGACCCATCATTGATCGAACCATGTCTAACAAGGTTCGATTCCTCCGTTCGGACACTCCATTCCATTGAGGAGTTCCGGGAGGTGTCAACTCTGAAAGAATGTCATTTTCTTTCAAGTGATCGTCGAATTCATTGCTCAAATATTCGCCACCTCGATCCGATCGAAGTGCTTTAATTTTCTTGCCAAGTTGATTTTCAACTTCTTTCTGAAATTCTTTAAACTTCTCAAAGGATTCAGATTTATTTGACATTAAGTAGACATAGCCATATCTACTATAATCGTCGGTGAAAGTGATGAAATATCGGTAACCTTGTCTTGCGGGTGTGCTCATTGGTCCACACACATCCGTGTGTATTAGACCTAATAAGTCACTTGCCCTTTCTCCCAACTTGGAGAATGGCTGTTTTATCATCTTGCCTAATAAGCATCCTTCGCAATTTTCAAATGACTCTAAGTCAAATGAGTCAAGAACACCTTCTTGAAGAAGTTTCTTGATGCGTTGGATGTTAATAAGGCCAAGACGACAATGCCTTAAGTAGGTTTGATTCGACTCAATGGTCTTAGCCCTTTTGGCAGTATTCTCAATGTTATAGACCTGTTTGTCTAGTGAAAGCACATAAAGACCATTTTCTGAATGTGCCTTACCATATAAAACATTATCAAAATAAATAAAAACAACTATTGTTTTTGATTCGAAATTCGAATCCTATGGCGTCCAACGCCGATATTGAAATAATGTTTTTGGTCACTCTAGGAACATGATAACAATTTTCAAGTTCTAGAACAAGCCCTGTGGGCAAAGATAAACTGAGAGTTCCAACGGAGACGACAGACATCCTTGCTCCATTGTCGACCCGAAGCTCGACCTCTCCCTTCTCTAGCCTCCTACTAATCCTTAGTCCCTGAGCATTGGAACAAAGGTGTGAGCCACATCCGGTATCTAATACCCATGATGTTTTGCTAGCGAAGTTTAAGTCTATAACGAAAATACCTGATGAAGAAGCAACGTTGACGTTCTTCTTATCTTCCTTGAATTTAAGGCAGTCCCATTTCCAATGTCCTTTCTTCTCGCAGTAGAAACATTCGGAATCAGATTTAGAAGAAGCTGCCTTCTTGTCCTTGCTGCCCTTGGCAGATTTTGACTTAAGCGGGAATTTCTTCTTTTTCCCTTTAAAGCTCTTTATTTTTGCCCGCACGTTTGAATGGCTTTCCCTTCCTCACCATGAGCATGTCATGCTTGCCCTCATCCTTGAGGGTTTGCTCGGCTTGCTTCAACATACCATGAAGCTCGGTGAGGGTTTTCTCCATACTATGCATATTATAGTTCATCTTGAACTGATCATAGCCTTTGTGAAGGGAGTGGAGAATGATGTCAATTGCCATTTCGGTTGAATACCCAGCATCAAGCCTTTCCATGTTCTCAAATAATCAAATCATTTTGAGAACATGCGGGATGACTGGCTCTCCTTTCTTGAGCTTGCTCTCAAGGATCTGCCTGTGGGTTTCAATCCTTTCAGTTCGGGCCTGCTCTTGGAACATATTCTGAAGCTCAGAAATGATCTCAAAAGCTGTCTCCTTTTCAAAGAAAGTCTTTTGAAGGTCCGGAGACATTGTGGCCAACATGATGCATTTGACATCCCAATTGGCACTTTGCCATCGGTTAAGGGCAGCCTGAGTGACCTCCTCATTGGGAGCGTCGGGCATTTCCTCATCAAGGACGTATTCCTTTTGCTCCTGCATTAGTACAATGCGGAGATTTCTTCGCCAATCAAGAAAGTTTGGCCCGCTCAATTTCTCCTTGTCGAGAATTGAGCGCAAAGAGAATTGGTTGTTGTTTGAGTTACTTGCAGACATGATTCTACAATTGAAAGAATTTGAAGTGAAAAACCATTCATACATCAATAAGTTGAAATTTAAAGCATTCATGCACATATTCAAACTTATTGAGCATTTTATTCACGCATTTAGAATTGTCCCTTATGGGCGAGAATAAAATGATTCCGAGATCCCAAAGATCAAGAAATGGTTAAGCATGCTTTAACTTGTCTTAATCATAAAATATCTTAAGGTAAGCAATCCGATTGCTAATAGCTCCAAGCTACTCTCGGTTTGATAAAATGTCGCATCTAATGCATACTTGACATTTTATCTCTTTTGCCACGACATCTAAGGACTCCTTACTGATATCGTTGAGCTTAACCAAGACAACTTGTATACCTAGTATACCTTACGTTCCTAGGGAAGTAGTGATGCCTCGCTTTGGAGTAATCCATCACGTACGCGCATTAGTTCGGTAAGTGTTGTTCTTGGAACGGCAAATTTTAGCTCAATATTATAAAAGGGACCTAGGGTTTCTATGTTGGTTGATTTAAGTGAACTTAACTAATCGTCGCAACATAATAGAAATCCTAGACATGCATCTAGCAATCATATATAATAACAATATATAAGGCATAAAAATAGATGCATTTGGCAACTAGCATGACCCCTTGAAATCTTCAATTTCCATGGGTCTTCATCTTGGCTCGTCTTCGTCGAAACGTCGTCTTGAGACATCATGGCCAAAATGAAATAAAAGAAGCTAGCTAGAACGACTAAGATTAATCTAATAGTACAAAAATACTTAACGGTTTGTGGACCGTATTTAGATTTACAAAAATACATAACGGAACGCAGTCCGTATTTTCTATCCTAGTCGAGCACCACTTGTTGCCATTTTCAAAGAACCTGTTTTGAAAACAATCTTCTATTCACCCATTCACTATTTGTGAATGGCCCATGCAATTTTACGAAATACATAATTAAACACGCAAAACTAGTAACTAACTTAGGTGGTTAATCCAATTAACGCGCCTAATTAAAACTAGTCAAAGTGGTTTAATCCATTATTTCTAAACACAAAATACTAACGCACTTAATTAAGCTCCCATTAAATTCCGCATCCGTACTTAATTAATCCGATTAATTAAGTCGGCATAACCCATAATTTGTCAAAATTTTGCAAAGTCGAAAATCGAGATTTTTAGCCTCGTTAAAATAATTATTTAAAATTATTAAAACGACAAGATTTTCGCAAAAATCATAGCCCAAAAATTAAGCAAAACCACCCAACAAAACCCTTGGTGGGTGCGCACCATGGCTACTAAGCAGCCCATGGCATGGCGCCATGGTGCGTGGGTGAGGCTTGCTGTGCCTAGCAAGCACTGCTGCTAGCGCCAGTTGCCTGCTAGCATGCTGCGCAAGCTTGCTAGCATGTTGGTGCCTACGAGCATCTGTCCTGCTAGGCAGGCGCCTCTTGATGCTCGTGGTGCGCTAGGCTGGTGCTTGCTGCCCTGCTGCCCAGCAGCATCCCTCGCAAGCCAGCCCCAGCCACTGCCCACGCACATCAGCCATGCCTCCCCGCCACACAACAACGCACAGCCGCATCATGGCTCACCCTTGTGCGCACCACAGGCAGCCACATGTGGGCTGCTAGGCAGCCCGGCTAGCCTTGGTGGCACTTGGGTGTTTTGCCTTGATTTGCGTGCTATGACTCGGGATTTTAATCTCGATTTACGTGTGACATGAATTAATTCTAAATTACATTTTAGAATTAATTTGAGAAAAATAAAATAAAAAAAAATTAAGTCTAACTTAAATAAATTTATTTTATTGGTGCACAAGCCTAAATTTATCCAAAATTTCAATTTTGAACAAAATTAGGTCAAACTTTATGCTTAAAATAAAATGAGCTATGTCCAAAATTAATATTGCATGTATGCAAATTAATAATGGATTTGACAAAAGGGAGTTGGAAAAAATAAATTAACCATCCAATGATAAAATTTTGCAACTTGCATACTTGTGTAAAATACCAAGATTACATCTTCCAATATGAAGATTAATCAAATTTTACTCACAAGTAATTGAACTTGATGGATTTTAATCAACCAAACATGAAAAAATCCAAACTTTGTTCAACATGGAATTTAGGGTTAGGGTTCCAATCATTTAAACCTTTAAAGATTAGAACTTTAACATTATTTGGGAACTTAAAATACAAAATCACAACAAGTTTTCACACTTTATTGCAATTTATTTGCAAAATTGTGAAAAACAAGTTTATGTGATAAATTGGTATATCAACTTAAGCACTAATAAACACTCCATTATTATGCTCAAGGATATTTTAAAACCAGTAGATTAGTGATGCAAATGTGCATTTAATCTAACCTTGTAATGCTTGCATTAATCAAGGCTTAAAAAGAATTAAAATTTTCGTTGAAAAACGAAAAACCCCAGAAAAATTGGGTTTCTGGTTCGAATTTGGCTTCTGGACAATCCTGAAAGGACCTGAAAGGAATGAAACAGTTCCAGAATGTCAATTCCACCCAAAAATCACTATTTTTGAGCCAAAATCTGGGTTCGACAGCCAAATCGAAAATAAAATCGAGTTTTAAAAATTAATTAAAACGAGCATCTAATCTAATTAGATGAACATGAACCAGAAAATTAAATTCTTTTAAAACACCTTAATTAAACAATAATTGCAAAAATTAAAAGGAGCGTGGCTCCGATACCGCTGTAGGGTTTCGTAGTGACCCGACACTACGCGGAAGGAAACCCACCAAGACCCGCCCCTTAATTAAAGCAATTAAACAAGCATAATAAACTTAATAAAACAAGATTAAGAACAAGAATTATACCTTTGACGCGTGCTTCGCTCCCAAAGAGCTCTTACTTCAAAATCCCGAAAAGACGAGATCTCCGACGGATCGTACCCTCGACCCGACCCGAGCGTCCTAAGTCTTGAAGGTTAGTCAAGACCCGGAAAAAATAACTATGAGTTTTACGAATCAAAGGTTTACTCTTTCTTAGAGTTGCCTTTTTAATTCCACTCAAGGTTGTATTCTCAAAATCCCAACAAAGTGGGTATTTATAGAGAATGGGGACTTGAAACCCCTTTTCATGATCAATGTGGATCATGTGCAATTGCAATAATTTATTTAATTCCAAAATAAATAATTAGGCAAAAGCAATCACAAGCCAACAAGTGGCAAAAGGAGAGAATGGGTTAGGTGAGGACCATATCCCATGGGGGGGGACCATTGCCTTGCTCCCCAAGGGAAGCTTAGTGGCTTTGGTCCCCACCTCTCCTTAAACCGCCACTCACAAGGCAGCTGGGCTGGCTGCCACCTGGTGTTGCCAGCACGCACAGCCACCTAGCATGCCTGGCTGGCACAACACGCATCACCCAGCCCAGCACTTGCGTGCTGCTAGCGAGCCACGCCTTGTGTTGGGCGCTGCTGCCTTGCTATCGCAGGCACACGCACATGCATGCGTGGTGCTGCTGCCTTGCTATCGCAGGCACACGCACATGCATGCGAGGCTCTCGCATAGCCAGCACTGCCAGGCCAGCATACGCATGGCCCCGGCCTGCGAGCACTACTTGCCCATGCTCGCACAGCTACGCGCATCCAGGCCAGCACGCACTAGCGCTGTGCTTGGTGAATGGCCTACGATGGTGCCTAGCACACACGCAAGGCCAGCGCTGCCTGCCAGCTAGCTGTGCTTGGTGCGTGGCCTGCGATGGTGCCTAGCACACACGCAAGGCAGTGCAACCTGCCAGCTTGATGGGCTATGGTGCACACGCACACGCACACACGCATGTGCCGAGCACTGCGATGGTGCTGTGCGTGGTGCTAGGGGGCTGCGATGGTGCTCACACTTACGCACACACACATGGGTGCTGTGCTTGGTGCGATAGGGCTTCGATGGTGCCTAGCACACCATGGTGCGCCTAGGCTTGCGATGAGCTAGCCTAGCCTAGCTACGGCTACGCTCATACTTGTTGCTTGTGATTTTGCGATGCTCGGTCTCAACGCCCTAGGCTCGATTTCCGACGTCTGTATTTGGGTTCGACCCGAAGGGTTCAGTTAAGATTAAGCTGTAACATCAATTGTACATTGATATTACTGATCGGAAGCGGCCTCCACCTAGGCATTCCGATCACTTGACCTTAGTGAAGAATTAGCTCTGTAATAATTCTGAACCCTCTATCGGAAGAATACACTTGTTGGAAGGACACCATTCCTTTCAAAGATACTATCAATATTTGGTTGCTATGAATGTTTACAAGTTAAGTCAATCAAATATAGAGTTGAAATTATTATACTACTAACGAAAGAAAATTAAATAATAAAAACATCTAGAATTAAATATCACCACTACAATATTAATGCCAGACAAATTCTTACCCTAAACAATCAATTATATTGTCACAAGAAAAAGTAATTCCTAAATAGTACCAAAGGTCTCTCTCAAGTTATCAATGGTTTCTCTAATCACAATCAAGCCTACTCTCATGGAATCATGCCAATTAGAGGCACTAAGCACATTACTATAGCTTCCTAATCATCCATTCAACTAATCTCATGATGACCTTCAAACCTTTAATTGATCTATTCAAATCCATTAAAACCCAACTCTCGTTGCGATTAAAATAAAGAAACAATGACAATACTAATTATCTCTAATCTAGTATTGGCATAAGTACAATCAATAAAACATGAACAATATAAACAATTAATTGAGAATTTACAAGAATAAATCTAGTATCAATCATATTAGGGTTCAACCTAACCCTAGAATAATAATATATTCTAGCATAATAAAAGAAATGAAACAAACATAAAGGAGAGGGTAAAGAAATATAAAACTTGGATAAATACAATAAAATAAAACTAGAGAGAAAAATAGGGTTCTAAATTAATGGGGTGTGAAATAGTAAAGTCAAGGAGTATTTATAATAAAGCTAGGAGTTTAGGATAAATAAGGAAATCAAAATGGGCTAAATTGTCCAAGAATCATCTAGGCACGGATGTGCCACTCAAAGGCACGGATGTACCTAAGTGCACTTGTCATGGCATGGACGTGCCAACATGAGGCACGTCCGACTTGCCATGGCATGAACGTGCCAGCATGAGGCAAGTCCGTGCCTCACTACTGCCTGCGTAGCTCGTCTTAAAACGGTCATAACTTGAGATCCGGAGCTTTGTTTGAGGCTAGTAATATATTGTCGGAAAGATTTTTTAAGTCTACTTTCCAATGAAATTAGAATCACATCAAAATCTTTTGTAGATCAAAAGTTATGATCAAAATTATAGAGAGGACTCAATTCGTCAATTCGTTCATCAACGTTTTGCTTCACTCTAACTCAATTTTGACTTGAGTACATGAGTTGAGATCCTTGAGTGAGATAGCTTCATACTCTACGATTATTATACTCAAGATTAGTCAAACATTGCTTATACATTAGTATTGTTATCATGCTTAATGGTATTTTTTTTTATGTACTACTATACATGTATTACCATGCATTGCGATTATAAAAATGCTTTTATAGACGTCAAATAACTATATTACCCCCAAATGCACTCGACTTTTAGGCAACAAAAATTATAAATAGACACCCATATTTTAATTATCTATCTACATAGCTAATACGAAGTCACAGCTTGCAAGTTTGCAAACAAAGCTTATAACTGACAAATACTCTCACAAATACAATTTGTCAAACATGGCCTAGTTTAAGTTTAAAAGTGATTAACTGTTATAAGTTCATATTAGCGAAATACATACACAACTAAAATTCTTTGTAGTAGAAAAGAGTGTAATAACACCAAATGTTAGAGGTTAATTAAAACGTACATAATCACTTTCATAATTATGTTTTACTCCCTCTGTTTTTTTTAGGTGCCCTATAATAACATGATACAAATATCAATGTAAAACTTTGACTAATAACATCTTTAATTATCATTAACTATAAATTATAACAATGGAATATTAATAATCTATTTATTGAGACGATTCCAACAAGTATTCACAAGACTATTTTTTCTTATGTATAATTTACAAACATTGATCAAAATAAATCTAATAAATAGTATCAAAATCTCAAATGTGGCTTAAAAAACCGGAGAGAGTACAATATAATGTAATTATGTTAGACAACATGATGTCATCTACAAAGGGTCTCATTTTGTTAGAAGGACTATAGGAATAGATAAAATTAATGGGAGAAGTGAAAAGCAAGCAAAGAAATGAAAGACGGGAATTGGACAAGAAAATCAGTTAATGAATTGCTAAACAATAACACAGATTCTGAGGAAAATAGATAGGCATCGGGGAACGCATTTCGACCAAAGCCAGTGTTTCAGTGTGGGGTCAGCTTCCAATTAGTGACACCGCGTCCCTATTTATATCCATTTTAGATCTGCACCTGTCGATACTTTCCCAAGTCATTTTAATGGGACATTTTAGTCATTTTACACGAGGTAATGGTCATTTTAGGATTTATGTTTGCGTACAGCGTACCATTAGGAATTTATTATAGTACTTATTAGAGTATATATTGCCTTGTTCTTTCAGCATTAGGCCTTGATTATTATTATTATTATTATTATTATTATTAAATATTAAATTTTATTATTATTCAATGTTAATTATTATTATTATTATTATTATTAAATATTAAATATTATTATTATTTAATATTAAATATTATTATTATTATTTAGTATAAAATATTATTATTATTATTATCTATAAATATTAGTTATTATTATGAAATATTAATTAGTATTATTATTATTATCTGTAAATATTAGTTATTATTATTATTAGAAACTTCCTTACAAATTTTGTTCAAAACCTCTTTATAAATCCACTTTTTTTGTTAGAAACCTCTTACAATTTTATTTATTTTTTTTATCTTTATTTTTTTATTATTTTGTGAAGTCATACCTTATGCCGGTAAATGGGGCTTGATCCTATATTCCAGCGTTGACTAACCCAACCCCACCTAAGATAGAAACCGCCCCTTCCCCAGCCCCACCCACGAAATTGCTCTACTCGTTAACCCCACTCACGAATTTGGCTCCCCTTCTTTCCCCCACGTGCACCCTGCAAAATCAACCCCGCCCACGAAGCCAACACCCTTACTTTCCCCTACCCAGTGGCAGATCCAGAAAATTAGTTATAGAGATACGAAATAAAGCTTGATAAAAAATTTATAACACACCAAATTTACCATACTAGAATTTCAATTAATTATTAATTCCACACTTTTATTCTTATTCCTCATTGCATGTATTCCACCCAAAAATTTGTCTATAATTGAACAAAACAAATACACCAATTATATAATTAAATTAAAGGTTACACTTAAATAAAGATTTTAGCCAAATTATAATATTAAGCTTTTTCTTTTTTTTTCCTTTTTTTTTGTGTTTGATGCACTATGATATTAAGCTGACCTCTATACATATACACTTAAAGATACTTGTAATATATAATTGAATTAAGTATAACTAATCACATACACTATGATACAATTCCATAATCTAACACACGAAAATATTACTTGAAGGATATGTAGTACAAGAAAATTTACAATGAAAAATACCTATGATTTTTTATTTTCAAAGAATTGATACAAATTTTTGTGAAAAAATCACAAAGTACAAAGAAAATTTTGTCATACTCATGAGCATATAAGATTTCTTTAAGAAAATTAATAAAAAAAAAAGTTGCTTTTAAATAAAATCAAGAGAGCACACCTAATAGACCTGGAATCCATAATGACAGGTTTCCTTTTATTATAATGTACCGAATACCGCGCTAAATTGTCAAGTTGCACTATGGAAGTAACTAAGAGACCTGTTATTTATTAAACATGTCTTTTTTTTAATTATTTTAATCATACGGAGGCACACGCAAGACTTTAGGCTTGAAAGTATGCAGTACCTAAGAGACAAGATTTTTTAAAAAACAGGTCTCTTTAGTTAACATTTTTTATTGGGGGGGGGGGGGGGGATGGGGGTACAATTGTACCTCTGTGTACCCCCTAGATCCGCTGCTGCCCCCATCCCGAAACCACCTCTTCCCTTTCCTTCACCCCTGAAACCACCTTGAATCCTCTTCCTTTAGTCATTTAATGTTCTTTGTTAGGGTTTAGGGTGGTTCATGTGTGGATTCAGGGCTTGGGGACGCGGCTGGGTCTAGAGGTATGATCACCGGTGGCAACAATGGAAGGGAGAAGGGTGGCTAGGGTTGTAGGGGGGCTGCCATGCAAGGGGAGGGGAGTTTGGAGAAAAGGCCATGGAATGGTGACTACCGTGAAAGGGGTGGGGTTAGGGTGGTTTAATTTATGTCGTGAAAGGGTAGTTTTGTTGGTGGGGCTAGGGAGGGGGTGGTTTGCGGGTGGGGCTAGGGTTGTCAACTCCGGAAAACAAGGTAAAATCCCATTTTCTGCATAAGGTATGTTTTCACAAAAATATTTTTGTTTAAGGTATGACCTCACAAAAAAAAAAAATTATAAGGAGGTTTCTCACAAAAAGTGGTTTCATAAGGAGGTTTTTGTCAAAAGTTCCTAAAAATAATTTCAATTTAGCGAAAATAAGGTTAAATGAACAGGGCCTTAGTCTAGTTAGTTGGAGGCTCTCTTTCTACCCCCAACCTAGTGGGATCATCAATTTTCCCCCTACTTGTTAGGGAATTTTCCTTACCCAAAATAATAAAAAAAAACAAAAAAAAAAAAAAAAAAACATTAGAATTCACGTTATCTCATGGTATATTATTGAGATATATCGTATATTATTTGATATGGCAGAATATTAGCAAGTATTATCTTGTATATTTTAGTTAGTAACTTTCTAAGATCCTACGCTATCTTTTGATTCTAGGGTTAGGAAGTATGTAACTCTATGTATTTTTTATTGTGACCAATGAGAAGGCAAGCCACATAATTATCTTTTCCATTGAATTTTGTCATGGTATCAAGAGTAGGTTATTTTTTTTATTATTTTTTTTTTTCATAAACAACCGTGGCCGTTAATGATACACCACCACCGTTGCCACCACCTAAAATCAAACCAGATTCCCCCTATTTTCTAGGTCCTCAAGACCGACCCAGAGATTTTATCACACTGACTCGTCTCAAAGGAGACAATTATGAAGAATGGGTAGCCGATATTCAAATCACACTCGAAGCAAGGTGTAAATTTGATTTCTAGTAAGGTACTATCACTCAGGCGGCACCTCCATGTACAAAGTTTGATTGGACAGCCATTAATTCCTTGCTAATTTCATTGGATCACAAATACCATTGATGCCGAGGTCAAGTCCTCCCTTTCTAAATTTCAAGAGATGAAACCATTTTGGGATCATCTCAATAAAAGATTTGCATAGACTAATGGCCCTAGGGTCGAGCAGATTCGGACTTCCCTAGCCAAGTGCGAGCAAACTAAAATGATGTATGTGTCCGTTTATTATGTCAAATTACATGCCTTTTGGCAGGATTTGGACCATCATGAGCCCTTAATCTCGTGTAATTGTTGTATAAAGTGTACGGCGGGTTGTATGCATGAGGTAAGACGAGAGCAAACCAAACTTCATGATTTTTTGATGGGCTTGTATGGTGGTTATAATTCTTCCTTGCACACCAATATCCTATCAGAAGATCCTTTTCCAGGCCTTGATAAGGCTTACCAATTTGTGACTCAAGAAGAAAGGGTTCGTACGGCCAAGCAAAAGACTGAGGAAAAGCAGTTGGCTGAGGCCCTTGGCTTTGCTATTCGTGCAGACTCTAATGGTGTGCATGGTGTTAAAAACTGCTCGCATTGTAAGAAATCGGGCCATGAGATCTCTAGCTGCTGGTTTCAGAATCCATGTCCTCACTGTCAAAAGAAGGGTCACAACCCGAGCAAGCGTTATGAGATCACAGGATATTTCGAGGGCTGGAATCCCCGCAATCGAGGGGGGCACGTGCTATGCAGCCATGAAAGATTCATAGGCTTCTACTTCGGGGCAAGTTTTTTCTAGTGAACAATGGAAGACGCTTGCCGGTTTTATAGGTAATGCGAAATTCCCGAAAATTGCCTAAATGGTAAGTTCGATGATACTTGTTGGATTATTGATACCAGAGCAACTCATCATGTTACCAGTAATAGATCTTGGTTGTTTGACACTCGTAATATTGAATGTCCGGTTGGCTTACCGAATGGCGAAAGTGTGCTAGCTACCTTGGAAGGTTCCGTCCGGTTATTCGATAAAATCACGACTACTGGAGTTCTTTTTTTGCCACATCTTAATTGCAATTTAATCTCTGTTTCTCAACTCAGTGATCAATTAAATGTCGTTGTCCAATTTAACTCATATATTTGTGCTATACAGGATCGACTAAAGGAGCCGATTGGAACGGGACTTAGGCGAGACGGAATATATTATATTAGCAAACCGAATGTGGTGCAACGTGTGTCTCTGGTTAAAGAAACATCAGATTTGGAGCTCTGGCACAGAAGAATGGGGCATCCTTTAGAGAGAGTAGTTAAGTTGCTTCCTCATATTAGCAATAATAAAAAGTAGTTTAGCTAAGGGATGTGAAATATGTTTTCGTGTTCAACATCCTAGAGACAAGTTTCCTATGAGTGAGAATTATTCTACTAGAATTTTTGAGAAAATACATTGTGATTTGTGGGGTCCCTATCGACATGTTTCGTCGTGTGGAGCTCCATTTTTTTTTTACCATAGTTGATGATTATTCCCGAGCTGTTTGGATTTATTTGTTGATTGAATTGAAAAACATAAATTTTTCATGTGTTTATGGCTTTGTTGCCATGGTTGAACGGCAATTTAATCAAAACATTAAAATAGTTCAAAGTGATAATGGGACCGAATTTAATTGCTTGATTGATCTTTTTGTTACAATCGACTTTCTTTTTCAAACCTCCTGTGTGGGAATCCCTCAACAAATGGGAGAGTGGAACGAAAACATTATCATATTCTTAATATTGGGAGAGCTTTGAGATTTCAAGCCAAATTGCCTATCTATTTTTGAGGTGAATGTGTATTAGCAGCAGCTCATTTGATTAACCGAACAACAACACTACTTCTACAAAACAAAACCCCATTTGAAATTCTCTTTAATAAACCTCCTTCTTTTGATGCTATTTGTACTTTTGGGTGCTTGTGTTTTGCTCATAATCAAAAGACTAGAGGGGATAATAAGTATGCTAGTAGAAGTCGAAAATGTGTTTTCTTGGGGTATCCTTTTGGGAAGAAGGGTTGGTGGTTAAATGATCTTGACTCTAAGGAATTATTTGTCTCTCGTGATGTGAAATTTGTGGAAGATGTTTTCCCTTTTGGTTGCTCTAATGATGTGAATATATATTCGAATGTGTTTGATACGACGGATAAAATTCATGTTGATTTTGCAGAGTTTAGTGTGGGCAACAAAATTTGTGAAATTAATTGTGAAGGGGAACTCACGGCAGGGGGGTAGATGGTGCTAATCAGCCATTTTCCGCAGGCTCCCCACCTAGCTCCCGGCATCCCAGCACTAGTCAGCTCGCTGGAAATGCTGCGAGCACTGGGTTAGCTAGCTAGCACGTAGCCCCAACCACTAACTAGCCCGCTAGGAATTATGTGGGCGCTGGCAACTTCTCTCCTTATTCCAGCTACACCACAGCAGCATCTCAACAGCAGCAGGCTACAAGCACCGCACCACAACAGCTTGCGCCTAACACCACAGACACCAAGGCACAGTAGCAGCCCGATATGGGGCGCGATCTTCGAGAAAAGTTCCCATCAGTTTTGCTCCGTGATTATGTGACTCACATAGTGTTTGATAAAAGTCCTTCTCTGCCATCCAATCAGTCTTCAGGTGCTCCGTATCCCTTAGCACATTATATACATTGTGACAATTTTTTTGTGAATTATCGAAAATTTATTTCAGCTGTTATACAAAGCAAAGATTCGAAAACTTTCAAAGAAGCTATGAAATTTGATGGGTGGCGCAAGTCCATGCAAGAAGAGATTCGGGCTTTGGAAGAAAACGGTTCTTCGACTTTGGAGCACTTTTCGCCAGGTAAAAGAGTTCTCGGCAGTCAATGGGTCTACAAGATCAAGTTTTTGTCTAATGGAGACGTTGAGCATCTCAAATCTCGCTTGGTGGTGCATGGCAATCGTCAGAAAGCAGGGGTAGATTATGATGAACCATTTGCTCCGGTTGCAAAAATGACAACGGTGCGCACTTTTCTTGCTAATGCCGCTTCGAAAATTGGCAGCTACACCAAATGGACGTACATAATGCCTTCCTACACGGTGATCTTGATGATGAGGTCTACATGAAATTTCCACCAGGTTTTGAAAGTTCGGATCCTTCTTTGGTTTGCACACTACGAAAGTCGCTTTATGGCTTGAAACAGGTTCCCCGATGTTGGTTAGAAAAACTTGTTGCGGCCTTAAAACAGTATGGTTTCATAAAATCTTACTCTGATTACTATTTATTCACATATACTACAGGAAAAATTAAGATTAATGTCTTAGTTTATGTTGATGATTTAATTATCTCTGGAAATGATTTCGCTGCATTAATTGTTTTAAAGGCTTATCTTAGTAATTGCTTCAAGATGAAGGGCCTTGGTCCTTTGAAAAAAATTTGGGCATTAAGGTGGCCCGTAGCTCATTAGGTTTATTTTTATGCCAATGAAAGTATATGTTGGACATTATTTCTGAAGCAGGTCTTTTGGGGGCATAGCCTAGCGGTTTTTCTATAGAGCAGAACCATAAGTTGAGTCTTATTAATGGCGATTTTCTTTCTGATCCGGAGGTATACCGACGGCTTGTAGGTCGTCTGATTATCTTGCAGTTACTCGTCCTGATTTAGCATATTCAGTTCATGTTTTATATCAGTTTATGCAAGAACCCAGTACAGAACATTGAGATGCTGCATTGAGGGTGGTTCGCTACTTAAAAGGTACTCCGAGACAAGGTACTTTGTTGAGTTCTGATTGTGACTTGATTTTGTAGGTTGGTGTGACTTAGATTGGGCTGCATTTCCTCTCACTCGTTGTTCTTTATCTGGTTGGCTCGTGTTTCTTGGTAAGGCACCCATCTCGTGGAAAACCAAGATACAACCTACAATGTCTCGTTCCTCGGCAGAAGCCGAATACAGATTCATGGCTGCAGTTACTTGTGAGCTAAAATTGCTCAAAGCCTTATTGCTAAGCCTCGGAGTTCAGCATCCAAAGGCAATTAAATTGTTTTGTGATAGTGAGTCGGCCTACATATAGCAAAGAATCGAGTTTTTCATGAACAAACAAATCACATTGAGGTTGATTGTCACTTTGTTCGTGATGCAATTAATGAAGGGTTGCTTTCTCCATATCAGGTTTCGACGTCTTCTCAGCTTGCGGATATTTTTACAAAAACTCTCGGGTAATCACAGTTTGATTATTTTCTTTTCAAGTTGAGCATTTTCGACCTGCATGCTCCAACTTGAGAGGGGTATTGAGATATATCGTATATTATTTGATATGAAAGAATATTAGCAAATATTATTTTGTGTATTTTAGTTACCTTCCTAAGATCCTAAGCTATCTTTTGGTTTAGGCTTAGGAAGTATGTAACTTTATATATTTTCGATTGTGATCAATGTGAAGGCAAGCCACAAAATTATCTTTTCCATTCAATTTTGTCATATATACAATTTTTGGTAGGTAAAAAGAATTGTTCTAACAATTGAAACCTCTTACTTAGTGAACTGCCTTGAGTTAAGGGGCTAGATACTTTTGAGAGTATGTAAGGAATAGAATAAGGAGACTTCTACCCTCGAAATGTCCCACTGAATTCTCGAACACACAATTGAAAGGTTATTTTCTTACCACTAAGCTAGCACTTTTTATATTA
This sequence comes from Chenopodium quinoa, assembly GCF_001683475.1. Classification (NCBI taxonomy): domain Eukaryota; kingdom Viridiplantae; phylum Streptophyta; class Magnoliopsida; order Caryophyllales; family Amaranthaceae; genus Chenopodium; species Chenopodium quinoa. The sequence continues at coordinate 7,161,344 of NW_018745000.1, forward strand.
AATCTTAGTCATATTACAATAAAATAATAGAACAATATACATACCATTAAACTATGTAGTGGTAATATTTACCTATTTAGCATTATACTATACACATCAATATTGATTAGGATTTCCTTGTACTGTCTCTTTGCCTCCAATTATATGTCCCCTAAACATATATCACTCTATCAAATTTTAGTTAAGTAGAATTGATATATTAAAAATTGGTAGGATATAAAGTAATTGATAGAGTATATATACTCCCTCAGTTTCATAATAATCGCAACACTTAGCTTTGGCCGACACACATGTCGATGTACAAATTTGAGTATTAATATTTATAATTATATATTACTAAGAGGTAAAAATGCTTGATCTAATGAAAATATACATAAAAGCTAATCCAAAAATATGTTACATGATTTGCTTTATAAATTTATAAATAGTAGTAGCTGCTAATCCAAAAATATGTTACATGATTTGTTTTTTATAAATTGATAAAAATAGAGTCAAAGTAAACATATGAATAGTGCAAAAGTCAAAGTGTTGTGATTATTACGAAACAGAGGGAGTAACGATTATGGGATTAAACCATCAGCTTAAACTTTTGTTTGAGATGATCCATTAAGAAGATATCAAGAGTCATTGTGAAACACAGATCACGGGTTTATATCTCATCCCCCTTTCACTTTCAATTTCAAGTGGAATATTTTACACTGAGTATGAGAGGGCCCATGCCGCATCGACATTTCAATCCTAGATAGCTCTGATGTGAAGGGATGTGATAGAGTATATATATATATATATATATATATATATATATATATATATATATATGTATATATATATGTATATATATATATATGTATATATATATGTATATATATATGTATATATATACACACACTAGAAGAAAAAGCGTTCATTAACGATGGAAAGTCTTGTCATTAACTCGTCATAAAAAACATATGTGACGGGATTTTCCGGTACGAGTAGTGTTAAGCCCATTGTAAACCCACTTCTAAGTGTCATACATTGGAGAAAGAGGAGAGATGACTCCATTTTATAATATATAGAAGTTACTCCTATTATCACCAATTAGTTTTTGTATGGAACCTCCTTGGCCTTGTTTGTGGACCAAACTCTTCTCCTTCTCATACGGGTTGACCAAGCCCATTTTTTATTTTTCAAAATTTAACATGGTATCAAAGCTTGGGTTGCGGGTCTCTTCTAAACTGTGTACCTAATCGCTACCAGATGGGATTTAATACCTTGATGTCTAGCCCCTAAGAGGATCATTGATTTGACCTTTCGAGGTAGCTCTAAGATTAGAAGGACTCTCATAAGTGAGGGGGAGTGTTCAAACTCATTGTTAACCCACTTGTGAGTGTCCCACATTGGAAAAAGAAGGAAAGATGGTTCCACTTTATAAAGTAGAGAAGTTACTCCAACTATAACCAATTGGTTTTAGTGTGGAACCTCCTTGACCTTGTTTATGGACCAAACTCTCCTCCTCCTCGTCCAGATTGAGTAGGGTATTTTTCAAATTATAACAAGTAGAAGGGGTCGTTGTAAAACAATTTCCTGTCACAAAAGCTAATTACGACTAGAAAAATCCCGACAACAGCAAAAGCCAATTACAGGTAGAATGTTCGTTTGAAATTTTATTTGTCGAGTCATAAGACTTAGGTTATTGGGTCTTTTGTACGAACTTAGGAATGTTTTATGACATGCTAAAAGATTGTCATTAAAAGTGTTATTTTAGGGAAAAGAGTTGAGCCTGTTATTAATGGTGTTTCGGGGGATTTTTGGAGTCCCTCGGGAGAGTTACAATTCTCGGAATGCGCGCTGACCGTCTATACCTGCAAAACCACGAAACTCCGGTTGCGTGGAGTTCCACCTTCGAAGGTCAAGTTAGTATGTCTTCGGATGTAGAAAAGTGCGGAAAGTAAATGGGTTTTTTCTCTCTGATTCAAAGAGATTCCACAATTAGTATTGCTCGGTTTTTGGTGTTTGTATTTGTGAGGATTTTTGAATATTTATGAATGTGCAATAAATGAGGAGTTTCCTCTATTTATGGCAGATGAAGATCTGCTCCTCCATTAGGGTTACAATGCCACGTGTCAGCATCCAATGGGATCCCATTAGGCCTTTCAAGGGCTGCCACGTGTTAGATTGCTATTGGGACACGTGGCATAGGGGGGGGTTTACCCCAAACATTTGCCCCTCACAGGTGTGACATGGCTTGCCACGTGGCACTTGTGACACGTGTCACATTCCAGGAAGATGATGGTTCGTCTCCTTCCCTCCATTTTTTTTTGTTTGAATTTGAATTTCGAATTTGAATTGGAGGGGGAGGTGACAGTTCGCCTTCTGCCCCCCTCCTATAAATGGGAGGCTTCCTCCTCTCATTCCATACTTTGCAAATTTTACAAAAATTTCCTTTGAGAGAAAAAAGCTTTAACACCGGCTGCTCTTGCGTTCAACCAATTACTTTGATCCAGACACGTCCGGATACCGGTTGAGTGCTCTTTGGATCCTCATGTAGGGTTTCGTAGTGACCCGACACTACGCGGAAGGAAACCCACCAAGACCCGCCCCTTAATTAAAGAAATTAAACAAGCATAATAAACTTAATAAAATAAGATTAAGAACAAGAATTATACCTTTGACGCGTGCTTCGCTCCCAAAGTGCTCTTACTTCAAAATCCCAAAAAGACGAGATCTCCAACGGATCGTACCCTCGACCCGACCCGAGCGTCCTAAGTCTTGAAGGTTACTCACCATCGCAGCCTAGGTGAACCATCGCAGCCTAGGCATGCGCATGGCAGCCTATCGCTGGGCACCACAAGCCCCAGGCAGACCATCGCAGCTAGCAGGTGCTAGCCTGGGTGCCTGGGTGCGCATGGCAAGCCATCGCAAGTGCCACAAGCACCAGGCAGCCTATCGCAGCTAGCAGCACGCTAGCCTGGTGCTTGGGTGCATGTGCAGGCTATCGCAGCACTCAACCCATGCTAGGAACCATCGCAAGGCATGGCACCACGCACAACACCATCGTAATGCCAGGGGCGTGCGTGTGTGTGCGTGTGTGCCTTGCAGCCTCGCACAGCAGCATCAATGATGCGTGTGGGCTGGTGCATGTGTGCGTGCAATGAGGATGCTGGTTTGCTAGGCAGCAGCACCACGCACGCATGAGCGTGTGCATGTGTACGTGCCTCGCACCAAGCACAGCAGTGCTAGGCACTGGCTAGTGCGAGCGTTGCGTGGTGCATGTTGCATGGATGGTGCGAGGGAAGGGCCAGCATGCGTGGCTCGCTAGCAGCACGCATGCTGGCTGTGCTAGCAATGGCGCGCAAGGAGGTGTGCGTGGGCGCTTGGGCCAGTGCCAGCACTAAGTGCTAGCAGTGCCCAGCGCCAGCACATAGCACGAGCACAGCCTAGCAGCAGCATGCACTGGCTGACTGGTTGGGTGCTGGGCAGCAAGGCGATGCTAGCTAGCAGCCAGCTAGCCCACCTTGACCCGGTTTTGGGCATGGTGTGTGGGGACCAATTCATGGCCTTGGGGATCAAGGCAATGGTCCCCCCAAGCCTTGGTCGTCACTTGGCTTTCTCTGTAATTGTGCCATGTGTCGATTTGTGATTGAATTGATTAATCATTTAATTTTGGAATTAAATAATTATTATTTTACCAACTCTCCCACATTGATGGGAGATTGGAAATAAAGGGATCATTTCCCTATAAATACCAAGCTTGGGTATTGGGAAATGATACAACCTTGAGTGGAATTAAAAAGGCAACTTTAAGAAAGAGTAAACCTTTGATTCGTAAAACTCATAGTTATTTTGTCCGGGTCTGCGCCTTGAGCTTGTGATGGTGCGCCTAGCCATGCTAGGTGCATGCTAGCTTGAACTAGCCTAGCATCCACATGGCTAGGCCAGTGTGATGCTAGGGCTATGTTCGTACTTGTCGCTTTGTGATTTTGTGACGCTCGGTCTCGACGCCCTAGGCTCGATTTCTGACGTCTGTATTCGTAAAACTCTGCTTACGTATTAAATCCTTTCGGATTAATTCGTCGTCTCGGATCGGTGATTCGATCGGGTTCGACCCAAAGGGTTCAGTTAAGATTAAGTTGTAACATCAATTGTACCTCGATATTACTGATCGGAAGCGGCCTCCACCTAGGTATTCCGATCACTTAACCTTACTGAAGAATTAGCCATGTAACAATTATGAACCCACTATCGGAAGAATACACTTGTTGGAAGGACACCATTCCTTTCAATCACCCACTTGTCCTTTCGTACAAGTGTGCATACAGTGTATAGCTCATTTCAAATGTCACTTAATGTTTCTTCGTGAACTATAAGGTAAGATTCTTTGTCATCCTTATTACGTTCAGAAGTGTTTCTCGATCTCCGAGTTCGACTGTCAATAAGCAGATGATATCTAAAATCCATCTGAGCACGACCATGCATTTTCACAGTCTCGCACTTCGAGCGGCCTTGTAAACAACAAAACATTTTCCCTATTGTTAGTAGGGGGACAATCCCAGTCTTGTATTGTAAGTTCTTCTTACTAATAGGACATAGTCTCCCGAGTGTTCACGTTATGATCCCCAGTTACGGCAGACGTTTGGAAACATCAAAGAGTCTAGTACTCAAACAAGAAAACTTCACAGTACTCATGGTCGGAGGAAATAAGTTCCGATAGTGATAATGAGAAATGTACTTATGACAAAATTTAAATTTTCTTAAAGTACTCTCATAGGTCTTATCCAGCACATTTCTAAATTGTACCTGTGCAAATGATTTATGACTGTCAAGTCCTCGCAAAACAAGAAACGGTGCTGTAAATCATACTACACACTAATCTATGGCGGTCATCAATCGTCCATCTGTTAGATGACCTCGATTAGGGACACTTTTCGATTTAATATTCAATGTTCACTTAACAGGTGTTTCTTTATCCAAGACATGGTCTTGATACCCTGTTTTGAATATTTCCGTAAATCGAATGGACTCATTATTTAATTCTAAACCACAATTAAATAGTAATGGAGTGAATGATAATTTTGCACAAAAATTAATTACTCCATTAATGAATGGTTTTAATACAGTGTCTTACATTAAATATCCTATTTAATTAAAACACATGTATAGGGAATTTCAAAGCCAGTCTCCAACATGCTTGATTCCCATTGCCTCAATGTGCTTGTTGTGTTTCACTTGAGGCAGCGGTTTATTCAAAGGATCGGCTACATTATCATCCGTGCCGATCTTACAAATTCTGATTTCACCTTCGGATTTCCATTCCCTTATCATGTGAAATCGCCTTTGCACGTGTTTGACCTTCTGGTGTTCTCTCGGCTCCCTGGCCTGAGCGATAGCTCCGTTTTTATCACAATAGAGGTCTATCGACCCCTTGATTGAGGGTACAACACCAAGTTCGCTAATGAACTTGCGAATCCAAACAGCATCCTTGGCAGCTTCTGAAGCGGCCAAGTACTCGGCTTCAGTTGTAGAGTCTGCAGTGGTGCTCTGCTTGGCATTCTTCCAGCTAAACGCTCCTCCATTTAGATGGAATATGTACCCCGACTGTGACTTGAAGTCGTCTTTGTCAGTCTGGAAGCTAGCGTCGGTGTAACCTTCAACAACCAGTTCTTTGTGGCCTCCATACACTAGGAATTTATCCTTGTTCCTTTTCAGGTACTTAAGGATGTTCTTGGCCGCAGTCCAATGCGCCTCTCCTGGGTTCGATTGGTATCGACTCATTGCACTCAGGGCATACGATACATCTGGCCTTGTACATATCATGGCATACATGATCGATCCGATTAGCGAAGCATATGGGATCTGATTCATTCTTTCTCGCTCAACAGGTATCTGCGGACACTGTTTCTTGCTGAGAGTTACGCCATGGGACATGGGTAAATGCCCTCTTTTGGCATTTTCCATGTTGAATCGAGCCAGTTTCTTATCAATGTAAGTACTATGGCTTAATTCAATCATCCTCTTAGATCTATCCCTGTAGATCTTGATGCCCAATATGTACTGTGCCTCTCCTAAGTCCTTCATTGAAAAGCACTTTCCCAACCAGCCCTTTACGGACTCCAACAATTTTGTGCTGTTTCCAATGAGAAGTATGTCATCAACATACAGGACCTGGAATGCAATATCACTCCCACTATCCTTCTTGTATACACAAGACTCATCTGGATTCTTGATAAAACCAAACTTGCTAATGGCTTCATCAAATCGCAGATTCCAACTTCTGCTGGCTTGCTTTAGTCCATAAATGGACTTCTTCAGCTTGCAAACCTTTCCAGCGTTGCTTGGATCGACAAAACCTTCTGGCTGTGTCATATACACAATTTCTTCCAAAATTCCATTTAGGAAGGCAGTTTTGACATCCATTTGCCATATTTCAAAATCGTAATATGCAACAATCGCTAGGATGATCCGGACGGATTTTAGCATTGCAACTGGTGAAAAAGTTTCATCATAGTCAATCCCGTGGACTTGTCTATAACCTTTTGCCACCATTCTAGCTTTGTATATTGATACATTCCCATCCTTGTCTGTCTTCACCTTGAAGATCCATTTGCAACCAATGGGTGTATAACCCTCGGGCAAATTCACCAAGTCCCGGAGTTGATTTTCAGACATGGAGTCCATCTCAGATTTCATGGCCTCTTGCCATTTTGCAGAGTCGGGGCTTGTCATAGCTTACTTGTATGTCGCCGGCTCATCACCATCCATGACTACGATGTCCTAATCATATGTTAAGACGATAACGAGGTATCTGTCTGGTTGAGATATTTGCCGTTGCGACCTACGTAAGGTAATCGGTTGAGCATTTACATTGTCTGTTTGATTCTGACCAATCTTCTTAGATGCTTCCAAAGTATCTAGATTGTCAGTTTTGTCAGGTTGACATTGTTGCTCGTCCTCTCGAACTTCGTCGAGTTCGATTTTCCTCCCAGTTGTCATTTTGGAAAGGTGATCCTTCTCTAAAAAGACACCATCACGAGCAACAAAAACTTTGTTCTCGGATTTATTGTAGAAGTAATACCCTTTGGTTTCTTTTGGATATTCCACAAAGAAACACTTATCCGATTTGGGGTGAAGTTTATCCGAAATTAATCGCTTGACATATGCTTCGCATCCCCAAATCTTGAGAAAAGACAACCTAGGAGGTTTCTTAGTCCATAATTCGTATGGAGTCTTTTCAACAGCTTTTAACGGAGCTCTATTCAGTGTTAGTGCTGCTGTTTGTAGCGCATGTCCCCAGAAAGAGATAGGGAGTTCACTAAGACCCATCATTGGTCGAACCATTTCTAACAAGGTCCGATTCCTCCGTTCGGACACACCGTTCCATTGAGGAGTTCCGGGAGGTGTCAACTCTGAAAGAATGCCATTTTCTTTCAAGTGACCGTCGTATTCATGGCTCAAATATTCGCCACCTAGATCCGATCGAAGTGCTTTGATTTTCTTGCCAAGTTGATTTTCAACTTCTTTCTGAAATTCTTTGAACTTCTCAAAGGATTCAGATTTATTCGACATTAAATAGACATAGTCATATCTACTATAATCGTCGGTGAAAGTGATGAAATATCGGTAACCTTGCCTTGCGGGTGTGCTCATTGGTCCACATACATTTGTGTGTATTAGACCTAATAAGTCACTTGCCCTTTCTCCCAACTTGGAGAATGGTTGTTTTATCATCTTGCCTAATAAGCATCCTTCGCAGTTTTCAAACGACTCTAGGTCGAATGAGTCAAGAACACCTTCTTGAAGAAGTTTCTTGATGCGTTTGATGTTAATATGGCCAAGACGACAATGCCACAAGTAGGTTTGATTCGACTCGATGGTTTTAGCTAGTGGTATCAACTTTTGTCTAATCTTATGTAAAACATGCAATTTAATTGAACACAAATTTGTACGACAAACTTGAAACAACTATTATCAAAGTCTTACACTTGAAATTCCTAGGTGTCCAACACCATGGATCATAATATGTTCAAAAGCATGATGAAAACTAGAAATAGTTTAATTACATGTCATAGACAAAATAGTGCATGCAAGCACGATCGAAAAACCATCTTCGTCATCTTCTTGCTCTTGCACCAACACTTGATAAGATTCTCACTTGGTCCCTAAAAAGACAACATTAAGTGAGTCATACTTGGTATCTAATATCTATGATAAGCTTAATCCACAAGTGTTAAAGAAGATCACTGAGGTAGTCGGAGTGATCCCCTCTTCCTTGACGAGCATGCATTCCCTCTTGTAGTGGCCTTGCATACCACAATGGAAGCATCTCATCTTTGCCTTGACCTTCTTGAACTCCTTCTTCTTAGCTCTCAAGGGCCTTTTGGTCATTCCATAGGCAGTGGCTTGGCTAAGTAGTTGCACCACCTCCTTGCACTCTAAGTGTATCATATCCCGAGTGGAGTGAAGCAAGCAAGATATGCCCCGCCATCTCATCTTCCAATGGAATTCCGAGAAGATGCATGTGTTTGAAGAGTCTAGTCATTCCAACCACATGAGGTCGGAGGGGCATGTCGGGTCTCAATTTAGCATTGTAGTCCTTGGTCCAAAGCCGTCGTCTTTCCTTAGCAAGACATCCCACGTTTGGTGGCTTTATCCTCATGTTTGAGAGTGACCTAGTCAAGTCAAACACGAGTCCATCAAAGTTGCCATTGTCACTCTTGGTGACTCTTACATTGACAACGTCCTCAAGTGCTTTGAGGAACACGTCCGCAAGGTAGGAGGAAAGAGTTTCCTTCCAATCTTCCGGGATGGAATTTGCCATGAGTCGTGAGACCCTTTTGCAATTGGAAGACCATTCTTCATGAGCCTCGTCGGTCATGATCCCTTTGGCAAAGAATCTTGGAATGGGAGTATCAAGAGTATACTCCAAGGAACAATTCCGGAGAGTTCTCCTGAGTTCCTCCTCCCATTCCTTAAAGTTTACCAAGTTTAAGGGAAAGGCCAACTTTTCGGGGAGTTCCGGGCACATTTGGTTGTTGTTTGAGTTACTTGCAGACATTGTTCTACAATTGAAAGAATTTGAAGTGAAAAACCATTCATACATCAATAATTTGAATTTTAAAACGTTCATGCATATATTCAAACTTATTGAGCATTTTATCCACGCATTTTTAAAAATTGTCCCTTATGGGAGAGAATAAAATGATTCCGAGATCCCAAGAAATGGTTAAGCGTGCTTTGCTTGTCTTAATCATTAAATATCTTAAGGTAAGCAATCCAATTGCTAATAGCTCCAAGCTACTCTCGGTTTGATAAAATGTCGCATCTAATGCATTCTTGACATTTTATCTCTTTTTCCACGACATCTAAGGACTCCTTACTGATATCGTTGAGCTTAACCAAGAAAACTTGTATACCTAGTATACCTTACGTTCCTAGGGAAGTAGTGATGCCTCGCTTTGGCGTAATTCATCACGTACGCGCATTAGTTCGGTAAGTGTTGTTCTTGGAACGACAAATTTTAGCTCAATATTATTAAGGGACCTAGGGTTTCTATGTTGGTTGATTTAAGTGAACTTAACTAATCGTCGCAACATAATAGAAATCCTAGACATGCATCTAGCAATCATATATAATAGAAATATATAAAGCATAAAAATAGATGCATTTGGCAACTAGCATGACCCCTTGAAATCTTCAATTTCCATGGGTCTTCATCTTGGCTCGTCTTCGTCGAAACGCCGTCTTGAGACATCTTGGCCAAAATGAAATAAAAGAAGCTAGCTAGAACGACTAAGATTAATCTAATAGTACAAAAATACTCAACGGTTCGCAGACTGTATTTAGATTTACAAAAATACATAACGGAACACAGTCCATATTTTCTATCCTAGTCGGGCCCCACTAGTTGCCATATTCAAAGAACCTGTTTTGAAAACAATCTTCCATTCACCCATTCACTATTTCTGAATGGCCCATGCATTTTACGAAATACATAATTAAACACGCAAAACTAGTAACTAACTTAGGTGGCTAATCCAATTAACGCGCCTAATTAAAACTAGTCAAAGTGGTTTAATCCATTATTTCTAAACGCAAAATGCTTACGCACTTAATTAAGCTCCCACTAAAATCCGCATCCGTAATTAATTAATCTGATTAATTAAGTCGGCATAACCCATAATTTGTCAAAATTTTGCAAAGTCGAAAATCGAGGTTTTTAGCCTCGTTAAAATAATTAATTAAAATTATTAAAACGGCAAAAATTATCGCAAAATCATAGCTCAAGTTTAAGCAACAAGGCATCATCCTATGATGCATGGCGCACCATGGCTGCTAGGAAGCCCATGGCCCTGCGCCATGGTGCGTGGTGCTGGCAGCTAGCAAGTGTTCCTAGCACAGCCTGCCTTGCTAGCTAGCACAAGCAGCATGCTACGCATGCTAGCTGGCTGGGGCTTGTTGCCTCGCTGCCCAGACGCAGCACAAGCGCACCAGCAGCCTAAGGCCCATGCACCAGCATACGCACCACACAGCAGACCCCTCCTCGCCACACAGCCACGCATCCAACGATGCACAACCATATGCGCACCACAGGCAGCCTACATGTGGGCTGCTAGGCAGCCCGGCTAGCCTTGGTGACGCTTGCGGTTTTGCATCGTTTTGCATGCATTTTACTCGGAATTTTAATTCCGATTTGTGTGTGACAATAATCAATTCTAAATTATATTTTATAATTAATTTTGAGGGAAAATAAATAAAGTTAAGTCTAACTTAAACAAATTTATTTTATTTGTGCACAAGCCTAAATTTATCCAAAATTTCAATTTTGAACAAAATTAGGTCAAACTTTACGCTTAAAATAAAATGAGCTATGTCCAAAATTAATCTTGCCAATATGAAAATTAATAATGGATTTGACAAATGGGAGTTGGAAAAATAGATAACCAAAAATTTCCAACTTGCATACTTGTGTAAAATACCAAGATTACATCTTCCAATATGGAGATTAATCAAATTTTACGCACAAGTAATTGAACTTGATGGATTTTAATCAACCAAACATGAACAAATCCAAACTTTGTTCAACATGGAATTTAGGGTTAGGGTTCCAATCATTTAAACCTTTAAAGATTCGAACTTTAACATTATTTCGGAACTTAAAATAAAAAATCACAAGTAGTTTTCACACTTTATTGCAATTTATTTGCAAAATTTGTGAAAAACAAGTTTATGTGATAAATTGGTATATCAACTTAAGCACTAATAAAAACTCCCTTATTATGCTCAAGGATATTTTAAAACCAGTAGATTAGTGATGCAAATGTGCATTTAATCTAACCTTGTAATCCTTGCATTAATCAAGGCTTAAAAGGAATTAAAATTTTCGTTGAAAAAAGAAAAACCCCAAAAAAAAAATGGGTTTCTGGTTCGAATTTGGCTTCTGGACAATCCTAAAAGGGATAAAAACAGTTCCAGAATGTCGATTCCACCCAAAAATCACTATTTTTGAGCCAAAATCTGCGTTGGACAGCCAAATCAAAAATAAAATCGAGTTTTAAAAATTAATTAAAATGAGCGTCTAATCTAATTAGATGAACATGAACCAGAAAATTAAATTCTTTTAAAACACCTTAATTAAAAATAATTGCAAAAATTAAAAGGAGCGTGGCTCCGATACCGCTGTAGGGTTTCGTAGTGTCCCGACACTACGCGGAAGGAAACCCACCAAGACCCGCCCCTTAATTAAAGCAATTAAACAAGCATAATAAACTTAATAAAACAAGATTAAGAACAAGAATTATACCTTTGACGCGTGCTTCGCTCCCAAAGAGCTCTTACTTCAAAATCCCGAAAAGACGAGATCTCCGACGGATCGTACCCTCGACCCGACCCGAGCGTCCTAAGTCTTGAAGGTTAGTCAAGACCCGGACAAAATAACTATGAGTTTTACGAATCAAAGGTTTACTCTTTCTTAGAGTTGCCTTTTTAATTCCACTCAAGGTTGTATCTTTTCCCAATACCCAAGCTTGGTATTTATAGGGAAATGATCCCTTGATTTCCAATATCCCATCAATGTGGGAGAGTTGGTAAAATGATAATTATTTAATTCCAAAATTAAATGATTAATCAATTCAATCACAAATCGACACATGGCACAATTATAGAGAAAGCCAAGTGAGGACCAAGGCTTGGGGGGACCATTGCCTTGATCCCCAAGGCCATGAATTGGTCACCACACACCATGCCCAAAACCGGGTCAAGGTGGGCTAGCTGGCTGCCAGCTAGCGTGCCAGCTAGGGCTGCCAGCTAGCATCGCCTTGCTGCCCAGCACCCAGCCAGCCAGCCAGTGCATGCTGCTGCTGGGCTGTGCTGGTGCTATGTGCTGGCGCTGGGCGCTGCTAGCACTTAGTGCTGGCACTGGCCCCAGAAGCCCACGCACACCTCCTTGCGCGCCATTGCTAGCACAGCCAGCATGCGTGCTGCTAGCGAGCCACACATGCTGGCCCTTCCCTCGCACCATCCACGCAACACGCACCATGCACCACGCAACGCTCGCATTAGCCAGTGCTGTGCTTGGTGCGAGGCACGCACACACGCACACGCACATGCGTGCGTGGTGCTGCTGCCTAGCAACCCAGCATCCTCATTGCACGCACACACGCACCAGCCCACACACATCATTGATGCTGATGTGCGAGGCTGCGAGGCACACACGCACACACACGCACGCCCCTGGCATTGCGATGGTGCTGTGCGTGGTGCCATGCCTTGCGATGGTGCCTAGCATGGGCTGCATGCTGCGATAGACTGCCACATGCACCTAGGCACCAGGCTAGCGTGCTGCTAGCTGCGATAGGCTACCTGGTGCTTGTGGCACTTGCGATGGCTTTCCATGCGCACCCAGGCACCCAGGCTAGCACGCTGCTAGCTGCGATGGGCTGCCTAGGGCTTGTGGTGCCCAGCGATAGGCTGCCATGCACATGCCTAGGCTGCGATGGTGCGCCTTGAGCGTGTGATGGTGCGCCTAGCCATGCTAGGTTCATGCTAGCTTGAACTAGCCTAGCATCCACATGGCTAGGCCAGTGTGATGCTAGGGCTATGTTCGTACTTGTCTCGACGCCCTAGGCTCGATTTCCGACGTCCGTATTCGTAAAACTCTGCTGAGGTATTAAATCATTTCGGATTAATTCGTCGTCTCGGATCGGTGATTCGATTGGGTTCGACCCGAAGGGTTCAGTTAAGATTAAGTTGTAACATCAATTGTACCTCGATATTACTGATCGGAAGCGGCCTCCACCTAGGCATTCCGATCACTTGACCTTACTGAAGAATTAGCCATGTAATAATTCTGAACTCTCTATCGGAAGTATACACTTGTTGGAAGGACACCATTCCTTTCACCTCACGCTAAGGTATCGTCTGACTTTGTCATTCCTCTTCTTGATTTCAATAGAACCACAGCCGGTCTTACACCGTCTGGGACACTTTTAAGCAATTTCTTTCATAATTTGCATTCAATAGACCCACGGCCGGTCATATACCAAATGGGGCATCTTCAAAAAATTGTCTTCAAAAATTAAATTCCATAGGCCAACAGCCGGACTTATCCCGTCTGGGGCATCTTTGAGCAGTTTTCTTCAAGACACATTTAATAGACCCACAGCTGGGCTCATGCCGTCTGGGGAACTCTTGAGCAATTTTCTTTTTAACTTCTCTCAATAGACCCACAGTCGGTCTTATACCGTCTGGGGTATCTTCAAGCAACTTCATAATTTGCGCTCCATAGGCCCACAGCCGGCCTTATACTGCCTGGGTCATCTTTGAGCACTCTTCTAAAAAATGCATTCTATAGACCCTCAGCCAGTTTTATACCGTCTGGGGTATCTTTTAGGAATTTTCAAAAAAATGCATTCTACAGATACTGTCTGGGGTATCTTTGAGCAATTTTCTTTTAAAATGCCTGACCATCTGCTTTCTTTTTAACTTTCAAAACAACCACAGCCGGACTCTTCCGTCTCTGGTATCTTTGAGTGATTTTCTTTGAAAACGTCTAACTGTTATTTTGCGTTTCAGCTTTCGAAACATACACAACCAGTCAAGTCTTCTACCAACTTCAATTGCTCTACAAAGAGGTACTACTTGGGGTATCTGCAAGCAACAACTCACAGATCCGTTTGCTAGCAAGCTTTTTACTACTTCAAGGTACCGTCCTTGCCCCTTGTAACTTTTTTTGAGGATTTCTCGGCTGTATAGGTTGTTAGAGTAATGGACTCACCCAACACATACACGACGCAGCCTAGGGCAGATGTCAACCGTTCACCGGATACGACTGAGTCTGGGATTGGGGATGTCGTCTGGGGGTGTTTGGACCACCCTTATTCTTCTATGAATCCGACCGTCTCTGTTCATGTGCTGGACAGAATGGCTCGGACAAGGAAAACGGTTGTTGACCCCGAGTATCAATCAGATGATTCAGCCGGAACCCCGGTTGATGATGCTCCTTTTGACCAACTGGGCGTACCTAGCACGCTCGGTGATGAAATTCTTGAAGAGTCCGGGAGCTCAGGCGGTGAGGAAACCGTCCAGCAATCCGATTCAACTGAGTCTACAATGGATCCGGATGCCCCACAAGAGGATGAGCAGGCATATAACTGGCCTTCAGCAAATAACCCAACAGAGGCGCATATGAGCGCCCGGGATGTTGTGACCTTAAATGCAACCCTCCCAGCTTTTTTGGAGAAGCGTCCGGTAGGTGCCGGATGGGAGGTAATTGTGCCACCGGTTGATGCTGTCGTCTTCTGGGATGACGACTTAGATCACGCCGACAATTACTTATGCTGCTATGAGGCGGCATTATAAGCCGGCCTCCGGTTCCCACTCCGCAACACAATCAAGGCCATTCTAAAAGGTTACGACCTTGGCGTTTAGCAGCTCACACCCAACTCTTGGGTGAACATTTTGGGATACATTGGCGCCTGCGAGATCCAGGACGTGACACCTAGCTGGGAGGCGTTTGCGCACATGCACTATCTAAGCCGTGCCCCAGGCGGCTGGAATGCGTGGTACACATTGACCACGCATCCGGAGTATATGATGACTTTGGAGAAGCCATCAAAATGGACCAGCTAGAAGAGCAAATTCTATATGGTATCTTCTCCTTCTCCGTCTGTGAACCACCGGCTGCGCCGGTACAATAAGAACCCGGCTCTATTGGGAAAGAAATGCGCCTTCCCCAAGATACCGGCGAGGTCTTGGGATACAATTATGGAGCCAAGGCTTTTTAAGAAGACTACGATGCCACTGGATGATGGGAAACAAGTTATTGTCCCCAAGTTCTGGGTCCCTCATCCGGATTGGTTCAAAGACGAGGCGTTCCTTTCCGCCTGTGGTCTTAGCACTATTTGGAGCAAACGTAGGTTTATTGCTTAACAGGCGTATTATGTCGCCTGTATGGTGTTTGAACGCTCTAATATTTTTTCTTTCTTTTCTATTTTGCAGAGAAAGGACTTAAGATGACTCCTCCGGAAAAAACGCCGGCTAAGTCAGCCGCTGAAATACAGAAGGAGCAACTTGAGAAGAAGAAGGCCCAACTTGCGACCAAAGGCGATGGGGTAAGCACCGGCTGATCTTTTACCGCCTGTATGCCTTGTAACCCATCTTAATAATAACCGGTTGCTTTGCCTTGTTTTGTAGTCGGAGAGCCAAAACGTCCCTCAGTCTCTAAGGAACATGCTAAAGAAACTGGGAGAGGAGCCTGCCCAACCATCCTCTCAAAGGCGAAGGGTCCCAGGTGGCCCCGCGCAAACCTAACCCGGAAGACCATCGGCTCCTAATAAGCCCACAACCGCAGGAAAAAGTCTACAAAGCCTGGGTTTTGAGCTCAGGACTGCCTGAGGCCGGAGCTAGGGAGCCTGAGGTTCCCTCTGGCCGTGTACTTGCTGTCGCATCCGGCTCTAATGCGGCTGGGGGTGGTCTCACCCCTCAGCCTGAAAACCAAGGAACGGATCTCACCTTTGACCCCCCTGGCCGCTTGGGCCTGTTCGAGTCAAGTCCCAAGCTTCTCAGTCAGGGGATTCTTCAAGCAGCCGGCTGAATATAGGCGCTGCTTATGCCCAACACTTAACGAATATATCTCATGATACAGATGCCTCTTGTAGTTGGCCGGATATGCAAAGCTATGCCAAGAGAATGCTAAGGACCCGCACCCAGTCCGAGAAAGAGGCGGTACCGGGCATCAACCATGTCAACATTGACCGCATCACCTCACTACTGGCTGAGGTAATGTACCGGTAAGGGTACTTTTGTGCGATTTTTCAAATTGCCGGTTGCAATATAGCTGAGAATCTAACTTCTTTTCCGGCTGACTTTGTAGGTAATGTTGAGGGTTGATGGGTTGAAAGCCCCCTTGCGGAAGAAGCAAGAGGAGGTAAGGGATGCCCAAAGACGGGCAGCCGAATTAATAGATGTCCGTCAATATAACTCCCTTATGCTTGAAATCCAAACTAAAGCTCGGGAGATGAAACAGGAGGAACTCATCCAGGAGCTCACGGCTTCTGCTGATACAGCCAACAAGAAGGCTGCCGACTGTGAACTCCAAGTTAACCAACTCAAGGCTGACGTCAAGGCCTTAGGGGAGGCTGACAAGGAGAACACCGGGCTGAAAGCTGAGGTCACCCGGCTGAAGGACGAGCTGGTTAAGACCAAGAAGGAGCACCTGGACCAGTTGTCGGCTGAACAGAACCGGCTGGTCACCGAGAATGAGCGCGACTGCGAAGCGCGCATGAAGATGGCATGATCCATGATCCACCCAGACACCGACTATGCTTTCTTCGACTTGAGGTACAGATACGCTACCGAGGTATTTGACGATCAAGTTCTTGGGATTGAGAAGTCGGGCCCTTCGAGGAGTGGGCCTGCATCGAGGAGGAGCAGGCGGAAGAGAATGTGTCGGGTGAGGCTGGAGAAGCCCAAACCCAGCAAACCCAAGAAGCCCCTCTTGCCGGTCAGGACCAGCCGTCGGATCAGCAACAACAACAGCAGCAGCAGCAGTAGCTTTATTATTAATATTTACTCCTGCTTTCATCCGGCCTGCGTGCCGTGTACTTTTGTATCTCTTTCTTCGGACAAGGGTCCGGCTAACATTTGAATCTGAAATATATATATATATATATATATATATATATATATATATATATATATATATATATATATATATATATATATATATGCCGACTGTGTTGGTTTGCTTTGCTACTATTTGTTTCAATTTTTTGCAATTTTTCCTTGAATGAAATCTGTTGCAATTCTGAATTGATACATGCGGTATTCCAGATGTATTGGTTGTTTGCTTATAGTTACCTACTCTAAGCAGGCAGCTGTCCATAAACATCCGGATGGATAAATAGACGGTCCTTGACCGTTTTAAAACAGAATTGATCCCAAGTTAAATCTGTCGGCTGTGGCAGCTAAATCAAACTTGGAATACACGTTTAACCGGCTGCGGATTACCCCTTGGGTATCCGATAATGCCGTTGGTTGGTATGCAGGCGGCCTGTAGCTGGACGAATGCATTTTAAACAATTGCGGATTAAGCGACAAGGCTTTGATCTTATGGAAATGGTAGTCGGCTACAGACCAAGATTTAATTCACCGCCTGTATTTTCTTGGGGCAATAACCGGGTGTTTCTTGATTTTAACAAGGTTTTGACCTTGTTTATGGAAGCTGGAGCCGGTTGTAGTGCTTTTTGGCAAAATCCGGCTGCATATCAAGATTTATTTCACCGTCTGTATTACCTTGGGGCAATAACCGGGTGTATCTTGATTTCGATAGGTCATTCAAACGGCCGTGGGTTATCTTTAACCTCCCGATTAAAGCCGTCTGAGTTTATGACCTATTGAACAATGTACCACCCGGAAGGGAGATGTTCTCTTCGCGAATTCACCCAAATGGGTGTCGTCGGATGCCTGCTCATGTTAGAGCAGGCGGTTTAAAACATGTTGGGCATTGACCTTTTGAATAACTAAGTTAGGTACTTAGCCTTCTACCAAATTAGAGCAAACGGGTGTCCGGTTGTGCATTGCACATATGGGACTTGGAAGTTGCCCGGTTGTGCATTGCACATTGGACTTGGTAATTGCCCGGTTGTGCATTGCACAGATGGAACTTTTACAAAAGATAATTGAAAATAAAGTAATCTTTCATTAATATACTCTATTTACAAAATATTTACAAGTCCTTAGAAGTAGTACTTTTTCAAGTTGTCTACATTCCAGGTTCTGGCTAGCTGCCTACCGTCTGGTGTTTCCAGGCGGTAGGTGCCGCCTCTGAATTCTTCAAAAATTCGGTAGGGACCCTCCCAATTAGGGGTTAGCTTCCCTTGCTAATTTTCCCTACTAGTTGCCTCCATTTTCCGTAATACAAAGTCCCCCACCTTGAGGGGTTGTTTGTGTACTCTTTTGTTGTAGGCCCTCGTCATTCTCAGACAGTATATCTCATGACGCAAGGCGGCATTGCCCCTGCGCTCCGCGAGTGTTGGCTCATAAAGTTCAATTGGCAGGACGGCTTCATTGTCGTATGTCATGAGAAACCTGCTCTTTTTCAGTTGTTCTGATGGCCCATAGGACATGAGGCAACTCATCTGCCCATAGACCGTCAGCCGTTTCAATTTTCTTCTTAATGCCGTCTGAGATGAGCTTGTTGAAGGCTTCAACTTGGCCGTTTGCTTGGGGGCGACCAACGGATGCAAAGCAATGTGAGATCCCTTGATCTCCCAACCAGCTCTTAAGGGTAGGCGTTTCAAACTGAGGGCCATTATCAAATACCATAGACATAGGAACCCCAATTCGGGTGATGATGTTTCTCCAGATGAAAGAGATGACATCCTTTGTCTTAATGCCCTTGACCGCCTCTGCCTTAACCCATTTGGTGAAGTAATCTATAGCCACCAGAATGTACCTCCGCCCGCCTGAGGCAGGCGTATATGGACCTAAGATGTCCATGCCCCATTTTGCAAATGGAACCGAGCTGTAGATAGCCGTCAGGTCTGTTGTCGAACGGTGTATGAGCCGGCCAAATCTTTGGCACTTGTCACACTTTTTCACCATTTCCATGGCATCTGTCTCAAGAGTAGGCTAAAAATAACCTTGCTGCTTGGCCCTCTTTGCTAGAGTTCTGCCGCCTATATGTGCAGTGATGCACAAAAGCTCGAGTGCAGATCCTCTAGAACCTCTTTTCCCCTTTCAGGGGTAACACACTTCAGCAACGGCTGGAGGTAACCCTTTCTGAAGAGCTCCCCCTTGTAGATCTCGAAGCTTAAAGCTCGCTTTTTCAACGCTACCGCTTCTGAAGAGGCATCCGGCAAGGTGCCGTCTATCAAATAATCCCGGATGGGATCCATCCAGGTAGAGCTTCGGTCAAGAACTCCAATGGGGTCATGCTCGATACTTCTTTTTTCCATGACTTCCCAAAAGACTGACCTAGGCGTATCACAAGTGGCGGATGATGCCAGTTTGGACAATGCATCTGCCTGATTGTTTTCTGACCTGGGCACCTGACTTAGATGGAATTCGTCAAGTGTCCTAGCCTCGTCTTTGACCGCCTGCAAATACTTGATCATTGCCGGATGGGTGGCCTCATAGTCACCATTGAATTGGCTAACGATCAATTGAGAATCTCAGCAGGCGTCAACTTTCCTTGCTCCTGCCGCCTTACACATGCGTATACCGGCTAGCAGGGCCTCGTACTCCGCCTCATTATTAGAGGCCTGGAACTTGAACCGTAGTGCGTATTCATATTTGTCCCCTTCCGGAGATATGCAAATTACACCTGTACCACAGCCGTTCATAGTAGAGCTCCCGTCTACATATAACTTCCAAACCTGATCAACATTTTTCGGCTGTGCCGGTCTTGTCATTTCAACAATGAATTCGGCGAACGCCTGACCATTCACTGCCTTTCTAGGCTCGAAAGAAATTTCCAGACTTTGCAATTCAATAGCCCATTTGAGCATTCTGTCGGATGACTCCAAGGTTGTCAATGGCCGCTTGAGGGGTTGGTTTGTGTAGACCACCACCGGATGTGCCAAGAAGTATGGTTTTAACTTCTTCACTGCCATGAACAGAGCAAGGCCAAAATTTTCAACCAGGGGGTATCGCAGCTCAGCATTCCAGAGAACATGGCTAACGAAATAGACCGGGAGCTGAATGTCGTCTCTCTCAACTAGGAGAACGGCACTGAGGGCATGATCTGAGACAACCAAGTACATGTAGAGAACCTCTCCTGCTAGAGGGCTGACCAGCCGTGGCAAAGAGTGGAGGTGCTCCTTCAATTTCTAGAATGTCGCCTCAGCATTCTCCCCCCATTCAAATCTAGTCTTCTTCTTGATTGCCTAGAAGAAGTAGAGGCACTTGTCACCTGACCGGCTGAGGAATCTCCCCAATGCCGCCAAACAACCGGTTAGTTTTTGGACGTCTCTGACAGTGTCGGGTGACTTCATGTCAATTACCACCTGTACTTTTTCTAGATTGGCCTCTATCCACCTTTGATCAATCAAGAATCCGACAAACTTCACAGACTCAACACCAAAGACACACTTTTTGGGATTAAGCATGACCCTATGCCGCCTGAGGGTGGTGAAGGTTTCTCGGAGGTCAACAAGGTGATCCGTCTGAAGCTTGGATTTGACTATCATGTCATCAATGTATGCCTCTACATTCCTCAAAATTTGATTAATGAAGACTGTATTAATCATCCGTTGGAAGGTAGCAGGCGCATTCTTCAACCCAAACGGTATCACCGTATAACAAAACAACCCTTGATCAGTGACAAATGTCGTCTTCTCTTGATCTTTTTTCCACAAGGGTATCTGATGGAAGCCTGAGTAGGCATCAATGAAGCTCATCAAAGCATGACCAGCTGTAGAGTCGACTAGACTGTCGATCTTTGGAAGTGGATAACTATCCTTATGACATGCCTTGTTTAGATCTGTGTAATCAACAAATATCCGCCAAGTTCCATTCGGCTTTTTGGCAAGGACGACATTGGCTACCCAATCCGGGTAGTAGCATTGCCTAATGAACCTGGCATCCAGTAGCTTCTTGACCTCGGCGGCTGCCCCCTGAGATTTCTCCTCGCCGTGGTTCCCTTTCTTTTGGCTAACCGGCTTCTTTTTTGGATCCACGGTAAGTTCGTGGACATCAAGATCCAGGCTGACGCCTGACATCTCTTCCACTTCAAAGGCA
Source organism: Chenopodium quinoa (assembly GCF_001683475.1). Lineage (NCBI taxonomy): Eukaryota > Viridiplantae > Streptophyta > Magnoliopsida > Caryophyllales > Amaranthaceae > Chenopodium > Chenopodium quinoa. The sequence goes on from NW_018745000.1 coordinate 7,182,560, forward strand.
AATATGTCTTTGAGTTCTTTCAGCAGTTGGTGCAAGTCTGCACCCAACTTTGCAAAAGCAACCGTCCCCACTTTTACGGTTCTTTCCGGATGGCTGTCGTCTAGAATAATATCAATAGTATCACCAGCCGGCTGGGGCCGGAGATCCTCTGATGATCGTTCCCCGATCAGTGATTGCTATTGCTTCTCTTTTTAGACGGCCACCAGATGGTCCGCTTTTCTCTTTTTGCCGGATGCTTTGAGAGCAGGCGCGGCTTCCTTGAAGTCATCAAGGTCAATGGGCTCCTCGTTATGGCCGGCTGCAATAGCAGTCGGCTTGACGTTTGAGAGGTAGCAACTCCCTAGCCGTCTTCTGGTCCCCGTTCAGGGAACCCACTAACCCGTCATCCCTCTCAAACTTGATCAGCATGAGGGATGGGATGATGACTGCCTTAGACTCGTTGAGGGTAGGACGACCTAGAATGAGATCGTAGGCGGTCATTTCCTCGACCACCAAAAACTTGACGACCATGTGTCGTCCTTCCCTCTTCTCTCCTAGCCGGATGGGTAGGTCAATTCTCCCCACCGGATGCACTACTCCTCCCCCAAAGCCGACTAGGGGGTGAGAAGCCTTGTGCATACTGCTAGGCTTGTACTTGAGCTTTTCCAAGCACTGATAACTAATCAGGTCGGATGAGCTCCCGGTATCAATGAGGATCCGACCCACTCGTTGGTTGGCAACCTTGCATTCGATGACAATTGGTTCATCATGGGGCCGCCTGACCATACCCTGATCCTTCTCAGAGATGAAGACCTTAGGGAAGGTGTCTTTCGACGCCTGGCCTTCATCTACTGGGTTGGATAGTTTCCTGATATTATTCTTGGTACCTTGGATGGTAGGACCACCGCTCGCGAAGCCGCCTGCTATGGTGAAGATGTGCTCTTCATCAGTGTCAGAGCTCACAGCCGGCTTCTTTGACGGTTGTCCGTTGTTGGATTTGGGGTTACCCTTGGACTTCACCAGGTAGGACTTCAAAGCCCCCTCATAAGCTAGACGGTCCAATAGCCGCCTGAGGCTATAGCAACCATTGGTGTCATGGCCGACATCCTCATGGAAGTGACAGTACTTGCTCTTGTCACGGTTCTTGATAGAACTCTTCATTGCTGCCGGTTTTTCAATTGTTAACCGGTCTTAATCTCCATGAGGATGGAGGAGCAGTCCTTGTTGAACTCGTACTTGGGTATGTACGGTTCCAACTTTCTCTGTTTCTTCTGGGACGGCTGAGCAGAGCGATCTGCCGCCCAGACTTCTTTTCTTTTCTTACTCTCTTCTTTTTTGGCCGGCTGAGCAGGCCGACTTTCTTTCCTGTCGGACCTCCTGGGCCCCGACGAGTGCTTGATGGTACAGAGCTCCGTCGCCTGTATATAGGCTTCGGCTTCCATCAGCGCCTCTTGGAGGGTAGCAACCCTCTTGCGGACCAAGTCGAACTTAAAGGTCGGCCCGTCCTTCAGACCCTTGAAGAAGTCTGTGTAGGCAACTTCGTCAGACAGCTCCTGAATTTGAATTCTCATCAGATGGAACCGCCTGACGTAGGACCGTAGTCCCTCCTTGTCTCCCTGCTGAATAGCCCCTAGGTCGAGACTTGTCTTTTTTTGGCAAGGATATTCATGGAGAAGTTGGACGCAAACAGGTATGCAAGCGTCTTAAAATTGTTGATGCACCCGGCAGGCAGGATGTGAAACCATCTTTGGGCTATGCCCTTCAATGTTGTCGGGAAGCATCGGCACCAGGCGGCGTCCTCCAACCCCTATAGGTACATGAGGTTGGTGTAAGCCATTAGGTGGTCTTCCGGGTTGGTGGTACCGTTGTAGGTACTGACCAACACATTCTTAACTTTGGTCGGCTGAGCCGCCTCGGTTATCTCCCTGGAGAACGTCGATGGCTGTTCCCCAAGGTTTAGTAGTTGGAGCTGCCAGTCCATGGGCTGGACCTGCTGTGCCGCCGGACTCCCGAAAAGGGCCGGCTGCATGTATGGTGATCCATACATCATGTATGGCTGTTGGGGCACATACGGAACCGGTTGGATGATTTGAGGGCTAGTACGTGCGGACATACCGCGTGACTGACTCCCTTGGTTTGTCTCTGAATACTTCATTGAAGTATTACGGAAACTGTCTGGGTAAGTCGACGTTGAGGCCGACTCAGACATTTGTTGACTTCTCTTCTCCTGGATGAACATCCGGGCGTTAGAGTAAGTCTTTTTTGACCCATCCGGCTGAACTTGCCGGATGACTTTCCTTTGCCCTGATTCAGGGAAACGAAGTTTGGAGAGGTCGATCAGGGGCCCATCCGTCCCCTTTGGTTTAGGGTGAGGAGTAGGCACCCGGTCTTTTAGGTGCTTCTTCCCAGATGAAAAAAGGCATCTTTGCCAATGACCCTTGTTTGAGCCAGTTGACTTCTTGATTATGTCTTTGATTTCCCCCTTAAAACTCGTCATGAATTTCATGAGCTCGTCTCTGGTGACGGGGGTTGTGCCCTCCTCTGCCTGGGGCTGCCCAGCAGGCTTGCCGGCTGGGTTGCTGGGACCAGCTTTGTCTTCGCCCCATTCCCTTGTTTCTTTAAAACAGGTGCGCCTTGTTCGAAATGACCGGTCTAGGGCCACATAGTTGTCGACCTCATAATCGTCACCACTATCCTGGTCCGTATGGACCTCAAGCTCGGCCGTAGGCCGTCTGCCCTCACCAGGCGCTACAGTATCGGATGCCATCACAGAAGTACTCTCCCCACAGACGGCGCCAAATGTTTCGGGGGTTTTTAGAGTCCCTCTGTACATGCAAAACTACGAAACTCCGGTTGGGTGGAGTTCCGCCTCCGAAGGTCAAGTTAGTACGTCTCTGGATGTAGAAAAGTGCGGAAAGTAAATGGGTTTTTCTCTCTGATTCAGAGAGATTCCGCAATTAATATTGCTTGGTTTTTGGTGTTTGTATTTATGAGGATTTCTGAATATTTGTGAATGTGCAATAAATGAGGAGTTTTCTCTATTTATAGCAGATGAAGATCTGCTCCCCCATTAGGGTTACAATGCCACGTGTCAGCATCCGATTGAATCCCATTGGGCCTTTCAAGGGCTGCCACGTGTCAGCTTGCTATTGGGCCACGTGGCATAGGGGAGGTTTACCCCAAACAAATGGGTTGTCATATAAGAATGAAATTTTTGTATTGTCTTTTTTATGGTTTCCACATATTATCTTCCTATTCTACATATCCAAGGAAGGTTATCAATTATTCTGAAACAAAAAGACTTCTTTGACCCTGTACTTTTGAGTTGAACTGAATTGATGTTAAATAATGAATTGAGTTTAGCTCAACTAAATTAAACTACTTCCTCCGTTATTTTTAACTTGACCCTCTTTGACTTTTACACTATTCAACACCCCTCCTTTGACAGTCTTTTGTGAATAATATGTTAGGAAAAACATATTCATGTTGGATCTGTTTGAATTCGTCTCACTAAGTATTATCATAATATATAACTTTTATATTTTTTTATTTATGAAAAATTAAAGCTATTGATCGTTAAAGTTTTGCATTGACAAGTGTGATAAAAGAAATTAGTCAAATAAAAAAGAGTAGCGAAAGTATAAAAATAAGCCCAAAAGCTAGCTTCTTTTACATTACATATATACAGAGTCCCTTACATTAGTATTCCATCCTTATTTTATTACTTGCTTCACTCTTCTTTTACAGCCGTATTTTATTAATTGTTTCGTTATATCTTATTACTTTTTATTATTTTTATTTAACCTCTGTACATGAAAAAAATAAAATACAAAACAGGTATGAGACAACCAATAAAGAACGAAAGGACTAGTAATTATTCAAGCTCATTCCATTTTAAAAATGTGGGGATATTACTAGTAACTTGTATAGACGTCTGACAAACTTACAGCTTGCAATTTACTGTCATCCCTTATATCTTCCCACCTCTTCCTTCTATTTATATCTTATGTTGTCACTTGGATTCATCCATCACTCCACACACTTAACACTCTTAACTTCACTTTCTCCCAACTCCTTTGGAGTTGCCTTTGTTTTCTTCTACTGTTACTCTTTCTCTTTTTAGCTAAAAAAAAATGGGTTCAAACCACTCTTATTGTTTCCTCCTCATCGCCCTCCTTGTGTTTGCTACCACAGTATGTCATTTTCTCTCTCATTCTCTCTTATTTCAGTTTTTGTATGTTAGTTTTGTTTTTTGAGCTTCTGTTATTATGTTGCTTTAATTGATTGTTATTTTGGGTTAATTGGTAAAGACAAATTAGCTTCTTAGATAAGATTATCAACTATGTGATTTTGTTTAGATATGTTTTGTAGGATTGTTTTGCCTTTTTTTTTTTTTTGGCGTATCTATGTAGTTACAAGAATCTAACTCCTAGGTTATTGTCTTTTTGTTTGTTTAGTATGGAGTAACTTTTTCCTCCCATTGTTTTTTACCACCGTGGTTAAAATTTTACATTAGTTACACATACTACGTATCATGTAGTCAAACTATCTTTGCTTTTGTGATTTATATACTCGGAAAAACATAGTTAGGTAGAATCGTCTTGATTTATGCTGTATTATTTTATCTGTCAACTTTTTCTTTTTAAAATATACGTTTAAGGGCATTAAATATATAAAATGACATAAAATGTGCACAGGCAAGTATGAATTCTGTGTTGTAATTAAATAAAACAAAGTAGTGAAAAATAAGTTAGATCTACAAATTATTGTGGCTATTCTCTTGTATAGTAGGTAGAAATAAATCAAAACTAAAAGTAGCTTATTAGCTTTTTTAAAAAAAAAAAATGAGTGTAAGTTTTGATTAAGTAGAGTTAATTGGGAATTAATTTGATTGAACCAAGTCGGTGATTTAAGTAGGAACATCGTCAAGCCAAACCTCGTCATTACAATAACTATTTATTTATTACTCATTAAACTAGTCGGTGAGCAACATTCCCTGATACAAGGTGATAGTGCATGATCTAAGTTTGATGAGTCACTCCAAATACTATAACATATGTAACTCTTGCTGACATTTGGCTTGATTATTTATCAATTACGAATTGCATTTAGTTAAGTTAATTAAATGAAACTTAAGCCCACTTTTTTAAAGTACTAATATAGATGATGGTAAATAGGCTAAATAAAAGAGAATGATGGTAAATGATCAAATAATTATCGGTACTTCACATGTTATATCCAAAAAAAATGAAAGTAACCTGTGAGTGCAATTATTCCATTTTCCTTTTGTATGAATGTATCCATCATCTATCTATGACTACTAATTTGAAGTACATTACAACATACTTCGTATTTTCACTTTTTAGTTACCTTATTGATAATTTATTAAGAATTCCTCTCAGGAGGAGAACTTCCTTATGGTTATTTATCTTACTTGGCCTTTAATTTTGACAAAGTAAAGTTTTACAAGTTTTCTCATTACAAGACACAAGTTAGAAAAATGGTACTCCCTCCGTATTTTGATAAGTGGTACAGTTTGACTTTTTTCACTATTCACTTAATGATTTTTACTTGATTAATTCACTAATATATAAAAAATAAATTGATTGTATAATACATTGTTGGATTCTTTATAATATATAATTTCATAATATGAATTTTCCTATAATTTTATTAGCATATGGTTAGATAAATTAATGGTCAAAGTCGTGTCTCGACGTGCGTGTTTGGTCAAACTGTAACTCTTATTAAAACACGTAAGGAGCATTCCGTATTAAGTTGACTTAGATTATGATTTAATTTATGAGACATGGTATACATGATTTTATGCATCGAACTTGTACGGATGAGAATAGAAGACTTATAACTAGTTTCATGTATTCTTGTTTCTTTTCAACCTTTTACTGTAATATTTATAATGAGATCGTACTAAAACAGAATATCTTGTGCACCTACATGAGCTAATTTTTAAGTGTGTTTAAATACAGTGTTTTGACACATAACTATGGTCTACGGAGTATTCTTTACGCAAAATGTTACTCCGTAATTAATGTTTAATTGTTTAATCTCTGTTGTCTAAATATGAAAAGGCGTCTAGATTTGTGAAATTCAAAAAGAATTTTTTTTTCTATTTCAAGTGTTGGTAGTTGCTAGACGAAAGATGCTTTACATTTTTTTTAGTAATGCAGAAATGGAATTAATTCGAGTTCTTTGGTACCACCTATCAAGACATTAGATTTGATAATGTAAAAGTTTGGATTCACCTGTAATTAGTTTCCTTTTTAGTGAAAATACATGTACAATTATCTGTACTAAATTTCACCATTAATTATTTTACATAGATGGCTTTGTTACGGAGTAACAAGTTAACAACTCTATTACAGTATCTTTTTAACAAGTTGGTTTGTGAGCAGAAAGTAGGACTGAAATCACAAGTAATTGATTCCTTATATTTTTCTGTAATGATAATTCATAATGGAACAACATCAGGCGTATAATATTATGGCATGCCGAAATAGACGCAGCTTTGTTTTTAAAGATGGAGTAACTTTTGTAGTACATTGGAAACGTTAGAATTACTTTAGTTAATAAAAAAAGAATGTTAAGACTAATGTAATAACTAATCTTTGATTTCTGGATAATTTATGAATTTTTGCTTTGTTTGGTTATGTTTTTAGGATGGGGTATATGTTGCACCACTACCAGGTTCAGCAACACCAACACCAGCTGCTGCCCCGAAGGCGTCCCCACCAGTAACGGTAATTGCCCCATACCCATCTACAGCGCCTTCTCCAAAGGCACCTGTGGTAGCTCCATACCCACCTAAGACGCCCATCATTTCACCGCCAAAGGCACCTGTGGTTGCTCCATACCCACCTAAGGCACCCATCGTTGCACCGCCAAAGGCTCCAGTGGTTGCACCACCAAAGGCACCCATTGTTGCACCACCAAAGACACCCGTCGTTGCACCACCAAAGGCACCAGTGGTTGCACCACCTAAGACACCCATTGTTGCACCACCAAAGACACCAGTTGTTGCTCCATACCCACCTAAGGCACCCATTGTTGCACCACCTAAGGCACCCGTCGTTGCTCCTTACCCTCCTAAGGCACCCCTCGTTGCACCAAACCCGCCTAAGGCACCCGTGGTTGCTCCATACCCACCAAAGGCACCCGTCGTTGCTCCTACTCCCCCACTTGTCAAGCCACCTTCCCCTGCACCTTACTACGGCAGTCTACCACCAGTTAAAAAAGAAGGTGCTATTTTCTATCCCCCACATCTTTACTACTTTTACATATTTTTTACTTGCTTAATTTGCACTAATGTTTATGTTAATTCATAATAATCCCATCTTAGATGTTGCCGAAATTGAACAACATTTTTTTCCCTTTCAGTCCCTCTTATATACCAAGTAACATATGAAGAAGTCTTAAACTCTTAATGTTGCACTTGTGTCATGTCTGAAATGTCATCATTTCATTATGTTATTCAGTTGGCTATCTTTAATATACATAATTATTTCTTCTGTTGTATTCTATTCAATTCAATTCAATACTCTACGACAGTACTAAATGTCTAGCTCTTTATTACCAATTAATCTCGTAACATTTACCACAAATTAATTAGCTTGAAGGTAGTAGTACACAAACATTATGAAATGGACAGATTTGTGTAGATCTAGTATTGGGGTGTGGGTCTTGTATAAATGTCTCCCTCAGGGCTCATTAATAATACATCTAAAGTGAAGACCTAGTTTGAAACACGTTGGGATACATTTATATACTTGTCACGTCATGAATCTCATCATATCCAAATACATGGCCCCCCGAGATTGGAAAACTTATCTAATCTCGGAGATATATTCATCATTGCTTATACATTCGTGTTTTAACATACTCTTTCCTATCCTACGTGGTCCAGATTGTGTACCCTTGTGCGAGAAAAGGTGTTCATTGCACTCGAGGAAGCGGCTATGTGTGAGGGCTTGCTCGACTTGTTGTTCAAGATGCAAATGCGTGCCACCGGGCACATACGGCAACAAAGAACAATGTGGTAGGTGTTACACAGATATGACCACCCATGGAGGCAAGCCTAAGTGCCCTTGAATGAAAAGGCCAGTCGATGTTACATCCTCTCTTAATAGTTGTGTCATATCATATTATATATAGTATTATAAGACATAAGTATTATATAGTAGTAATCTAGAAGGTTTAAATAATTTAATATTAGCATGATTTTCAAGGCATAATTGTGGTTTGGATTTTATTTTGCTCTTACGATGTAATAGCAGTATGGTCCATCTTTACTGTAAAAGATGTGCTAGGAAATTATTCTTGTATGTCGGCTGTGTCTTGTGTGACTTTAGATTCGCATTCCGATGAAAATTATTAGTTTTATTATTCAAGATGATAGATTAATATTACTTCCTCTATTCTCTGATTATTGAATTCCCAAGATTGGTTTCAAAAAATAAAAAAAAAAGTAAAAAAAAAAAAGAAAGAGAAAAAGAAAAAGAATTCCCAAGATTAGTTTTATGGTTAATATCTCAAGCTTAGTTTTACTTTAAAAAATATTCTAATAAGATTTTATATACCTTATTTTGCATTAAATATAAAGGTAATGCTAATATTTAATACTAGGTTAGGTCCCGTGCCATGCACGGTAATTTTAAATAATTTTTCTTAAATTAAAACTACCTTTAATTAAAAAAGCATAATTTATCTATAATATTATAATGAATTTATATGAAAGAGCCTCTTAGTCAGATAGGTATTTAAATAGCATTTGACTATATCTATATATTTTTGTATATTTTACCAACAAATTGTATTTTTTTTTTCTTATTAACCAAATGAATTTCTTAAAATTATGTAATACGTATTTAATCCGTAAATAGATTTCTATTTTAATTTTTTTTGAAAGTAAATTGGTGTTGTAGTAAACGTAGTACATTACACTCAATATGTCACATTTATAAATCCGATTTTTTTTTCTTAAATTTATACTCCGTAATTGTTAATATATTTTGTGGAAGGATATATCAAATATTTAATTTTAAGTAATTTTTAATATTCATATTATTTTCTTGGAGCTTCTCATACACTGTATTATATAAAAATATTCAAATATAATTGTCTAGGATACATCAAATCTTTTATTTATGTATAAATTTGTTATACTTTATTTTTGTTTAAGATTTGTTTCCTAAATGATTTTTTTTTTTTTAGAAAAACTAAGGGACACACCAGAAAATGACACGTGTCATTGCTGGTGTGTCTTTTAGTATATAATTATTGATTGACTAGGTTAGATCCCGTGCCATGCACGATTTTTCACTCTTTATTACGGAGTATCAATTTAAAACTATATTTAAATATAAAAAATAATTTGATCCAGAATCTATTTCTTATTTTATCCCAAATCAAGGAGCTTAAAATATTTTTTTCTATCTTTTATGACTATATATTATTATTTTTTTATTCAAGCTTTCTTCTATTTGAACTCTAATGGCATATTTGTTTTATTTCACAATTGATAATTTTTCATTCACCAATTATGTGGGTTGAAAAATTTATAAACATGATTTTTTACAATAAATAATTATTATTTATGCATTAAAAAGTAATTATTTATATAGAAATTTATATAAAGATATGGTTAGATATCTAAGTTGATTATTTTACGATTTTTTAAAAAATTTTGGAAGAAAATATTATGCGTATATTCTCTATACTATCAATTATTTTATTATTATTATTTTTTTTTACAAAAATATACTAAGGACACACCAAAAGATGACACGTGTCATTACTGGTGTGTCTTTTAGTATATAGTTATTGATACTTCTTTTTTTAATATTAAGTTGGGAATTTATCGACAATTCATGAGTAAATCGGTGAAATATATGTTTATTTATTGTCTAATTTTTTCACTTTTAGCATCTTATATGCAACCCTTCCTAAATATAAATCATTAGATAGTAATCAAATGTCCAATTATACAAGCAACACACGTTTTTGATACGCTACTTGAGGACGTGATTAAGTTAAGTAAATATAAAATTTAAATCGTAGTAACTTATTTCTTATATGTGGTAAAATTTTGATAATTAATTTATCTGTTTACCTTATCTAATATCTCCATTATAATGTGTGTCAAAATAGTAGTTTACAAGTAATTTAAAACAAAGGAAGCAAATGTCTTATAATATACGTGGATAACACATAAAGTAGAAAGAGATTTTAAGGGTCAAGTTAACTAAATTGGAACAACCTAGGATAAAAAAAATGAGGCAAAATTTAAGGGATGAGGGAGTATTTGGGGAGGCAATTTTGTTTATGTGATTTGTAAGCATAAACTTCTTTTTTAAGCATAATTTTGTAAGCATAAACACATAATTTTATTTATGTGATTTGTAAGCATAAACTTCTTTTTAAAGCATTGTAAGGAAAAAAAAATAAAAAATCTCTTAAACATGCGGAGAGCAAAGAAACAGCTAATAAGGTATATATATATTGCTCTTAATCAAAAAAAAAAAAAAAAAAAAAAAAAAAAAAAAAAAAAAGTATATATATATATATATATATATATATATATATATATTGGGTATATGGTATTTTCAATGTGAAAATAAGTAATCGGATAGTATGAATTCAATTGTATTTAAGGTAAAAAATAATGAATAATTGAAATTTTGAAATATATATATTTCATATTTTGTATATATATATATTTTTTTTTTTTTTTGGAAATTCTCTTTGATGGTCATTAGTTTTATATTTTTGTCAATAGTGAACAACAAAAATTCCAATTATCTTTGGTAATAATGAATTATTAGTGTAGATTAACCATAATGCTAATGATTTATTTTGGTTAAAATCTTTAACTAGGGTTAGATTTTTTTTAATTGTGTAATAATTAAATTATTTTTAAAATATTTTTAAAATATTTTTGGAAAAATTGCTTTAAATAATACGACCTTTAGCCCGTACGCTAAAAACAAGTCTACCTTTTGATTATCCCAGAATAATACCACCTTTGGGGGTGTCCGCTTTAAACAGGTTATTACCTGTTGGTAAGGAATGGTAACCTGATTAATAGGTTGTATGGACACGTGTCATCATTTTATTGGTCAGAAAAGATAATTTTTTTAAAAAAATTTATTTAATGTTGTTAATTTTTAAAGATTATTTTGTTTTATTTTATATTTAAAAAAAAAATCTCTTTTCTCCCACCATGGCCACCCCTTACATGGCTACCTACTACCATAGCCCCACCCACTGCCGCCTTTGATGTAACCAGCCCCACCCACTGCCACCAGCCCATTTCCACAACAACAAAATAACAGCAGCGGCATCAACAACACCAAAACCACCACGCAACACAGTAGTAGCCGCAAAATAGAGCCACCGGCAGCAACCACATCAACCACGCATCCCTTTCTCCACCAATTAACAACCAACCACCACGTGCTAATCCCTCCATAATAAATTAAACCGCATCTACTGTCGCACCACCACAGCAGCACTGCTCCCTCAAACAACCATCACCTCCCCTGTTCGCCACCAATTGTCGCACCTCAACAACCACCAAAGCAGAGCAGCCGCTTCAATCATCTAGAATTCAACCCCTCTTTCCATTCGCACCTCCGAAATCACCAAACATCGCAACTCTCCACCACCAACAAGTTGCCACCCACACAGCCCCACAAATCGCAACAATTTGCACCCCAGTGCCACCCTTAAACTCCCTGAACACGGCGAAACCCTCGCCACCACCTAAAACACCAACCATCGCAAACCCTCAACACTAGACCCACTAACCACAACAGCAACAACACTTACAAACCCCGACTCTCCCTCGCAACCAGCAGCGCCGCATCTCCCTCACTCAACCCCAAAAACCAAAATTGGGATATGAGAGTTGCTGCGATGAAGGCTGGCTGGGTGGTGGTGGTGGGGAAGCTAGGCGTCGGCCGTATTGTCTCTAGGAGTCGCTGCGCGTGGGGGAGGAGGGAAAGGAGGTGGTCGTACGTTTGGGGGAGGAGAGAGGAGGTGGCTGGGTGGTGGTGGATGGGTGCGGGGAGGAAGGAAGGATGGTGGCTGAGAAGAGGGTGGTAGAATGGTGGTTTAGTGCAAACACTAGTAGAAAATAGGTAATGGGAAGCCACTAATTGGAAGCGGTTATTGGAATCCGCTTCTAATTCCGTACAAAAACCCGGGAAAAAAAAACAAGAGGAGAATTGGAAGCGGTTTAGGTTGAACCACTTCTAAAAAGTAATTATAAGCGGTTCAAACCGCTTCCTTTTTTTAAAAAAAAAAAAAAAAAAAACCGGCTTTTAAACTTTCTTCCTTCCCTCTTCATTTCGTTCATTCCCTCCTTCATCAATTCGTTCTTGCTGCTTTCAATCCCTCCTTCAATTCGCTTCCTCTTTCACTTTCACACATCGTCACACAACAGCCCACAACCACCATTGTCGTGCTTCTAATACCCACCAAAACAACAACCTTCAATTTGTTCATTGAGTGCTTGCACCATTTTCGTGCTTCACGGTTTTGTGTTGTTAGGAATTAGGATTGCTGCTCCTGCTCCGACCACCACAACCACCATAGGGTGCTGTTGCAGCATCGTCGCCGCCTCCACCACAGTCGCCCTCCGTCGTGCTGCCCCTGCTGCCTCCATTGCTGCAACCCTCTGCGTGCTGCCCCTCTCACCTTCACACGCACCACCAAGCCACCACACCTCTCCCTCTCACCCCACATTCCTTCTTTCAGGGTGAGTTCATGCTTAATTTTACTTCATTATCTATATATTGTTAACAATTTCCCAAATTTTAGGGTTTCAATTTTAGTTAATCAAATTTTATGTTAATTATTTTATTAATTATTTGTATACAAAATGTTAATTGTTACCTTAATTATATAATGTTATAAGTTGTTTCAATTTGAGTAGCTAAAAAGTGATGAATTAATGAATGGATTGTAAGTAAGCTTAGTTTTCTTGTAGGTAGTCCAATTAGCATTATATGAATGAATGAATGAACTTGTGTTCTGTTAAATGTCAAACAAATGCAAATTATTGAATGCTTGCATCATCATTTGCCTAGATACCCGTTCGAGTCTTTCTCATTAGGAGGAAGTCTTGAATAGTTCCCGGTTGGGACTGTTCTTGGACGTGTAATCTCACTTAGGTAGTGAATGTATGTCTCTTTTTCGATTTTAAGGAATATCTCGGCTTAGCATTTTGTCACCATGTTCTCTAGGTGCATATGTAGGTAAGTAATTATCTACATTGTGTACTTAAAGAACTGGGGCGAAATGCTGCCGGATTTTCCTTAAAATTGGAAAGTTGGCATACATTCACTAGTGAGATTAGACTTTCAATTATGGGTTAGGTTGGAGTGATAAGGACCTTTTGGGAGCATTCATTTTGTACACTATATGCATGAACGATATAAATACATACTATGTACTATGATTATATGTTGCATTTATACATTATTTATAATGTATTGGTATGTATAAAGGCAATTTAAAACGTTGATGGATCGCGGTTGGATGTATGGTAGACGTGATACGTTGGAATTCTTTAATGGGGTCCAAGAGTTTTGCGAGAGTGCTTCACAATATCAGATCAGAACGGGTGTAAATGACCTTTATTGTCCTTGTGTCAATTGTAATAATGTGACAATGGTCGACAGTGTTGATACAATAAGGGATCATGTGGTATGTCATGGGTTTAGGCCTCAATATCATGTGTGGGTTTAGCACGGTGAAAAGGGATCATATAGGGAGAATGTTGTTGGGAATTGATACGCACGATAAAAGTGCTGAGATTCATGCGGAAGATGAATATGGTATTGATGATGGTGGAGATGGGGATGATGATGGTGGAAAGGGGGGATGAGATCGAGGACGGTGGTGGTGATCACTTGGATGAGATGATGCATAATGTTGAAGGTGAATTTGGTGACTGATGTGATGTATTTGAGGCATTATTAGAGGCCAAAAAGCCTTTGTATATTGGGTCCAAAAAATACACCAAACTCTCAGCCATGCTAACACTTTTTAACATTAAGTCAAAGTATAACTGGAGTGACACTAGTTTTACTTCTTTGTTGACTGTGTTATGTGACATGTTGCCTGATGGGAATGAACTTCCTAAGTCCTACTATTATGCAAAGAAACTCATGTGTCCATTTGGTTTGGAGTATAAGAAGATACATGCATGTCCTAATGATTGTGTTCTTTATCGAAATGAATATAAAGAGTTGGAGGAGTGTCCACATTGTGGTAAGTCGCGTTACAAGCGAAAGAGCATCAATACTGGTATGAAGGGACCTCCTGCCAAGATGTTATGGTATCTTCCCATCATTCCAAGGTTCAAGCGTCTATTTTCAATACCAAAAGATGCTAAGAACTTGAGATGGCATGCAGAGGGAAGAAAGAAAAACGGCTTGCTGAAGCATGCAGCTGACTCTCCGGATTGGAAGAACATCGATATGAAGTTAAGGGCATTTGGTAATGAAGTAAGAAATTTAAGGCTTAGGTTGTGCACCGACGGTATGAATCCATTTGGCACTCTTAGTACCCAACATAGCACATGGCTGGTACTTTTAGTGATCTACAACTTGCCTTCCGTGGTTGTGCATGAAAAGAAAATATGTAATGTTGTCACTATTGATAACGGGTCCAAGGCAACCTGGAAACGACATAGATGTTTACCTTGAGCCCCTTGTTGATGATTTGAGAAAGATGTGGGACGAAGGAGTTTCTGTTTTTGATTCCCATAAGAACGAGATGTTCCTCTTGCGTGCAGCCCTTATGTGGACCATTAATGATTTTCCCGCATATGGCAATCTGTCCGGGTACAAGAAAAAAGGGCATAAAGCATGTCCTATTTGTATCAATGACACACCAAACGTGTACCTTGAACACTACGGCAAAGATGTGTACGTGAGGACCCGAAGATTGCTTAGGCGCAATCACCCATATCGTAGGCAGAAAAAGGCCTTTAATGGGAAAGTGGAAGAGGGGGCTGCGCCTAGGCCATTGAGTGGACATGAGGTGTATAGTCGAGTGAAGGGTATAGCAACTGTTTTTGGTAAAACATCGAAACCTTTAGACCCACATGCTCTCTTTAAAAAGGAATCGATCTTTTGGAAGCTTCAGTACTGGAAAGAACATGATGTTAGACATTGTCTCGATGTGATGCATATAGAGAAGAATGTTTGTGATGCAGTTGTTGGGACAATTATGGGTATTCATGGTAAAACAAAGGATGGAAAGAGCGCGAGATTAGATTTGGAAGCGTGGGGGGTTCGTCCAGAATTGTGGGTCCAGCCAAAGATAGGGAAGGCCAAGGTAATGGAAAATGTAAGCGAAGATGGTGGCAGAAGACGTAAGGGGGAGCGCAAAGGAAAGAGCACCAGTGTATCAAAGAAGAAAGATGATGGAAAAAGCAAGAATGAAAAGGTTTATTTACCTCCAGCTTGCTACACATTGTCAAAGGAAGAAAAACGAAAGTTTTGTGCTTGTTTGTATGACATTAAGGTTCCATCTGGTTTCTCGTCAAACATGAAAAGATTCGTTTCCTTAAATGGGGAAATAAAATTGACTAGTATGAAATCACATGATTGTCACATGATAATGCAAGTATTCCTACCTGTTTCGGGGTTTTCTGATGTCCTGCGGGAGAGTTACAATTCCGAGACTGGAACCGGACGCCTGTACCTGCAAAATAACGGAGACTCCTGAGAGCTCCGCCTCCAACGGTCAAGTTAGTACCTGATTAAGGAGTAATTAATACGGAAATTAAAGAAATAAGATCTCTCTAGGTGAGAGTGTTCAATGTTGGTAATCTGCTTTGTTAGCGAGATTAGCCGGTTATTAGTGTCTTCCGTAACGTTTCTGTTCTGTTCCGTTCTTCAGGTGAGACTAATTGCTTGATCCCCTTTAATGAGGATTAATTAAGTATTTATAGTCTTGAGAAGCGTGCCACTCTCTAGGTTTAGGGTAAACCTAGGGCTGACCGGGCCTCTACACAGGATTGGGCCTTGTTGGCCGGTTTTCCCATTTGGCATGGGTGGACACGTGGCGTGTCTCAATTGGTCCGTAGAGGACGTATCTGTGATTGACACGTGGCAGGCTCCTATTGGCCTACGTGAAGGACACGTGGCGGAACCTGGTTGGTCCACTTGTCAAACGGTGATTGGTGGATAAAAATCCCCTAATCATTTGCCCCTCACAGGTGGCGCGTGACTGGTCACGTGTCGCCTGTGACAGGTGTCGCACGGTGACAGGCGACGGCCTGCTACAGGTGTCACCTTGCAAACGGCCGAGAGATTTTCCCGCCCAAATTTTGAATTTGGAAGCGACCCTTCGCCTTCTCACTTTGCCTATATAAGGAAGTGCTGACTTCGGTCATTTTCACATTTGAGAACTTTGCGAGAACATTCGGACCCCTGAACTTGCTCTGACATTTCGGACCTTTTCTGCCTACCGCCTGTTCTGACAAACCGACTGCACCGGATTTCCAGAACTTCATCAACCGTCACTCGTTCAGGTAACTCAGTTCTCTTACTCTTAATTTTCTTTTTATTTTTTGAAACGGCACCACGGAAGCACACGACACGACCTAAGTTAGTGATCAGCCGGTCACCGGGGACGGCTGAATCTAGGACTAGGAGTGCCGCCTGCCCTTTTCTGGACCCATCTTTGCCCTTTATACAAAGTCCGACTGTATCTGTGTCTATGCAGAACGTGATGGCCAGAACGAAAAAGACTGCTATGACCTCAAACTCGGACGGCTCCTCCCAAAGGGTGCTCATTAGTGAAATATCTGACCAGGCGCCAGATGTAGAAGTGAAGCAGAGCGGCTTGACAGCCGACAGTTCTGAGAGAGGGGTCAAGGTGGTCCCTTCCCACTTTACTGTTGATATGTCTAATTTTCCTCCTGCTCCTTCTAAGGGAGAGGAGGCGGGCCCCTCGGGGAGAGGGGAGGAGTCGTCCTCTTCGGACTCGTCAGAGGACGAGTCCGAGTCCAGCTCTTCTGGCCACGCTTCTCCAGGCTCAGAAGAAAGAAACAGCCGCCTACAAGAGGCGAGGCTTTCTCATGCAGTTGAGAAGGGGGACAATTGGGCGGAGCCGTCCGCCTCTTACACAGAGGAAAACACCCCCTACTACTGCACGGTACCCCGGGGCCGGATCGCAGCCATGCAAGACAAAGTGGAGAGCTTTATAGCTAACCACAGAATGGGCCCCGAATTTTTACTGTTCGTGCCGGATCCAGAAGACACTGTCGTCTGGCCGGCTGGTACCAGCTATGATGACGGCTGCTTTGGCTGCTATGTGGCGGCCATCAAAGCTGGACTGCGCTTCCCCTTACATCCGGCTGTTCAGCGGATTTTAGATGGGTATGATTTGGGGTTATGGCAGTTAGCCCCCAACTCTTGGGTGAACGTACTCGGCTATGTGGCCGGGTGCGAAATGTACGGGGTGGAGCCAAGCTTTGAGGCTTTCGCCCACATGAACTATCTCAGCCGGACCCCTAAGTCGGGAGGTACCGGCTGGTATCAATTAACAAGCCATAGGGGCTACCTCATGACGAGAGGTAAGGCGAACAAATGGAAGGATTGGCGGAACACCTTCCTTATCATCGAGGGTTCAGACACGGAGCTGAACCAACGCTTTAACAAGTGGAATAGGGATCCGCCTCTTCTCGCAGGCGGCCGCAGCATGCCGCCTGTTCCCCCAAAGGCTAAAAAAGAGATCCTAGACAAAGGACTCTTCAAAGTAGAGACTAGGGTGAACTCTACTTCAGGGGTACGAGAGCAAGTACCCCTAAACTGCGTCCCGAGCTTCAAGTGGCTCTATGAAAAGTACTTTATGGCCGCCTGTGGCCTCAGCAGTCGGTGCTCTAGAGGTAGCTGGCCTGTCAAATACTCTGTTTTTTCAAGCTTTGTTTACTTGGGATCTTTAGTAACTTTGCTGTTTATTTTTTGCAGCTGACGCCATGAGTAAAATAACAGCATCCAAGACTGCGGCGGCCATGTTGCGGGCCTCTCTCATGCAACAGTCTTGTACCGACTCCCCCAACAAGGGGGCACCCTTGGTAGGCTTCGAAACTCTTCCTCTTTTAGGAGTTGTCTTATGCATATACTAACTCTTTTTATTTTCAGTCGGGCACTCCAAGAGTTTCTTCCTCGCAACAGCCGGACCCCAAGGCCCGGAGGACGACTGTTGCAAGCTCTCCTGGGTCTTCCAGGAAAACAGTGGCGGCTGAGAAGCAGCCGGCCACTTCTTCTAAAACCCCGGCGGGGCCGCCTAGAAGTATGGACAATTACTTGTAAAAACTTTTACACTTGCTTCCTTCTTGACTAGGTCTAACTTGCTTTTTTACGCTTGATGCAGCCGGCCCTGAGGGGCTTGACTTGGTTGAGGTTGCCAAGTCTATGATCAAAGTAGTTCCTCCATCTGAAAGGGAGGCGGTCAAGGGTGCCGGCACCCTTGACCTTGATGGGATTGCAGGGGTCCTTGCTGAGGTATACTTTTTGAGTATTTGAATTCCAGGACGCCTGTTATCTTTTTTGATTGGAAACTGACGCCTGTTTTTTTTTGTACTTAGGCCCTGCTCCGAGTTAACAGCCTTCGCAAGCCGCTTGATCGGAAAAACAAAGAGGTAAAGGCTGCAAAAGCTATGGCCGCCTCTAACTGTGATAAGGCAATGTTTCAAATTGCCCAAAATGAAGTACTGACCATTGATATTCTTTATTATCAGGCGCAGGCTTTCGCCGCTGTTCGGGCTCAGTTAGAGG